>NC_134855.1:125613471-126353471 GCF_049852395.1 Peromyscus maniculatus bairdii
TGTTGTGAACAGCAAAGGGAGGTAGGAACCCATCTCTTGTTAGTTACTGTTAGGGTCAAATCCCAAGAGGATTTTGTACATGGAGTACAGAGGATTTCTTTCTTGGACTGGATAGAAGGGGCCTCTCTCGCCACCTCTACTGAGGATTTCCATATATGAGATCCACACTGCCCAATGTGAAGAGTGCTCTGGTTGGAGAAATGTGGGGAACGGGAGGGTATAGTGCCTAGAGACTGGCTCAGTCAGACAAACATTGGTTCAAATCCTGTTTTTTTTCCACTCACCACTTGTGTCTCTTTGGGTGACATTATACAAAACTACCAGCCTCAGTTTCCTCATCTGTTCAATGGGAAATGCACTTCTTGACTGGGCTATTGTAATGATTAAATTTCATAATAGGCATTAACAGAATCTTGTGCCTGGTGGCACAGGCCTATAATCTTAGTTTTTTTTTTTTTTTGATTCAAAGCCAACCTGGTCAAGTTAGTAAGAGTCTACACCAAAATAAAAAGCAAAGCCAATCAAACAAACCAACCAAACCAAGCTATCTCAAAACTGGACCTGGAGATGTAGCTCACTGGGTGAGCACTCACCTAGAATAAACAAACCCTAAGTTCAGTCCCCAGTACCAGCACTCTTAGAGACTTGCTTGCTTCCTGTCAGCTCCTGATAGCATTGCTATTGCTTCCCAGACTATTTTCCTCTCCAACTCCTTTTTCTCTTCTTACTCTTCCTTTTTTCAGACATGATCACACCATATAGACCTGGCTGGTCACAAAAGTCACTGTGCAGGCCTCAAACTTGAGACTCTCCTGCTCAGTCTCCTGAGAGCTGGGGTTACAAGTGCACCACCATACCAAGCTTTGTTTTGTTCCCTCAGGTACACAAACTTTTGTCAGGGAATTAACTCATGTCACTGTCTCAAAGACCGTATTTTCTGTACGTTAGGTCTGTGAAAGATCCACCACCTGTTATCAAGACCGTTAATGTTAGTTTCTGAATTGGCTAGAACAACCAATAGCATTAGAAGGGCAGGGACTGTCAGCTACTAATCAAATCTGGTAGCTTCAGATGGCCACCAAGACCTTAAGACTATTTGGGATCTTATGGCTAGGCCAGAGCGATTAGTGGCAGCAGGTAGTCATAAATACTGCATTGAAATAGACTTTCTGTGTCAAGTCCATTTTGCTTAATTTTATGTGATCATGCATTGTGCCACACCAGCAAACCTGGGAGTGTGTCCAGAGACCTTGTGGTACATGGGGAATACGTTTCCACAGAGCTGGAAAATCTTCTGAATCTGCTGCTGTCTTTAGTGGGCTGATTATGGGTGACCTGTCGGGCTTTGGCTTGTGTCTCACTCCTTTCAGTGGGTAAATGAGCTTTATTAAGATCAAGCCACCATGCTTGGAATCCCCCAATCCTGACTCCCTTCCTTGGGTTGCCTGCCACCAGGACACACACACACACACACACACACACACACACACACACACACACACACACACACACAACCAAACAAACAAACCCACAAAAAAACCAAAACCCAAATAACAACAACTACAACAAAAACCACCAAAATTTTTAACTCAGTATCTTCAGGAGATAGTACATGAAAAAATCTTCCCTTTTAGAAAGATTGGGTACAATTTTTAGAGCTATGAGGAAGAAAGGGCCCTGCATCCTCGTCTGTCACTCTCAAATACTCGAAGCCTTAAACATATGCATACTCACTCCAAATCTGTGACCAAACACAACATAAAAGATAGCTGTAGAATTTAGTGTTACAAAAAACGTTCACAAGCACTTCTTAGGTCTTCTAACAGTACTTCTTTGCTCCAAAGGGTGTTCACGAATCTGTTCCACATGTTTGCAGTCTTATCAGTCATGTGTGAAGGGTGCACATCCATGGAATATGGCAGCTTGGTTCTGATTATTTGGAGTTTGTTTTCACAAACCGGATGCTTCCAAAAGTAAATAAAGACATTAAAAGATTTATAAAGAGACTGTCACATATTCTAAAGTGCAAAGTGTAAATGAAGTTTTATAGGCATATGGATTTCATTTCTGTGATAATATGCATGGATTTAAAAATTAAAAGGAAATGTGCTGGCTACAATGTGTTTTTAGTTCTCATTTAGTTGTTGGAAATAATCAAAGGTGCCTAACATATTCAACACAGAGGAGACTCTTCCCCCCATCCATGATGTCATTGGAATCACCAGATAATGATTAATATTGCCTGATAGTGGTATTTTCCTAAAAGATGCAACACAGTGGTGGTGCTTGCATTTTGAGTTTTTTTTTTTTGTTTGTTTGTTTTTGTTTTTTGTTTCTGACAAGGCTACAGGGTTTCTCTGTGTAACAGCCCTGGCTGTCCTGGAACTTCCTTTGCAGACCAGGCTTGCCTAGAATTTACAGAAATCTGTCTGCCTCCTGATTGTTGGAATTAGAGGCACGTGCCACCTTGCCTGGCTTTGAGTTTCTATTTTCAAGTGAATCCCGTGGTTTCTGGCCAGACTCATCACTTCCCATGTAAAAGTTCAGGTTGCTCTGTGCAGCACACTGCTGCTCTCTTCCTCTGGACTAACAGCAGCATGGTTAGGGGAAACTGTTGGGGATTCAGCACGATATTTACATGAAGACAGAAGGGGACTAGCAGAGAAAAATAGTGATAGATTCTCCTGGCTGTGTGGGGTAGATTCTGTCAAGAATGTAAAATAACAATGGCATCGGAGTCACGCTTAGAACCCATCAAAGCTCTAGCAGTTCAGTCAAGAATGCAGCTAACATTTTGTTTTAACTGTTGTGATAACACAGTGCTGTGGGATGTTCTGTAGGTCCTGTGGGAGCCCTTCTTGGGTTCTTTGTGGCGTTACCCAGCAGGTCCGCATAGAGGATGATTAGGACCATGGGCCTGAGTGCAGGTGTCTGAGATGGTCTGCACTTGGGTGTGCTGGGGGATGGTCTGTATGTCAAGTTGTTCTGATTGATCAATAAATAAAACCTGATCGGCTGTGGCTAGGCAGGAAGGATAGGCGGGACTAACAGAGAGGAGAAATAAAAGGACAGGAAGGCAGAAGGACTGACTGCCAGATGCCGCCATGACCAGCAGCATGTGAAGATGCCGGTAGGCCACCAGCCACGTGGCAAGGTATAGATTTATGGAAATGAACTAATTTAAGCTATAAGCACAGTTAGCAAGAAGCCTGCCACGGCCATACAGTTTGAAAGCAATATAAGTCTCTGTGTTTGCTTGGTTGGGTCTGAGCGGCTGTGGGACTGGCGGGTGACAGAGATTTGTCCTGACTGTGGGCAAGGCAGGAAAACTCTAGCAACAACACAGCTTTAGGGAATTGTTCATGTTACACTGGCTCAGCCTCAGAAAAAACTTTGGCTGCAGGAATTTCATTTTGTTTGGTTCAACAGAAGCAAATTCATGAAGTGGGCTTTTAGTTTTAAAAATTTGTTTTGGGGCAGGTTTTACTATCAGCTGTGATATTATTGATGACTGTAATGTGTTGCAGTATATTTGATCACACTGTGAAGATGTGTCTCTGCCAAGGCACCTTCTGATTGGTCTAATAAAGAGCTGAATGGCTAATAGCTAGGCAGGAGAGAATAGGTGGGACTTCTGAAGAGAAAGAAAATCAGGAATTGGAGGGGGGAGAATCTGAGAGGTGGGGTATTTGCCAGGGAGACATTGAGAAGAGGTAACAGGCTACATGGCAGAACGTAGATTAATATAAACCAATTAATTTAAGTTATAAGAGCTAGTTGGGAACAAGCCTAAGCTAAGACCAAGCTTTCATAACTAATAAGAAGTCTTTGTGTCGTTATTTGGAGCTGGTGATGCAAAGAAAGTCCCATTACAGTAATATGGCCTAGGAATAGGTTTCTTTTGGAAGTTTAATATACATGAAAATAATCAATGGTCTATACACTTCCATTTGTTTTCATCAGTGTGGATAAGACTCATGATTTCTTTACTTAAAAATAAAATTCCCAGCCAGGCAGTGTGGTGCACACCTTTAATCCAAGCACTTGGGAGGCAGAGGCAGATGGATCTCTGTGAGTTGTCTACAAAGTGAATTCCAGGACAGTCAGAGCTGTTACATAGAAAAATCCTGTCTCGGGGCTGGAGAGATGGCTCAGAGGTTAAGAGCACTGGCTGTTCTTCCAGAGGTCATGAGTTCAATTCCCAGCAACCACATGGTGGCTCACAACCATCTGTAATGAGATCTGGTGCCCTCTTCTGACCTGCAGGTGTATATGCAGACAGAACACTGTATACATAATAAATAAATGAATCTTAAAAAAAAAAAAAAAGACTTCCTTCCTCCTTTAATAAATGGCATTTGGCATTAAAAAAATAAAAAAATAAAAAAATAAAAAAAAGAAAAACCCTGTCTCAAAAAAAAAAAATCCCATACCTTCATGCACTGAAGTAAGTAATAGAACTTATAAAATAAGTGACAGGTATTTAATACCCTTTAGATATGGAATTGGGGTTACTTCTGGATTATTTTCATGTTAGATATTAGATGGAAAGGGTAAATAAATGTCTTCTGCCTACTTGTGTCGATTCTGGATCATGGTAGGTAGGAAAAACTTTGACATTTTCTTTTAATATGTAGATATAGAAGGAAAACTGGGAAATTAAGTTACCGTCTTAGAGTTTACTATTGCTGTGAAGAGAAACCATGACCACAGCAATTCTTACGAAGAAAACTGGCTTGCTTACAGTTTCAGAGATTTAGTCCATCATGGCAGGGAGAATGGCAGCGTGCAGGCAGACATCATGCTAGAGAAATAGCTGAGTGTCCTGCATCTTGCAGGCAACAGGAAATCAATAGATTCACTGGTCAGTACCCTTAGTATATGAAACCTCAAAGCCTACCCCTACAGTGACACAATTCCTCCAAAAAGGCCATAGCCACTCCAACAAAGCCACACTTCCTAATAGTGCCACTCCCTATGAGATTATGGGATTATGGGATTATGAGATTATGAGGGCCAATTACATTCAAACTACTACATTCTACTTCCTGGCCTCCATAAGCTTGTAACAATATCATAATGCAAACTGCATGTAGTCCAACTTCACAGTCTCAACAATGTTTAAAAGACCAAAGTTCAAAGTCTCTTCTGAGATTAATATAGTCTTTTAACTGTAGTCCCCCTGTAAAAATCAAAATAAAAAAGCAGATCATATACTTCCAACATATAATGGCATAGGCTATACATTACCATTCCAAAATGCAGGAAAGGGAATATAGCAAGGAAATACTGGACCAAAACAAGACCGAAAACCAGCTTGGCAAATTCCAAACTCTACATCTCCACATCTGATATCAAAATGCTCTTCAGATTTCCAGTTCCATTCAGATTTATTTACTGCAACACACTTCTTTCTTTTGGGCCCATTCCCCTCCCCGTCAGCAGCCTTCCCTGGCAGATATCTCATAACTCTGGCATCTCTAACATCTTGGGTAATTACAAAATTCCAAACATCCAATATCTGAGATCCACTCACAGCCTTCTGGATTCCTCCAAAAGGCTTGAGTCACCTATCTCTCTCTCTCTCTCTCTCTCTCTCTCTCTCTCTCTCTCTCTCTCTCTCTCTCTCTCTCTCTCCCTCCCTCCCTCCCTCCCTCCCTCCCTCCCTCTCTCTGTTCATGTATAGTATGCACTGAGCTATCTTCCTACCCCCTGGAAGAATTTGAAAACAGTACCTCATACTGCAAATTTCTAACAAGGCTGTGTCTTGCAGTTGAAGTAGTCCAACAGTAGCAGTCTCTCATTGTGGAGGCTGACAACTCAGTTCTTGTTCAGTCCACAAGGATGGGTGCCTCAGTAGTCCCAATCTGGTGTGAAAAACTCAGACTGTTCCTGGAGAGATGTTTGTCCTTGATCTATTACAGGAGCCTGGAAACTCTGTTATCACTGAAGGAATCAGCAGTAGTAGTAGTAGCAGCAGCAGCAGCAGCAGCAGCATAAATTAACTCAGTGATGAGAAAGAAGGTGAAGCAGACAAAAAGTTCTTCCTTCTGAAGTCCCCCCTTTATTTGGGCCACCGGAAGGTGCCACCCACAGTAGGGGTGGGTCCTCTCACATCCATCAAGGCTATCAGGACCATTCTTTATGTGAGGTTCCCTTCTCAGGTGACTAATTCGTGACAAGTTGACATTAACATCAACCATAATACAGGCTGCATTTGTATATTCCTAGATTCTAGGATTTAAGGAACCTTAAGGACAACTCTGAATTTCTTATTACCTTGTTTCCTAGTGTGAGATCCCCACTTTGTCTATACTTTGAAAATTTCAGATAAAGTTTATATTCATTAAATAAGAGAAAAAGCTCAATTCTACTAAAAATACTAGGGAAGAATAAAGAATAAAAGACCAAATAGAATCATTGACGTGTAAGATATTAAAAAACATGGGACTCTGGAATTAGAGATAAAGATTAAAAAAATCAAAAGCTCAAGAAAAAGGAGAAGGAAGAGGAGAAGGAAGAAGAGGAGGAGGAGAAGGAAGAAGAGGAGGAGGAGGAGAAGGAGGAGGAGAAGGAGGAGGAGGAGTGGAGTGTGGTGGCACATATTTGCATTCCTGGCATCCAGAACAGTGAAGGAGAGGGATCTTCAGTTTGAGTACAGCTTGGGCTACACAGAGACAACGTTTTTCAAAAGGAAAAAAAAAAACAGGACATAAAAATAGCAGGATAATAAGAATAGAGAAGACTACAGAGAGGCACACTTTAAAGAACATAGAAAAATGACTTTATTAATAGAGTTTTCTTCTGTGAGATAGGACATTATCTAGAGGGATAAATTATTATTTTTTTAAGAAAACCTTCAGAAGCAGAAGAGATAAATGGATAAAAATCCACCAGCATACTTACCTGGCAGGGGAGATACCATGATCACGAAGGTGGTTTTCCCAGGGCGAGGCTTATCCATTGCACTCCAGATGTGCTGACCCCTGCAATTTCCCCAAATTCGGGAAACTCGACCACATAATTTGTGGTAGTGGGGGACTGCGTTCGTGATCTCCCCTGAAAAAAAGAAAAGAAAAGAAAAGAAAAATCCACCAGCAGCAACAATATTTAAATAAATACTAGAATTTGAATTTTCAAAGGGAGTTTTCAAGTTTTTGTTAGTTTGCTTTTGTTTTATGAGACAGAATTTCTATGTGTGTATTCCTGACTATCCTGGAACTTGCTTTATAGACCAGGCTGGCCTGGAACTCACAAAGATCCACCTACTCTGCCTTCTGAGTGCTGGGATTAAAGGCGTGCATCACCACTGCCTGACAAGTTTTCAAGTTTTTAAAGAAAACATACTGTTGGACTTTAAAAGAGAAAAACAGAAACAAATATTTTAGTTTTTTTGCTATTCAAACAATTTTAGGATGAGCATGGCCTTGGGACAATAGCATCTTGAAGAAGCACAAGAGCAGAAAAGCAATGACGTGTCAAATACAATTTAAAGGAAGAAAATAAAGTGATGCTTAATGTTGAGAAGACAGAGAGACAAGAAGATAACAGCAGGAACAAGATTTGGGTTTAAAAAGTTGAAAGAACTCTAAGCCACTGGTTTTCAGATATGTTCAGCTGAAGACTCATTTTCAGGATCTCCCCAGTACTTCTCTACCCTCCCGGCTTCTCCTCCCTCTCCCCCACCTCCCTTTCCTATCCACCCCCCCCAAGACCTTAAGACTGTATAGCGCATGCGCGTGCAGTGTCCTCGGTTCTGAAGCAGCAGATTGAACCCAGGTCCTCTGCAAGAGCAGCCAGTGCTCTTAACTGCTGACCCAACTCTCCAGCCCAGTTTGGGGTTTTGATGCATTCAGATTTCTGGAGTTGTGATTGTCAGGGCTATAGTTTTGAGTCACTATGTTCTGCCCCTACTTTCCTGTTTTCTTTTTTTCTTATGTTTTTAGATCTTTCAATTTTTTAGAAAAGTTCTAACTCTAATTTTAAAGTCTCATATATTTTTTAAAAATATCTTATGCTTAAATGCTTGAAATTTGGCCTTTTATTCTTTAATTCTTCCTATACCATTTTAAGTAGAAGTTGAATTTTTTTCTCTTATTTAATGAATATGACCTTTTGGTTGCTCAACTGGTAAAGCTTATGCAACTATTTCCAAACCAAAACCAAACAAGCAAACAATAACAAGAATCAAAACCAAAACCAAAAAACAAGCAAAAACATCCAACAACAACCTGCCTCTCAAATTTGAAACGTTCTCCCAGTCACTTCAGGCTAAGGATGCTGAACCTGTGTTTAAGATTTTACAAGGTCCAGAAAGAAGTTTTTCAAACTTTGGAGTGTACCATTTATAGTATCAAGAAAATAGATCTGAAATAGACATTTTGTATCTCATCAGGGAGATTTAAATCTCCAAATTGATTTCATTTACTACCACATGCATGTGTGGGTTGAATTGTGTCATCCAGAAGGATATGTTGAAATTTTAATTTTTTGTTCCCTGTGGATGTGAGGTCCCTTGTATTTTTATTTCATATATGTATATATGTAGTATATAGATAGTATATATGAAATATATACTATCTAATACATATATTAATACATACCTATAATGTCTGTTTTACGTATGAGAGACAATGTGATATTTGCTTTTCTAAGTCTGCTTTATGTCACTTAATGTGGCAATTTCTAGCTATACTTATTTTCCTGTGGATGACATAGTTTCATTCTTCCTTGTGGAAAAATGAAAGTCCATTTTGCTTATGTACTACATTTTCTTTATACATTCATCTATTGATGATGAGTGTTTAGGTTAGTTCTCTATCATGGATACTGTGAATAGCATAGAAATTATCATGAATGGGTAAGTATGTCTGCAGTGTGCTGATTCAGATCATGTAGGGTATGTACACAGGAGTGATCTGGATCTTATGGTAGCTCTACTTTTCTTTTCTTCTTTCTTTTTTTCCCCCAAGGCAGGGTTTCTCTGTGTAGTTTTTGTTCCTGTCCAGAATCTCACTCTGTAGATCAGGCTGGCCTCAAACTCACAGAGATCTGTCTGGCTCTGCCTCGTGAGTGCTGGGATTAAAGACATGTGCCACCTCTGCCCAGCCTACTTTTCTTTTTGTTTGTTTTGTTTTTCATAGACAGGGTTTCTCTGTGTAGCCCTGGCTGTCCCGGAACTCGATGTGTAAATCAGGCTGGCCTGGAACTCACAGAAATTTACCTGCCTCTGCCTCCTGAGTACTGGGATTAAAGGCATGCACCATCACTGCTCAGCTCTAACTTGGATCTCCAAGGAACCTCCATACTGATTTCTTCAGTGAGCATACTAGTTCATATTCCTGCCAGCAGTGGATAAACTTTCCTCCCCCATCTTCATTAAAATTTCTTTTGAACGGTACTCATTCTTATTGGGATGAAATGGCAATTCCATGTAGTTTCGTTTTTTTTCTTCTTAATGGCTTAGGGTGGCTGATGTCTACTGCTCATTTGCTCTTTGTCTTTAGAGAAGTATCTTTTCATTTCATTTCCCCATTTATTGGTTAGATTATTTTTAATTCTTGGTGATTAATTTTTTTGAGTTCTTAACATAGTCTAGATATTAATCTCTATGAGATGAATAGTTTTCACAGACTTTTCTCCTATTCTCCATGCTTTCTTAATTTTGATGATTACTTGCTTTGCTACATTAGAAGCTTTATAAATTTCATCCAGTCCCATTTGTCAGTTGTGAATATTTCTAGAGCTACTGGGGTCCTTTCCAGATTCTTGTTTTGAACCTAGGCTTGTCTCTTGAAGTGTGTTCCTTATGCTTTTCTCTAGCAGTTTCAGAGTTTCAGGGTTTACTGATATTAAGGGTTTGGATTAATTTTGAATGGACATCTGTATAGGGTGAGAAGTAGGAATCTAGTTTAATAATTTTACACAGAGATGTAGAATTTCTCAGTAACATTTATTGAAGAGGAAATCTTTGCCTCAGTGTATTTTATTAACACCTTTGTAAAAAGACATCTGCTGGGTGGTGGTGGTGGTGGTGGTGGTGGTGGTGGTGGTGGTGGTGGTGGTGGTGGTGGTGGTGGTGCACACCTTTAATCCCAGCACTCAGGAGGCAGAGACAGGTGGATCTCTGTGAGTTCCAGGCCAGCCAGAGCTGATACACAGAGAAATCCTGTCTCAAAAGACAAAACAAACCAAGTCAGATGTCTGCAGCTGGGTGGGCTTGTTTTGGGTCCTCTGTTCTACTTCATTGGTCTATATGCTCTGTTCTGTGTGCCAGGGGCACTTTATTACTTAGTTCAGAAGTATCATTTGAAACCACAGATTGTGACATCTCTTTTGCTCAATTTATTTATTTGTGAACTTACTATTTTAGCTGTTTGTTGTAAAAGCATTTTGTGCTTCCACATGGATTTCAGCCATTCTTTTTTTGAAGAATGCCATTGGAATTTCGATGGGGATGGGATCGAATCCGTAGCTCCCTTTGGTAATACAGCCATATCTACAGTGTTGATCCTGCTGTTCACAAGCATGGAGAGCTCTACTTCTACTGTCATTTCCGACTTCTTCAGTGCTTTAAGTCATCTTTGTTTGCTGATGATCTCCATGGTCCCACTTTGTCTTCCACTGAAGGTTTTGGCTCTTGGCTGGTACTGGCTCTGTGTCTTTGATGTAGTCACTGTGCCGTGCATTACATGACTGCTACGTATCCTTGTGATTCTCTCTTTAATGACATGATGCATTAATAAGTTTTGATTGCCAATTAACATTGCCTTTCTGAAATAAACGCAAACTGTCTATCCTGCAGTATTTTCTTTGTGTGTAGCAGTTTGCTTTTCTTATATTTTACTATGGTCTCTTTGGAAATGGGATTGGCCTACGAATTTCTTCTTTTGTAATGACTTTTTCATATTTTAGTGTCAGGACCGTGCTAGCCTCATGAAATGATTTAGGAACTGTTCCTGGTTTTCTGGATTTGGAAGAGTTTGTGTAAAATTGGTTTTCTCTCTTCAGTCAGTGTCAAATTTCATCAGAGAAGCCACCTGGGTTTGTACTTTTTTTGAGGGAATTTTGTTTTTACAGCCTCACTTCATTTAAAAATTTCTTTGTTATAAAACTCATCCGATTTCTATTTATCTGTTAGGCCTATCATTTGAATTAATTGCTTATAGTGTCCCCTCCTCTGCTAGTGCTCCGGAGGGCTGTGGTGGCCTCCTCTCATTGCTGAGTTCAGTAATTTGTGTTTTGCAGTCTGCTTTTCTTCCTTTCCAAGGTCAATTTTTAGCTTTCTAGATTTTTCTGTTATATGTTAGCTTTCTGTTTCATCAATTTCTATCAGCTTCTTCATCCTTTCTTTAGGTTTAGCCATTGCCGTTTTCTTATTTTGTTCTTTTCTGAAGTGCGTCACTTCAAGCTAGGTATTTTCTTCTAATTATGGCTTTCCTTGAATTTCACGGGTGTTGATATATCATATTTTTGTAACTACTTAACTCTGTATATTTTCTGATTTCTACTCTCCTTTTACTGGAGTGTTTAGAGTCTGAACATTCAGACTTTGCAGACATGAGGGGCATTTATCAGTCATCATTTTTCCATTCATTTATTGTTTTAATTTTCTGTGGCTGGCAAATATAACATCTCTTATTTAAAATGTATAAAATCCATCACAACTCTTTGTAGGCCCCGGGCTTGTTTTATTTGAGTTTTTTTAGAGATGAGATTTTCCATACTGCTCAGGCTGATCTTAAGCAATCCTTCTGTCTCAGCCTCCTGATTATATTTATATCCACGTTTCTAACTTTTCACATGAACTGAAAAAGAATATATACCCCGTAATTGTCAATGTGTGTTAAAATAAATGTTTTCGTTGTCTCACTTGTATGCTTACTGATTTTTTTGTCTGTTCTGTTTAACAGCATGGCAACAGGCCTAGCTGTGGCTTTCTTTGTATGTTGCTCTTCTCACAATCCTTCATAAATCTGAATATTATATCTCTGAGTATTGCAAGTGCTGTGCCTTCCACAGTTTCTGGCTCCTCTGCTTTGTAGATTCCAGTTGTATTATATGTTACACATTTCTGCTGTGTCCCATATGTCTCTATTTTCAGCCCCTCACACACCATGCCTTAGTTTGGTTAATTTCCACTGATGTTACTTTTAGATGATCAATTCTAATCTGCCCTAGAGCCCATCTGTTTAGCTTGTACCTTCAGTGTCTGTCTTTCTTTTCTTTTCTTTCTTTCTTTCTTTCTTTCTTTCTTTCTTTCTTTCTTTCTTTCTTTCTTTCTTTCTTTCTTTCTTTCTTTCTTTTCTTTTCTTTCTCTCTCTCTTTCTTTTCTTTCTTTCTTTCTTTCTTTCTTTCTTTCTTTCTTTCTTTCTTTCTTTCTTTCTTTCTTTCTTTCTTTCTTTCTTTCTCTCTCTCTCTCTCTCTCTCTCTCTCTCTCTCTCTCTCTCTCTCTCGCTCTCTCTCTCTCTCCCTCCCTCCCTCCCTCCCTCCCTTCCTTCCTTCCTTCCTTTTTGGTATAAAAACTGCCTATAGTTTTAACTATCTGCTGAAATCCTCCTCTATGTCTTAGACACATTTTTTCACACTTATTTTAACCTTTTCCAAACTCTGTTGTCTGTGTTTCCTGTTGGACTGTTCTTCAAGCTTATGTGTTGTCATTTTGTTGTATCTTCTAGAATGCCTGGTAATTTTTATTAGATATTGGACTTTATATATAATAAATTCCAGAGGGATTGGAGGCTCTGGGCAGATTTATTTTCTTGATAGGCTTTTTTTCTGTGTTTTAGGCAGACATTTTTGTTTACTTTTTTTTGAGCCAGGTTCTCGTGACTCAGCTTAGTCTAAGAACTCACCATCCTCTTGCCTCAGCTTCTGAAGCACTAGGACAGCAGGCTTATATTATCACATCTGCCTCTTTAGGCAGGCTTGGAGGGAAGAGAGACCATACTAGTCCAGTGAAGATTGGTCACTGCTTTTGCCACAGTGTGTTCCATTCTGGCTTGACCTTTCTCCAAGTTCATAGCCTGCAATGCCCTGCCACTCAGCTGTAGATGTTTTTCAGGGTTCTCTTCTCTGGCAGATTCCGAATTTTGACTTTTCTTACCTCCACCCAGTTTGGTAAGGCTGCTCAAAGCTCACATGACACCTCAGATTTTGGCTCTCACTCTCCGCTCCCCTTTCCCAGCTGTGAGGCTCCAGGCTACTGCTTTGGAGTCCATAAATTTCTCAAGGAGAAAGTCATGGCTGCTGCTCAATTGTTTGCTATATTCACAATTCTGTTATTTCTCACAATATTTTATGTGTTTTCCAACTTTTGTTTTTCCATAGGGTATTTTTGTTATCAGCTAGGCCAACATGGGCAGAATCACTTGTGAGCTGATTTTTTGAAAACAAAAATTATCTGTATTGCTCAGCTTGTTGGTCACAGTTCTGAGACCCTGGATGGTTTTACTGAGATGTCATGAAGTGTAGACTCAGGATCTGAATCTGGACTTCTGAATCTAAGAGCTGCTCAAGACTTTACAGATCCTTGTAGCACGTGCTTCTGAAGACAGACACTTTACCTAGAGTAACAAAGAGAGTGATGGGGAAAGAGAGAGCAAGATGATGGCTGCCAAGCCAGCAGAGGCCAGCAAGCTTCTTGTTTGGTGTTTGGTGCTCTTATCCTGCCTGAGCTTGGTTGAAGTCCTATTTCCAGCGAGACAGTATTGATCACTCATTTCCCCTTGTTTATGAACACAATATGCGACCTGAATCTACATACACGACTGTGCTCACAACAGGTTGGAAGAGGCACAGAAGCAGGAGAGCTGTTCAGGCAATACTGATCTCTAGCAGTCAATGGTGTGAAAACTGGGCAAAGACCTATACGACTGCCTTTGGGAAAGGTAAGCAGTGCACCTTAAGAAAACTGGCTCAGCCTAAGCAGAAATAAGCACTTTATTCATAACACCAGAAGGCACAAGCCAGAAAACTTTGTCAGAACAGCTTTTCTTCTGTAGAATGAGAGCCAACAGAAATTTTTTGTGGTGCTGGGAATGGACCCAGAGCCTGATGCGTGTGAAGAAAGTATTCTACCTCCCCTGAGTCAACATGTTTTAAATATGTACCCTGACTCTCTAATGTCCCTTTGAAGTTTGATCTAAGTTAGACACTATCCAGAGATTGCCACCTATGGAAGTATAGGTATCTTCATATTAGATATGGATACAGGAAGGCCCACTGTGGGCTCAAAAACAATCTATGCTCTCCCATCTGATGGTCAAGTAGTCAATAAAAGCTGTTATTTTGATCTCCCTGAGTTGAATAACATACTCTTGGGAGAATCATTTGAACCTAATCTCTCAATAGGAAGAACACCTTTCTTTCCTTGTTGGACTGTTTGCTCTTAGCATGTGGATGTGCATTTGCTGGCTCTTTGACAAAGAGTGGGACAGGCTGTTACGATTTTTTAGTGTGTTGATGCATCTGTTGAACTTGTAATAGAGAAAAAGTTGGATCATCATGTTGCTACAATAAAAAATTCTATTTTTAAGCATATCATCTTGGTTGTCCAGATTCTTAAAACACAAGTCTCAAGTCATTAATGTAAATGGATATAGCAGAACAACATTACACTGTGAGTAGCAATAAGAGAAGAAGAGGAAAAAGAAAAAGAAACCACTGTGGAAACAGACCTGAACAACCCAAGTGAACAGGGGTGAACAGAAGCACTATATATATAGCTGACAAGTGTTCCAACAGCCCTGGAGATCCCTGGAGAAAGGTGCTACCTAAACGTAAGTATTTTCCCCACATTCATCACATCCTTTTGCTGATCTTGGTCACAAAATGTATAGTGTTTCAGATTACTATTCGACTAAATTATATTACAGACTTCAAAACAGTGGCTCTTGGGAACTCAGAAGAGAATCCACTGGCACATTCCAAGACCTTCTTTTTTTTTTTTTTTAATCATTTTTGGTACCTGAT
Organism: Peromyscus maniculatus bairdii; assembly: GCF_049852395.1. Taxonomy (NCBI): domain Eukaryota; kingdom Metazoa; phylum Chordata; class Mammalia; order Rodentia; family Cricetidae; genus Peromyscus; species Peromyscus maniculatus. The sequence goes on from NC_134855.1 coordinate 125,628,445, forward strand.
CATTCTGAGAGTGGGATTTCTGAATTTGTGTGTAGCTAGAGTTTTCCTGCCATGCCCACAGTCAGGACAAATCTCTGTCACCCTCCAGTCCCACAGCCGCTCAGACCCAACCAAGTAAACACAGAGACTTATTTTGCTTACAAACTGTATGGCCATGGCAGGCTTCTTGCTAACTGTTCTTATATCTTAAATTAATCCATTTCCACAAATCTATACCTTGCCACGTGGCTTGTGGCTTACCGGTACTTTACACCTTCCTTGTCCTGGTGGCGGTTCCAGACAGTCTCCTTCTGCCTTCCTGTTCTTTTATTTCTCCTCTCTGTTAGTCCCACCTATACCTCCTGCCTAGCCACGGCCAATCAGGTTTTATTTATTGACCAATCAGAGCAATTTGACATACAGACCATCCCCCAGCACAGCTAAGTGCAGACCATCTCAGACACCTGCACTCAGGCTCGTGGTCCTAATCATCCTCTATGAGGACCTGCCAGGTAAATCCACGAGGAACCCAAGAACAGGCTCCCACAAGACATACAGAACCTCCCACAGCATTTGTAGAAGAGGAACTTGAAGAATATGGACCACATTCTTGTCAATCATTCTGAGTAGAGACTTGGAGTACTATTCTATTTCTCCCAGGGCAGACATTTGTAGTCCTGGTCTTGGATGCCACCCTGAAAGCTGTCTGAAAGCTCGACTATACTCCTCCAAAGTCATTTATAATGGTTGTGAAAACATTGCATTAGGAAGCTGGGAGTTTTGGATTTTGCCTACATACGTGACCTCCCATCAGTTCTTCTGAGCTCACTATGAAGTCTTTAGCACCTGGCAGTGAGTCCTGGGTAATAGACATTCAGTTCTATTTGCTGAATGAAGGTGTGTGTGTGTATGTGTGTGTGTGAATAGGTTGCCTAGCAACTATAAATATGCCAAGTGAGAAAGATGTATGTGGAAAATAAGAGGGAATGGCTACCTGAGGGAATTTTTCCTCCACAGGACTGGCACCAACTTGACATCTTGACATATACATTTCTTAGGTCATCAGTATCACCAGGTCTGCAACATTGTCAAGCATTTCTTTTTTTTTTTTAACCCTTCTAGAGCTTTATTGGGAGAGAGAGAGAGAGAGAGAGAGAGAGAGAGAGAGAGAGAGAGAGAGAGAGAGAGAGAGAGAGAGAGAATATGGAAGGAGAGAGTGCGAAAGAGAGGGTCAAGCATTTCTTAGGTCATCAGTATCACCAGATCTGCAACATCGTCAAGCAGGGAAAGATTTGTTTTTCAGTCTTTGAAGAAATGGCTTCCAGTGTGGTGTGGAAGGATCTAGCTACCAGGAACCTGAGCAAAGTGTCTAGCAGCAGCTCTGGGTTGGTGTCTAGTTACCTAGAGAAACTCTAGAGCCTTTACCTTGTGATAGACAGTCTTTAAGAGGCCCCTTCCCCGGTGATTACCCCTTCTGGGCTTTAAATCCTTCTGTAACTCCTTCTGACATTGAGTAAATCTTATCTGTGCTACCAACATTACTGCGGGCGCATGGGCGCGTGTGCGTGCATGCATGTGTGTGTGTATGTGAGTGTGTGCATGTGTAGGTCATGTGTATGTGCATATATGTGCATGTGTATGTGTGTGCATATAGAGACCAGAGGTTGATGTTGGATGTCTTCCTTAATCACTCTCTCCTTTTCTATTATGTATGTATGTATGCATGTATGTGTTTGTTTAGTGGTGATCGAGTCTCTTACTAATCTGGAGCTCACTGATTGGCTAGACTGTCTGGCCAGTGAAGCCCAGGGTTCTTCTTATCTTTGAACCCCTGAGAGCTTGGGTTAGAGACTTGTGTCACTGTATTTGGCTTTTGTGTGGGTGCTGGGGACCAAACTCAGGTCCCTAGGCTTGTGCAGCAGGCACTTTCTGGGCTGAGCCACTTTACCAGCCTCCAAAACCCTCTGATTTTTGAGGTTGGATCATAAAGGACACATGGCTCCTGTTTTTCTTCTGATGAGCCACATGTTCCGGGGGAAGCCAGCTTCTATGTCATGAAGATACTCAGCCTGTGGTAAAGAACTGACACCTGCTGATGGCCATGCCAAACCTCATTTTTATCTTTGTAAAATGTGAATACATCCATCATATTTCAGAGTTTGATGAAAATCAAATGATAGGATCCATGCCAAGTGTTGAATGTATTCTCCAATTGGACAACTTTTCTTGGTTCTAGTATACCTTATGATATGTACATATTAAGATTAATCAAATTATCTTCAGGTGAACACATATATCTTTTAGAAATTTTATAATTTAAAAATCAATTACTTTGTAATAAGTATTGTTGGACACATGTTTGTCTGAGTCTTAGATTATTTCTTTAGGATGTGTTTACTAGAATGTGTTAGAGACTGCTAATATGAAGGTTATGAAATTTTAGATATGAATTTGTTCTTATTTTTTCTTTTTTAATTTTTTTTATTCATTTCACATACCAATGACAGATCCCCCTCTCATCCCTCCTCCCACTCCCCCCACCTGCTCCCCACCCCTCATCCCCTCCTCCAAAAGGGTAAGTTCTCCCATGGAGGGCAGCTAAGTTTGGTACATTCAGTTGAGGCAGGACCAACCCCCTCCCTGCTGCATCAAGGGTGAGCAGTGTCTGACCACAGGTAATGAGATCCAGAAACCTGGCTCATGTACCTGGGATAGATCCTTCTTATTTTTATCACATCAGATTCATCGAAAATTGAAGAGTGGGTGTACAAGGGACCATGCTATTGTGTATTTCTAATACCATTTCTAACAATTTCACACCGTTTCTACCAAAAGGACTTGGGAGGAGAAAGATTTGGCTGTAAAAGCAAACTGATGTAACAGGCGTTTCTTCCTTGGTTAGCCTCTAGACTAATAGAAAGTGAGGTGTTGTCTCCCTCTCTACCTTGTTTGAGACAGGGTATCTTGTCGTTATTCACTGTGTACACCGGGCTAGCTGGCTGGTGAAGATCTCCGCCCCCACTCTGCCATATCACTGTAGGAGTGATGGGATTATAGGCACATGCTACCTCCTCCAGCTTTATGTGGGCTCTGGAGATTTGAACTCTCCCCTTTGAGTCCTCATGTGTGACAAGTGCTTTACTCTCCAAGCTTTACTCCCTACCTCGGTATGTTTTGATATGTGGTTAAAGGAGTACTTTCTCTTAACTCACTCTTTTCTCTTCTTCAAGTTTTAGTTGTTATTACCAGTTTAATCTTCCTCATAGGAGAAAGAAAGATTAAAAAAATAACTGTGAAGAAAACGTAGATCATACAAGCCCCAGTTAAGCACAGGGTTGACTACTCTCGTGCCCTTCATTCATTCAAAATGATGCTTTCCTTCTCTGCTTCCTCCCACCTTCCTTTCCTCCATTTTCATCTATTTGTTCCCGGTTTATATTCCCAAGCTGGTATTTCTTCATCAACAATGTGGTCAGCTTTGGGATCACCAAGAAAAGGCATTTACAGTGAGGATTAACTGCTGAGAGAGCATCCAACATGAATGAGGGTGCTACCATCCCATGAGCCAGAGCCATGTACTGAATAAAAAGGAAAAAGTGAGATGAGAATCACTTTTATCTTTCTCTGCTTCCTAACGAGGCTGCTGCGGTAAAGCCAGCCACCTTACATTTCTGCTGCCCTCATTCCCTCCCTGCTGTGGCACACTATACTCTCAAACTGTGAGCCAAAGTGAGCTCTTCCTCCATGACGTTGTTCTTGCTGAGTATTTTGTCAAAGCACCGAGGAAGGTAAAATAGTATAGAAAATCAGTACTGAGAAGTAGGGCTGTTGCTATGATCATGGAGTTCGTAGGCCTTTGGAACTGGTTTGCAGGAAGAATTTGGAAGAGTTTGGCCCTGTGGGCTACCGAAACTCTAAAGCGCTGTAAGCAGAGTCTAATCGGGTGATTCTGGTGGAAGTATACAAAGCAGAATTGTAGCATGAATCTTAAAAGTTCTTATTAATAAAATCAAACCTGAGGCCAGGTATTGGGGCAAATGCTGGAAGATCAGAGAAGCAGAACATACCACAGCTACCTCACCTCGCCAGTTCCTTAGCTGATCCTGTTTCTTCAGACTAGATGCCTCTGAGTCCTCATCCAGAATGAATTTCAGCTGAACTGCTGCTGGAAAGCCTGAAAGCTTAACCAGCTAAATGCTTCTAGTTTCTGGTCTTCACGCCTTATATATGCTTCTGTTTTCTGCCATCACTCCCTGGGATTAAAGGCTCACTTTCTGGGATTAAAGGTACGTGTCACCACACCTGGCTGTTTCCAATGTGGCCTTGAACTCACAGAGATCCAGAGGGATTTCTGTCTCTGGAATGCTAGGATTAAAGGTGCGAGTGCCACTATTTTCTAGCCTTTGTATCTAGTGGCTGTTCTGTCTCTGACCCCAGATAAGTTTATTAGGGTACACAATATTTTGGGGAACACAATACCACCACACAGAATACTGATGGCTAAGTGGAGATCTGGGGCTAGAGAGATGGCTCAGAGGTTAAGAATGAGTACTGCTCTTACAGAGGACACAAGCTTGAGTTCTAGCACCCACACTGTGGTGCTCACAACTGCCTGTAACTTCAGTTCTAGGAAATCTGTTGTCTCTGACTTGTACAGGTGCTGATACACACACACACACACACACACACACACACACACACACTCATGCATGCACACACACATGCACACACACACACACACACACACACACACACACACAGAGAGAGAGAGAGAGAGAGAGAGAGAGAGAGAGAGAGAGAGAGAGAGAGAGAGAGAGAGAACGAACTTAAATGAGACTGAATTAGAAAGTAACAGACCAAGTTGTTTGGTGGCGGCAACTCCTAGTCAGCATAACATCTGGGCTATCTTATGGCTACTACTTCCTAGTCTTATTCAGATTTACAATGAGAAAAAGTGGAAGGATGTGAAAAACTGTGCAGCTTGGTGAGAAAAGGAACCCAGATTCCTCTTAAAGTTATAGGCAGGTGCCGAGAAAGCAGCTGTAGTTATTGAAGAGATTGGTGCCGTTAAGGAGAAACCTCATACTCATCACTGGGATTATAAGAAAGGTGGTGTGAGAGCAAGATATCATCATTTATAGGATTCAAATTCATTTGATAGGAGAAGGTCTGAACCGAGAAAGCGATCACAGGGTCCTTGTTCTAGAACGGCTCTCTAGGGAAATGTTTACCAAGGTTCAGCTTGCAAAGACACAAGGCTAAATCTCAACCTGGAAGCAGAACTTGGCAGTATTGTCCACATGGTACTCGTTTTACAGGCACGAGAGATACAAGAATGAGGGGGTTATGGAGTCTGGCACCAAGATTGCAGAAGGCCTCTTAAGCCAGCCATTGTGTATCAGGGTCTGAGTCCCTGAAAGAATGCCTCCAGAGGCTGTATCATATACAGCTCTGAAGATGAAACCCCAGTTGTGATAAAGACTACAGGGTGTTGGTCATGTCAGGACAGGGGGATGTCTGTCTGTGAAAGCAGCAGGCACAGAATGGAATCAGCTCCACTGAGAGCTACAGTTGATTTCGGCAGTCGGAGGTGTAGAGATACCCAAGGCTGTCGAAGCCCCAGGTGACAGACACGGCTGGAGGGTTTGATGTTTTCTCTGGAGGACTTCAGTCTTCTTTGGCCTGACTTTTTTCTTGTGCTCCTATTCTTCCATTTTAGAATGAGATTCTTTATTCTGTGCCATTGTGTATTGAAATGAACTTTTTTTAAATTTATTTATTTTTAATGTATGAGCTTTCACAAAGTTAAAAGATTGTCTTGAATCTCAAAGGAGAATTTGGATTATTTTGGGGGGGAACATTTTTAGAACTGTTAAGACTTTGGGGACATTTAAAGATGGAGTAAATGCACCTTCTATTATGAGATGGCCCTGAACCTTTAGGACTAGAGTAGGAAGGTTAAGGTTTAAAAGTGTGTCAAGTTGGCAAGGGGTGGACTTGTGGCGATTAACAGTATTTGAAATCAGCTGGGAGATGCACCATTGTGGATGTCTGTGAGAGTGTTTCCACAGAGGTTTAAATGAGGAGAGAAGACCTACACCAAATGTGAAGACCATCATCCCATCTATTATGGTTTCTGGCTGAATAAAATGGGGAAAAGGAAGAAACCAGCTGAGTACTAGCTTTGATTCCTTTCTACTTCATGACTGTAGACTGATGTGACCAGCCACCGCATGCAGTGGCCATCAGGCTTTCTTGCCGTGATGGACTATATCCTGCCTTAAACCATGAGCCAAAATCAATCCTTTCCTTGAATTTATTTGCCAGGCATTTTGTCAGAGCCAAGAGAAAAGCAACTAACACACCTCTATTGACCTACAGGCTTCCTGTTGGATCTTTTCTACAGTTTCTATTTCTTATTCTGGAGTCTTTCCATCCACAACCTTCCCTTTTATAAACTGTTAGCGTAGGAATAGGGAAGCACATATGGTACAACAGTCTTTAAGGACAGCTTGATGGTTCTAGGGATGCAGCCCCGTGGTAGAGCATTTGTTTAGCATGTGCAAAGCTCCAGGTTCAATCCTCAGTGCCGTAACAAAGCAAGACAAACACAATGTGACCAACTTCTATAAATGTATGCATCAACACTATATTTTTCATACTTCTTCCTAGTCTATACCTCATCTCCATTGAAAATTAACCACTATTTTGTCTTCTAGCATTATGTGTTAGTTTTTCTGTTATTTAGCGTCATATAAATCAACTATATACCATTAATGTTCTTTTATGTGTGGATTCTTTGCTCAACTTCATGTATGAGGTTCACTGGGATTTTTGTTTCGTTTATTTTTAAGATAAGTTTTCTCTATGTAACCCTGGCTGTCCTGGAATTCACTCTGTAGACCAGGCTGGCCTTGAACTCAGAGATCAGCCTGCCTCTGCCTCCCTAGTGCTAGGATTAAAGCCTGATGTTTTATGGTGTCAGTAGTTTCTTCTTTTAAAAATATATAGCAGTGAAGAAGCATACCGTGAAACAAAACATAAACGTAAACCAAAAAAGAAAATCATACCCAACCTAACCCACAATTTATCCATCTAATTGCTGACAATATAATAATATTTCATAGCATCCCTATAAAGTATGCACCTTTAATAGAACAGAAAACTTTTCACTGTGTTAATACCTTCCTATGTCAATTTTCAATTCTATTTCACTTAAAGTAACAACATAACAACTGAATTTAAACCATTCTCTGAAGTCACCGTCATAGAACCCTTCTAACAAAATAAACACCCTTTCTCTTTATTGTATTGTAATGACCTGGGGACACTGAAACTTTAGATATGCTTTTATCAGACTCCCACAAGCAGCCAGGGAAGCACTGTGAGCAAAGATGGGGTTAAAAACTGCTTTGAATGTCTAGAATATTTACTCATTAAATTTTTTTATGTTGGCATGAAATAATTGAAATAAGGAGGCTTATGTAAATTTTAAGACAACAAATAATTCATGACTTTCCCATGATCACTTGAGACAAGACAGAAAAGAACCCAAAGGTTTGACAGTCTGCAGAACGGGTTCTCCAAAGGCGGGACAGACAGCCATTGCCCTATTTTCTTTGGAAGCTATTTATCACTGTCAAACACACACAGTGGCTTCTCTTTTACCTCTATTTAAACAAGAATATACGTTACATCTTGACATTTCCCCCAAAACAGAGAGTCTCCTTTGTTACCAAGGCATACTTCAAGCTTCATATCCATTGTTGTAAAGGCAAGCTAAAGATTTTGAGGGTGGCTTTGTTGAACAATGTTATTTCCTTGTAAAGACCCATGAGTTGGCTTTTAAATGTACATCCTCCATGGCCTCTTCCTGTCTCAGTAAAACCAGACAATTGTTTATTTTCAATTATGTTCTTATTAAGCTCAACCTTGGTCTATAAGCAGTAACTTCAATTTTTATGTATGTGATGTGGCTCACTGACTCTTAACCTACTACTATTCATACATATCTTAAGGGAGAAGTAGGTAGTTTAAATATGTGAGTCATAGCTGAAATTAGGATGCCTTTTTTAGAATGTTTACTTAATCCTCAACTTTGCATAGAAATTAGTTTAGTAATTGACTGGCCTGTGGTCTTTTAACTGAGAATAAATGAGTTACTTTCTATGTGAGGTTGGGAAATATGTAATAATTAGAGACTTTTGTCTGAAAATAATGGTGATACCTGATATATAATTATATATGTATACCACATTCAGCTGCTAAGTCCTTAAAACAATTCTTAAAATGATGAAAAGAAAAGATTAAAAAAAAACCCTTTCTTTTTCTTACACAGGGAATGCATTCTGAGTGTAGAAACAGTAGAAAATAACCACTGCTGCACAGTAGAGAAAAATCCACGTAAATATAGTCTAATTCTGTATTTGAGTCCCAGAATCCTACAGTTTGGTGACACTTAGGAGATACTTAAGTTCAGTGGTTGGAAAACCAGGGCTCTTGGACCAAACCTAATCAGCTGTGTATTATGATAAATAAGATTTTGTTGGACCTCAACCATACCCATATGTTTATAGGTCACCCACAGCTGCCTTTATATGTAATGTGTGGGTGAGTGGTGTGTCAGAGACAAAATACCATAGAAAGCCTTAGATATCTGCCATCTGTCTCTTTACAGAAAACGTTTGTTGAATCTTGGTCTACCTCTCAATATGGATTTGGTTATGCAGGAGAAGACTCTTAAATGTACTGGGATGTGGCTGAGCCTCCCCACAAGCAGACAGACTACTGTCTAAATGGAAAGACAAGCTATAGATAATAGTACAATTTTAAGTCTGAAAACTGATCAATGCCATAGAAGGTATAAAATACTTCAGGATCTCAATGGAGCCATAGGGAAGGCTCCATAGAGAAGGGAAATTGAAACTTTTTGATGGATGGATAGAATTTAACTATGTCCATATGTATGTAGAAAATTCCTGTTAAGTGGCACATGAAAAAGACTGGGAAGACAGTGAGTGTTCAAAGCATCCAGGATCATTTGGCTGAGCCTGGTTTGGTAGGAAGGTCTGGGAAAGAGTGGGCTAAAGATTTGGGATGGTAGAGCTGATAGGGATCTGAAGGCAGTTGAAGCTTAATTAAAAGGGGTTGGAGTAAAACGAAGGCATTGTGGAGGATTAAGGCAGGCTTACAAAGCCTGTGACATTTTCCTTAAGTCTGGAGTTGAATTCCTATCTTTTGAGTGTAGATTTCCCTGGACCTGATATCTTCCTCCTGAAGTATAGAGGAAAGGAAGTGATAGTGTATGATTTTCAAGACTAACTCATGAAAGACATTCTGGCTTCTTTTTGCTCTCTTGAATTGGTTGTCTTGCCTTAAAGCTCCTCAAGAAACCCATGTGGTGGTGAAAACCTGTCTTCCTCTAACATTCACCAACTGAGATCTTATGCCGTAGCCCCGTGGGTGAGCTATCCTGGGAGCAGATGCTTTCAGATGGACCTTCAGACAGCTATGGCTGTAGCTGTAACCACATGAGGAACCTGAGACAGACCCACCAGTGATGCTGCTTTTGAATTCTCAAACTGTAGAAATTTTGAATCATTGTTTATTGTTTTTAAGTCAATAATTTTTGGAGGAAATTTGTTATGAGTGATAGCTCAGAATAGTTATCATATCTCTAGTGTTGCTTTGGGCAGGATGAGCCTAGTAATTTCAATTAATTAATTATTTAATTAATTCATGGACTACCATCATTAGGGTACACTCTGAGCAGTACACTGTAAGAGCCTTGTCTCCTGGTTTGGTAGAATGCTATAGTGGATAAGATGAACTAAGAAGAGACTAGAAATGGGCAGATGGGCCGAGTCAGCCAGAAGGAGCTCACAGTAGGCCCTTTGTTGTTCTTCTTAAATAGTTCCATGTATGTCCATAACTTTATGCGTCCCTTTCTTTTAGGGAGTTCTCTGGCTACAGGAGTATGCTCAGCTTGAGTGTGGGGTAGGCTAGGAATGGCAAGAGACAATGCCTCAAGAGAAATGCTCAACAAAGGGAAGAATTTGGTCAGTAAATTTCCCAGCTTCTCATCCTAGAATAGGGCAAGTCTGAGGTGCGTTCCTCACAATCCCTCAGGAGGTCCCTTGGGAAGGAGCCTGGGCTGTCCACAGAGACAACTGCTTCAGTCACACACTCTTGGTTGACTTATTTCACCTTCCTTTCTCAAAGTGCATCTCAGAATCACCTTCCTAATTTGTGAGTTGTGTCTAATTGCTTGTGTTGGGCTCTGCTTCTGAGGGAGTGCAAACTAGGAGAGGGATTGAGGTTTAGGTGAAAACAGTCACTTTAAGAAGGTGAGAGAAGTGACATGGAAGAGATTTGACAAAGAAAGATGCAGTAGGACTCTAAAGCCTACAGTGGAGAATCTTCTTGGTCATTTTTCTGGTAAGGCTATCCTTTAAATGCTCACATCCAGGCTTAAAGTCTGAAATCCTGAGGGAGAAGTCACATGTCCAGATTCTGACAACAGGATGCCCAGAACTGAGCTTATGCCCCACAGTGTGGTCCCTGTTTCACCAAAGTTCTCAAGCCACACATAGAAACTGACATCAGGAGGCTGAGAAGTCCAGAGACTCATGGCTCAGCAGTGACAGGGTCAGAATCTTACCAGGTCAGTTGTCATTGGCCTTTCCTGAAAATCTATTTAAAATATTTACATTTAATTATTTATTATGTGTGTGTATACACATGTGTGCTCATGGATGCACATGTGCCATGATGTGTGTATGGAGGTCAGAAGACAATTGGCTGGATTTGGCTTTCTCCCTCTACCATGCTAGTCTCAGGGATGGAACTCAGGTCATTTAGCTTGGCAGCAGATGCCTTACCTGATCAGCCATCTCCCAGGCCTTCACGAGAATCTAAATATACATTTATTATCAATTCAAACAAAAATGATTTGCTTCTTCAAGATCCCGACACACAAGAGAATAAGAGATTGTGGATTCCTCATCCCTAAATGGGACATCTATATGTCACCCTGTCTTCCAAGGCGCAGGGATCATTGAGGAAGAGGAGAGAGGAAAGATCATAGTCTGAGGTGATAGATGATTCTAAGGAAACTGTTTTCTGGACACAACATGCGTGAAAGCATGCGCAAACTTGCTAAAGCTCAAGCCAGAAAGCATCCCAGTGTGGAGAGGAAAGGTGGACACAAAGTCTCACCTCCAGCTGAGGAGCTATTGGCAACTAAAAGCTTCTGGAAGAGGACAAGTTAGTTTTCTTCAAGAGTATGACCCTTGGTAGATTTATCATGCTTTACAGATGTCTACCATATACCAAGGAGTATATGGGTAGCACAAACTGACTTGATAGGACTTAAAAAAAAAAAAAGGACACGATGTTAGGTAGGTAGGGGAGAGGGGATGGATCTGGGAGGGGCTGAGAGGAAGAAGCAAATATGATCATAACACAGAAGTACGAAATTTTCAAAGAATTAATAATAATGTTAAAAAAGAATTCACAAGCAGAAAAGAAATGATTGGCAAATGGTGATAGTGTATAAAGATGGTTCCAAAGCAAATCTTGTTTACTAGTTTAATGGCTCTTATGATCAGGTACTACACTGAGGTTCAAAAAAGAGCTTATTATGACTTCTCCCTAGCTCAAGAGGAGAGTCTACTCATAATGTGAAACATAGGCATGATATAAGGTTATTTTTTAAGTAGGGAGTTCTGGAATGAATATACTTCTAGGAGGAGCAGACATACATTGCACACAGGCAATATTTTTAATTCCAACTAAGTGGATTATCTACTGTGTTATGTATTTGTGTGTGTGTGTGTGTGTGTGTGTGTGTGTGTGTGTGTGTGTGTGTGTGTGTGTGTATGAGTGTGTATATGCATAAAGGCCAGAGATTAATGTTAGGGGGCCTTATCCCCTCAGCTTAAAGTATCTTTTGGCTCCTTTTTCAAGATTCATGGGCATTTAAAATTAAGAGATCAGATTTCCCTTGGACCTCAGGGCACTGGACTCCCCTGGGATCCTTCTTACATACATTCACTGGTGCATAGGGAGGGGCATCAGTCTTTTCACTAGAACCTTGTATTAGGGACAAGGTGACTGCTACCTGGTGGATACTTTTCAGGGACTAAATGAAGAATGCGACCAGCAAGACAGAAACAGAGGGTGACAGGTTGGTAGGATCACAAAGGGATGTCAGGGCCTAGACTCTCTTGCTTCATCTGGAACTGGCTACACCAAAGAATCAAGGTTGATGGTTTGTTGTTAATCAGGTGTTGTACAGTCCATTATTCATCTAGGTGTCCTGTGACCCAGAGGTAACATATTGTCTGTGGTGACATAGGTCCTTGTTATCCATTCCAATAGTGATTGTCTTTTCCTAACTCTACATATCACCACATTTAGGCTTCTTATCAGTCGTAATTCATTATTTCATCATCATTAATTTTTCTGCGCATCTTCACAGAATGGTTTTAGCTGGACCAAGCACCTTCATAGTTATGTATTAGCTGTCAATTATCTATCTGTAGACTGTTTTTCCCCATATGACAGGGGTGTCAAGTTTTCACTTAAACTCTGTATTTAAGTAAAATAAGCAACTAGAATGAAAAAGTAACTTTCAAGTTAGGTCTGGTAGGAAAAAACCTTTGAAGCTGCATTTTGTACAAGTTGAATGGAATGCCATGAGTTTTTTATTTTTATTTTGTTTTTTATGTGTATGGGTATTTTGTTTGCATGTATGTATGTGCACCATGTACCTGGAAGATGAGAGAGGGTATTAGATCCCCTGGAACTGGAGTTACAGATGGTTGTGAGCCTCCAAGTGGGTGCTGAGAACCAAACCTGGGTCCTCTGGAAGAAGCAGCCAATACTCTTAAGTGTGGAACTACATTCATAGCTCCCAGATTTTTATTTTTAACCTAAACACATTTATCTATATTCAAATCTTGCTTTGTGAAGAAGAAATTGTATAGAATGAGCTATACCAAGCCCTTGAAATGGTCTGGTGTATTGTAGAAAGGAACAAACCTTTTGGAGTCAAGAAACACTGGAACTCAATTTTCATTTTCATATCTATGATCTGAGATTTTAATTAATTAATTTGCTTGTTTTTTGAACTTGCTATGTAGACTAGACTGGCTTTGAACTCATAAAGATCTTCCCACCTATACATCCTTAGTGTGGGGATCTGGCCTGAGATCTTGTTGTCAATTGGACCTTAGGGTTGTCGTCTCTAAAATGGGATAACAGTTCCTTTCGTGAGGGTGTGCTGTGACAGTGAGCATGTTTCTGCAAATGCTTAGTACACAGTGGGTAATCTATGATCAACATATACAAGCATTATCTCTTCACTCAGTGTTCTGGAGGGTCCTGGAGTTGTGGTCATTTGGAAACATGCATCATAAACATCTTAGATGACCTGACTTTGTGGACAGTTTACCTTGAGTGCAAGGGAGGCTTGTCTATGCTTCTGGCATGTGTCTGTGCTGTGATTAACCAGCAGGGCTATTGTGTGTTGTATGCTCTGTGACTCTGCTTTCAGTGTCTTTTCAATATGTAGGAAATCCCACAGAGAGGCATTACTGGAAGTCCAGATGCTTTGCCATGTTCCAGGCCAGGACCACAGAGCAGTGTCACTTGTGGACCACCACCTGTCTAGAGTCAAGATATAAACAAGGAAGCCTCGAATACAGCCATGGCCCTATTGCTCATTGGCCCTAGCATTAAAAATCTACAGGACAAGAACCATGAAGAATTTTCTTTCTTTCTTTCTTTCTTTTTTTTTTAAACATTCCTGTGTGTCTAGTGACACACTTGCTTCGGATTTTCTTTGTTACAGATGTGTGGACCTTGTGGGTAACGGATATGGGAAGTTTGTTCTTGGAAGAGCTGCCACTGACCACATTATCTTTTGATCAAGTCTCCCTGGCTATTGGAATGCGACCTTCTGAGCCCTAGTTGAAGAGGGTCAGTGAAATTGTGCATCAAATACTCATCTCTAGGTGTGCTGTGACATTCAACATCAACCTTTGATGTTCAAGCTCCTTGGAGAAGATAGGGATGGGCTGAGACAAGGGGAATCACTAGGAAGGATATGTGATAGGCATTGCATTATGACAATGATGATAATAATCTTTACTTTAAAATATCCAGGTTCATCATAGTTATGAAACTGATACATTTAAAACTAAACTGATGATTTAAAAACTAACTTTCATCCAATTGTATCTTATTTCCCAAGGGAGAGACTAAAACTCAAATGTGATTGCTGTTAAGCCACCAGGAACTTTATGATGAGAAAAATTAATAAGGGAAAACTTTATGATGGAAACCATCAAACGCACAGCAAATGTCTCCACAGTCACTTCTGCCATGTCTACTGCTGAGAGTCTGTCACTAAACTTTGCTGACTTACTTATATTATGCATGTAACATCCAGGTGGGGATTTTATTGGTCTGTCTTATGTAGACCTTTGGTTCTAGCTAATTAATCACAGTGTTCCTAGAAGTGAAATAGACAGGAAGTCTGAGAAGTTCATGTTCAATCTGTAGCTGGAGATTTCCTGCCTTGCCCACTGTCAGGACAAATCTTTGTCACCCGCCAGTCCCACAGCCACTCAGACCCAACCAAGTAAACAGAGAATTATATTGCTTACAAACTGTATGGCCATGGCAGGCTTCTTGCTAACTGTTCTTGTATCTTAAATTAATCCATTTCCATAAATCTATACCTTGCCACGTGGCTCGTGGCTTACCAGCATCTTCACATTCTTCTTGTCCTGGCAGCGGCTGGCAGTGACTCCTTCTGCCTTCCTGTTCTTTCTTTTCTCCTCTCTGTAGTCCCGCCTATACTTCCTGCCTAGCCACTGGCCAATCAGTGTTTTATTTATTGACCAATCAGAGCAACACATTTGCCATACAGAACATCCCACAGCACTAATCTGTGTAAGAAAACCTTTCCAGCAGAAAGGACAAAATTTATCTTAGATTACAGCCACAGAGTCCTGTTGGTCTTGTCTCTGTTTCCTGACCTGTCAAAATGTGAGGAGTTCCTGTCACAGGCTCTTGCTGCCAGGGGCAACTTGTCAGATGAGTGCTGTGGGATACTATTTAGTCTTTTAAATGAAGCAATTCTGTCATTTGCAGCAATAAAAATGAACTCGTGTTTTTAAGTGTTTGAATACAAAATAAAATTCATATTCCCTCAAATCTGAAAAGCTAATTTTAAAAAAAGTACAGAAGAAAGAAACAGAATGAGACAAATAAATTGTTCCTACTTTACATTTTAGGCATTGCTATGCTTTGGATCTTACAGGCACTCCAAAGGTAAGTGTGGCAAAGGGCTTCTAGAAAGGCACTGCTTGGAGTTGGGGGAGTCTTTAGGAGGTGTGGTCTTAGGAGGAGAGAGGTATCTCGGTCATCAATGTCTCCAAAGGGATGTAGGACCCTGGTCCCATCATTTCCCTCCTTTACTTCCCAGCTGTGAGGTGGGTGATATGTTCTGTCACACACAGAAACTTGTGATTATTGCCTTTCCAGAGGCCTAAATACAGCAGGGACAACTGATTATAGACTGGAATTGATGAACTAAAATAGCCATTTTTTTCTATCAACTGATTATCTCATATTTGTTACTAGTAATAGAAAGTCAATGAACATATACTAAGTATCAACATTTCATATTATTACTTATGTATGCTTATTCTTGTTGTTCAAATGGTATATTTTTCTGTGAATTTTGTAAACTTAGGCTAGAAAAATGCATTGTAATTTCTTATCATTAATATTAATGAAAAGTTAATATCTTTGCACTCATAGTTAGGCTTCCAAATAGAAATTGAAGTTGTTTAGTGATGACCAGTCATATGGGACTGGACAAACTGGCTCAGTGGCTGGTCTTCCAGTAGATCCAGGTTTGAGTTCCAGAACCCACATAGTGACTCACAATAATCTGTAATTCTAGTTCTAGGAGATCTAATACCCTCTTCTGGCCTCTGTAGACAAAATCCATGTACACACAAAAAATAAAGGAATTCAACAACAACAACAACAACAACAACAACAACAACAACAACAACAACAACAGACCAGTCATGTGCTATAGGTCTTATTGGACTTACTGGACACATTGTATAGAGAACAGTTAGGAACTTAAATTTGTAATTTTGGCATTGTCGTGTACATTGTTGGATTTACCTTTCCCAGGAGGTGTGCTAATCCATTCTGTAGGGAAGCTGTGATGACTTTCTATTCCATCTGTGTGAACCATTAGTGAAACTACACTTCCTAACATTCCTTGCCCTGCATAGTTCTAGGTTTCAGTTGCTGAGACAGGCAAGTCAAGGGAATTGGCTTCCTTTGTGAATTTATTCATGGGCAGTTTCACATGGTGAGTAAGAGCAGAGACAAAGTCCTTGGCTCCCTTAGTTCTCATCCATCTTCTCCTTCACTTTCTCCAAGGTGAGTCATCTATGTGGTAAGGTCATCAGTTTCTTCTGAAGGCCACTGTGTTATCAAGGCTTGGGATGGTGAAAGTGGACTCCAATTCCTTTCTGTCTCTGTGGATTCCTTCATGTTCATTGTTACAGTTGGAACATAAGATGTTTCCAGTAGGATATTGTGTTTGAATCTTTAGTCTCAACTGGTGGCATTATTTTGGGAAATTGTGGACCCTTTGGAAGGTAGGGCCTAAGTGGCAGACATAGGTACTGGGATGTACCTTGAAGGTTACTGCCTGGTCCTGTGTCTACTCTTGTCTGATTCCTGGTCTACCAAGATGTGTGGAGCTCCCCACATGTGCTTACCACCAGCAGCTCCACCATGACTTCCCTGTCATGATGAACTCCATCCCTGAGATGGTCCTTTTTCCTTTAAGTTGCTCCTGTCAGGTGTCTGCCACAACAGTGAGAAAGTTAACTAATACATCAAACTTTTTAATCTAGGTAGCCTACTCTGCTGACTTCAGGGGTTCAGGCTCATGGTCGGATGCGGAAGAAACAGCCTTTCTAGAATTTTCCACTAACTCTCTTGTGGGCCAAGATCTAGTATGTATGGTAAATATATGATTCCATGTTACTAAGAGAACCCTGATGATATAGAAGTCCAAATCAGGGAGATGGTGTTCATCTCACTTGGCAATACAGTCTTTGTAGGGGACCTGAGGGAGATGGACAGATTTATTCAAGTTCTTGCCTGTGCCAGGACTTGGCTTGGTGCCCCTAATGCATTAAATATTCACAACAGGTATTATCACCATTTTATAGGCAAGGAAGCTCAATTTTTCTTAGAATCTGTTCTACTAATATATTTTTTGTGCCTTAAATTTTTTTATGAAGAATCTGTCATTGTAAAAATATTGCCCTGGAGACAAATTTTCTAAGAGCAATAAATACCAGAAACTCAGCCAAATAACTTCAGCACCCTGTTGAGATTGGAACAGGGCAATACTGACTTATTTTCACTTTAATTTGTGACTTGGAAAAAGCCTCAACAGGGCTGAATTTCTTGTTCTTCACTCTCTTAGGCCTGTGGCAGCAAATTCTTTATATAGCCATGAACTTTGCTGCAAACAATAGTTGCCTAAATGTACTTGAGATAAATGGGTTGCATGATTCTACAGTTATATACTTATTTAGAAGAGTACAATGCCCCTGAAGATAATGTTTACCCAGGTTGGGCATTTGAATATTAAACAGAGCTGGTCATGGATCAGGCTTGCAGGCTGACCATCTGATCAACCATTTCTTTGTGTTCAGTTGCCCTCATGTCCCTTGCTACTCCAGGCTGGCATTCAAATGCCACATCCCAAATACATTTTGAAAGAATGCATTTGAATGCAATTACTAAACCTGTTTTAGAAGTCCAGAAGCCCTGTCTATTATAGTAATTGATGGTACAGAAACTTGTAAGACAGAAAGAATTTAATCATAGCTAAAAGTAATTTATAGGGTAAGTCCAACATACACATGCTTTCTCTAAGCCTTGGCTTGATTGTTTTTCATTTTGGGGATGTGTATTTGATGTTTGAAGCAGTTTTGCTCAGTAATGCTTTCATTTGAGACTGTGAGTTCTTATACCTGTATGTAGAGAGTGGGGGAGAGGCAAGAGGAATTTGGTGCTGGTGGTGACTGCTGAACTTTCAGGACCATTAAAATACACTGCTTAACATCAAGCACATTTGATTAAGAGTTCTCCTTTGGGGTGGTACTGAAGGAAAAACCTTCCCTGCTACTTCTTCCTTCTTAAAGACTATTTTTGCTCAGATAGCTGCTAGTGGTCAGTCCACTCCTATCTTTATAAACTAGGTACTGGCATCTTCTCTCTGGGAACTGTGTGATTCTTCTTCAGCTTTTCCTGGTCTTTGGAGTCTTATGGCATAGATACATAGAGGTTACAAATTCTGGGGAGTTAATGCATCAGGGAGTGGCCCTTGATGGATAGTTGTGTGGCATATTCGATACAATCCCTACTTCTGCAGTGAGATCAAGTCCCTATTGACCATAGGAGGCATGTGCTCATTTGTACTTCCTTTGCTGACTCCTCTTCAAATCAAGACAGTGCCTTCATCTCTCTTTCTACCAGACCTCTTTTTGAGGATCAACCTTCAAGAGTTACCTATATAGTGCCAGTTGAATGAGGAGACTATGGGTGATGGTTCCATCTGTAGAAGGAGCAAGCCAAGGGCTTAGGAAAACTGGGCTTCCCAGACTAGTGTCAAAAGAGACAAGGTAGACAAGGGAACAGCTGACTGGGTCAGCGATCATCAGGGGATGGATTAAGATGAGCAGGGTTTTGATAATTGGCACAGGAGCCAAGGATTAAGCTCACAGGCCCACCTGGGGAACAGCTAGGAATTTCTTCTCTCTCCACCTACTTGCTGAAGTACTTCACTCTCTTCTGCCTGTTCACCCACTTGTTAGAGCTGGTGACCATTAATGTCTTGTCTTTCTTCCACTCAAACTCCGAAGAGATATTTTCTTTTTTTTTCTTTCTTTTTTTTTTTTTTTTTTTTTTTTTGATTTTTCGAGACAGGGTTTCTCTGTGTAGCTTTGCGCCTTTCCTGGAACTCACTTGGTAGCCCAGGCTGGCCTTGAACTCACAGAGATCCGCCTGGCTCTGCCTCCCGAGTGCTGGGATTAAAGGCGTGCGCCACCACCGCCCGGCGAGATATTTTCATAGCATCTTTTCAGTGACTGATAGTCATTGCCTCCAGATGTTCTTGAGCATATCTTGTGTTGCCTGACCTGGATCTGAGCTGATTTCTCTCCATGATCCTCCCCCAGCCTCTTCCCCAAAGTAGTCTTTTCCCTTTTCAATATGATTTCCAGAGGTCAAAGCCAACTCCACTCTTTTGAGCCATCTGCTGCTCCTCTTTATCTTACTCCTCATTCAAAGTCATTCTTGAGCAAGGCTTCTCCCTGCTGTTTGCTTCCTACCCACCTCTCATTTCAATATCCCAGTAGTTTCACAACGCCTTCTACTCTTCCTCCTCATTCATCTTTCCTGTATTTTACAACCAGAGTTGTCTGTGCAGATGATGAATCTGGCCACAGTTTCCATCCCACAAGCCTTTGATGGTCACCCATTGTCTTCAAAGAAAAGCTTGAGTCCTTCGGCTTGGCACTCAGGCTTTCATGTCACTTGTCATGTAACTTGCTGTCTTTTTACCCTACATGTATCTCATCACTTCTCATGTGCATTTTAGAAGTGTATCCCAGTCAATGTGGATGTTAAATATGTTATTAATTTTGCTTAGAAGCATTGCTGAAAAAAAGTTCAGCTTCAGCTGATAGCTATTGGCTTTAAAATATTGTTATACATATATACACTGTATCTTGGTCATAGCCATCCCCCACGCCTTCTTTCTAACTCTTCCTCACACCCAACATGTCTCAAAACTCCCTCTTTACTTCATGTCTTTTTTTCTTATAACTCAGTAACTCCAGTTAGTGAAGCCCATAGCACATGCCTGTGGGGTCATCCCCTGGGGTATGAGCAACCTGCCAACTCTCCGTCCCAAAGAAAAGTGACTTCCTCATTCAGCAGTTACAACCTGCTATTATTTCTTAGCTAAGGGTAGAAAATCAAGAGTGCCTCTCTTCTCTTTGCTGGAATTTTTACCTCCATTGACTTTGTGGAGATCTTACATGGATTACCACAGCTGCCATGAGTTCATGTGCGTAATGGACTTACCGTGTGTACAGGTCAGCCTTCATAGCACTTTTTCCCATCCTTTTCTGCAATGTTTTCTGAGCCTTGTGGTTGGGGTGGGGCTGATACAGATGTCCCATGTATAGCTGAGTGCTTACAGTGGATTATTCTCAGCATTTTAGGAATCTCTTCATTAACTGCTACCCTCTATAATAAGAAGCTTTTCTGGTCGGGTGGTGATGGCACACGCCTAAAATCCCAGCACTTGGGAGGCAGAGCCAGGTGGATCTCTGTGAGTTCGAGGCTAGCCTGGTCTACAGAGCAAGATCCAGGACAGGCACCAAAACTACTAGAGAAACCCTGTCTCAAAACAAAACAAAACAAAACAAAACAAAACAAGAAGCTTTTTTGATCAAGGTTGAAAGCAGTACAAAGCTATAAATGTAAACATAAATGTTTGGAAGGGAGTTGACAATATGACAATTTAACAGATCTATGTGAATCACGACTTTGGATTCCCTACCCATAGATTTTGACCATGTTCACAGTCAAAGACCTGAATTGAGATGCCCATTTACACAAGATTTTACAGTAAGAACTTAGAAGGTTTCATTAGTTTTGCCCAGATCCCTTTATTAAAAGAGTGCACTGGTACATTCTAGACTCTGAGAAGTCTGCAAATAATGAAGTCAAGTTATGTTATTTCATTCTGTGTTCCCCAGCTTACTCGACTGTGGATTCCCTTTCTCCCTTTACAGAACAGTCGTAACATCAATCTTGTGAAGAACTAGTCAGAGTGACTGTCAAAACTCGAAGGTGTGTCAAACTTTGAGGCTAGAATTTTTTTTTTTTTTGTTCATGGACACTTTCTTAAGCTGTTCTCATCTTCAGTAAGTTTTTTCCCAGGCTCTCTCTCAAATCCCACATTCTTCAGTTATCGCTCACTGGCTGCACTGACCCTGTGGTTCCCTCACCACCTATCAGAGCCCTTGTCTCTCAGTGGGAGGTGTGTTTCTTCCCCCTGTCTTGTAGCATAAGTATATGCACACTCAACTTCACAATCTTTGGTGATGATGACCTTTTAAAATAAATTATACTTACCATACGGTGTAAATGCATCAAATGAGCGATGCCTGCAGATAGCTCTCACCAGGGTGGAAAAGAGGCACATGATGGGACCAATGGCTGGCAAACACCAGGGGAGCAGTTGTCCTGTCAGATCTGCTTTGCTCCCCCTGGGTCCATCACGGGGTGGGAACCTTAGCAACCTGCAACCCCCTGTGCCTGCTTCCTTATGGGGCCATTTTGAGAATTAAACTCTCAAGCCTATGGGAGGAGCTTAGCAGGGCACCTGGAATCTAGTAAATCTCAAAACCGCAGGACTAACAAAGATGGCAGGCGTGATGACCGAGGGGGTGATAATGAATGACATGTACTTAACGGTCCCCAGATGCCAGGCTCGGAGTAAGTGAATTACAAGTATAATTTAATTTTGTCCTCCTGATAGTAGGATGAGGTATGTGTTATTACTCTCATTTTACACACGATGAAACCTTAGCTCCCTCTACACCCTCTGGTCCACTTAACTGCCACAGCACCCTGTCAATCAAGGCAGCAAAAAACCATTTATTAGTTGGTACTTTTGTTCTCAGAGGTTGCAAGTGATACTTTATTGGACAGGAAAGGATCCAGGACCCCAGAAACTGCTGGAGGAGACAGTGTTGCTGATGCTACGGTGCTCACCATTCTTACTAACTGTGATAGAGGGTCAGAATTAGCCTGCTCACTTCGTTTTTTTCTTTTAAACCTGTACTGAGGAGTGCGAATAAAGTGGGACAGCCTATGCACCACTCTTGGTATCCAGTGCCCTTGTTAGTTACTGTCACCATCTCCTGAGCAGCAGCATGCCAGAGGATGCACAGCCTCACAAGGAAAACTGCCACCTTGTGGTTATGCAAATTAGGAGCATCCCATAGAAGCTGTTAGTTCATCTTGTCACTAGGGGGAGGGAAAGAATAAATTTAATTCTGAAGTTTGAACCTAAATTTCCTATTAAAATATCTCTCTTTAAGTCCTAGGATTGATAACAAAAGATACCTGGGAAATGGAGCCCCTAAGAGTCCAGGAGCAGGCTAGTCTACACATTGGCTAGTGTGGATGCAAAGCCCAGGGTACCGAGTCCTCTCCAACTGACCATGAAATCCACGGAAACTGCCCCCAGTACAGCTCCTATCTGCCTGTCTTCCCTGTGCCCTGTTCAGCAGCCAGCCTCCTTAATCTCCACAGAGCCCACAGGCATCCTCACTGCTCTTTCTTCTGCCAGCCATTGATTCCACAGTGTACCTCTTTCCCATCCTAGTGAGAGCTATCTGCAGGCACTGGGAGAGCCCAGTCCTTTTCAGAAACCCTGAGAGACAGGAACTGCAAGTATGTTGGCGTGACATCAAGGCTCATCATGCTCCTCTCTAGCCCACTTACCCACCACACTTCTGCTGGTCTCCTCCATACTTTGTCAACCAACCTGTGTGGGTTTTTGCAGCTATGATTTCTGGCTTCTATGTCCTTACTCATGGAGCCCTTTCATTATGGTGTGTATTTTTTCTTCTTTTGGTATTTTGAGACAGGGTTTCTCTATAGAACAGTCTTGGTAATCCTGGTATTTACTTTGTAGACCAGGTTGGCCTCGAACTCATAGAGATCCGCCTGCCTCTGCCTCCCAAGTGCTGGGATTAAAAGTGTGTGCCACCACACCGAACCCTCATTGTCGTGTATCTTT
The DNA here is from genome assembly GCF_049852395.1 of Peromyscus maniculatus bairdii. Taxonomy (NCBI): domain Eukaryota; kingdom Metazoa; phylum Chordata; class Mammalia; order Rodentia; family Cricetidae; genus Peromyscus; species Peromyscus maniculatus. The sequence continues at coordinate 125,651,366 of NC_134855.1, forward strand.
ACTTAACTTTTACCCTCATTTTGGTGTATTCCAGAAGCTCCACAGCGTAGGTGAAATGTCTTCTCTTCCACAAAGTCTTCTCTGATTGACCAAGACAAAAGGGATGTTCTACCTGGAAGTCTTTTTCCTACCACCCCTGCCCTCTGAGTTGCTTCTTTATCCTTTCATTATGGTAGACAGCATTTTCTAATTTATATTGCAATTAGAATTGGAATTAGACATATTTTCATTTCAACTTACAGTCATCAGCTTTCTGTCGCTGTGACAACATGTCTGAGATAATCAATTTATAATGAGTGTATAGTCAAGATTCTCTGAAGTAACAGAACTGATAGAATGACTATATATTAAAAGGATATTTATTAGATTGGCTTATAGGATGCTGCCTGGGTTGTCCAACAATGGCTGTCTCACACTGGAGAGGCCTAGAATCTAACAGTTGCTCAGTTCTCAGGGATGGATATCTCAGCAGTCTGAACCTAGAACTAAAAGCCTGAAGGATTCCTGGGAAACTGCTGATCTTCAGTCTAGGTTGTAATCCTAAAAAGTTGATTTTAATATTGATGAAGGAATCCCCCAAAAACAGGATAGATAAACTTGCCAGAAAGAGTGAGGCAGTCAGGCCAAAAGTAAAGTTCCCCTCCTTCAAGTCCTTTTAGCTGGAACCGCCACTACCAGATGACACCCTACGTTCTCCTTTTTCAGATAATCTGATACAGAAAATTCCTCACAGTTTGTGTTTTTGTTGATTCCAGTTGTAATCAAGTTGACAACCCAGATTAGCCACGAAAATCAAGAAATCTTTGTTTTGGTTCATGACTTAAGATGTTTCCATCTATGATTGATTAGCTCTGTTGCTTTCAGGCCAATGGTTGTATCAGGAGCTACTCACCTCATGGCATCTAGGAAGTAAAGAGTAAGAGGAATGGTCCAGGATCCCAATATTCCATCAAGGGCATGACATGACCCTCACTGACAACTTCCTTCCACTAAACTCCATCTTTAAACACTCTACCACTTCCCAATAGTGCTTCAGGCCAGGATCAAGCCTTTGGGGGACTCTTATGCAAGTCCTAGCAAATGAAGCCATAAGAATCATATCAGAAGAAGCCAGGGCTATATTTGACAGCATCTAAGCAGATATAGGCTTGGATATTTGCTCTGGCTTGCATGGTGGGGTCCTAGAAACCTGACTGGAAGCAATGTAAGATTAAGAAAGGCAGACACAAGTAACATAAAGCTGGGATCTGATGGGCCATGAGCTCAGATGGAGATGCACTAGCATCAGCAGCATTTATTATAGACTGGGAAAACAAGGGAATGGCCAGCTAATCACAGAGGGGAATCTCAGCAAGAGGGCTTCTTGGCTGTGTGGTCTTTGGGAGCAAGGAAACTGCAGTAAGAGCCTTTTGTAGGTCATGCTTGCCTGCTCAAGGCCAGAGGTTACACAGACATCTTGTTTGAGCAAGCATCCCATTCTCAACCATGGGGGAGGCCCTGCCTGGAGATTTCTTGGACATGGCTTTGCTCAGGTCCAAGAATGCAGTCACATGGGCACATTCACTCTCTGCAAGTATTGCTTCTGCAACACCTAGTACACTTGGATATCACACAAAGTATCTCATTTCTCTTTTTATTAGACATTAATATGATTATTGAATTCATATAGTTGTAACTAATCTATTAGTTAACTACTGAACCTACTTCCTCCTTTTCCAGCTAGACATGATTCCACAGCCTGTGTTTGTGTGTGTGTGTGTGTGTGTGTGTGTGTGTGTGTGTGTGTGTGTGTGTTAGAGATGGTCACAATGCAAAATCCCAGTTAAAGAGTGTGAACTGGTGTGATACTTGCTGCTTTGGGGGCCTGATTTGTATGAACTGCCCTAATCCTCTACACTCTTCCATTTCTGCAGCAGCCATGGGTGCCCTGTTGTGAGGATGTGGCTTGACTTCCCAATTATAAGAAAAGCCTTGGTGACCCTCCTGTCACTGTCATCCTGGATAATCCTTATGTGTGTGTGTATAACTGTCATGTTTTATTTCTGCTTTTTATTGTGCATTTGTTTATGGTATTTCAGCAGATTCCACATTATTTAATCATATGTTTATAATGCAGCCATGTCTAAAGTTCTAAGGCACATTTTTGGGGGTGCAGGTAGTGGATGGAAGCAGGAGAATGCCTAGGCTCTAAACAGCAGGAAAGCACATGTGTTTTCACAGTGGCTGTGGGAGAAGGAGGAATAAGAGGAGGAAGCTGAGATAGGAGAGAAGCGATCTGGGAAGCAGAGGATGTGAACGCACACATGTGCACGTGTGTGAATATCTTTGTGTATATGTGCCATTGAGTGTGAGCACAGACAGAGTACATGTTACTGTTTTCTCTGAGCACTGAGGACAGGGGCAGGCAGAAAGTGGGAAAGCAATAGGAAAAGGCATCCAAGAGCCAGCAAGGTTCATCCTCACTGCTTGTGGAATGGAGCCAGAGAAGTTTGAAAAGGAAGAAAGCAGTAGAGGATGCGTGGACGAAAGCCCTTCCCAACACAGGGGAAGAATATGATAAATCTGAATTGTGAGTTCTTTTCCAGAAGACAAATAGATCAGGAGAAGCTGAACGTGTTGGATCAGACACTAGAGGTTGACCAGCATGAGACTCAGGCAGGCCAGACAGGCAAAGCCCCTCCAAAATTGTCTTCTTTCACAACAAAAGCCCATATGCTGCTGCTTCTGATGTTCATCCTGAGCCATTGCTATTCTGCCTAGCACACAGGCTAGGGGTACAAGAATCAATTTGTTGACAATGGTGACTAAAGAACTTTCAGGTATCATTTCAGTGTAATCTATACCCTGGTAAAAATCACAAACAGATTTCTTTAGTTCCCAAATGATAGTCCACATGGCACAGAAAAGGAGAATTCAAATCGAATATCCTCTCATTCCATGACAGGAAGACCAGCAACATGCCAGTTTATGAAAACCAGATACGGTGAAATCAAACACCCATGTGTCCAGCCTTTCTCTCCCTCAGTTAGGGCTCTGGAATTTTTTCCAGAGCTAGATGATATATAAAATGTAGTTAATGAATATAATTTTTCAAATATTGGTTTTCTTCCTTCTAAACTGCAGTTCGGTTTGTCATTAGCACTAAGATCTCAGCACATCTCCTTCCAGCTGCAAATGAGATGCAGCTTTGCGGTGTGATCCAAGCTTCCTTCCTCCCTCGTCTGTTTCCTACCTCAATCTACTTTTTGCTGAGGGAGAGAGAGGAGGGTAGGTGCATGGTCCAGTCTTATAAAATATTTTCATAGGAACTATAGTTTAGAATCAAGGAGATGGTATTTAATTTTCTTTGTATCATTTTACCACCTATAAGCCTAATCTAAACATTACTGGCAGAACAGGTGCAGAGACACCTATGTAGTATATAGTGGATAAAAAGCATGAATAATAGTAAGAAAAAGCTGAAGCCAGGCATATAGATCATATAGATGTGCTTTATTTAAATGCTCTTCCCTAGCTAGAAAATGCCAATGACTTTTAAAACTTATTTATTTTGCTATTTTTTTGGTGTGTGTGTGTGTGTGTGTGTGTGTGTGTGTGTGTGTGTGTGTGTGTGTGTTTAGACATTTGTGCAGTACCTTCAGAAGCCAGAAGAGGGCAGTGGAACCACTGGAGCTGGGGTTGCAGGCAGTTGTGTGTTGCCCAATGTGGAATGAAGGAACTGAACTCAGATCTTCTCCAAGAGCATCAAGTGTTCTTAAGTGCTGAGTTACCTCTTCGAACTTCGGATCAAATTATTTGGAGTCACTTTGGAATGCAGGTGGAATTTGGCTCATGGTGACCTAACTGATGACTTCATGATGCTTTGAAAGCACATGAGTTGAGCATGAGCTGTCTCAATGCCCACCTCTGGGCACAAGTGCCAGCCTCTATTTCATTGTTGGGCAGCAATATCCACCCACAGCTCCCAGCCAGCCTTGTGACCATGTGATTACCATGTATAAACAAAACATGTGTCAGAGGATGTTTTCCAACACACAAGTCTTCTAAGCAAGTCTAAGGCAAGTCTGGGCCAAGCTAAGGTGTTTGATAAATTAGGAATGTTAAATGCCTTGCTGATTTATGATATTTTCAACTGACCATGGGCATAACTTCAGTAGATGATGAGGCACACCAGTGCTGTTCAACACTCTGGACTTACCCAGTGGAGCTCATCATCCTGGAGTCTTAGAGTTCCCTCTGTCTCTCTACCTTCTATGAACCTGGCTCAGATTCTCACCTCTCAGCTAATTAGGTTCACCTGTTTGTAGACTCTCTCCTCCCATTTCACGTAGCCATGGGCACTGCCTGCTGGAGCAGTCATTACTGCGGTTCCTTGAGGTCTACAAACAGAATGCAACTTCTAAGTAGCTGGCTAGATTTCTCCAGATATCCTTAACCTCTTAAATTGATTTAATCGTTATTTCCTGAGGGACTTTAGTGTTCTGATGCCTCAGGCCTTTATTTGTCCAATTCCTGAGTCTGGAAAAGTCCTCTCTTCCCCATCTCCTTCCTTTCTCCACTGTCCAAGACCTCCTGTTTGTCAAGAGCTGGTTGCTGCTTCCTGTGCGGGAAGTCTTCCCTGGGTTTGTGAGTGGAGGAGGCCACTTGTGTCCCCACTGCCCCCCTACTTCTCATGTGCATTGCTTTGTAGTGTGTCCTATACAGCTCCTGGTTGCTGTCTTCCCCGGCTAGGTGATATTTTGGCTCTCAGTTCCATTCCTGGCTCAGGGAAGATAGAGAATGAATCTGAGATGGAGAATGTCATTTAAAATTTTTTTTCACTCCATCTCTGGTTCCCTCCTTGTAGGCATGTCCACCTGTTAGTAAAGGGGAGGAAGTAAAGTGGTCTTCCACCTCCAGAGGGGGCCGGGAACACCGAAGGTCCAGGGCCTCAAGATTGTCAACACAAGCTTGGGTTTATGTCTCCCTAGGTCCCTTCTTTGCTGCTGCCCAGGAATCCTGACTGGGGATCCCTGCTCTCCAAGGGGGGCCCCCGCAGATGTCTAATTAGACTTGTGCACATCTCACTTTTTGGAATTGCCATGCCCACCTGATATGAGGAAGGTCTGGGTCTTATGTTACTTTGCTCCACGCCTGAGCAAACCTCCCTTGTTATAGATCCGAGTGTGTCTTGGTTTTCTTATAGTTACAGGCAAATTGTATTGTGACTCTGTAATCAAAATCATATGAAGAACTAGACAATTTTTAGTTTGCCATAAAGACATTAGTAGGTTTAAACTATATTTCAAGAATTGTCTCTTTGAACAGTTTTTACTGAAAAAATTTTATTTTATTTATTCAGTGTGTGTGTGTGTGTGTGTGTGTGTGTGTGTGTGTGTGTGTGTGTGTGTGTGTGTGTGTACACCATGGCATGTGAGTGGAGATCATAAGACAACTCAAGGGAGTCAGTTCTTCCCTTCTGCCATGTATGGGAATCATATACAGGCCATCAGGCTTGCATTCCACATACCAACCACAGATCTCTCCCTCATTCCTCCTCCCACTCTCCCCTCCCCAGCTTTCCCCCGTAGCCCACGCTATCCCCTCCTCCAAAAAGGTAGGGCCTCCCATGGGGAGTCAGCAAAGCCAGGCACATTCAGCTTAGGCAGGTCCGAGACCCTCCCCCTGCATCAAGGCTGTGCAAGGTGTTCCACTATAGGCAATGGGCTCCAAAGCCAGTTCATGCACCAGAAATAGTTCTTATTCCCATTGTCAGGGGCCCCTCAAACAGATCAAGCTACATAATTGTCTGCCCATGAGAGGGCCTAGTCCAGTCCCATGCAGGATCCACAGCTGTCTGTCCAAAGTTCATGAGTTACCACTAGTTTGGTTCAGTTGTAGCTATAAGTTTCCCCATTATGGTCCTGATGCCCCTTGCTCATAGAATTCCTCTTTCCTCTCTTCAACTGGACTTCTGGAGCTTGGCCTGGTGCTTGGCTGTGGCTTTCTGCATCTGCTTCCATCAGTTACTGGATGAAGGTTCTATGATGACAGGGCCTTCACCAATCTGATTACCAGGATAGGCCAGTTCAGGCACTCCCTCCACCATTGCTTAGTAGTGGGGTCCTTCTTGTGGATTCCTGGGAACTTCTCTCTTATCAGGTTTCTCCCTATCCCCAGGATGTCTCCCTCTATCAAGATATCTCCCTCATTGCTCTCCCACTCCATCCTTATTCCAGCTCAACCATCCCATTCCCTTATGCTCCCATCCCCCATCCCCTACCCTCCATTCCCCCCCCACCCCCAGTTTACTCAGGAGATCTCAACTATTTCCCCTTCCCAGGGCATTCCATGCATCCCTCTTAGCATCCTCCTTGTTACCCAGGAAGCTCCATATTCTTACAAGCCAGCTTTTGATAGCTCTGTGTGGATTATGCTAAAGTCAATCTCAGATGTCTTTCATTTTATGCCATGTCTTGACATGTTCCTCTAATGGATGAGAAAAAATAATAACCACAGTGTCTTTTGTTACTTAAATAAATTAATAGATTCTTTCTTTTCTGATGGTGATTGCTAGACAAATTATCACTGAGCTACATCCTCAGCCCCATAAACTTGTTATGTGGTAAGTTCTGGAATGGTGGCACCCTCACAGCCAGTGAACAGGTAGGTATTGAAGTCTTACCCATATAAGTCTCTCAGTTTCCAATTGATCAATTGATTAATCAAATATATGAAGATTATGGTCATTGGCTTTGTGGTTATTATGGACACATGTGGAAGGTGGCCTACTCTCATGCTGAGTTCTAATTCTTAGCTAACTTTGAGCAGATAATTTTATTTATAATAGGTGAGTTTTAAAGGCCAGGACTCTATAATTCTTAGATATTCTTCTAACACAAATGGCTGCTAAGTGAACCAATGTGGCAGCCAATTGACAAGGGTCCTTAACTATCACACAATACCATTTCCAGCGTTTTGGACTTAGCCAAGTTGTTCAGTCTCTAAGACCAATGTTCTTATTGGATAGATGAAGTTTATAACAGTACTTTTTTCTTAGGGTTTTGTTGGCATGTAGTGGGTATTCAATAAGTGTTATCTATACTCAATTTCCATGTCTCTGGAATTTAAATTTTCTCTTTCCCCTGCCACGTCCTTGCAAATTTCCTGGGGATTGGACCCAAGTGAATAAAGAAAACACACACATACACAGAGAAGCTGTAATTGGGTGAGTTAAGCTCTCTGATAGAGAAACTGCAGCACCCTGGAAGCTCAGCATGTTTATTATACAGAGTTGAACAGAGAAGTGGGGTTATTGAACACAACTGCACAAAGTGTCTGGACTATTGCATACAGATAAACAAGGAGGCAGGGTTTATTGTATACAGTTGGATCAAGGAGAGAGGTTTAGCTAGTCTAGGTAGGAGCAGTCTCCAGGGGAACAGTCTTCAGGCTGTAAACATCTGGAGACAGAAAGCTATGGTGGGCATTTGGGCATATATTGTCAACATTTGCACTCAGACTACCAAGAAAGGCTTTGCCAACCCCCTAAATCTCACCCTATTAGCAGTGGGTGGATGGACAGGTGGGGGAGTCTTTGCCATTGTCCCATGAGTCTGAGGCTAGGCCCATTTCAAATGGATACACATATACTCAGGACTTTACTCACTTAGGGCTTCCTCTGTTCTCCACACCCTCCCCTTTTAAAATGGTGGAAGAAGACTGAAAATGGGAGCTAGCATCTCACTTTAGAAAAGTGAGGAGACATTCATATCTTAAATCAGCACTATATAGATATTTGTGTTAGCCAATAATATTGCATACCTTCCAAGTATTTCACAGAAGCAACAGGGCTCCCACTGAAGTTTGATCTTGTCAAATCCCCCAAGTCCCAAAGATGATCTTTTCAAGTCTCCTTTCTCTACTTCCCCAAGCCATGATCTGCCTGTTGTGTTGTGGTTCAGTGGTGAGCATAGCTGCATTTTACAAAACTACATGCAAGAAAAAACCCTTCACCAGGGCACTGAATTCTGTCTCAAAGAAACAGCACATCAAGGTGTCTGTCCATGTGACACACATCCCAAAGCTCCACCGGTGTTCCTGTTCTGCTAAGGAGGCATTTCTGGCATGTGGAGAGGACAGCTCTTCAGAAACCTCAGCACAGTGTAAGAGGCAGGAGGCATCAGGCCCATTTCCAGGATTCTCTCTGACTGTGACTGTTAAGGTTTACATTCAGCCCTTGGGATAGTTCATCCAGAAGTTGCTAAGATGACTTGGGTGTCATACAAGGTTGTAAAATGCAATATAAGCCTGACATCTTTATTTCCCATAAAGCCTTGTAGGGGAAGTGAAGCTGAAGGACCACATGTCAGCATCACATCCACCAAGTCCAGGCAATGGCCAAGGACAATCTTCCCATCCATTTAATTATGAATTGCTTGAACTGTCAATGGCCCATCAGTAAAATCTTGACAAGAAGATATGGGGGAAAATCTCTCCTTAAATCCTGGCAGTGATTTTGTGAACTTCTTTTGATAGTCATTGGTAGTGATCATGAGGGAGGTTATGGAGCTGGGGACCCAATAAGAGCCACTCTGAAGAGACCAGGCAGAGTCACAAAGCAATTCTGAGATCAGCCAGAGTTTCAAAGACAGATATCAGCTATCAGCTATCCATGCAATAAACATTACAACACATTAGTGAAGTAAAGCCATGATTATTGATCATTTTGCTCCATCATGGGGCGGCAGGTCAGCAAGAGTGTCTTGGAGTCGGACTACCCATAGTCTCAGGTTTCTTTCATCTGTCTCCCATCCAGGAACAAGGGATGACCCAGGGCATGGTCTTCTCATGCTTGTTGCAGATGTGTGAGGAGGCTGAGCAGAAACATATGTTGCTGCCAAGGACCTCGGCTCTGAGTTGGCCTGTTGTCACTTCTGCCCACATTTTACTGGCCAGCACATTTCCTATAGAGGAGCTCAACACTCCTCAATTGGGTGGGAAAGTATAATTCATTCACAGTAATCCAAGGCAAATGTGGAAAGAAAACATTCACTCTCCACACAGGAGGGAGACGTTATAGCTTGCCTTCTTAGCATCTGGGCTGGCCTCATACATCCCAGCTCAGTGACCCATGACTAAGCTTACTCATTAGAAGTTCCCATTTGAATGGCCTTAAGTTCTTTCTTTCTTTTGTTTTTTAAAGGGAAAACTTGCTTTATTTATTTTTTTTTCAATTTAAAAAGTTAAAATACGATATCATTTTTTCCCCCCTCTCCTCCCCTCGGTTTCTCCCATGTCCCTTTTCCCCCACTCCTTCTCAAATCCATGGCCTTTTTCTTTAACTATTATTGTTGCATATATACATACATGCAGAAATACAACCTACTCAGTGTACTTGGTGTTGCTTGTGTGTGTATGATTTCAGGGTTGACTACTTTGTATTGGATAACGAATTAGGGGCTCATCTTTGGGGGAGATTAATTCTTCCTCTGTCAGAATTCCTTAGTAGCCTGTAGCTTTTGGTCCGGGGTGGGCTCCATGAGATTTTTCCTCCTTCATGTAAGTGTGTTCGTTGGTGTTGCCATTGTTCAAGCCTTGTTTAAGCAGCCATATTGTTGAGGTAGCAGGGGGGTAGTAGCTTCCCTGCCATTTCTAGGCAATACAATCTTGAAGAAGACTTAGTTTTTAAGTCCTCAAGAAATTAATTGCTCTGTATACCTCTCCATGTCCCGAGGTATAAAGAATAAGCTAGCCAAGTGTCTTTTCTACATGTAGATCTGTTATATTTTGTTGGCTACATGTGGTACATTGAGCCAGAGTGAGAATTTGGGCTTTGCAACGTACCTGGACATTAGAGCTTAATAGTGAAAGGAAGTTATTGTTGGATTGTTTAGAGCAGTGGTTCTCAACATTCCTAATACTGCGACCCTTTGATATAGTTCTTTATGTTGTGGTGATTCTCAACTGCAAAATTATTTTCATTGCTACTTCATAACTGTAATTTTGCCACTGTCAGGAATCATAATGTAAACATCTGATTTACAAGATATCTGATATGTGATCCCTGTGAAAGGGTTGTTCAATCCATAAAGGGGTTGAGACCCACAGGTTGATAACCACTGGTTTAGAGCTTCAGGGCAATCATGATTTGCATTTGAATAGCACATGAGAATTGAAACTTTTTTTTTCCGAGACAGGGTTTCTCTGTGTAGTTTTGGTGCCTATCCTGGATCTCACTCTGTAGACCAAGCTGGCCTTGAACTCACAGAGATCCGCCTGGCTCTGCCTCTCGAGTGCTGAGATTAAAGGCATGTGCCACCACTGCCTGGCTGAGAATTGAAACTTTCTAGGTGCCCAAGGTACACCCAGCAAGATTCCAAATGTCAGGGCCTAGAAGATGGCTTGTGTATGTGTGTGTGTGTGTGTGTGTATGTTGTAGAGACCAGAGAAAAATGTTGAATGTCTTTCCTCAGGCATGCTGTTTACCTTCTTTGTTTAATTAATTAATTTTTGAGCTGTCTCTTCTTGGCCTGGACCTTGCTGATAATGCTTGACTGGCTGGCTGTTGAGCACCAGGTATGCACATATCTCCATCTCCCTAGGACTGGAATTAAGAGCACACTATCATTCCCCTCCCTTTAAAATAAAACATTATTTAATGTGTTTGGGATTGAACTCTTCACACTTGCATGACAAATCTTTTACCAATGAAGCCATCTTCCCAGTCATAAGTAATGTGTGAGGTGACATAGACCTGTAATCTAAGCATCCAAGAAGCAGAGGCAGGAGGTTTTTGATATCCTGAGGTTTAGACTAGCCTCAGCTACAAAATGGGACCCTGCCAGAGGGAGAGAAAGAAAGGGAGTATTGTACCAGGCTTTTTCTTTTGGGCCACCAACTAGCTCCTAAATTATTATACAGAGACTTATTAATAGTTTTGAATACCCGGCCTTAGTTTAGCTCTTTTCTGGCTAGCTCTTTTAACTTAAATTAACCTGCTTCTCTTTATCTATCTTTGGCTTGGGGCTTTTTACCTTTTCTTACTTTTTTGCTGTCTCTATGTCTGGCTGGCTGATGGCTGCCTTGCTTCTGGCCCTGGGTGTCTTCCTTGTTCTCTCCTCTCTTCTCTTGTCCTTCTTTCTTCTCTGTCCTAGATTTTTCCTCCGATTTATTCTCTCTGCCTGCCAGCCCCACCTATCCTTTCTTCTGTCTAGCTATTGGCTGTTCAGCTTTTTATTAGACCAATCAGGTGCCTTAGGCAGGCGAAGTGAAACAAATACAACATATCTTCACATAATTAAACAAATGCAGCATAAACAAATGAAATACATCTTTGCCCATTTAAAATAATATTCCACAATAGAGTGTAGGAAGTATTAAATATGAGTCTTTTCTATCAAATGCCATCAAACTTGTCTTTAGGGCAAGAAATTCAAATCTTATCTTCCTCACCTTGTAAGACCTTGTAAATATTTTAATTCCTCCACTCAGTAAAGCATTTGTTTGCACAAAAGGCCCCCTGTTGCATTCCAGGGATTTGATGGTCTGGAGCAGTGACCCTTTCACCCTTCCTTCTTCCTTTCATTATGTGCCAGTTCTTTACAGACTAACCAACTGAATGAGACTGTGAGGTCTGACCCCAGCCAATAAGGAAAAGATACCACCCGAGTTGGAATGAAAACCAAGGGCATTTCCTGTCTCTGTGTTTGTGCTTTGATCTGAAAGTTACTTCTAAAGGGTGCGGGGAGGGGGGAGAAAGAGGAAGAGAGAGAGAGAGAGAGAGAGAGAGAGAGAGAGAGAGAGAGAGAGAGAGAGAGAGATGTGGTGATATTTTATTTGTACTGAAATGTGATTTTAATTTTATGTTAATAAATAAAGTTGCCCTGGGGTCAGAGCTATTAGAGTCATAGCAAGAGCGTGGTGGTTAGAAGAGCTAGGTAGATTTCTGTGTGTTCAGGGATACAGCCAGTATTGGAGACATACGCCTTTAAGACCTGGAGGGCGGTACTTACAGGCAGTGATGAGGCAGTCATGTGGTTGGGTTTACAACCAATGAGAAGGCAGAACAGAAAGATTATTTAAACAGAGACACAGGAAGTACCTCCCTCTCTCGGGGAAGCTAGGAGCACTGCAGGAGGTAAGATTTTATCTCTGAGCTCTGACCTCTCGGCTTTCTCTTTTACATTGGCTCTGTGTTTCTTATTTTAAAAAGACGATTGGTTACATCTACAGAGAGAGAGAGAGATTATTTCTTTTTTTCTTGTCTCTTTGGAAACAACATTCCAATATATTGTAATACTTAGGGTATAGATATTAATGACATTGGTTTTGATAATAAATGCATTGCCTTTTTAATCTGTTGAACTACAAATCATTTAGCAATTTCTTTCTGTAATACTTTGATAAAGAAAAACACTGGGGAATATTATTTTTAAGGTGTGTTACTCTTGTTTATGTTGCATTAGTTTAACTCTGTGAAAGCTGTGATACTTGGTCTATCTTAAACACTTTATGGTCTAATAAAGAACTGAACGGCCAATAGCAAGGCAGGAGAAAGGATAGATGGGGCTAGCAGGCAGAGAGAATATATAGAAGGAGAAATCTGAGAAGAAGTATCCAGAGAAGGAGGAGGGACCTAGGGGCCAGCCACCCAGCTACACAGCAAGCCACAGAGTAAGAGACAAAGAAAGGTATACAGAAATAGAAAAAGGTAAAAGCCCAGAGGCAAAAGGTATATGGGATAATTTAAAGTTAAGAAATGCTGACTAGAAACAAGCCAAGCTAAGGCCAGGCATTTATAATTAAGAATAAGCCTCCATATGTGATTTATTTGGGAGCTGGGTGGTGGGCCCTCCAAAAGAGTTAAAAATACCAACAACAGAACTGGGTTGTACTTAGTCACTAATCTTTGTTGTCAGCCACCAATCAACTGTTGCTATGCCTATGCAGCTCTGAACGCAATTCATGTCCTCAAGACTTGAGAATGGGATAGTACTATTGTGATTATGAGGTGTTGTTAGTACCACTGGATGAGAACAAGACCACTACTACAAATTTTGAGCCAAATTTGAATTTGAGGCAAGCTTTATTAAATATTGGCCAGGATTGGACAGGTCCATATCCGGGATTTCCAGAGTATGGTGCTAAATTACATTAGTCAGGGACTTATAAAGGTAAAAACCCACAAGGCTCATACTTCCCACCTTCAACCAATCAGGGGCAAGCATACACCCTGACTTACTTCCTGCCTATGTACCTCCTGCCTATACATGATCAAACACACATCTTGCACAGTTGGTGCAACCAAGCTTGTTTAGAGAGGCAAAAACATGTGGTGTGCTATCTTACATGACAAACCCCCACCATTCCAGGAAGTTATCTGTCCTTGGGTATGTTTTACGCTTTAGAGGCATTTTTGTTTTATAGATCTCTTAAGAACAGTAACTTAAATTTAAAACATAAGTTTAACCATCACAATATGTTTATCAGCTTTCTAACACTGTTACCAAATACTGAAGATAAATTAATAAGGGCAGAGGTTCATGGCTCATGGTTTCAAAGGTCACTGTTCATTTGGGCCTGTGGAGCAGAGGACACCATGACAGGAGCATGTGGTGAATTAAGTCGCTCCTATTGTGACAACTGAAAAATAGGGTGGGGGTGGGGGGATGAAGAGAGACCCATCTTGATGTTTTCTTCAAGGGCCCACCCCCAGTCACCTTACTTCCTCCCACTGGGCTCCACCTCCTAAAAGTTCTGCCACTTGTTAATAGAGCCTGAGGCTGGAGATCAAGCCTTTAACAAGAGCACTTCAAATCCAAACAACAGCACTATTGTATTGTATTACTTTTTTTTTAATCTGGGGAAATGGCTCAGCAGGTAAAGATACTTACTGCTAAAGCCTGGTGACCAGCTCACATTGTGGTAGGAGAGAACCAATTCTCACAAGTGACCATGTATGTGTGCAAAGAATAGAGAAGAAAATGTTAATGCTGAGAATTTTGTTTTGTTTTGTTTTGTTTTAACTTAAGGGAAAAACGAATTTTGCACTCAGTTTGAAGATACAGTCCACCATGGCAGGGAAAGTATGACTACAGGAGTGTGAAACATCTGGTTCCATCGCATCTGTAGTCTGGAAGCAAGAGACCAATGTTGCTACTTAGTTCATGTTCTCTTTTTATTCACGTGTGTACCCCAACCCACAGAATCATGCCACTCATACTAAGGGTAAGGCTTTCCATTTCAGTTAACCCAATCTAAAAACTCCCCTTTGGAGGTTTATGTCCTGGGTAATTCTAGATCTTGTCCCAGCCATAGATCATCCATAGGGCTGTCATGGTGGCAAGCCACTCTCCCAGCTTCTCAGAAGAGATGCCAGTAAACCCAAGCATATATTTTGAACACTTACTCAGCCAGACACTGAAAACAGAAAAGCACAGGTTCTATCCTTGTAAAGCTTGGGTCTATTCACAGTTCCTGAATCATTTCTTTATGTCTAACCCAGGATATAAAGAAATAACTGTAAAATAAAGTGAAAGGATATCTGTAGGCATTTCTTAAAAAAAAAACATGCTGTCGTTGATTGGTTTTTCCAGACAACTTTTACATAGGTTATGGCTAAGATCTAAGCTTGTCTCCCCAGGTTTGCAATGGGAATTTAGTCCCCATTGTGATGTTGTTAAGTGGAGTAATACTTAAAAACCAGGCTTAGTACAGGAATATGCAGGTTGGGGGGTACCCTCAGAAGAGAATATGGGCCCCAGACTCCTCTCTGCTTTTATCTAGAAGCTCTCCTATACTCACAGATGTCTCTTGCATGGGGCCTTTCCCCATTAGCTCCTCACAGAAGTTAGAGCCTGAACAACCAGAGTGGGCCTCTTGGCCCTGGCCCATTAGCCTCTAGAACTGTGGATTAATAAGTCTCTTTTCTTCAAACACAACCTGCCTTGGCTATTTCATTTAAATCATCCCAAGGTGACTAAAATGGTGGCATCCCATTTTACAGATGAGAAGACCAAGACATTTCTGTACTAGCAACTTATTCAGAAGCTCAGAGAAATCTGACAAATGAGTTGGGTTCCAATTCAGACCAAGTGAACAGGTCATATTTTTTTTCCATCTCACAACTTAAGGGTAATTGAGGGGTTGTCTTAGGGGAAGGTGGTGTCTCCAAAAATTTGTCCTTAACAGTATCCTCTCACCTAACACCTTTCAAATTTCATGTGTTCTTTGATGAAATTGTGTCTTAGAGGAATTTTAATTCTCTGAGGCAGTTGGCAAGGCACTGGATGACTGTAGATATTAAGACCAGCAAGAGCAACAGTTTACTAGTGAAGACAGGAAAAAGGTTGCCATGGCAACAGAAGGCACATAGCACATGGCAAAGCCCAGCACAGCTGTCTGGATGTGACCTGCTGCTTTGGCTTTGGAAGGCCTCTGGATGACCCTTGCTGTTCTTTCTCTTCTGAAACAGTGACTTTCAACGGATGGCCACTCAAATGAGAACATTAGTGTCAGGATCATATCAGGGGACAGGCAAGTATCTAGTCAGATATTCACTGATTACAAGACCCACACTTGGTTCCCCTCCTCCCCCATGCACACCCTGTTTAAGGGTGTCATTGACCTTGTCTGAAGTTCCAGCTTCCACTTAACAGCAGGCCTGAGCTCCCAACTTTCTCTTGAGCTCTTTGAAGTCATATGCACACCACATACAGGAGGAAGCCATTAGCCAGGGGAACTCCCAGCCTATATGGACAACCATAAATTAGAAGGCTGGGGATGCCTGTCCAGCCACTGCAAACCCACTCAAGATGACTGCTGCCTGTGCCTCCCCTTGATGACAGGTCACTAAAGAATTCTCTCCAGGCAGTTCATTTCTGTTGGCAGCAACATTACTATTTGAACTTCGGAAGTGACTCTGGCAGTGTACAAGGCTGCCAGAGACAGGCATTCTGGAATTGGAGTCTCTGTGAAATATTCTAGGTTGTTGAGTCTCTATTGAGTGGGGGATGGGCAAGTGTATTCTAGCCCTTCTGTGTCTTTGTTTCTTTCTTTTTTCTTTCTTCTTTCTTTCCTTCCTTCCTTCCTCCCTCCCTCCCTTCCTTCCTTCTTTCTTTCTTTCTCTCCCCTTCCTTCCTTCCTTCCTTCCTTCCTTCTTTTTTCTCTTTCTTTACTTTTGTGTGTATTTATGGCATAATGACCATATGTGCACATGCGTGTTTATGGATGTGTGAGCCTGTGTGTGTGTCTGACTGACAGCCAGAGGTGGACTTAGGGTGTCTTTGACTATAGCTTTTTCCCTTTCCCCCTTAAGACAGGATCTTTCTCTAACTGGATGTTTGATTCAGATTTGCAGGCTGAATCTCCAGTGAGCTCTTGGGATCTGCCCGACTCTACTCACCAATTCTGGGGTCACTGGCATCTGTAGCCATGCCTGGTTTTTTATGTGGGTGCTGGGGATTCAAACTTAGTTCTTCATGCTTGCACAGGAAGTGGGCTTACCCACTGAACCAGCTCCTTAGCTTCACATATTTTTTTCTTGAGTCAGAGGGTGCTGTGAAGAATGGCTTTCATTGTTTGCCTTTGGGACACTCACTTCACTCCAGCCAGAGAAATGTCCCCATGAGAATCCATACTCAAGAAACTATTTTTAATTACCTACTGCATGGCAGATAACATTCTCCATACTGATAATACAGCAGTGAATAAAACATAAAGATGCACATTTGTGTCTCAATTTAAGGTGTGGTAACATCACAATAAACCCTTCACATGCTGAAAGTATTTTAAGTTGTAAACTGATTGACTACATCAAGCCTCCCAAACACTGCTTTAGTGACAGAACACACTGTAGAGTCAGCTGATCCCTCTGGTGACACCGAAGTCACTCTTGGGACTGACTACTCTTACTGAAAATCAAAGTAGAACATCCCACGGCTATTGCAATCCTGGGAGAAGACAACAGGAAGATTTTATGTATAACTTCTATTGACTGTGTATCATGTCTCTTCATCTGGGTGTTGCAAAGTCAACCATTCAGGTCAGGGACTGCATATTTGTTAGAAGGAGACATGAATCCTCATGAAAAGGGAAAGAGAGGTGAATGCGGGGACAGCACAGGAAAGGTCATAGCCATGGACTGAGGGTCAGTGTGTGACCACTTAGAGAGGTGACATTTGAATAAAGACACAAGGGAGGGAAAGAGGCAAAGCACCCTAAAAGAGGGGCAGGTAGGGCCTGATCCTGAGGTGCAGGTGTCTTTGGACACGCAGGAGCTAGCTGTGTGGTGATTGGACACCCTAAGGATTCTGCAATTCTCCTAGGGGCATGAATGCCCACTAGCAGGGTCATGAGAAGAGTAGAGTACTCTCATTAAAAAAGAAAAAAGAAAGAGAAAAACCTTAAAAATGTACTTTTAGAATTGAAAAACATCATATTTATATTTATGGGGGCTTATGGCAATGTTTAATCTATATTTAAATTGCGGAACCATTAAATCAAGATAACTATCACAGTTATTACCTTGCTTACTTAGCATTATTTTTGTGGTGAAAATGTTTAAAAGTGACTATGTTAACAATTTGTTCACAGGACACAAGTTTTCAAAGACTCCCTCTGATTTTTCTCTGTTGCACAGAGGCTGGGACCCTCGTTGGGAACTGTCTGCAGCTGTCTGGCCATAAGATGATGGTACTTGGTGGGGGTGATAAGACTAGGAGAAATCATTGTGGTCTGGAAAGAAACAGGTGTTTGCTGACAGACTGAATGTGAGTATGGGGAAAGGGGCCCCAGGAGGTCTCCAAGCCTTTTCACTGAGAAATATGCCAGACTGTGCAGCTTTTGGTTAATGGGAGAGGCTGAAGTAAAGCAGGTATTTGAGGGTGCTGACAGGGACTTCATTCTGTAGAGACATAGGTGGGCTCTGTTAGACCTCCAAATGGAGACAGGAAGCAAGCCAGTGGGGGGCAGGAATTCAGAGAGAGAGGCTTGGGATCAAATACAGACATGGCTGTATCAATCAGACCTTGGAGCTGATGTGATTGGATCCAGGTGAGTGAACATGGGTAAGAGAAGGACAGCAAAGAGAGAGTGCAAAGCAATTCCTTCTGAGTTAAAGGAAAAGAGGCTGTGCTAGCCCACGTGTGCATCTTTTTGATGAAATACCGGACAGAAACAAATTGAGGGCAGAGGGATTTATTTTGGCTCACAGTTTTAGAGGGTTCAGCAACACTTTGCTGCACACATTGGGCAGAACATCATAGCTGTAGGAAAGTGTGATGGAAGCTGTTTACCTCTTGGTGGGCAGGGAGCAGAGAGTGAGAGGGGCCAAGGATAATGTATCAGTAAGGGTTGGTCCTCAGTGATGTATTTCTGAAAGTTCCCACAGCCTCCCTAAATAGTACTTGTAGCTGGGGAATCTATATATAAGCTGCAGGGGACCTTTCATATCAAACCATAACAGGAGAGGAGGTGAGAGGACCAGGGAGGAGAAGAGAGGTGAGGAGAGGAGAGGGGGAGAGGAGGGGATGTGAAGAGGGGAATGGGGAGAGAAGAAAGGAGGAGCCACAGGTTGCAGGAAGGCCAGTAGAGGGCAGTGTTCTGGAAACCAAGGGAAAGAAGGGAGAGGCTTATGATGTCCAATGCTGCTGGGTTGTAGAATGGACAAGAGCTTGGTTATTGGACTGGTCCATATAGTAGCTCTTCAAGGCATAGTTCTGACACAGTGAGAGGAGACCTAAAAAGGAATTAGAGCAAGTGAAACCTCTTGCTATGGACCCTGACTCAGCCAGAAGTCATTTTCAGAGAGTCTCAGCTAAAAACCCTCCAGGAAGAACTGACCTACAGATTCTCGGTTGGACCAGATTGGCTAGAGACACCCAGAAAAGGAAGATGGCTCCTCTGTGGGCTCTTGCAGAGAACTGGGAGGCCTATGGAGAGAGAGACCTAGATTTGAGGAGGTGGTCTGGCGTTTGTGCAGGTGAGGATCCACATATAGAAGTTCCTCAGCCTGTGGCCCATCTTCTATTACATAATTCTGCTCTGAGGACCTACAGCAAAGCTTTGGGCCATAATTATGACTTACAAAGCACTATGAGGACACTTTCAGGAGCAGTGAAGATCAGTGTTTAGAAACATGCACACACATATACATCACACACAAACACAGACACACAGATATGTACACATACACACACACACACACACAGTTCAGATCTCAACTCTGTCATATTTGAGCTGTGCAACATGTGGAGAATACTTAACCTATCTGAACTTTGATTTCTTTGTCTGAAAATTGTGGTATTGCTAACACTCACCTCCTGAGTTCTGAACATGAACTATATTCATAGAGATGGCTCTGGATAGAATGATCTGATGTAGCACTTTTGTATTTATTTATTATTTATTTACACTTCATAGTGGTGAATAAGCAAGACACATGAGTGGAGACTGCATTCTGAAAGTAAATTCCAATATGTTTCCCAGCTGTCAAAATGCAGCTCTGGTTCTTTCCTCTGGCTGGGATGTACAGTGAGCCATGGTGCCCCATCAGGCCACCATTGCAGGCACACAATTTCACTTGGGCTGTTCTGTTGCCTGCAGTTTTGGGTACCAGTAATTCTGTAAGTTATATGTGACGTTCAAAACCTTGTTATAAAATTGGCCCATGTAAATATACTTGGCATGCTCAAGGCAGGTAAGGCCAAGAAATGATGTTCTGTGGGTTGGAGATTGTTGTAGCTCACTTTCTGTTGCTGTGGTAAAACAGCACAATCAAAAGCAATTTGAGGAGGAAACGGTTTATTGGGATTACAGGTTCAGCCCATCATTAGGGACACCAAATCAGAAACTCAAGGCAGGAACTTGGTGGCAGGAGCCGAAGCAGAGATGATGAAGGAATGCTATTTACTGGCTTGTTCCTCATGGCTTTATCAGCCTACGTTCTTATACAACCAGGACCACCTGCCCTGGGCTGGAATCTTCCACATTGATTATTGATCAAGACCATACCCCAGAAGTGTGCCTATAGGCCAATCAGGTTGGGTCATTTTCTCAATTGCATGATTGGTAGGATGTGGGCTGAAATTCCTAGCATCTTGTAAAATAGTGAAGTGAGGCTACTAACATTGTCAGATTGTCCATAAAAGTAAATAAACCAGACATATGCCTAGAATCCCAGCATTTGAGATATGGAGAACTAAATGGCAAACAATGATCCTAGGATCTAGACAATAGATCAGTTGGTAAAGTGCTTGCCTTGTAAGCACAAGGACCTGAGTTTGAAACCCAGAACCCTTAAAACCAACCTCAGGGCAAAAATGAACAGGTTTCAGTGATAGATGGCAAACATTTCCATCTGGTAACAGAGCTTGTCACTCATCCTCCTTGCCTGGAGACTCAGCAGGGTCATCCAGCAGCTCAGGAGAAGATGCACATCCCAACTCTACCTTGACATTTGTCCCCTCATCAAATTTCCTTTGATCAAAGAAAGGAGAGTTGAGGGACCCAAGCCATATCTAATTACATCTTCAGTGTGATTTCCTGGTCTGCGCTGCTTTTCTGGGTTCCACCCATTGCTCCATTAGTCAGAATGGTAACCCTTACAGCAGTGCAGAACATAAACCCAGCTTGGCATCCAACCAAGGTCAGCCAAGCTTTCACCAGCTCACAGTCCTCTGTGTGTGTGTGTGTGTGTTAGAAGTTTTTGTTCTTGTCACAAGTGAAAATCCAGGACTTCTTGTTATGTGTCATTGCAGCAGAGACTGGCTCCTTCCTGGAGATGAGAATAAAGTGGTGAAAGTAAGTTCAGAAGAAGGCTGGAGATTGTGACAGCATGAGGTGAGCTTCTAAGAGTAAGATCCATCTTGAAGACTCTGTGACACCACTGCCAATGGGTGGAATAGTATGCACAGGTCTCTGTGAGTGACCTGTAGAAGCAGTGACTTCAATCATGAGAAATTTTTCCTGTGATCCTGAAGCCCACATGATGCCTTTGGGCATTCATTAAAAGTATGAGTAGAAACTGGGATGGATGGGGGGAGGTATGTATATACACGTGTGTACATATATGTGTATGTTCTATGGGGAGTTAACTTACCTGGGACTAAAGATTTTATTCCCTGATATTTCAGGACAGTCTGCCAAGAACTTATGTAGCATGAATCTTAAAAGTTCTTATTAATAAAATCAAACCCGAGGCCAGTTATTGGGGTCAATGCTGGTAGATCAGAGAGACAGAACAAGCCACAACTACCTCACCTCGTCGGATCCTCAGCTGGTCTTGTTTCCTCAAACTGGAGGCCTCTGAGTCCTCATCCCTGGATATTTCATATTTCTTTACAGATAAGTGAAATTTGATTATGTAGATGACACATTCCATTATCTATTCATCTGTTGATGGACATCTTGGCTGACTCCATGTCCTAGTTGTTGTGAATAATGTAGCAAGAAACATGGATGTCCAAGTTTCTTTCAAACACATTTTCACAGAGACATCTAGACTGATGTTTGACTAAGCAACTGGGTACCCTAGCTCAGCCTAACAAGATCAGTCACCATTGGGTCAGTCAGTCCTTTAAAAACACCCAGCTTTGTATCAGGACTTCAGCATTTTGCTTCTCGGTGGAGAGGATGGCAGAAAATTAAGGTTCTCACATACCTGCTCCAGTATGCATATCATTGACATCCCTGTAAGCCCAGCTGGTATCTATTTACCATCAGGTTGTTGAGGGCACAGAGCTAGGTGTTTTTCTGGCATGCAGACCCATTGGCTACCAGAAGGTGCATCTACAGTGTGGTATTTGTTTGGCTTCCTGGTTCCATATGACTGCATCATCTTTCTGTGTTACTAGAAGGTGAATGTGTCAAGCTGGTACACAAGTGCGTGCATGTGTGTGCCTGGCAGCCATAGATGTGTCATGTCTTGTATTTCAAAAATATCAAGGAAGCAGATGTGTATGTGGTCACACAATCATGTGGTCACATGCTGACTACATTGCCCCTTAAAACATGAGCAGCTACACTTTTATCCTTTGGCTTTATTGAGGATCCTCTGGGTGAATCAAGCCATAAGGGTAAGTATGGGAGAACAGTGAGATGGGGTATAAATACTGTCATCATCATTTTGACAGTACCACAGAATGAAGGGGAGGAAAGGATATTTTGTTGGTGATTCAGAGTCTCGGCTTGGGGCTCTGTGTGCTGCAAGGCTGCCACTATGCCTGGTTCCTCACAGGTGCTCCTTCCACACTCTTTCCACACTAGTCCCAGCTTCAGGACATTTCGCAGCTTTCTATTAGCACCTGGAACCAGTAAGGACATATTGGTGAAGACTACTTCAGAAAGAAGAGTTCCTAAGAGCTCAAGAGGGGGTGTTAGGCAAAAGAGAAGCCCTGTGTTTTGATAGGGAGCTGTAAGGGAGGTGTCTCGACAGGTTCCCCATTTAGTTACCTCTGCATAAGACAGGGATGTGATATAGGACATTTCTGCTGGCTGTGTGCTTGTTTCAAAGCTATCTTCAGAAATGATGGCTATACTGAAGACTGCTCTAATACCGTCTTAAAATGAAGGCTGCTCCAATACCATCTTAAAACTGTGTCTGAGAGGCTTCTAGGATACATGAAAGTGAAAACTACATGTTGCAAACAGCGGTCTGTAGGCAGCCTAGAAGTATGGTCTCTATAGCACGGCCCAGGCTGTGCTAGAGTTTTCTACATCCTTGGTATGGGGCTCTGGCTTAAGGGTGTTTACTGGCATGTTTCCAGAGAATAGCCAGAGCCTGGGCTCTGCTTTCTCAAGCTATTTCTATGGGTTCCTGTCTCATGGTTTGAATGACTGTTCCCAATCTGATGACACTCTTTTGGGAGGCTATGGAACCTACAGGAGATAGGGCTTGGCAGGTAGAAGTAGGTGACTAGGGGCAGGCCTCTGAAGGTTATACCTGACCCCTGGTTCCTGTCACTCTCCCTCTTTTCTGGAACCACCTCCATGTGAACAGCTTGTGCCATATGCTCCCATAGCCATGGATGAGCAACTTACCACGTCTTACCACCCACCAAGCACTGGACTCCTCTCAAACCATGATTCCAAATAAATCCACCATCCTTCAAGTTGTCTCTATCAGGAATTTTAGGTACAATACAAACTTAACTAATGCTCTAACATAAAGCAAGGTTTAGGCAATGCCCTGGGAGGAAGGGTTCTGAGTTTTAGAATAATTATCAGTCATTATTTTCTCCCAAGTAACCAAATGGAATCCTATCTGAAAATCCCCACTCTGTTAATATCAACCCACTCCAAACTGGACCATCACCAAACAGCCACACAATTAGATCCCTGTGGGAGACCCAGCTCCTACTTTTTCCCCAAGGTACTCTTGAGGAGAGAGGGAAAAGAGACTGAGGTAGAAATCTAGCAGTAGAAAGATAGAGGGGAGAGAAACAGGTAGAAACACAGGATAGCCTCGGGAGGGCCTGGATCATTATCCCCTGGCTCCTTTTGTCTCTTCTAAAAGGCTATTTATAGGAGTGCCAAGGAGTGGAGCAAAGACCTCCCCCTAGCTCAGCCAAGTGTAGACCCTTCCAATCACCTAATAACCATGCACATGGTCAAGCAATCCTCTAATGCAGCCCTGCTGGGTAAAGCAAGCTCAGATCTCATTAGGAAAACTTTGTGGGCCTCCACAGATCCCCCACTTGTGTTAGCCACTAGAGAGCTATGTGTACTGGCCTGTATTTTGACCTGTATTTGTTGGGGACAGAGTGTACTGTTGTGCTCTGTGTTCCTGTCTTTGGGTAAAAACAATATGTGCTGTTTTCACAGAATTCTTTTATGGGATACTTCAAGAGAAAAATCCTTGTAGGAATCTCTGGCAGAAAAGAATGTTTTTCTTCTGAGCTGTTAGGTTTCTTTTTTCTTGTTATAAAATTAATTTTGTGGCCACCAGGATTCTAGTTAATACCATCAATCTGTCTATAAAGCTTGTCCCCAGGTTTGTCATGCTCCCAACTAGGCATTTATGCAAAACTTTGGTGAATAGGGGTTGAAGAGAGAGCCTAATCAGTAAAATGCTGGCTACACAAGCATGAGGACCTGAGGGTGGATCTCCAGTATCCGTATAAAAAACTCAGTGTCAGTGCTCGTCAACAACACCAGCGCTGGGGTGGGGTGGTGGTAACAGGTAGACTTCTAAGCTCATTTGCCAGACTATCTCGCTGTAATTGGTGGGATTCAAGTTCAGTGACTGACCTATACGATGGAGAGCAAGTGTAGATATCTGATATCAACCTCTGGCTTCCATGTGCATGTGTACACAGGTGAAAACACACACACACACACACACACACACACACACACACACACACACACACACACACACACACACTGCAAACCAATTTTCTGTCCAGAAGGAAATGTTACCCTGGGATCCTGGGATTTCATTGAACTAGTTTCTCTCTCTCTCTCTCTCTCTCTCTCTCTCTCTCTCTCTCGTTTCTTTCAAGACAAAGTTTCTCTATGTAGTCCACTTTATTCAGCAAGTCCATTGAGTTATTTATGCAAACCATGCCTTATCATTTAAAAAAAATTAAGGGTTGTTTTGGAATGTAGTGAACTCTGACAATTAGAGCCTTTTAAACCTTGCAGATGAAGATTTGGAGCAGGATTTGAATGCAATGCTTTATTTGGGAAGTGGTTCCTGGGTTCACAGGCAGAAGGACAGGGAGGAGAGGAAGCTAAGGCAATTATAACAGCTGGTAAACCCACTGTGGGCAGGTGAGAATCCATCTTGTCAGGGAACTCTGGGAGAGCTGCAGGGATTTGGGGATATTCATCTCCCACCTCTGTTGTTCAGTGGTAGAAGTCTGTTTGTATATACATTAATTGTATAGGACTTCTGGCAAACTTTGCATGTGGACATGCATGCTGCTGTGGTCAAAGAATGCTTTCAGGTCAGTGGTTGCATGTGTTTAAATAGAAAGTAGCAATCCACACGGAAAGGTGTAGGTCAGAGCCATATGAATGAAATGAAAGTACCAATAGTGCTGATTGCTGCCAATTAGTTTTCATTATCAATCTGATACAACTTAGATTCATCTGGGAAGAGAGAAACCTCAATTGAAGCCTTGTCTTGATCAGACTGGCCTATGGACATGTCTGGGAGGTAGTTCCTTGATTGATGATTAATGTGTGAGGGTCCAGCCTGTAGGGCAGAACCATCTGTAGGCAGGTGGGCCTGGGCTATATAGGTAAGCAAGCCAGAGGGTAAGGCAGTACACTGTCTTCCTCTGTGGTATCTGCTCTAAGTTCTTGCCCTGACAGTCAATGATTGACCAAGACCTGGAAGTGCATGCTTTTGGACATGATATTTGTCACAGCAACAGGAAGGCAGACTAGAACAAATGGCTTTTCTGGAAGAATGGAGAGATAAATACTGGTGCTCACACAGTGCTTTTAGTATAACTTCTCAGAATAGAGTGTTTGGAATAAGAAGATTACAAACATTTGGGGACTTCAGGCAAGAAGTGTCTGCTTTGCTTCATTGACAGTACCTGTACACCAAAGCTCTCTTCACCAGACTAGCTCTCACTATCCCAGGTCAGCAGGAGGGCCAGGCATTCCCCTTAGCTTACAACTTTTTAACACAGCTCTCTGTGTCCATGCGGTACCTCTGAGGCCTCTTGCCCCCTTCAATCTGTTGTCTAGCTGGCAACCAGAGTGCATAAAAGTACAGACAGAGCCATGTCACTGTACAAAATCTATCAATGACTGCTTGTTCCTTTCAAGAAAAGCCAAATGTGTCATCTTTAAACAATATTTTATTTTTCTCTGTGATATTTACATAATATATATATACATACACACACATATGTTAGGTACATTGATTGCACTTCAGTTCCTGCACATGTTGATTAGTGATTGCCTTAGCATATGTGACCTATCTATTGATAATTTCTTTATGGTAGATATTAATAATTTCTTCAAGATCCTGTTCTTCTGGTTATTGGCCTACATAATGTATTACTGTCAGTTACAATCACCCTGCTGTGTCATAGAATACTATGACCTATTTCTTCTGTCGGGCTATGATATTGTACCAATGGACTGACCTCTTCCCTGTCCCCTACCCCTTAATCCTTTTTCTGTTTTGAGTTAAGGTCTTGCTAGACTCGAATCCTGCTTTGTCTTTGTATGGTTCGACTATTACACACTAGCCTGGTGGGAGTGGGGGAAGGATCCTGAGCCGTGGGAAAGAACACCCCAAAGACTGTGTCAGAGGACAGCTCATTTGTTAGGAGGAAGCAGGGGACAGTTAAACCCTAGGAAGAATGGCCTGTTGGATCCATGTGGTGGTATGTCATTGGTTGGGGCAAGAACATCAAGGGTGCTTAATTTGCATACCCAGGAGCTGCAGGGCTCAGAGGAAGGAAACATAAGGTCATAGAGAAAAGAATGGAAGTCTAGCCTGGGATAGTTCAGCAGTCAGATAAACAGCAACCAGTCCTTGTAGCCATGAGCTTATCAGTTGCTACATGCACCGGAGCATGTCCATGCCGGCAAGCCTATCTGTGGTGGTCTGTCTGTGTCTGAGTAAGGCAGGGGAACAGCCAAACTCCTGCTGCTCTCAGGATGAGAAAATCCTGGGTTTTAGGCATACTTTGACCCCATCTTAGCTCCAGGCCAGCCCCCAAGGTCTCACTCACTCTATAGTCCAAGCTGGTTTCAAACTCACCATCCTCCTGCTTCAAAGGGTGCTGGGATTACAGGTATGTGCTTGCTAATATACTCAGCAGAAAGTCAACTTTTTTTTTTTTATGATTCTGTGTCTGAGTGAGATTATCTGATGTTTTTCTTGCTTGACTTGTTTCACATAGTGACATCCTGTTCCTTCTACATAGTTGCAAATGATGGTGTTTGAAGTTTTTAAAATCACATCTGGAGCCTGGGGGAGTGGTTCTTGCTCACCCTTCCTGCCTCATCTCATTCCCACTCCTGCTGCTGTTGGTGTCCTCACTCAAGTGCGCTGTACTTCTCACGTATGCGGATCTCACCAAACCCGGCATGTGTGCCACCCTGGGTTGATGCTGTTCCGCTGCTTGGCTGGGTCCACCTCATTCTTCATGCCTTGGCTTGATTGTCAACACCTTTGAATGACTCACTTCCTTTAACACCCCTTCCAAAGTGACCTCCCAGCTTATTTCTATCAGTATTCTATGGTGAGTTCCTCCTGACTCTCAGCACTGGACACACTCTGGTTATATATTTAGCATGAGTCCACCTGCTCTATAGGGTGGGGCACATGCCTATCTGTTCACTGGTGCTCCCTTTACCTTGGAGTACAGCACATAATAGATACTCCTCAGTGCCTGTTAAACAAATCACTTTTGTATAAAATGTTATTGTACAAGAGTCTGTATAGCAAAAACTATTGGGAACCCATATGTAGGAGGAACATTGTCATATATATATTAATTTGACTTTCCCTTTTCCTGTTCCACAAATGAAGCCAGACTTTTTCTCACCCCTTGGGTCACAAGATGCATGTATTTTTGAGCATCAAGCTTGTGGATGAAGATTTATACCCACTACCCATGCCTCATCCTGACAGGTGGCTAAGTTAAATCAAATGTAATTCTGCTTACTAAAAACCATTGTAGAGTTTCAGCCGAGTCTCAAAGCAGCTCTGCAGATTTATGAGCACTGTTTTAATTTATTCTGTGCTATTTTAACCACTACAAAGATAACTGTGCTCTGTATTCACTTAGGAAAATAAGTTGGCTTCAGCATACTTAAAAAGTTTTAATTTCTCTGAGCTATGCCACAAAACCAGCCACTGTTAGCTAATTCATTTCATATTTGTTGGGAAGTACAAGAGATGTTTCCTGAGTCATCACTGAAGTCAGAAATAGATGGCCAGCGATGTGCAGGTGGGGTAGGAGATGATTATTCATTAGCCACTGTCTTCAGGGAGGAAATCATTCCTAAGAATGAAGGTAGGATTTTATGGCAGTAATGCCAAATCTTCACATAATAGGAAACTATTACACAAGTTTATAATTCATGTGTGACATAATTTACATGATTTGGAAATTATTAAGTGGCTCCCTAGAGCACAAGTATTTACTCAACATGCATGGTTTTATCTTACCCCCTCCCTTTATGTTTAATAATCATACTTTTGCATTTAGGAGGGCCTAGTCTCTTTTCTCCATAGAATACAAAGGACTCAGTTCTAGCATTTGTGCACCTTGACATAGTTTATAGAAGCATGCATCAGAGTCCAGAGCTCTCATTCTGTAGTGGCCCAGGTTTCAGAAGCAGTCAATGTGGGATTTAAATCCTATATCCTAAGTTAACTTAGTAATTCCTCCAGTTCAAGGTGAGATTAGAGGAAGATCTACTAAGGGGAAAAGGAGGAAGATGGAGGAGAGGGAGGGAAGGAGGGAGGAAGGGAGAGAGAGAGAGAGAGAGAGAGAGAGAGAGAGAGAGAGAGAGAAAGTCAGAGAAAGAGACAGAGACAGAGATAGAGACAGAAACAGAGGCAATGAGATGGATTACAGAGAAGACATTACTACCAGAAAACAAGTCAGAGGCCCTTGTCTTTAACACCTGATGATTTTGCCTATATGGAGTTATGTTGGTCTTGAAAATGAGAAACTTCTGGAAATTTCTAGTAAACAGTGAGTTAGGTCTTACTGTACATTTCTACGCTGTTGTAAAATTACTATGGTGGTTTGAGAATGGCTCCTATAGGCTCATGTGTTTGAATACTTGGTTCCCAGCTGGTGGAACTGTTTGGGAAGGATTAGGAGGTGTGGCCTTGCTGGAGGAAGTGTGTCACTGGGGGTGGGCTTTGAAGTTTCAAAAGCCCACATCACTCCTAGTTATCTCTCTTGTGACTTATGACTGTGGCTCTCAGCTACTGTTCTTGCATCATGCATGTGTGCATGTGACCATGCTCTCTGCCATGATAGTTATGGACCCTGACCCTATGGAACTGTGAGCACCAAATTAAATGCTGTCTTTTGAATGTTGCCTTGGTCCTGGTACTTTGTCACACACTTTGAAAAGTAACTAAGACACCTATAAAAACATGAATTTCCTTATCATATGATAAAATGCTTTAGAGAGAACAGCTTTATATAATTTTTCTGTTAATTCATAATATTAACCCATTAACCTATATTTTACTTTGAGGAAATATTTATTATATGCTGTACTAACGTCGAGTGACACCATGCTGACAGTTTGAAATCAGCCACAGTATAGCATTTCCAGCACAGGAATGGGTCAATGCTACCAAACAGTCCCTTTCCACCTCATCCAGTAAACAAACACAGTAAAGGGCTACAAAAATGGATGAATTGGTTTTTTGGTCTGTGCTTATTAGTTCGAATTTTTCAAAGAATAATTTCCCCCCATTAACCCTGTAATTACTTTGAATTACACAGAAAGGATAGCTTAATTCTTTCTTATTCTTACTC
Source organism: Peromyscus maniculatus bairdii (assembly GCF_049852395.1). Classification (NCBI taxonomy): domain Eukaryota; kingdom Metazoa; phylum Chordata; class Mammalia; order Rodentia; family Cricetidae; genus Peromyscus; species Peromyscus maniculatus. The sequence continues at coordinate 125,680,828 of NC_134855.1, forward strand.
ATTTTCTGATGAATGAGTTGTCCTGGCAGCTACTGTACATAATCCTGTAATAATCTGTCTACTTAAAAAAAATAGTGTTTGTTTTCAATTTACGTACCCATTGATTTGCATGTGTTTAGTGAGATTCTAATTAGTATATTCATTATTTCTTTTGGTGTCCATGTATTCTATCATAAGATACCACAGTCTCTTAAAGTTTTCTTCTTGGTGTTTTGGATACAGGTAATAAAGAGTCTATGTTTGAGTGTATTTTCAAATACTTGGAGAGAGAGAGAGAGAGAGAGAGAGAGAGAGAGAGAGAGAGAGAGAGAGAGAGAGTGTGCCACACATTTGTGTGGAGGCTAGAGGTTAACTGTGGGTGTCATTATTCAGTTGTGGTCCACCTTGCTTTTGGAAACAAAGTCTCTCAATGGATTAGGGCTGGCTGGTTAAGCTTAATGACCAATAGGCCCCAGGAATCCGTTTACTCTACCCCCCCCCCACACCCAGTGTTGGGATTACTAGCGTGTAGCATTGTACTCTGCATTTCCCATGGGCTCTGAGGACAGAACTCACACCCTCACTTTGGTATGGCAAGTACTGCAGACCTTGCTATCTCCACAGCCCTCAAATACTCAATTCTTTTGAAAACAAATTTACTTATTTTTATTTTTAACCAGTTTATAGGGAATCAAGTTTCATTTTTTAGACAAAAATTGTTTTTGCTGTTTCTTTCCCCTCCTCTTCTGTAATTCCGTATCCTGTGTGCTCTCTCAGGCCTCCAGCCTCCTTTCCACTTTCCTGTCACTTGTGACCTTTGTCTTCCTCCCTCTTCTGTCAGCACCTCTTATTCCCCTCCTCTGTGTCAAGATACACATTATTATGAATACATGGACATTTATTCAACAGCGCTCTTCTTTCCTATGACTTGCTATTTTGAACAACGGTGCAATTTCTAGACAAGTAGTCTACTACTGTATTATTTCCAAACCATTTAAAATTCTTAAGATAAGATCTCACTAAGTTACTCAGGATAGCCTTGAAATTACTCTGTAGCCCAGGAAGGTCTTGAACTTGTGATCCTTCTGCCTCAGCCTCCCCAGTCACCAGGATTGCAGGCCTGTTGCCACCAGGTCCAGCCTCCCTGTGTGTGTGTGTGTGTGTGTGTGTGTGTGTGTGTGTGTGCTCGTGTGTGGTTTTTGAGGACTCATTCCCAGAGTTAACCTTTTAGAATCACAACTAAATGACCATCCAGGAGTCTTCACCTGCTTGTGAATTCTGCCCACATTCAGTGGGACTATACATCATCTGAATTTTCTTTGGAACTATATATATGTACTTTTCTATTGATGTATGGGAAATGCTACCCTCCTGCCACTTTGATTTGATGGATTCCCTTTGTCATTATCAAGATGATGACAACAAAGTGAAGGGAGAGCAGAAAGACTGTTGGTAAGAAAACAAGAATTATTCTTTTAATTTTAAAAAGGCAGGGTAGATTTGTGTGAAGTAATACTTTAGTGTATTTAGTAATTTTTCAGTATATACACAATTCTGTGAATTTTGACAAATGAATGATTATGTAACCAGCACTATGAGGACTGTATAGAACCATCTCCTCTCTAAATTCTCTCAGTTTCCTTTGGAGACAATCCCTCCCCACAACCCTCTCCTTGGAAACCATGGATGTGCTGCCTATTTCTTTGACAAATTTGAAAGGGACACGTAAACGTGTAGAATGTAGTTATGTACCACATGACAATGCTTTGGTTAGTAACAGCCCGCATGTGCCCCAGTGGTCCCAGCAGATTAAATGGAATTGAAAATTTCCTATCATCTGGTCCTTTTTTTCTCATTGTTTGCTTGTTTGAGGCAGGGTCTCAACTCTTGATCTTGCTGAGGTTTCCTGAGTGCTGATATTACAGTTGTGAACAACTACATCTAGCTTGTGTGGTATGTTTATTATAATTTCCCCATGTTTAGATAAGTTTAGATTCACAAATACTCACTATTGTGATATAGTTCAAAAGAGCCCACATGTTAAAGGTTGACTGCTTAGAAGAAACCAGCTATTTCATAGACCTTAGGTGTGTAGCAGGTTAGACCATGTAGATTCATCTACTCATACTTTGTGGAGTTCTCATGACAATAAAATTACCTCAGCATACCTACATGTCCCTGCTTTTAGGTGACACATTTCTTTTTTTTTCTTTCTTTTTTTTTTTTTCTTTCTTTTTTTTTTTTTTTTTTTTTTTTTTCGAGACAGGGTTTCTCTGTGTAGCTTTGCTCCTTTCCTGGAACTCGCTTTGGAGACCAAGCTGGCCTCGAACTCACAGAGATCCGCCTGCCTCTGCCTCCCGAGTGCTGGGATTAAAGGCATGTGCCACCACCACCCAGCCTAGGTGACACATTTCTGTAGTTGGTCCTTTCCATCTGACTTTCCCTTAGTACAGGTCACTCAGTGTTGGTCATGGGGCTGTACATAAAGGCAACTCACTTCTGTTCACCGGTGAGCATCACAACTCCTTTTTGTACAGGTCAACTGAGGACATGCCGATTATTTGCAATTTTTGATGATTATGAGTAAAGTTGCTATCAATATTTATAGATTTCTGTGTGTATATATCATCATCTCACTAAATCAAGTGCTCTGGAGTGAGCTGTGTGGTGAGCCTGTGTCTAACTTTAAAGGATGATCATATTTTCAAAGCACTGCCTTAAATTTCTGCTTCCTGTGATCTTTGGATCATACCGTGAGCATTACAGAGTTCTTGGGGGGATTTTCAAAGCTGTAGGGGAATGATGGAGGTGTATCAAGGTAGGGTTGGGCACATAGGGAGATGAGTGGATTGGAGAGAGAATCAACCAAAATCAAGTATGTGTGAAAATGCCATAAGAAAACTGGTTACTTTGTATGCTAATTTTAAAATAAACTAAGATAAGCAAAACAAACAAACAAACAACAAAATAAAACCAGACAAAAGGTGAAAATTCCTTTGGCTATGTTGATGCCACAAATGTACCACTTAAAAAGCCACCAGGAAAGTGTAGAGGTCCACTACAGATCTTGACTTTTCCAAAATTGCCATGCTTGGCTTGCTTTTAAGGGGACCAGTCCAGGATTGAGTGGACATCCAACAAGTTTTAGTCAGAACCAAATAGAGCGGAGAGCTGGGTGAAGTGCCATGAGAGAAACAGGCAACGGCTTGAGGAGTGAGCAGTGTTCCATGCCATATTCTGTTATAGTTCCCTTGGACCAGTGGGGGTGCTGTCTCCATTCACATTGCTAAGTGGATTGTTTGCCTTCCAACAGAGTCTTCTTCTGTCTAAAGCAAGCAGGACTGTGGGCACCCATAGATTCTTGGGGAGGGATGTGTGTTTTAATTCATCTGGGTATCTAAGGACTATCAGGTACCAACAACAGACAAGAATATTGGGTTTATCTAGTGAAAAGAAACTCCTGTGTTCTTCTAAAGGAACAGCTTTGGTTTAATATATCTCAAAAATCTTCATGTGGGGAACCACCCTTCTATCTGGATGGAGAACAGTAATGCAAGTTCCGTTCAGTCAAGCTGGCCTCTGTTGTGACTTCTCTATCTCTTCTAATGGTTTCAGGGAAGGATGGGGAAAGACTGACCCAGGCAGACTTGGTCAAAGTACTGCAAGAAGTCCTGATTCCTTTCATGGGGGTTACTATAGGTGACAGCCACAAACTGCATTTTGGGAAAGTTATGTACATTTAGAAAGTACATTAGAAGTTTTCACCAAAAGAAAGGATGAATGCTGGAGAAGACAAGTATGTTGAATCTGACTCCAAATTGCACAGTATGTATGTGTGTTAAAACATACTGAGGCATCCCATCACCCCTCCTTACTCCCTCCTTCCCTCCTTCCCCCTCCTTCCCACCTCCCACCCTCTCTGACAGTGTTACACTATGTAACCTAGGTTGCACTCTAGCTTGCAATTCTTCTGCCCCAGCCTGGTACAAGCTGGGATTATGGGGATGTGCCACCCTGCCTCTCTCTATTTTTGTGTTTTGATGTATCGGTTAAGAAATAAATTTAATCTAAACAATGTGTGGTGCCACATGCCTGTAATTCCATAGACAAGGAAGCTGAGGGCGGGTCTCGAATTTGAGGCCAGCCTGGACTACATCATGAATTCAAGGCCAGGTGGTCTGCATAGTGAGACTTTGTTTCAAAACCCTAGAAAACAAACAACTAAAAGGAACTATTTAAATGGAAAACAAATGGCTTAATTTCTAAGAACGTCAGAATCTTATACACATTTGCCACAATCAATATGCACATTAAACTTGTGTCAGATTTTCTTGGATAACAGTGTATAGTAAAATAAAAAATGTTATTATAATTGCTAACTAGCCCAGTCCAAGCCAGAGCATTCCATGAAGACTTCCTATTTATGAACTGGTCCTCAGTTGCCTTTGAATAAACCCTCAAGAAAGCCTAAGGACTGCCATGAAATATTTTCCTTTATCTTTTTTTGAATATTTTATTGTTGCTATTATCTTTTGAGTAACCAGAAAATTTGTGAAGTTTAATATTTAGCAGTGGTAGAGAAAGGACACAGAGGCAATCCAGATCTAGTTGGTTTCTAGTTTTGGGTCACTGTCTGAAGCTGTCCGTGTGCTGAGATGGGATGGATGCTCTGTATTGGGGCCCCGGGTTCAGAAATAGAAGCTCTGTGATTGTGTGTCAAGTGATGGGGCTGTGGGAGCAGTGAGGAGGGATCAGTCAGTCTTGTCTGGGCTTGAATGGCCTCCCCAGCAGCGTCTTTTAATGCCTTCTCAAGTTACTAACACACACTTGCTTTCTAGGGGTGAGGAAAGTGATACACAGCTTATTTGAGAAATTTGTCATTTAAGATGAGTCCTCTGGGTGGGATTCAGCAGACCCAGGAGAAGCTCTTTGATAATTTCCAGCCTCATCAGAACACACATGATTGTGCACCCAGGCATTTCTGCCAGCCTGTAGAAACTGTCTGGAGCAGCTAGCTTCTCAGAAATATGGGTTTCCAGGGTCACCTGACACAGCAAGGAGCTCTTCATGGCTGGGCAGGGAATACACAGGCTCAGGTTTCTCCCTTTAGAAAGCAATCAAGAAGATGGTTTTGGAAGTAAACATATTTTTGGTGGGCATGGTGCCACATGCTTGTATATAGCATTTGGAAGTTAGACACAGGAGGATCTCAAGTTCCAGGTCAGCCTGGGCTACCTAGTTCAAAGCCAGACTGAACCTCATAGTGAGACTATGTCTCAAAAACAAATAAACACAAACAAACAACAGGAGCAACAAAAACAAGCTTTTCCACCCCTTTATTTGACACTATAGATTCATATTGTGCTTGAGCTACCTATTAGGGTCCAGGAACTTACCTTTTTTCCTTGGGGATTCAGAAAACAGCAGTGCAGAGGACAGTTCAGTAGCAAGGGATAACCTGCTAAACAAGGCGTCTGTTTCTTTAATTTTTTTAGATGTTTCTGAGTTAAATGAGACTACATTATTTATCATCTCTTTTTTAAATACACACACACACACACACACATGCATACACACTCAGGCATGTACGCATGCACACACATTGTATCCTGACCATGTTTGTATAGGAGAGGTGGCAAATCTTTCCAGCTGAGGCATAGCATCACAGTGTGGTCCCTGTCACATCAGCATATGCATCTCGGGGGAGCTCCATAGACAAGCAAATGCCAGAGCTCACCAGATCCATCCCATCTGAAACTGGGCCAGCCATGGGATTTCACCCTCTAGAAGACTCCAGTATACTCAAGGGTGAGAACAGCTTCCCTTGTTCCTGTAACTTCACAAAGAAGCATACTGAGCTTGAGTATTTTGGGAATTGTAGAAGGCCACTTGGTCACAGTTCTGGACAGGATGGTACCTTGGAAGTGGAAGTGTTGTTGAGCACTCAGTCCATAAATTCACGTTCCGTGTATTTGAAAAGAAATTGGAAAAGAAAATACCTTGACTTACAGTTTTGTTAAACCAGGGGTGGGGTGGAATAAGGAAGAAACTGAGTCTCTGCCACCTCCATCCATAGCTGCTTTACTATCTTAAAATTTGTAGGTGGTCCAAACAGAGTCTAGAACATTTGGATAGAATAGTCAGGACATTGCTAATTGGGAGCTATGTTCTCATTTTCTTGATAATTTTTATTAAAAAAGTAAGGTATTATAGAAATTTACTTATTTATTAATGAAAAGAGACCTAGGGTAGTCACATGGCCAGCCTGGTAGCTGGTACCCACAGTGTCAGGGAGGGGCTCCTTTACACAGATACCCTCCATCCCACCCCCACCCCGGTTTGTTCCGTACACAGCATCTTGACACTGTACTGACCTCAGGATGTTGTTTCCAGTCCTTGGTCTGAGATGGCTGCTGGTGTAACCATCATCTCATCTGTGTTCAGCCAAAAGGAAGGAGAAGGAACCCAGAACTCTACCCCTCCTATTTAAGTTTAGAAAACCGTGTTACATAAACTACGGATTAATGCTGTGAATGAATGGCCATCACCATTTTTGAATTTGTGGTTTAATAGCATGAAGTACAGTGATTGTGCAACAAATCCACAGAGCTTCTCTGTTACTTCTTTTCACAGTGTTTACAAAATGATTACGAAAAAGATGTTCTGAGGTCCAGTCTTAATGGCTGCATGTTCCAGTGACATTGTGGGGACAGGACCTGTATGTTTACAGAAAAAGTTCTTCAACCTTGGAGCTTCTTTTTCACAACTATTTGGTTCTGAATAAATTATGCAGATGAAGTGATTGGGTCATTATTGGTGTAAGTGGGAGCCACTCTCTCAGAGAATCTGGTCTTCTAAATACCCCAGGTTCCTCCTAAATGAAAATTAAGGAATTATTTGGCACTGGGCTCTTTTTCCTGAGAACAATGACATCAATGATGTTTAACTTCAGTATTAGAAATGCTTTTTTGACAAACTTGACATAAAAGTGTCTAATTTATTAAATGTTATCAAGACAGTCCTAAGATTAAAGGCAGCTGCATAAAGGACACCATGTTCGTTAGCTCCCCTTTTAAGGGAGCACCTTAGAGACTGTAAAGTGGGCTAAATTTCCATCTTATGAAAATATCCCCACTTCTGAGGCCCTTTAAATACTTGTAGGACATCATTTAAGAGGAGTTGATCTTAAGCAATCTAATTATTCCCCATTTTGTGGTGATATATTATGTACCCTAATAAAATTTGCCTGCAGATCAGACAACAGAACAAGCCACTAGATTAAACATAGAGGCCAGGCAGGGGTAGCACACACCTTTAATCCCAGCACTTGGGAGACAGAGATCTGGCTGGATCTCTGTGAGTTCAAAGCCTCTGTGGACTACATGAGATTGACTCAAGTCTAGGAGAGAAACAGAGCCGGGCAGTGGTGGCACACACTTTTAATCTCAATACTTGGTAATCACATGCCTTTAATCCTAGCACTTGAGATCTCATGTCTTTACTTGGGAAGCACACACGCCTTTAATCCAGGAAGTGATGGCGAGGCAGAGAAAGGTATATAAGGCGCGAGGAGACAGGACCTAAGGGCTTTTCAGGCTGAGGAGTCCTAGAGGTAAGACATAGCAGTGGTTTATTCCTTTGTCTCTCTGATCTTTCAGCATCCACTCCAATATTAGGCCTGCTTTTTTTTTTTTTATTTAAAGACCATTTAACATTCATGTTACACCATTTTACCCATGTCTTGACTTAGTTTTAAGTGCTGATGAATATCTAAGGGTTCTGTCCAAATAAAGCAGCTGGTTGGTGTGCTAAGGGGGATGGGCCCTCCCAGGACTGGTTTTGTTCCCATGTAGAATGATTCTTCAAGCCCTACCCTGCTCTGGGTCTACTTAAGTCTGGGTACGATGGTGTTTGTATGAGGGAGATTTTGGGGAAAGGTTGGCCAAAAGGAAGCCTTTGCCTAAGTCTGATCTTGTTCCCCTTTCCTGGACAGACAGGTACCTTGGTGAGTTCCTGTTTGGCACAGCACTCCCCATGGACTCTCTTCACATCATTGTCCATCAATGTGTCCCCTTACTTAGTTGTCTTTTGAGAGCCAGTGGGGAGTGATATGATACCTTGCCTAACTAAATGTTGTCTGTACCTCCTCAGAGAAGAACTCGAGCTGTGCCTTCATTTCAGGCAATCCCACATGTTTTATTAACGTTATTTTCTTCACTACAATGGATTCTATGCATTTCCGTCCTAGAAGGCATTATGAACCATTTTGCTCAAAATCCCAAGGTCTCTATCATGCTGAGCTTCATTTCATTCTGGAATCTATAAGATTAAAAAAAAAAACCAAACTTCTAATTGAAATGTACATTGACGATGGGCTGTGGTGACACGTGCCTTTAATCCCAGCACTCAGGAGGCAGAGACCAGCCTGGCGTACAAAGCAAGTTCTAGTACAAAGCCAGGGTACACAGAGAACCTTGTCTCAAAAAAAAAAAAAAAAAAAAAAAAAGAAAGAAAGAAAAGAAAAAGAAATGTACACTGACAATTTAAGAAGTCTCCAATAGGAAACTAGAAACCACGCTAATACTAGGGCCAATCAAATAAAGATTTCAATCAACTGCAGCCATTTTGAGAATACTCTGTGCACCCGCATTGTTGCTATATCCATTTCATTTTGCATCCGAGGAAATTAGTGCCTGTAGTTTCCTGTGGGAGACCAGGCAGATTAGCTATACCGAATTCACTGAGCCACCAAGGCAGGGTCGGGGCCAACACACACTCCGCTGAGCTGAGGCACTCTCCCAGAAGCTGCAGGCAGGATGGGAATGGACTTGGTCCCTGGGGTCTCCCTGCATCAATCACCTTCTGGATGAGAGGGCTTTGGACTATCTACATGTGTTTTTCCTGCTTGTCAGGAAACGCAAGGCAATTGTTAGCGGTGGTTATGTTTAGAGAAAATATTTATTCTATTTAAAAGCATTTCCACCGCCCATCATGGTTGGCTTCTTCCTCATCGTGTGTGGGACTTAACATTCTTTTCCTTGTCAACAAGGATTATGTGGAGGCTGAGATTATGAAGGCTCTTGGCTTTCTTTCCCCTATGGTTTTGTTTCAGAAACATAATAATGATTTTTTAAAAAAAAAATTGTAGGAAATTTTCATCAGTAAAAGGGATCCACACTCTTTTGGGAGCAGTTGAGGTGACTCTGGGTTGGCTACTGAACTGGAGAACAGATTATAAAGCAAAGACAGAGGTCACACTTGGGTCTCCATCATCTGCCTTGTGACGAGTGATGACAGAAACTACAAGATGCCTTTTCCTTTCTTCTTTGGAGTTAAAACCACATTTTTTTCCTCATTTTTAAAAAATTGAAAATTTCAAGTCAAGTCACAAATAAAAAATTTGGGGGTGGGGGTGGGGAACGATAAGGGTTGTCTTAGCCTGAGTCTCTCCGCTTTGCACGCCAATGCAGATGTCCTATGCAGGGCACTGAGACAGGAACTTATTTCTTAGGCAACCTCATCTTCTTGGTCCAGGGCCATCTCGGACTCTCCTACCAACTCGCTAATGGACTTAGAGGTCCCGGAAAAAGAGCTGGGCTCCTTCATGGGAACTGCCAGTTGTGAATGTGAACACACACGGCAATGGGTTATCTCTCTGGGGGTTAAGTTACCTCATTCAGTGTCAGCTTGTGCAGACAATGGGGGGAGGCCAGGGGGCCCCTGCATAATCCTTTTACCTGCCCCGTCTGAAGTGACACTGGAATGAAGGGACACTTTGGGAAGGTATCAATTTCCTAAGCAGGTTCTGCAAACAAGCCCACAGATCCTCTGCCTAGTCACCTCGCCTCCACTGCAGGCAGAAGGGAGCCAACCCCACTCCTCACCCTGCAAACAGATGACTTGCCCTGAGTCCTGTGGAATGCCTTTGTCCCACTGTTTACCCAGGGTCCTGACAGCTCCACAGAATCATGGGCTGGGAAGGGACACTTTTTCGACTTTTTACGCCAGTTACCACATCCCGGAAGCATCAATGGTGTCTAAAATGCGTTATATAAAGTCCCAGAAAAGTAGACAAACGCATTCAGCTCCTGCATGCCAGTACCTTGCAGTGACCCAATACTCTATCTGTCCAGCTATTTTTTCCCTTTCAATGAAGCCCCACCCTCCATTTCTCACCCAAAGAAGCTGTGGTGACAGACACATAAGAATTTTATTTTCGTTTGAAAGAAACTTAGATAACAGCAGGGTTTCCATGAGAAATTTGACACAATGGGAGGGTTGGAACATTTTTTTCCAGTCAGCCCTAATGTAAGGTTGTAGAACTGAATTGGAGCCCAAGGCAGTCCTGGGGGTAAGCTGTGGCCATGTCCCTCTGCTCCAGGGATGTTTCTGCTGCCGTTTGGACTGATTCCTCCCTTTCATCCATGTTTTCAATGGAGTAGAAACTTAGAAGAATTTACACTGAACCAACATGTGTTTACCTGCCACTTAGGCTGGCTTTCAGACGTCTTGGGAACAAATGGAGAGACATGTCCATTTGTCTAGTTCTACAGTCCACACTGACACTCTGTTTTTCTCAGGATGAATGAATCTGATAATGCTGCCTTCTTCTCCTAGGCCGTTAGGAGTAACATAGAATGCAAACCATGGCAGGACTGTGATCCTCCCCTTTCCCCAGAACCTGCTTGAATCCCACCTTTATTTTGCTCTTTCCTTCATAGTGTGCCACCCTGTTTCCTGCTTCAGAAAATCGCTCCCCACTGAGTGCAGAGTACTATCAGTGGCGGTGTTTGTTTGTGGGTTTCTGTCCCTCACAGCTTCAGGGAAGCATTCTTGCTCATCTCCAGTTCCTGGCAATGGACTTGACAATCAACCTGTGTTTACTGAAGTCAAGCATGAAAGATTTTTAGTGCTTCTCATGCCAGGAATTGAGAAAAGAGAGCAAGGTAAAATATACCCCATGGTAGGCATCTCAAGACACAAAGAGGCCTTTTGTTGGCATCCTGGGTCTTTGCAAGAACTACCCAGGATTGTCCACACCTGTGGTACATGCTATTGGCCAACAGACCCAAGGAGACTCCTTTGAAAACTGTCTTAGTTTAATCAATCTCCCCTTCTCTCTACTTTTCCTTCCTCCTTTCCTTCTTCCCCCTCCCTTTCTCTATTCTTTAATTACCCCCTCTCCTTTTCCTCTTCTCTTCCCCTTCTGCTTTCTTTCCCTCCCTACTATTTTCCCTTCACTTCCTCTTCCCTCCCTCCCTCCCTCCCTCCCATTCTCCCTCCCTCCCATTCTCCCTCCCTCCCATTCTCCCTCCCTCCATCCCTCCCTCCCTCCCTCCCATTCTCCCTCCCTCCCTCTCTCTCTTTCTTTCTCTCTCCCTTCCTTCCTTCCTTCCTTCCTTCCTTCCTTCCTTCCTTCCTTCCTTCCTTCCTTCCTTCCTTTCTTTCTTTCTTTCTTTCTTTCTTTCTTTCTTTCTCCCCTTCCTCCTTCCCTCCTTCCCTCCATTCCTTTCAATTCTGATTGTTTCTGGCTTAATGTATTAAGCCGCTTACACAATAGCTATACATTTAAATGTGCAAGAGACCAAGTGTAAGACAAGATGAAGCAGAAGAGGAGGATGTATCCTCAACACCACTACAAATACATGGTCATAGTTTGTCAGGAATCCATTTTGTCAGGATTCTAAGCACATGCACATAAGCAGACACACAAAGCTGCTCTGTTCATGCACTTGTTCATTCTCAAGACATTTACATTTTTACAACGCTCTCAGGTCCCACTTGGGTCTTGGAGATTTGGATTCAGGTCCTCATGGGTATGTGGCAAGCAAGCATTTTACCAAGTGTAATCTCTCCCCAGCCCTTGATAGTTTTATATTAATAGAAAAGTCACAAATTTTATAGACAATTCCGGTATATGCGTGACACCTTCTGCTATTCAATTAAGGTATATTTGCTGAAACCAGTAAATTCATATAAACTAATCCACACAATTACTAAATTCTATGGTGAATGCAACGATACAAACAGATTCCATAACTGCTACATTCCAGGCTTTATCTGCATCACACTCTCTTTTTCTTCACTGTCCCAGGATAATTCACATAGCATGGTTGTTAGTTATTCTGTCCGTAGGCTCCTAGGGGCCACAGCAGTTTCTCAGAGTTCTTGAGCCTTGAGAGAGCTTGAGAGGGGATCCAAACTATAGCACTGGCTCCAATATGTGAGTAACTGTACATAAGGATTTAACACACATGATCTGACCAGGGTTGTGTGGTTCAATTTATGCAAAATAAACCTGACTTTCCCATGGACCTAATTTTTCACATATTTCTCTTATACCCCAATAATAATAAATTTTACTTATTGATAATTAGAATTACTATTTACATATTTAATGAAACAATACAACATTAAAAAGTTATACTTGATTAGGGGCTGTTCTCTAGGAGCTGGTTTAAAGGTGGCTTTGTGTATGCTGAGGGAGGACTTTGAAAGTGACTTCAGGTTCTACTTGGTGAGAGTGGTGACTTGATCAGCTTGGACATTGTTAAAAGGAAAAATGATGAGCTGAGTTTTTACTCTCATCATATGACATCGAGGGCACATGATGTCATTAGGCTTTGTCACTGATGATGCTGGCCTGGACCACTTTGATGAGATAGCATTAGCCAGGGTTTCTCCCTTTTCCACACAGTTGCCAAGAATGGAATAAAAAACATTTGAGCTACAAATTGGCGTCAAAATGAATAGGAAAATTCTAGTAACCTTGGGGAGGCTGCAGAGCACCTTCTGGCACTATGAAGCTTAACTGGACATTTCTATAGAGTACATGTATTCAAACTTCTGATTTTTCAATTATATTTCTCAGTAAGCTTATGAAATAGATTTCTGTATGGTTATCATATATCCCCAGTTTTAGCTCTTCTTTTCTTCACTATACTCACACCCTCTCCTAGTTTAGAACTTTACACTCCCAGTGTGCCCCTTCACTTTCCTGTCCAATGTATTCTAATAGCCTACCCTCTCTACAGGCCTCCCCCTCCCCCATTCCTCTAATGGCTTCTATCTTTCTGACCTTTACTGGCACGCAAAGTTAAACATATTATTCCTATGATACTGTGTGCAGTGTTCAGGAGAGACTAAGAGGTGAGGTTCAGAAGATGTTTTTTCTTGTTTAGATTTTTGTTCAAGGCTCCAGGCCCTCTCTTCAGACCTCCACTGCAAGTTGAGTTCTGCATCAGCTACAGTCGCTGTCCAGCAGTAAACTCACTGTGAAGCAGTGTCGACTGACTTTACATACGTAGAAAGAGGTGGAAGCAGAGAAAACATTGTAGGGAGTGAGGCATGGGAGTTTTGGTTAAAATTAGGATAAAGAGGGAAGGGTAAAAACATGAGACCATATGATGTAGGGTAGCATCCTCTCTCAGGAGGTTGAGTCACAGACACTTTATAAACCAGGGCAGCCTTGTTCTTGGGGAGAGGTAAAAAAATGATGACAGAGTGGGCAGCCAAGAGAAAAATTAAGAGTGGGGGTCAGGTGTGTGTGTGTGACATAGACATGGAAGAGCGATGGAGGGGGGTTGCTTTGTGGAGACTGGTATGAAGTCCCATTTTCTGTGGACTCTCTGACCTCATAGGTCAACCTGGGAACTGATATCTAGCTACACTCTCAAATGGCAACCAGGAGCTGGACCTGAAGAATGCAAGTGTTCTTCAAATGTTGAGCTGGTGTTGGGACCAAAATATGGGGTGGGATATCCAACCTGGAAGGATAAATCAATATTGAAACTAAGTACAAGGATGCTCCTTGCCTCAGTATCCAGGAGGTGGGGCCAAAGTTTGGGGGCACTGCTACAAGAAATGTGAGTCAAAGCTGGGACTGAAGTATGGGCAGAATCTCCACTTCAAATCATGAACTAGAGCTGTGAAGTTGGCTCTTTTCTTATGGTAATGTAGTCAGAAGTTTTCCTGTGTCCCACCCGGTCCTGCAGCGACTCAGACAAGTAAACACACAGAGGCTTACTTACAAACTGTATGGCATAATGGCTCAGTCTTCTCATTAGCTAGTTCCTGTAACTTAACCCATTTATATTAATCTTTAAGTTGCCACATGGCTGTGGCTTACCAGTACCTTTCACATCTTGCATCTCCTGGCAGCAGCTGGCATCTCCTCCACCTCTCCTTTCCTCTTCCTCTCTCTCCATTTGGAATGTACCATCTAACCTTATTCTGCCTTACCGTTGGCCAAACAGCTTTATTTATCAACCAATCAGAGCAACACATATTTACAGCATACAGAAAGATATCCCACATCATAGTAAGTTTAATTAGATTGCTACTTGGCTTTGTTAGATATCTTCCTCATTCAGTCAGTCCTGGATGCCACTAGAATTGATCTTACTTACAGAATCATACTATCTCTGTCATCGTTGCATTGCCAACTATCAAGTATCTCTGATACTGATACCTGATAGGAAACTGATGAATGTGGCTGCTCTGACATGCTTCTACTCTGTGAAGTATGCTTTTCCTTAACTCATTTGCTGGTTGCCCCATAAACCTTTCCTTTAATGTCACCTTCAAACTCATAGAAACCTCTTTCTTAGTCTGCATTTCCCATGAAACAGAGAGTGCACATCATTTATTCAGGAAGCGATCCCAGGATGCAGAGTGAGGTTAAGTGAGACAGGAAGGAGGGGACACAGCATGAGGCTTTAATGAGCAAGAGATCCTGGAGATTGTTGTGGCTCCATGCACAAGCCTGTGCAGAGCACACTTCAGAAGTATCACCAACTGAGGGGCAGGAAAGGTAGGAATCATTTACCCCCAAATCCCATTTCTTGGGGGTTCTTAGTGTGCATTGAGTTACTGAAATATCCAGTCTACCCCAGAAGTCCGATGGCCAGAGAAAGTGCTCGGGTAGAGGGTCATAGAAGCTCTCAGAGATATTCAAGTGGCATATTCAGGATTGGCAGGTGCCCAGAGGATGTGGCAGGCCACCCAAGCATTTGCTGGAGCTGTTCTCACTGGTGTCCCCAGGAACAGAAAGTTCCAGAGAAAGAACAGACTGTCTCAATCACATCAAAGTAAGTTCATGTAGAGAGAAGCCTTTTCAAGAAAGTTGTAGATGAGATGGCACCCATCACCTTCATTACAGGCCAGTGAGAACATCAGCGGAAACCAGCAGTGCTCATTCACTGTGACACTCTCTCCTCTGCTGTCTGAAAAGAGCAGAGTTTCAAAGCATCACATGAGGTGCTCAGAACTGTATGTGTTTCCTTTGAATAAGGATGCCCAGCCACAGTGGTTGCTAAGTGACAAGCAGAGCTGCCTGCCTGGTGTTCCAGCATCCAAACTGGGTGATACAGGTCTCTTTCCACTCACTTGGTGTTACAACTGCAGTGTGATGTTTTCCCCTCATTTCATTGTCATGGAGACGAGCCAGGAGGCAGAGAGCTGCCAATTCTGAGATTAAGTCCAGTTTTTAAATTTCTGGATAGTTTTGAGAAGTCATGTAGAGAGTGAGAAAATGGAATATTGCACGTTTCAGAACAGCCAGGAAAACTCTCTTGCTGATTCAGTTTTGTGTTTCCAAAATGTTAAAACCAAGTCAGAAAGTAGTGCACATTTTAGCTTAAAAGTTGGTAGAATTACAAATTTGGAGGTACCAAAATTAAGATTAATAATATAAAAGACAAGAAATGTGGACAATGTAGGGTTTTTATCCTAAAATATCTCTTACAGATTTTTTATTTATTTAAAAAATGAACCATAAATTGGTAATAGAAAAAAGAAAGAATAGCTTGCATGTTGTCACATTGTGATGGCCAACACGTTGAGTCTATGCACGGCTTTTTATCAGAAATGGAAGGAAACTTGTGGGAGCATAGGCAGAGAAGTTGGCTGGACTCTAGTGAAGGCTGAGGTGTGGAATGGGGATGTTGACAGTCATACTGAGCATGGATCAGGTTAGTTCACCTGCTGTGTATAATCTTGGTCCCCACATTGTGTCTCCAAAATTCAGTTTTTTTCCCCCTAGCAAATCCCTGCATGTGCTTAACATGTGTTAAGCCTGGCTTTGATTCCCAGCATGATCACCACCACCAAAGTACATAAATAAATAAATAAATAAATAAATAAATAAATAAATAAATAAATAAATAAATAAAGTCACTCACAAGAATTCTGACTGTTTAGAGACCTGGGGAAGGGAGCAAGGATTACTCTGGGGCTCCCCAGAGGGTGTCGCTTTAGCATGAAAGGAATCTTCAGTACTAACTGAGCACCAGGGAGATAAATCACCAGGTGGCAGAGGAAGCATGAGTCTAAGCAGCACTGCCTTCTTCCATGGAGGCAGTCACTTGGAAACTGTCAATTACATCTGTGCAAAAGGAACATCACCAGCATACTCTCAGGGTTCTTTCCATGCATCTGTATTTAGTGAAATAGATCCTAAGAAATTAGAACCACTTCCCTGCATGAACACTGTTGCGGCCAGCAGACTAGCCCATCATGAAGAGCTCCCACAACTCTATGTTAGAAGCTGTTGGATTTGAGACCTGGTTATATGCCTCTCTCTTCCTTTTTATTTTTCTGACACGTGACATCAAACACCTCACCTCACTCAGCGGTAGCGTTCTGCCCGGTTAAGCATGGGTAATGGGAGCTTCCTGATCATTGCCACAGGTTGCAGTGATTGTTGACATAGAAATGAATGCATGCATGGCCACGTTGTACTCTGAGAAGTGCTCTCCAAGCCTAAGGGGTTAACTGGGAGCAGCTTGTCCTGAAGGGGAGGTGGGGGATGCCTCCAACCACCCCCTGCCTGGAGTCTTGCCATATGGTGCCTCACCTTGCTCCCTTTCAAGATGAACTCTCATTCCCTAGAAAAAATTTTCAGCCTTAAAGTCACAACTTCAAAAATGTAGCAGGGACCACATTTAAAAGGTCTGGCAAATTTTTGGCTGATTTAATTTTTTTTTAACTGCACTTTTAAGACAAACCCAAATATAGAGATGAAAGACAAGAATTAAAATATACATGCAAAATAGAAAACATTAATATTTTCAAGGACAGTGAAGTGAGGAATAATCATAAGGAAACAATAAAACATGAAGTGACTGAGTCCAGATGATCAGCGCCTGGCTCCATGAAGCCAGAGCATGTGGCTCTGCAGAAGGCCAAGGCTCTCCTCCCACTTCTCCACAGCGGGTGGCTGCACCAGGTAATCATACAAGGTGCAACTCAGGTGGTAGAGAGGAGACTGAAGGGGCCACTGGGGAGGGAGTGTCACCCAAATCACATTGTTTCCGTGCCCACAACTCTTTGTTTTTTCAGTCCGATTGTTAATCTGTTCTAACATGTCTTACACATGGTGTCTCTTACTGTGTAAAAAAAAAACCAAACAGCTGAGGAGCTGAGGTCTCAAGTACCTGTGAGGTTTCATAAGGACACATGGACTGGTTCTATGTGTCACCCTCACTCTTCTTCATGAGTCCAAGATTCTCTCTTCCTACCCTCAATCTTGTTGCTCCCTATGTTACTCATAGAGAAAGAGTCTGCACCAGAAAGAATTTATGAAGAAGCCAGACGCGTGGGCACCAGCTTAGAAGGTGTGGGGATGCTTCTGTCTTGACATGCTACTACAGCCCACATCACTGGACATGATCATCAGAGAGACCACTCCAAGGTGGAGGCCTGAGGGGCCTGGACTTGAGGCTCAGAGGGTTGGGCGGTCATTCTTGGGCTGAGTGCAGGGATGCTGAGGGTCATTCTGGGGCCAAGTGCAGGGATGCTAAGGGAAGTAACTGGGTCGGTTCTCACAGCTGGTGAGAGGAGCATTTGGAAGGAAGTTTTTTTTCTCCACATCTACTGGCACTTAGGTGAGAGCTCCCTAGAAGAAGTGATTTTTTTTTCCTTTATAAAATGAAAATTTGGAACTCCTTGCTCATGAATTTTTAGAGGCAGACTATGTCCGCAGGAAGCAGCAGCGTTTACTTCTTGCTAGCCTCTGCTGAATGCCTTGTTAATAGCAAGACAGTGCCTCATCTGACACAAGAGTTTGAGGGAATATGCTGCAGGGGAGGAGGGTGGTGGGGCTGGGAAGGGAAGGCAGCCGACATGGCATATCTGGCTGTGTCACCCCTCTGTGGGTGACTGGAGCTGTATCTGGGTTAAGCTTTGGAGAACAGTGGCAGTTATCCTCTCAGAAGGAACAATGGAGTCAGGATATCTGTCTGGTAAAAGCAGATGCCCAAATGGAAAGGATGGAGCCTAAGGAGGGCCACTAACAATGTCAGCTGTGGAGACAAACCTGCCTGCCTTCTAGGGAGAGGCGCTGTGGAGGCTTCTAGGTAAGCAGGGGAGCACTGCTGGCATCCATCCCATGCAAGTCTTAAGTGAAATCCTCTCTCTTTCTCCATTTCTTTGCTTTTTTGTACCCTCCCTCTTTCCCTTCCTCCCCTGATCATCTGCCTTCCTTCCTTTCTCCTCTCTCTTTCTCTCCTCCCTCCCTCCTTTTAATTAATTAATTAATTAATTAATTTCCTCTTTATTTTGCTCCCCCTCTCTCCCTCTCCTTTCTTTCTTCTATCCCTCCTTCCTTTCCACAATGTGGAAATTGAACCCAGGGTCTTGCCCATACTACACAAATGCTCTATGACCACCAACTCCCCTTTAGACAGGGTTTTACTATGAAGCCATTGGCTGGCCTAAAACTCGTTATGAGACTAGTTAGGCCTTGAACTCACAGAGTTCAACCTGCTTTTGCCTCCTGAGTGCTGGAATTAAAGGTGTGTGCCACCTTGCCCCATCAAAATATGGTCCTTCTTTTTATTTTTGTTTCAATTGTACCTATTTGAGGGTAATCATGTGGTATTTTGATATGTCTATCTAGCATACATTGATTCAGTTAGGGTGGTTAACATTCTTTTTCTTTAAATATTAAGAAATATCTTTGGCTGGGCAGTAGGGATGCATGCCTTTAATCCCAGCTCTTGGGAGTCAGAGGCAGGGGGATCTCTGAGTTCGAAGCTAGCCTGATCTACATTGCAAGTTCCAGGATAGCCAGGGTTACACAGAGAAACCCTGTCTTCAAATCAAAACAAAACAAAACAAAACTAAACTAAACTAAACTAAACAAAAACCAACATTCTTGGATGAACATAGTAGCCATACATGTTTGTGGGGGGACAGGGTGGTATTCCAGACAAGAACACAGTAGGAGCTGGTCAAATGGAAGCAAGTCATGTTTCCATCCCCTTACCATTTGGAGTCTTGAGTGCCACATTGTTTTTTGGGTCTTCATAAAATGTAGTTTACCCCACTGTAGTCACCCGACTCTGAGGAATACTAGACCTACTCCTCATGTTTGAGGACTCAAACTGCAGCTTCTCCCTCCCCCGATGTCCACTTTATTCATAGTCAAGAAATCACTACTGTACATTCCAGCTGACTTTTTAAAATGACCACATGTATGAGGGTGAACATGCAACATGTGTCTGACTAGTTTTACTGAACGCCCCCAGCTCCAGTCATTCTGCTTCACATGATAAGAGCGGTCTTCTTCTTTAAAAATGTCTTAGTAATATCTTATTTTGTTCTTTTATCTATTATTAAAAATAGATTTTTTGTATAATATATTCTGATTACAATTTCCCTCTCTCAACTCCTCTAAGATTTTCCCTACCTCCTCTCCCATCGGAATCCACATCCTTGCTAATGTCTTTGGTTAGTCACTTACAGAATAATAATAAAATAAGATAAAACAAAACCAAATGAATGGGACAAAACAAATAAACAAACAGGAGAAAAAGAGCCGAAGGAAAAGCATGAGAAACATATAGACACAGAGACTCTTACTTTGTTCTTTTTTGTTAGCAAGCAGCTCCCAGGTGGACAGGGGTTGTTCCCTGTGCCTGCTCCCTCTGAGTCGGGTCCACCAGGCAGGACTATAGCTTAGCCTTCCGCTACTGTGAGTCACACACTGATGCTATTTGCAGATATGGACTGCAGGTGAGAGTGCTGTTCTCTCTCCAAAAGCAACCAACTGATCCAAACTGACAAGAGGAAGCTGGTGTTTCTGTGCTTGAGGCAGATGCTGTACTTGGGAGAGCACATGTCAGAATGCAAGCAGATCATGTCTGTGCCGTCACGCTGCATGGGACAGGGCAAACATGGAAGGCATCAGCCAGGCACCTTCCTTTAAAGAGGAGGAGACTGAAGATGAAAAGCACGGTGGGCTGGTGTGGTAATTCAGGACCGCTTGGGAGAATTTAGTTTTAAATTTTGTTTCTCTTTCATAGTGGTCCCACCGTAGAAAGACCATGTAAAACTCTGATTCATGAGAAGGATGAGGATGCCTTTGACCAAGGAATGGATGACACCTCCAAACCATACTGTGGAAATGTGGGGAGAGAGAATTCTAGTTGGTGACATATAACCTGGCATTGGCAGGAGGCAGGATTGGGCATGGCTTTGAGATTTACTAACTTGTCAAATTTTTGACTGCTGTCTTAGTCATTGTTCTATTGCTATAAGAGACACCATGATCAAGGCAATTCTTATAAAACAAAGCATTTGATTGGGGGCTTGTTTACAGTTTCAGAGGCTTAGTCCATTATCATCATGGCAGGGAGCCTGGCAGCATACATGGTGCAAGAGAAGTAGCTGAGGGATAAATCTTGATCCTCAGGGAGTGGGGAGGTGGGGACTAGGCCTGGCATGGGCTTTGAGACCTCAAAGCCCACCCATAGTGACACACTTCCTCCAACAAGGCCACACCTCCTAATCCTTCCAAAGAGTTTGACTGCAAAATCAAGATGGAGACACTACATAGCAATTACAAAAATACTAACAAGTATTTACAAAAGCATGGATGTGACGAAGGACAGGACTGGTTGAAAGAAATCAAATATGAATGAGACTGTATCCTATAAAGACCTCTATAGAAAGATCTGGAACAGGGAACTGAAGAGATGGCTCAGCAGGTAAAAGCATGTGCTCTTTTTTGTAGAACAACTGAGTTCTGGTCCCAGCACCTATGTCGGGCTGTTCACAATTTCCATAACTCCAGTTGCAAGGGATCCACTACCCTCCTCCGGACCCAGCAGGCACCTGTATTCATGTTTATCTACCCACCCCAAGACATATATATGCACATAGTTAAAAAGAAAAATAAATCTTAAAAAAGAACATTCTACCATAGGCAAAGTAGAACTGGTAGGTTGTTTCATGGCTAGGAAAGGCCATGTGGCACCCTTCCTAAGTTCTGACAATGTATGGAGCTGCACAGGTGTATATTTGAGATCTGGTATTTGATGCTCTTCAAAGAAAATAGGGAGATCAAAGCCATGCACCTAACAGATGATGACACTATAAAGGGAATGGGAGCAGAATAAATAATCTCTCTCATTCGCTCATTTCTTCTTTGAGCACATGCCTAGTAGGGCTGCTGGCTGCTCCATACTCCCTCAGGGTCATCCTTCTGAGATCAGCCACATGATGCTCTTTCTTGGTTCTGGCAGAGCAGTCTGGATATGTCTAAGAGTTGTGCCTTATGGGAAGAGTATGACCAAGTACCCTTCTCAATACTTGGATGACTCAGGCATTTCTGTAGTGGCTACTAGGAGGACTGAGACCCAAGTGTCCCCAGACATAACCTGCTCTTCATCACCTTGGATCAGTTACCTTTTCTCTTTGTCTGTCTTCCTTCCTTTACCCTGTGGCTTCTGTGGCCACCTCTCAAAAAATTCTTCACATTCATGTTCTTGTTTCAAGCTCTGCTTTGGGATAACCTCAGCTGATTTGCTCCTGATATTATGAAGAGTGTGAAACAAAGCCAGAACACCTTACGACATACTGGAATAAAGACACCATTTAGCCAATAATAAAAATGAAGTTGCACTATCGTTAAGTCAGGTAGCACAGCCTGGGAGAGCCCAGAGCTGGTGGAGGACACCCTCATTTCATCTTGCAAGCAGCATGGGCAATGATGGGACTCCCTTCTGTCCTTTCCAAACTTGTACCCTCCTAGAGTTGTTTCCCTCTGTGTAACCAGAAATGAGGGGAAACATCCATTTACTTAGGACGTTTCCTCATGTTCCTATAAATATCAAGGAGAATTGTATTGAATTTACCACCCATGTTGGTTTATTGTGCCTCCTAATTTTATTTCACAGAACCAGGACTTTAGCCTTTGGAATTGGCTCCGGATGTTTGGAAGCCATTTTCAATATTTTCAAGATTGCTTTCCCATCTGCATGACATATATTTCCTAGGAAAACCCGGCACATATTTCTTAGACCATGGGGGGAGATGCCTTTCAGGGATACTCAGAACTACTGGCCCATCAGCAGCTGGCAGAAACATGTAGGAAGTGCTATCATCTGGAAACGGGCAGCAGACTCACGTTGTCGGAGCTGTCATCCCCACCCTAGCAGCCTTTCCGGGTGAAAAATTCTTCAAAGCACATGCGTTCGAGGCCAGGGCATTTCTCTTCTGGTTTTGTTTTTTATATTCCTCACCCAAATGGATGATCGAAGGCATTTTCTAGTCCAGGATCCAGTAGAGCATCAGAGGGAATGCAGGCTGGGGCTTGGGCAGCCCTTTCAGACAGCCCATGGAGTTAAGTGTTAGACACCACACGTTTACAGTTTAGAATGAGTGTGCAGGATGCAGGAGGGTCCCACAGAGTCAGAAGAGCCAGTATTAGGGGCTGGGCAATTTAAGGAACTTCTTACTTTAGACGGTTTTAGGTAATTTTGTAAGAATGTTACCTTTCACTTTGTATTACAAGCCCAGTAAATGATGTGAAATGACAGGGTTTCTTCTTTTGTTTATACATCACTTTGGTTAATTCTTGTCTCCTCTAAAGACCACGGGACTGGACTATGCCGAAAGGAATGCTCATGGTGAGGTCTGTAGGTGGGGCAGCACCCACAGGGGACTGAATCATTTTCCTTCTTCCAGTTTATCTGTACAAACAGCACAGAGGACAGCAATACCAAGCACACGGTAGCCCAGGCATCCCACCAACTCTTCTCATACTGGTTGAGGCAGAGACCTCTACTATGATCTTAATGGGTGCCTGGATATATTGGGAGCCTGAACCTTGGCCTTTGTTCAGCTGAGTTTGAGGCCCTTGGAAATTTGGGCAGGAGTTCACGTCCTAAGTTTGGAGTGCTGGTTGCTGTTGATGGAGGATATGACTTGGCACACTTGGAGATCTGAACTTCATCTCCTTTGGCTTGTTCAGGTCTTGAAGACTTTGGCATGCATAATTTTGGCCTGAATCTTCCTCAGGCTCTTCTTGTGGTGTCCCCCCCCCAAAAAAAAATGCATGCTTGAAGTCAGGCATGATAGTGCATGCCTTTAGTTATCAGCATGTGGGAGGCAGAGGCAGGTAGATTTCTTTGCATTCAAGGCCAACCTGGTCTGGAAAGCAAGTTCCTGGCCAGCTAGGGTTATCTAGTGAAAGTCTGCCTAAAAAAATGGGGATGAAGGCATTTTCCATTATGAAGAACAACTGAACACAGACAGTAATGGAAGATAAGAGGAGCCTCCAAGTTGTGAGGCATATAGAAACCATTGTTACATCATGATAGTGATTAATGCCTCATTGTTATTAGTTACTGTAAATTGAAGTGTTTAAATGCAAATGGAAGCTGTCCAGTAAAATTAGAGTTTGGTAGAATGGCTGAAACCCATGATTCAACTTCATGCTACCCTCAAGAGTCTTGCTTTAAGATCTAAAGATAAGCAGAGAATACAAGGGGATGGAGACTTTTCCATGAGAAAAGTGTGAAGATTTAACAGTAGTAAACACTGGGGATCTAATCAATAGGTCATAAAAGATAGGCAGCTTCTCAGCGGTGGGTGTCTTGGCTATGTTCATGCAAGCAACTCCACCTAAACCTGTAGGGGCAGTCACACAGGCATGCACAGAGGTATTCACACACACACACACACACACACACACACACACACACACACACACACACACACGGGGGGGGGGGGGGGCGCGGCAGGTATTTGTTGAAAGAGGAAGGGAATCAAAAGGAATGGGAAGGGGAAAGAGAGGTGATGAAATGTTGTAATGAATCCATTAGTATGTATAACATTGCATGTGTTAAAATGAGATAACAAGATAAGAAGTAAAATTAACAAAAATTAAAAGGATAAATATTCAGTAAAAATTTGAGAATTTAATACTCAATAATAGAACAATCAAACAGCAGTCAACAGGGAAAGGGAGAACAGGAGCTACAGAATACTTCAATGGGATCTGAGACAGACAGACAGGCAGGCAGGTAGACAGACTGACAGTTTCTCTCTTTCCTATGCTGCAACAGTGGAAAAGACTTTCTTTCCCAGTGTATGGAAATGTTTCCAGGGAGGTTCACATGTCAGGCCATTAATTAAGCCCAACAGATATAAAAAGAGCAGTCAGAAAGCAGGTCTCCAGCCACAAGAAGATGTTATAAATCAACAAAAGGAAAACCAGGACATTCACAGCTTAGTGAGAGCAAGCAGCACACTCCCAGACATTCAGTGCAGAAAGAAGATGTCACAGCTGCATTAGAACATGGGTAGAGACATCCAGTGCAGAAGGAAGATGTCACAGCTGCATTAGAACAGGGATAGAAACAAATGAAAACAAACCTCCAACACACTTGTCATGGAAATAGTGCTCAGGGTGGGAAACACATAGGAAATGTTTCTACAGTTAAAGGAGTGAGAGAAAGAACAAATTTAACTCAAAGGCAGAAGAATGAAAGAAATAAAGGGTTAGAGCAGAGAATAGAAAACAGACAACAGAAGTGACCAACAAAAACTAAATCCCAAATATTTGTCAACAAAAAATTAATAAGATAATTCCATTAATAATAGCATCAAATAAATAAAACAGTTAAGAATTGTATGATGGAAAGTCCAAAGTACTGTAGAAAGAAATGAAAGAATATAAAAAAATAAAGGTATTCCATGCTCTTAGGTTGGAAAAATTAATATTGTTGAGATTTCAATACTACCCAAAGTACCCAATGGAGTTTATGTAATCACTATCAAAGTAAAATGATTATTTTTTTCAGATAGAGAAAAATATATTTTGCAGAGACCACAACAGTCATGAAAAAGAAAAAAACCCAAAAAGTTCACACCTGGACTTCAAAACCTACTACAAAAGCTACAGCAATCAAAGCAGTGTGGTACTGACCAAAAAAACAAAAACAAAACAAAACAAACAAACAAACAAACAAAAAACAACAAACAAACAAACAAACAAAAACCAAGGACTAGTGGAAAATAATGGCAACATTTGTTTTTGTTTCTTTGTATTTTCTGAAGTGGAAGATCAAACTGGGTTCCTTCAGTTAGAAAAATCAGACACCTAAAATAAAGTAAGTTCCTGGCTTTTCTGTCCTGCATTTCCTATAGCTGAGTTGACATTATCTCTGTGATCTTTGATGTGAGAACATCTCTGTGGCTATTGTTATAATTACCACTATTGGTGGGTGCCAATACTAGCAAATCTTCTAGAGGATTTTACTGAACAATCCACAGTTCAAATTGCATTTTATCTAAGTGATATTTTTCACAACTTCCTTGCCATTTCCTTTGTCTTTTGGTAGCCCTTTCCAGGAGGTATGACTTGCAAGAAGACATGTCTGGTGTAGCAGGAGCTGCAGTCAGACTTGACAGCCATTCACAAGCAAGTTGAATTTCTGGTGCATTTACATTAATTTGCAATGAAGAGCATGACTTAAAGCATTTTTCATGTCTACTGCTATGTATCCACTCTGACTTGAAGTAGAAATTATATTTGGTTGTTTTACCATGGAAAGCATTTTCATTTTGGTATTCCACGTTGGGAGAAAATGTGCTCAGTGAGTGTCAGTTTACATAGCTCTTTTCAAATGGTGCTTTGGCTGTTCATTATGAACAGGAGTGAGAGAGTAGAGTAGAAGCCATATGAAAAGGCTTGCAGATTCAACAAATGGTGAAAACCACAGACTTGAGAACAATCAGTATTCAGAATGATTAAATATTATTACGTGGGTATTAAGTGGAAGAGCCCAGTACAGTATTACAAAGCAGAGTTCTACAGAAGGAAAGAGCACGCATCGTAATTCCCCGAGAGTGAAATTAAAGAACCATTTAAAGACAAAACTGCTCTGCTTCAATGGGCAGCAGGATAATGGAGAAGGGCTTGGCTGGACCCCAGGAATGGAAAATGTCCTGTGTCCAACCTTGGTTATAGATATGTGTAAAGCCTCAGTGAACTGGGCATCTCAGATACATCTCCTTGCTGCCTATTCATTATGTCTTCTTAAAACAAAATATATAGCAACACCTAGCAACACTTCCCTGTGATTTGTTATGTCCTTTCCAAGCTCTATTAGACCCTCCCCTCATTCCTCATTATGGCTAACCAGAGCAGATTTTCAACAATCTTTTGACTTTTATGAAGGCCAGATTCATTTGGGACCCCATGGAAGGTTCTTGAACAAAGCTTTTCAGAAAAAGATGGCAGAGTGAAATCTATCCGGCTGCTACTTTTCACCATGTCTATTTATTTAGCTGAGTGTCTGTTCTTATTTCTAGCTCGAAAAGGAGGAATCACAGGGTGTGGTTAGTGTAGTGTCCCATCCCTGTGAAAGAAATGCGATTTTGCTTTTTAAAGCTCAGTTACATTTCTAATAGATCCAGGAACATCTGAATTTATTATAAAATTAGAGGCAGGTTTGCAACACTCTAATGTTCAGTTGAGCATTGCTAAAGAGATTGGATATGAACTTGGTAAGTAAATTCAAGATTCCTTCCCCTTTTTGCTGTTTTTGTCTTTCAAACTGACAGATGCTTCAGTGTACTGCTGCAGGTAGGGGGAGCACAGGGCAGAATCTGGAGGTAGCCTGAAGACTTCTGGCTTTGTTTTTAAGAGCCTCAGAAGGGGCTGGAGAGATGGCTCAGCAGTTAAGAGCACTGGCTACTCTTCCAGGGGTCCTGAGTTCAATTCTCAGCAACCACATGGTGGCTCACAACCATCTGTAATGAGATCTGGTTCCCTCTTCTGGCCTGCAAGGACACATGCAGGCAGAACACTGTATACATAATAAATAAATAAATCTTTTTTTTTTTTTTTTTAAAGAACCTCAGAAGAGATATTGACTGGAGAAAGGCGTTCTTTTTGATTCAAATGTGATCTTGAGTGAAGGGGTGGGGAGAGTGTCTATGCATCTCCAAGAAGGCATTTCTTGTTAGGAGAAATTCCCCAGGGGAGCAGAGTGATCAGCCCTGATGCCGCTGATCCAGACACTAGATTTTGTACAGTGAGGAGCCACAGGCACAGGGTCAATGGGCCCTTAAGCCATATGCTGTGTGGGAAGAAGAGCAAAGACAGGTCCCATCTAATCCTCTCATTTCCCAAAACCTTTTGTAGGTCTTTGAAGCCTGAAGACCACTTTAGATCATTTTGTCCGTCAGATGGGATGGAGACTCATGGTCAGAAGTTAGAGTGAACAGAAATAAATACACCAAGGAAAGATGTCTCTGGCACACCTGAGTTGTGGGTGGAGATTGATACCTGCCATGCCATGGAAAAATGATGCCTCTGGAAACTCTATCATTACAATTTGAATCTCCTAGAACAACATGGTCTTGGACTCCAAGGAAAAGATCTAACCTTGAGTATGACTTTTGAGAATGGTAAGTTGGAGCTGTGGAAAGAGCTTTTGAATTAGACTTGAGTGTGGCTGGCACAGCTTGGGTCTTGAAGTGATGGACATGGGAGAAGCTGTGCAGTTAAGGGCTGTCAGCTTGGAGAGAGTGACCAACAGAGTCTAGGGCTGGACACTCCAAGAAGTAGCTTCAGAGAGCCAGGCAAATCTTAGAGCCTTGTGATCTCTGGGCTTCTGTTGGTTGAGGCACAAAGGCCAGGGTCAGGAAATCACTCAGAAGAAAAAAATAAGTCCATGGTTAAGTTCCACAAATCTTGGTATGAATAGACAGGGAAGGGGAGTTACAGAAAGAAGCCAGGAAGACCAGAAAAACAAATGTAACCAAGCTAAACGGAAGATTATCCAGACAGTCCTTTCTATTCCAGTTTGTGGAGGGAGATGGGGAGAGGACTGAGAGTAGGGAAACTCTGGGCTGCAGGTGCATGCTTGACAGGGGATACATCTGGGCTTAATGCAGAGGCTCCCAGCTGGGCTAACATCCTGGTGGAACCAAGCAGGAGAGCTGAGATCACAGGGAGGCTTTGTAAAGGGTGCAGAAACCCATACCTCAGCCAGGAAACAGAGGGGACTGAGTTAGGGGATCAAGGCAGAGACGTCTATGTATTATTCTCAGTCACAGGACAGTCGCAATAACACAGTTTAGGAAGCAGTTGGAATAGGATCTGTAAGAATAAGAGATGTTGTGATCTTGGTCTTTCTTTCTCTCTGTCTCTGTCTGTCTCTATCTCCGTCTCTGTCTCTGTCTCTGTCTCTGTCTCTCTCTCTCTCTGTGTGTGTGTGTGTGTGTGTGTGTGTGTGTGTGTGTGTGTGTGTGTGTGTGTGTAGTGATGACCATAACTGGTGAGCTAGGCTGGGAAAAGCCAGGCTACAAATCCTTGACTTTACCCACTCACATTCAGGTACTTTGAAAAAGAATGCTGTTTAGTTAGGAGGGAAAAGAACAATGAAACTAGGAATTATTCTTCTTCTTCTTCTTCTTCTTCTTCTTCTTCTTCTTCTTCTTCTTCTTCTTCTTCTTCTTCTTCTTCTTCTTCTTCTTCTTCTTCTTCTTC
The DNA here is from genome assembly GCF_049852395.1 of Peromyscus maniculatus bairdii. NCBI lineage: Eukaryota > Metazoa > Chordata > Mammalia > Rodentia > Cricetidae > Peromyscus > Peromyscus maniculatus. The sequence goes on from NC_134855.1 coordinate 125,709,596, forward strand.
CTCTTCCCCTTCTCCTTCCCCTTCCTCCTCCTCCTCCTCTTCTTCTTCTTCTCTCCTCCTCCTCCTCTTCCTCCTCCTCTCCCTCCTCCTTTGTCTCCTCCGCTTCTGCCTCCTCCTCCTTTCTTTCTTTTTTCTCCTCCTCCTTCCCCTCCTTCTTCTTCTAACAGGGTCTCTCCCTTTTTCAGTAGCGGAGGCTGGCTTGACCCTCCTGGCACTATTGGTTCATGCCAGCACACCTGGCTGAGACCAGTGTTAATGAGCTGCAGTTCAGCAGAGAGCTGAGAGACCCTTAAAAGTTGAGCCATCAGTGAAGCTGGTGCAGAGAATGATCTGGTCATGGCTCTTCCACTTCCCTACATGTTGACATGTCCTGTCACTGAAGTCAATCGCATTTGATACTAAAGAGCTCATCTCGTGTGCATAAGTGTACACAAGTGCACGCAGGTGGACCTCTCAACACACAGAATTAAGAGAACCCCCTGCATTTACAAATTTTCTTTGTAAGTGAAGTTTTTTTATAGTCTCCACAGCTCCAAAATTCTGTGATTTCCACATTTTACAAGCTATAAAATAGCAACATCAACAGTATGTGTTTGCTGTCCTTGAAGGTCCCACTGGGAAAGGTACACAGAACATTATAGATGTTCTCTAAAAAATGCACAAATGGAGAAGGAACAGAATCAAGCAAAAGAATGGTTTGAATAACAACATATTGATAACAGATAGTATGGACTTGATTAGAATCCAGAAGACTGAACAGAAATGCATTGTTTGGAATGTGTATGCTTTGGTCTCAACGAAAATATCCGGTTGCAGAGACATTTCATGTGGTTTGAACTAACAGGCAAAAAATTAAAAATTCATTGGTCTCTGCTAATTCATGTAATTGTATATTTTGGAGGTAAACACAATGGCATACGTTTGCTGTAATGGAACTGATTGGAAAATGATCTGCAGGAAATTTATTGCTGGTCATAAGATTTCTTTGGTTTAGAAAACTGCTGGGTTTGGTAAAATCTGCAGCACCAAATGAAAGTCTACTTTAATAAAAAATGTGGATCCGAGAATTGTGGTTTTTTCGAAGAGGCCATTTGATCCATTAAAATTGCATTGGTTTATTCTCCATGCTGGCTTTTCCTAAAATCCCTCAGTTTGTTGTGTGTAGTCAGCACTTGACAGGTATTGCTCTAGTAATGCAAAAAGACCTGTCCTAATCCTTAACATGAATCTTACTTGTTCCTACCTAAAGTTCTCCTAACGGAAAAGCCAGCAGCTTCTTTTGCTTTTGTAGAGGCAGAAAAGTAGTCATCTCACTGTTACAGGATCTACTTGGCATCACTGAGCTCTCAGGGTTGGAAAAACAGCTACAGAATTAGATCATGCAGCCTGCTTGGCCTGAGTCTTCCCTTCAGAACTCCACCGTGCTCTGTCTGGGCCAAGTTGAACTGTATTCTCGGTGGGGACTCTGCAACTGTCCCTGGAACAGGATGCCATGGTCTAATTGGCCTTATTGTTAGGAAATTGTTCATAAAATTAGGGAACTCAGAGTCAACAGAGAGCCCTGGCGGAGCTCCTCTTGCACAGGGCATCGTCCATGTGGAACCAGTTACTGAGAAAAGTGACTGAGGTGAAGGCACAGATGCATTCAAGAGACTCCAGGTTCATTTCTGACATGGCAAAAAGAAGGAGGCCAGCAGGAAAGTAGGGTTGTAGTGCATTTGGGGAGGACAGACATGCAAATCATTTTGCCTAGTCAGGCCTTTTTTTTTTTTCCTTTCAATTTTGTCGAGTGTTTCCAATGAACAAACATTTTGCCACTTATCCTTATCTATTTGGGGCCAACCATCACAGCAGGGCCTAAGATCCTAACACTCTCTCTGGGGCACAGAGGCTGAGGGAGGGGGTTATTTTCTGAATCCAAAGAGGAGAAACCAGAGTAGGAGACACTGAGTCAGACTCTAGCACTCCCAGCATGTGTCACTCACTCATCACAAAGACATAGGACTCCAATGCCCTGAGTTTGCTAACTGTGTTTCCAGCTTGCTTTAAATTTGGGTAGGGCATTGAGGACCAGGTTTGCCACAGGCTGGCTTCACCTTTCTTCTTTGTTGCTCCAGTGTTGACAAGTGATAATTTGAGTTATAAATTTGCTTGGACTGCAATGACAAAATACCGCAGATGAGGTGGCTTACAGGAAATCAATTGATAGTTCTCAGACCAGAAGTCCGTGACCAAGGTGACAGGATTGGTTTCTGCAAGAATTTTCTTTTACTTGTTATCTCTTTTTGTCTGCACACAGTATCGCTTTGTCTCTCTTGTGTTTTTAACCAAGAAAAATTTAAGCCAGGCGTGGTGACAAAAGCCTGTAATTCCAGCACCTGGGAGGTGGAAGGGGAGGCAAGTGGATCAGGAGTTCAAGGTCAATCTCAGCCTTATAGTAATTTCAAAACTATCTTGGGATACATGAAACCATAAAACCAAACCAAACCAAACCAAATTAAAAAAAATGAGTGTTTTTGAGAAAAGCTCTAACTATGTAGCCCAGGCTAGCCTTGAAGATAGGATCCTCCAGTCTCAACCTCTTGGGTGCTAGAGTTTCAGTTGAGAACCATTAGCTATTATTTCAGGCTTCTCTCTCTCTCTCTCTCTCTCTCTCTCTCTCTCTCTCTCTCTCTCTCTCTCTCTCTCTCTCTCTGTCTCTCTCTCTCTACTTGTCTGTCTCTCTGTTGTATTTTTTTAAAATCACAATGATATTACTCACATTGGATTTTGCTCAACACATTAGACCTCATTTGACTTTAAAATTAATTTAAAAAAATCCTCATTTCCAAATCCAGTTATATTATGAGGTTCTGGTCTTAGGACTTCAACAGGAATTTGGGGACCAAAATGCAGCCACAACTCAGTGGTTGAGTATGTAAAAGGAAAATTAGAAAGGACTTGCTGCAGTGCCAAGGGAGCAAACAAAAAGCTGTTGGGGTCTAGTCAGGGGCTTTGAAAGAAGGTGGAGCTCCAGGCTCTCATTACACAGTGCCTACAGGTCTGAGAAACCAACTAATAAATCTTAAAGTGGGTCTCTTGGAAGCTGAAGACCCCTTTCCCTGCCTGGGCATCACAGGCTCAGAAAGAAGGAAGGAATGCAGCAAGGGAGAACATTAAATGGTGAGAAAGCTGCCTTGGCTGGGATCTTGAACACCAACTGTTTTAAGTAGGAAACTGTAGGAGCCAGATGCTGCAGTGGACATTAGAGGAGGGAGCCAGGAACTCCGCAGCACTGGCTAATCCTGCAGGACCCAGGATTTATTAGTATAGAAAATGGCTCTAGACATGGGGACCTTTTCACCTCTGACCACTGGGAGGTTCTGGGCACCGTCTTGCTCTGATGACGGTCCACCCCTATACTGGAAGCCAGAAAGTGAAACTCAAATACAAGCTGTGTCTCTGGCCTCTTGCCATGCTGAGGATTCCTGACATGGCTGTCTGTCTCTATTTCACTGATGTCTGCTGTTTGGGGTTTTTCTTCTTAAGCTTACACATTTGTTCAAGCAGGAGTTAAAAGAGAAGTTCAAGGGCAGGTAAGATGGGGGATAGGAGTGCTCTAGACATATGAGGGAAGGTAGGATCTGTGATGTCTGTGTTTTCAGTGGATTGTTGCTTAGTCTCCTCATATTCTTTGGGTCCCTAAAGTGAAATCATTTGTAGGATGAGATGTGGTGGCATCCCCACAAATGGAGTCTGGTCCTAAGATATTGGCCTGTGGGCTTGGGTGGCCTCCAGTAGACTGCTCATCAGGTTGTGCCTTACTCCTGCCAGCCATTAGGCCTATTAGTCCTTGAAGCTATTCAACCAAGGCTGATCTGAACTCATCCAGGAGGTATTTCCATTTTCAGCAGGTTCCATATCCATCCTATGAAAAGTTCAGCTTGGGAACACAGGACTTCAATAGGGCCCTCCAGTTACCTCTAGCTATCTGTGCCCACGTGAGGCTTTTCATGGGTACTTGCCCCCTCAAAATGAGCAAATTCTGTTAGTTGGTAGCATGAGAGATAACAGGAAAAAAAACAAAGAAGCTGGTTAGTTAAAAACTGAAGTTTAGTGGTAGCAGCCAGCTTTGAAGTACATGTACCATCTTACAAGTCAGGTGCAACTTTAACCAGTCTTAGCTATTCTTCCATTTCTTAGAACAGGGTCTGTCTTCACAATCCCATGAAACAGTAGCATTTCATATTGTCAAGTGGATTTTGTGCAGACTTATGGGAGCAGCTTGGGGGCTGGCCTGCAGTAAGTGCTCATGCCTACCTTTTGATTACTATTGGTATCACAGCTGTTATCATTGCTGCTGTACATTAAAATGCTTTCAGGGTTGAGATTTTCCCTCCAGAAAGTAGAGTCTTTGCAAGAAACCCAGAAAGTCAAGGAAGCTCTTCATGTGAGTTTTTCAGCATGAGGGATTCTGAGAAGGGGCAGAAAGGAAGAGACTCTGAGGCTAAGAGGGTGAGACTCTCATTTTTTCATCTGGTGAAATCAGGAAGTAGCCAGAACCCCACAGATTCCTGGTCCCTTGAGATTTTGCTGCCTGTTTTATCAACCACAGTTGAACATAAATTAATCTTGGGAACATACAGATGTTTATTTGTGTCTTGCAGCCATCTTATAGCCTAAATATCTTCTAGAAATGGCTGTGTTGCTGACTTCCACTTTTCTTGGACTCTTGCAGGATCTCTGGTTTCTGAAAGGGACAGAAGGCCTGTCTTAAAACAGTAATCACCCAGAAGAGAACTTTATGGAAGATGAGCTGCAGTTCCTTAGCTTTGAAGGTGTCCCCAATGTGTTTTTATTTATAGCACTGCAGTCAAATACTTGGCAGGTTGGCTCAAAAGAAAATTGCACTGGGACAAGGGAACAGTAAAGATGGTTTGTGAACTCAGTGTGTCTGTCCTCTACCAAATGCATCTTTATGGGTTTGGATCCAGTGTGCCTTCCTTAACATCTCAATGTCTTAATGTTCACCCTAGCACACAAATGTGACTGTGACGTTAACAAATGAGGAAGACAGAAAATAACCCAGGGCAATGTCCATGCTTTGAGGAAACCCGAAGCAGCAGCCGGTTGAGCAGAGTATGGGTGTGTTGCTGCATCCAAGCAGTCCAGAATGATTTATTCACATGCTTTAACTGCTCAATGTCTGTCGTATGGTAAGTACTGGCCATGGGCCTATGCTCTTACGAGAATCCTCTGGTTTGAAGGAACAGAACACCAGTTTTGAACATGCTCATGCATCAGGCTTTGTTTTTGAAGGGGCACAAAGACAGCACAAGGAAAAGAGAGCAGCTGAGGCAGATGGGGAAATCAATCCTAGGAACAGGGAAACCACCAGAAGCTTAATGGCTGTCCTTGCTGTCTGCTTTGCCTTCTTTGAGTGACTTTTAGCTTTCTGCCTCTTTCTAAAGCCACATGGCATATCTTTTCTCCCTATGCCTGTTCTGGCCCTGCTTCCTTCTGTAGAACCTCTATCTGAGCCTATTCTTGCTGCTATAACAGAAAGCAGGCCAAGTACTTTAAAAACAACAGGATCTATTTATCACAGTTATAAAGGCATGCAAGTTAGAGATCAAGGGACCAAGCAAGGTGCACATCTGGAGAGTGTTTGCCTGCATCTTTGCTTGGTGGAAGGGATGGAAAGGCAAAGAGAAAGGCATGAACACAATGTCCTCAAATGGTGGAAAAGCAAAAAGTATTAACCTTTCACCCCTTCAAACTCATTCATAAAGTCTTTAATCCATCAGTGTGGGCTCTGCCCTCATGACTTAATTCCTTTTCCCAAAGGCTCCACCTCATAATACCATCACACATGAGATTAAATTCAACATATATTTTTGGGGGTTGCACATTCAAGTCACAGTATACACCTTCTCTGTGCCCACTAGAGGCTAAACTGACTACCTCAGTCATGCGGTATCTTTCCACTTGGGAGATGGCAATCTTGGCTATGGTCTTGGATATTTCAAGATTTGGCCTCAAGGGTGAGCTACATGTTACTAGGTATTTGGTAATTAGTCCAAAACTTGCCATCTTCTCCTAGGAGCCAATCATGCTCCATTTGAGGAAGTAGGAAGCAAGGCATGTGATACAAATAGAGCTCCTGAGACATGTGTTGCCTGAAGCCACTGAGACTGAAGTTATAGTGTGTTAGGCAATCCTTATGCCTTCTAAATGGCCGTGAGATTCTTGCTATTGTTTGGCACTTAGGTCCTTCCCATGAATCCCATTGCTGAAATAATTTTGAGATCATCTTGGGCCTGAGGACCTAATCAAAAAAGTGGAGTTAAGTGCCCTATAAGTCAGGCAATTTGAGAACTTGTCATACATAGATAGGCTAGGTGAGGAGGCTGAGGGAGGAAGATCTCAAGGTCAAGGCTTGAGTGAGTTGAAGATCAACTTAGGGGACTTTATGAAACTTTGTCTCAAAATAGCAAGTAAGGAGTGCTGGGAATGCTGCTCAGTGGCAGAGTGCTTGCCTAGAATATGCATGCATGGGGCTTTGGTTTTGGTTCACCTTACTGCAAAAAACTAAGCAGAACAACAATAACTTATCATTTTCATTCAAATACACTCTGGTTATCCTCATTTCTGCATAAGGAAACTAAAGTGTGAGGAGGCTGAAAAGAATCACCAAGGGTCTAACGTGAGTGTAGAGCTGTGACCCAAACCATTGCAGCCAGCCTGCAGAGCTCCCCTCCAGCCACTTCATACCCTACTCATGATGGTGTGAGTAGAGATGAGCTGACTTATAACCAGCAATCTCATCTGGCCTTATTCTTTGAGTCCTTGCTCCCTGAGTTCCACAGTGTCTCCACACTTCCCTGAGATACATGGTAAATGGGCAATGAGGATCTGCCTGGACAGAGGTGGGGTCTACATGAGAGGGTTGTCTAGGAGCATTCTGCTCTTTAGATGCAGGGTGTGGTAAAGGCTAGGCAAAGGGCCAGATTGCAAAGGGGATAAGAATTGGAGACAGGGTCAAGGAAACAGCTAGTAAGTAACTCTGAGTGACATAGATTAAGGAGGAGCTATTTTTTCTCCAATGTTGAGAAAGAAAGTCTGACCACATACTCAGCCTAGTGCATCAAATTCTAGTCTTCTTGATCAAGGCCAGGTACCAGTGGTGCCTACCTCCTCCTGTTTCTCCTCCTTTCATTTCTCCCCCTCCCTTCTCCTCCTCCTTCCCACTCCTTTTCCTCCTATTTCACATGCTTCTTGTTCTTCACCATTCTAGGAATCAAACCCAAGACCTGAGAGGTACATTTCTACCAAGCACTGAAGTGGTGGAACTCACATGGTCTGGAGGTGGGCCTGAGTTTCATTCAGCATGAGTGTCCCTGTTCTGTCTTGAATCCACACAGGCACTTTCGCTGGGACTGGGATGCCATAGGCTTCTGAGGAAACTTTTACAGTATGTGCTTGGAAGTTTTCCCAATAAGTTTTTTTTTCTTATTTGATCTTATAGAAGAGATTGTCCTGGAACCTTGTAAAGATACTAATGAACTGGCCAAGAACAAGATCTTAACTCACTTTAGTAGTACCACTGCCACAACCTGTAGAATTTAGTTTAGTGATGACTTTCAGGGTTGTTCTGTCACGATGACATGCAAAATGAGATAAGGAAAAAACAAGCAAATGCATATATGCTCAGGGTTTGATTCACAGCAAGTATGTGTACTCCATATGCCTCTACAACAAATCATAGGAAATCTGATGCTCTTTAAATTCTCAGAGCTCAAATTTACTTGGTTACAGTGCATCTCCAGTGGCCTCTGATCCCTCTTTTGGATGCTCACTCAAATGAGTCTTAGTAGATTGTTTTCCACACTCAGTTAATAATCCTAATGTTCAAGATTACAGAATGTAGAACAGCTTTTGGTTTATACACTGTAATGAGTACAAAGGAATAAAAGCTCCAAGCCCTTGCAGCAGGCAGTTCCCATGGTACTCTGAAAATATCTCTGTACTTATTCTGCATTCCCAGAATGCTGTACATCATTTGGAAGTATCAGACAATGACTGAAACATTCCTTTCAGCAGACCTAGTTCAGTCTAGATGTAATTTTCTTTTTGTAGTCTTATCTAATTATGCCATCAACTTGTAGCTATGAGAGAAAATGTCTTTTCCAGTAGGTATGCAAGTTTAAAGCACTTACTATAGCCACCTTTTCTCTTTGGTGGCATCTGTGTGTTCTAACTCTGCATTAGTGTGGGTGTTAAAGAGAATTATCACAATTGGCTACTTTATACATCATTTATATCCATGAAGAAGACTTTCTCAGTGGTTTGTAAAGGTAAACCTAAATTTTAGAGGAAGAAGGAACTAACCAAATTTCTCATTTTGAGGTGAGGATACTGAGGTCACTCCACTCAGTGACTTGACCAAGTTCACAAAGGTCTGTCTGAACAAAGACCAGGTGAAGAATTCTCTGAAGTAATGGGAGATTTTATAGGATCTGCAAGCTTCTGGCTCTTCATTGCCCTTACTACACCTCTACCCACCCCTACCTGCCAATCCAGCCCTTTTTGGTTTAATTCTTTACTTCATTAATTCATTTTCCCTGGGAATCTTATGAGCTTACCTTATTGTACCCCTTTCTTATATTCATAATTACTCTGGATGAAATGAAATTTTCCTGCAAGTTTCTAATGACTTCATCATATAATTTTTTTAATAGCCAAGAAAAGAAATATTGTCTAGTAAGTATCAAGTTCCAGGGCCAATGGGAAAAAAACTAATTTTGAAAAGGACCTGAACCAGGCAGGGTAGGTCACATTTTGTAACAGTATTTTGGATGCTGACATAGAAAAACTGTTTTCAGTGTGAAGTCAGCCTATGCTTCATAATGAGTTCTAGATTAGAGTGATCTACAGTATGACTCTCTCTCTCTCTTTGCTTATTTTTATCACCAAAATGGAAATACTTGAACAATACTTATTAAGAATAATAAGCTGTGGTTAATACTTATTAAGAATAATCATATAAAATCTCCCACAAGGTTGTTATGGAGCCAAAGTGAGTTAATTCACATGAGGCCTTCACGTTAAGACCAAGCCTGTGCTAAGGGCTTGGCGTTGCTGATTACAACGGTGTCATCCACATCCGTGATTTACACACTCAAATGTGTTTGTATCTTTGTTTATAAAGGGATTTCCCAAACCTTCTCTTGTAGCTGTTTTGAAGAATATGATGACTAGTTCTTAAATGTGGCTGCCATACTGTGCTGTAGAACATTCAACTGATTTTATTTGGTTAAAAATTTTAAGCTGACCACCAACCTTCCTATTCCTATTTTCCTCTCTCTTTCTCACACATCCTGGCCCCTGGTACCTTTGTATTATTCTCTGCTTCCATTTGTCAAGGTTTCAACTTCCACGGAAGAAGTAGCCCATGTGGCATTTGTCTTTCTGTTAATTAATTTAACATAATACTCTCCAAATTCATCTGTGTTGCCTCAAGTGACAGGGCTTCATTCTTTCTTATTTCTGACTATATTTGACTGGGTATGAATGTACAACATTGTTCTTATTCAGTTGTCCATCTTTGGATACCCACGTTGCCTCCATATTGGCTATCATGGCAGTGCTGAGATAAACACAGAGTAGGTGTCTTTTAGACATACTGATTTAATTTCCTTTGGGGTTTTAGCCAGTAGCAGGATTAGATTGGTCTATTTTAAGTATTTCGAGGAGCCTCCCTGCTGTATTTCATAATTGGTGAACAAACTTACATATTCAATAGTGTGTGAGAGTTTCCTTGTTTCCACATCAGAGTCAGCACTCACTATTATTATTTTCTTTTTCATGTAAGGAATCACTAGGCTTTGCTCCCCAGGCTTTAACCCTAGGGCTTGTTGTGAGAATCAGAGACAAGGGAAAACTGCAGCTACAAAGATAGAATAAGAGAAAAAAGGGAGCAGAAGCAAGGAATGGACAGAGGGATAAAGAAGCGATGGGAAGCAGATGGGAGGCAACCATTGCTGCTGGTAATGTTTTCAAATGGAATCGAGCAGCCTCTGCTGGAGCTTCCAGCACCTTCTGCATTATTCTGTGCACTGTGGTTTTTATTTGAAAGATAAATTATGACATTCATTTGTGCAAATTTATCTGGAAAGAGCTACAGACAGTGTTGCACACTTTTTGTTTCCGGCATGAGAAGTTCTCCAGAGTGGGTCACTAATCTCTCCTCTGCTCCCCAGCTCTGTCTTGGACGTTTGGATTTCCGATTAACCAGCAGATGTAGGGGAAGAATGGCTGGCCCGGCCAGAGAGGTCCCGCATGACCACACATGTGCAAATACTGAGGCTCACAAATCATCTTTGTGAACTCAGCTGTGGTTCATGTGAATCCCACTTCTGCTGCCTGCATCAGATGTCTAAGAGAATTTGCAAGCAAGATGGAACTCGGTCAGGAAGGCAAGGGAAGCGCCAGCAGAGTTGACTAGAGGGAAGAATTTGACCGTTTTCCTGCACTGAGCTTCTCCATAAACGTGATAGTCTTGGGGACTGACTGCAGATGGGAGGTGCTGACTGGAAAAGTAGAATAGAAAACACAGCCCTAAGTGGATTAGCGGCAGCTGAATGAATACCAAATGCATGAATCCTCAGACCTAGTAGAAATCTATTTGGCAACAAGGTGGTTTGTCTAGACATAAACATGTCTCTTCCCTTCTTGTGCTATATTCTTTTAAAGTTTCAAGGGAGCAAATAAAAGGTTCATGAGTTTCTCAGACATCAAATAACTCTCAAATATGCCAACAACATTAGAATGAAACATAAGATCACAGCCCAGATTTAGAACCTGTACTGAAGGAAATATAAAGAAGAGAAGGATATGCATGTATGAGGTTTAAACAGGTTGACCCCACATATGAAAAACAGCATGGTTCTGGAGAGAATGCTGGGCTAGGGCAATTGACTTGAATTAGGCAACAGAAATACCCTCCTTTGTCTTCAGTAACACTGAGGTGGAAAACAGGCTTCAGTCACTGTCTTCAGTTGTCCACGCAGGGAAGGGGGCTAGTCCTTAATCTCAGCCTACAGGATGGAGGCGAGGCTGCCTTGGTACAGAGCTCTTACATCTAAGCAGACTGGTTTTCAAAGTCCAGTGGATGTCTGGGATTCTTTGTGGAGGTGTTGTGTTAACATTTCTGGAGAGATGGGAGCAAACATTTATTCACCCTAGATCGGTCACCAATGACACACGAAGTGTGATTTCAACAAATCCAACTTGGTAAACTAAGGACTTACTTATAGAACAGAGGTGAGGGGTTAATTACAGGAGTGCGGTTGACCCCCAAAGTAAATACAGCACTGCAAAGTCCCACACGACCATGGGTGGTGACCTGGTAGAAGCACTATCATAAAGTTGTCCTTTCAGGTACTCTTCCACATTCTATATACTGTAGTATCTCCTGATACCACAAGTAGTGGAGCTGGGACAGAATTTCATGGAGTCTGCATGGGGTGCAGGAGGAAGTGCCTGAATTCAAGTGAAAGAATCTAATGTCCTTCCTCATCTCTTCCTTCTACCAGGGGACATCAACAGACCTGATCTTGAGGGTCCCTTGAGACTAGTAACAACGGCTCTGAGGAAAATGGAAATGGCTTTTATTCTTGGAAGACAACATTGCATGGTAAGGATTGTTGGCCACCTCTGAATCTCAATTTTTACATACTTAATGTGGGGAAATCAACCCTCTTCCACTATGTTTGTGTGGTAATTAGGTGGGAAGGTATATGAGAAATGCCTATAGGTAGTGGCTATCTAGACTAACACTATCCTGAGGAACTCTCTACATTGATCAAAGTGTCAGATGCTCTTATTAGATACACACAGCTACCAAACACTTGAAGTGTAATTAGTGCTTATTAAGGAAACTAAATTTCAATTTTATTTGATTTATGTTAAAAAGGTCCACATGTAACTAGCGGCTGCCATCATGGAAGCACAAGTCTGTTCAATATGACTAGTGCTTGTTTTGATGAGGATCATACTGGTTCTGCTTTCTCAAGTTGAAGTAAAAGGTTATGCTCAGGATGGATGTATCTGCAACTCATACTTCTTGGATGGGATAAGAGAGCAAGCCATTGTATTGGCCAGTCATGTTACCTACCCAGGTATGATTTGAGTTTGGATCTCTTTTGACTCTGGCTTCTCCCAACTAATTAAGAGGGGTAACTAGGGATAAATGGCAGCCTAGACAGAAACACTAAACACCTTGCCTCTCTGTCAGACCAGTTTCTGTGCTCTGTGACTAATGTTTCCACTTGGAATGTTTGTAGGATGACCTAGAATTGGTGGTGATTGAGATGAACCTTCAGAATGGTGTTGAAAGAACCAGAATATACCAGAGAAGAGCACAAATGATAAACAAGAAAGTACCATGTTGAGGTTAAAAGAAAACCAGAATATCCTGGAGAGTGAAAGTTTCTGGGGAAGGCAGTCACTGTACAGTATTCCAAGCTATGTCCAAGTCTTTGCTTGAAGGCTCTCAGGCAAATGCTACATTAGCAGATGAGGCTCTCTGGACTGACTAAGCACTGTTAATGTGGTACACTAATGTCATCCAGGCTGACCTTTAATAATTTTTCTATTTGAATGCATGCATATCTGGAGTTTCCCTCATATATTGGTCAAGGCAACAACCAAATGGGTTGTTGTTCTTGTCTACTCATACAGATTAGTCTTTTAGTACACTCTTCAATAAGTTGTATTACCACATTAGCATCTAACAGATTGGCCAGAATTGCAAAGTTTACACCCACAAGACTCATCTCTTCATTCTTTATCCAGCACCTCTGTTTCATGCAGTCTCGACTCTGCAAATTGCTTCAGAATCCTGCTTCTAGCCTCTTAAGGAAATAAAGAAGAGAAGACCCCTGATTACTGACATTATAGTCCAAGGTCACAGGACACAATGCAATTGGCTATTTAATTAATTAAATGATAGAAATATTCTTGCTGGTAACATTGATATGACAATTAAACCACTTTGGGTGAAAATTACCATTTTGCAAAAGGAGAAAGAAACATGGAGGAGAAGAAAGAAAAAGAAAGATGAGCAATAAATGGCAGCAGGAGTAGAGGCAGTAGTAAGCAACATGTGGGACCCCAGCTTTCCTCAGCCAACAAAGAGGAGCTTCTCAAGGAGAAATGAGCAACAGTCACATGAGAAACAATATTGCTTTCTTTTGGCATGGTCGAAAAAAAATCAAGAAGGGAAGTGAAGAGATTTCTACAGAGCCTTGTAGGGCATGGGTAAGTGGCTAAGGATGGGGATGCCTCTCTTGGGTCCCCTGCATTATACCACAATCGTTTGATTATAGAGAATACTCCCTACCCCTACATACATTTTGTTGTTGTTGAGACAAAGACTTTCTACAAAACCCAGACTTGACTAGAATTTGCTTTATAACCCAGGCTGCTCTGTAACTCAAGAACCTACCTTAGTTCCCTACATGCAGGGATTATAGTCATGTGCCAACATGCTTTACTCCTCAATTAATATTTACATCTATTATGACTTCTTGGGATTGTTTTAATTTGTACAGGCAGAGCTTTTGTCATCTAGTATTCTCCATCTACAAAAATTATTTAATTATTTTATCTCTTATTGGAGATGTTGGTAAATTCTTATAAACTGTCTCCTGCTTTAAAAGTGCAAATCATGAATTTACTCTTTTAATGTATAGAGAGCGGGTCTATAAATTCAGTATGAAAATAAAGGCTAGCTGTATTTAATAGTCTTTGCTTCTGAAATCGGGCCGTTTTATAATATTTTTAAAAGATATCCATGAAAGTTTAACGAGTTAGACTTGAGCTTTAGGAATCATTCAAGTTTACAGGGCATCTAGTTCCCAAGGGTCTATGAAACAGAGAAGCTGTTGAACATGCAAACATTGCATTCTGCTGTGTACATCCCTTCTCTGGAAGTCTAAGAGTGAGAATGGTACTGTCTTAACGTGGGAAGTTTTAATGTAGATGGTTTATCCAAATAAGAATGAAAATCCAGAAATGAGTCTGGTAGAATGAACATCTCTAAGAGAACATATGCATTTTACCTTATTGAATCTTCTATTAGTCCCCCTGGTCTGGTAGTTGTAGTGAGAGTTTTCCTTCCTGGCCCACAGTCAGGACAAATCTTTGTCACCCACCAGTCCCATAGCCTCTCAGACCCAACCAAGTAAACACAGAGACTTATATTGCTTACAAACTGTATGGTCGTGGCAGGCTTCTTGCTAACTGTTCTTATAGCTTAAATTAATCCATTTCCATAAATCTATACCTTGCCATGTGGCTCGTGGCTTACTGGCATCTTCACATGCAACTTGTCATGGTGGCGGCTGGTAGTGACTCCTTCTGCCTTCCTGTTCTTTCTTTTCTCCTCTCTGTTAGTCCCGCCTATACTTCCTGCCTAGCCATGGGACAATCAGTGTTTTATTTATTGACCAGTCAGAGCAACACATTTGCCATACAGAACATCCCACAGCAGGTAGTCTTTGATTTTTTTTTTTTTTTGGCTAGGCAATTGGTGATGTTCTTGGGCTTGTCTGCCTGCTACTCTGAGGACCCCTTCAAGGCCACTATGAAGACATAGCAATTTTCATGTGTGTTGACAAAATGGCACCTGAGTACTACACACTGAGTGTCCTAAACAGCAGAGTTTTTTTCCTGCTTGTGCTGGAGGATGGAAGTCTGAGATAGAATGCCCTTAAGGTGACTGCTTCTGAGGTTTGTCCCCTTGGCCTTCATGTGCTCTTTCCTCTCTGTGTCCTTATCTCTTCCCACAAGACTCTGGTCAAAGTGGATTAGAGCCCAACCATACAGCCTCACTGAACTTAATTATCCCTTTTAAAGATCTACCTGAAGACACAATCACATTCTGAGGTACTGGGAGTTAAGTCTATAGCATATAAATTTGGGGCAAGGAAACATCTATACATTTTTATAGCTTCTTTATTTTTATTTTATGTGTATGGGTGCTTCTTATGCCTCATATTTTTCCATGAAACATGTGTATGCAATACCTGAAGGGACTAGAAGAGGACGTTTGATACTCTGGAACTGAAGTTACAGATGGTTGTGAACTTCAGTTCTGTAAGAGCAACATGTGTTCTTAACCACTGAACCATCTCTCTAGCTAGCCCCCTGCCCCACCACCTCTTTCCCCTCCCAGGTAACTTGTTCCCAGCCTTTAACTTGTTTTGTTTCCTGTATATGTGATCATGGCCATTAGAAGCATACTCCGAGTCTTCACAAGCATTATTGTTTCCACGGCAACAGATCACTGGTTCTCAGTACTTCAGTGCATCTGTCTCCATGATCTCCATATTCAAGCTGTCGTGGCTGAGTAATGTTAATGCTGCTGGTGCCATGAACATTTATATTTCATTTATATCCATGTGGCTCCATTCCAGAATGCCATTTTAATGTCATCCCTAGAAGCACCCTTATACCAAAAGTCCTGACAGGAAACATACATCATACTCAATCTGGGCAACATTTGGAAGGTGCAAGAAAACAACAAAATGGAATGAAGAACCCAATAATGGAAACTATGATCAGCAGTGTGTCTGATCAGGTAAGGGGAGAAAATGGTTAGTGTAATTCAGCATATGTAGTCAAAAAGCTGGGGAGGAAAAATTGCAGGTACCATTGGACTAGGACACATCTGGGCCATGGTGAGCTCTTGGGAAGGGAGGTGGAGCCAAGGAGACTTTATTCTCTTTCCACCCTTGAGACCACTGGCCTCCTAATCAGAAGCAGAGCAAAGAGGCCACAGATGCAGTGCATAAGAGCTAGAGAATCCTGGAGTTCAGAGCATAGGAAAGCTGGGCAGTGAATTATGAGGAGCAGATGAGTGTATCTAGAACATCTCCATGGACCTGAACTAGAAGCTTCAGATGCTGAAAGGGGTGGGGGGCTCAGGAGTGGAATGACAGAGAAGTAGGAATGTCTGTACATTCTGTAAGGATTCGCCATGATCTGAAGCTATGGAAGGACTGTCTCACAAGTAAAGACACAGTATAAGACAAGGGAGGGTATTTGTATTTAGTCTCTACAAGTACAAACGGACACACACACACACAGACACACACACACAGCAAGTAGTTGAGGCAAAGAAGATAGCATCATTTTATAGACAAGAGTGCAAAGTTATAGCTGGCTCAAGGCACTGGCTATTCGAGTTGGCTTGACCCTGGCAATGTCATTTATGTGCCTTCAGTCTTAACCATGAGCCTCCTTGTCTGCTCTCATTTCCTTGCTGATCTCTGGTGAGACTTGAAGTTTATCTTTCTTAAACATCTGCTGTCATCTGGGAGGACTCCTAGGACTCAGAATATCACAAACCCTCCAGTTTTGTGGTCTTGGGAACCCATAAACCCTTCCATGACTCCCATAGGTTCATGGAAGAACTTACCCCTCAAGGGCTCCTCTATGCTGGTTCATGTGACCCAGAACCTAAACTTGTGTCTTATGATGTGAAACTCAACACGTTTTCCCTTTATGAAGGAATCAATGAAAAAGAAAAATGTCTAGAATGCACAGACTGTATAAAATGTCAGTGCCATAAAAATAATGTTTTCAGATCATGTGTATCATGACAAATTACATAAAGACTCAATAGAAGATGTTATTAATCTCTAGTGTTCCTTTTGAGGCATTACAATGGTTCATGCTTCCCAAATGCATATCACAGCTACACGTTCTCAATGGGAGACATCACCAAGTATTTATTTAGCTGTTGTACTTTTGGGTGGAAGGAGGACTTGCTGCTTTTGCAAAAAGCAGTGATTGGAGGCTTTTCTGGCCTTGGTTGGACTTCTTCCCACATCCATGGGGAGTGAACTGACCTTGGCCAGGGTGGCTATTAGATGCCATACTCCTGTTCTTATCTTGGAGTCAAATAGCTGAACCCTGCAAGGTTCTTCCTGTAGCAATGGTAGAAGTTATGCATCCAAGTACATTTCAATCCTGTTACGTGGTGCTTGCTAGTGACTGATTGGATGAAGCAAGTCACATGGCCACACGTCTCTACATTCTGTCATCCTATTTAGGTGTGATTTATTTACTAATTTGTTTAACCAGTTTTTGAGCCCTTTTGTCGAGGGGATGATTGACATGTGACAAGTCAGATTCATTTATTTATCATGTCCAGTTTGATGAGTTTTGAGACACATAAACTTTACCTGTGAGACCATCATCAAAATGATGATACAAATACTCTACTACCTCCCAAAGGGTAGCACTACCTCCTTTAATGTCATTGCATCATTGTTGTTTGTGTGGGGCTTCTTCTCACTTATGAGCACATTTCAATTAGCAAATTCAACCCTGCAATATGGCATTATTTGCTATAGGTACTATTACATATAGTAGGTTTCTAGAATCTACCTTGCAGAAGCAAAAATTTGTGTCCTTTGGCTAGTGTCTCCCCACTACTCCCTCTCCATCCTGACATTGACCATTCTACTCTACACTTCCCTAAGTCTGATTTCTTTGGCTTCACATGTAAATAAAATCAGGTGAAATTTACCTTTATATGTCTGGCTTACCTCATTTAGCATGCTTTCTAGATTTATCCATGTTGGGTCTGAATAATGTTCCATCCACTTCCTTTGTCCACTCACCTGTTGATGGACATTTAAGTTGTTTCCATATCTCAGCTGTTGTGAATGATCCTGCAGTGAACAAGGGGTTGGAGACTTTGATTTCATTTCCTTTAGAGAAAAACCCAGTAGTGGAAAACTGGATCATACATTACTTCTACTTTTAGTTTTTTTTTTTTGGACTCCCCCCCCCGCCACACACATCCCAATAGTGTTTTCTGTAATGGCTGTACTAATTTGTGTTCCTGCCCACAGTGGGCAGATGTTTTATTTTCCCCACCAGTATTTGGTTTCTATTTTTTAAAAATGATAGTTAAACCACTTACATGTGGTTTAAATCTTCCCAATAATAGATCATGCAATTCCTTCTTTGCTGAGTGAAGAAAATTAAATATCAGAAAAAAAATACAATTTGGCTGCACTGGAGTGACTTGTTCTGTAGGTAATTTTCAGACAGTGCAGATTATGTGTCATTCTTCACACCTTGGCATTTCAGGCCTGACGTGAGAGAGTGGAGCATCCTTTGAAAAAGGACATACAACTAAGATGTTCTGTTAAAGTGAGTCACTTGTACTCACAGAAAGAGTATTATCAGAAACAAGATGACAACGTTTAGACATCCTGTTCCTCAGTTACACTCTTCTTTGGACAAGAAGTCCACTTCAGTGTTGATCCAAGAGCCATGAGTTTTCATGTACCCGAGTTTGTTTTTGCTAACACAAAACGGCCATCAGAAAACAGCTTGCTGGTGTGGACAGCCTCCTCTCTGACACCATGTGAATGCTGTAGGCTGGCTGATGTGCTGGGACTGACACCCAAGTTATACCCAGGTGAGCCAGTGACAGGCCCTGCGCTGTAACCAAAAGCCCATTTGTCTTGGTAAAATAGCTATTTTAATTAAATAATTTTTTTTGTTCTCTCTCTCTCTCTCTCTCTCTCTCTCTCTCTCTCTCTCTCTCTCTCTCTCTCTTAGTTTTAGTGGTTGGTTGATTTACTCACACCTTACATATTATCAGAAAGTCATTCAAGGTGATTCATTTCTATTCTTCTCCAACTAACTTAAAAATAACCGTGATGAAAACACTTAGTTCTGGAATTATTTTGTGTCCCAAGGGCAGGCTCTGCTTGTGTTGCCCCATCCGTGGGCATGTATCCCACACTGCTGCTCTGCCTGAGGGTTTTTGTTGGTCAGGAGAGTGTGCATAGTCCCTATGTACAAAGGACTCCTGGGATTTGCTCTTAGCCTGTGACAGAGGGGAAGTCATAGCTGAATAATTGGGCATCTTTGTCCACCAGGGGAGCTGTGCCCCACAGTCTCTCTGTTGTGTCCACAGAGATGGGACCTCACTAGATAATGTGCCTTCTTTGTGACACTTTCACATTTAACTGCCCTTGTGTCCTGGGGTCTCCACTCACAATGAACCATGAAGATGAAACTCATATCTGAGAGTGGTATCCAAGGGAAACTAAACCTACGGAATCCACCTGATTACTTACATTAGAAAGAAGATGCTAAGAAAGCAGAGCTTTGTCATTCAGGGTTTTCTTCTGCTTACATGTGTGAGATTTTGGCTTTTTGTTGTTGTTGTTATTTTTGTTTTTTCAAGACAGAATTTCTCTGTGTAACACCCCTGGCTTTCCTGGAACTTGCTCTGTAGACCAGGCTGTGCTTGATCCCACAGAGATCCATCTGCTTCTGCCTCTGCCTCCTGAGTGCTGGGATTAAAGGCATGTGCCACCACTACATGGCTCAGGTTTTAGCATTCTTAGTATATGGAGTATTTTTAAAATTCAAAAATAACTATTGTCACAAAATTAATCTGTATTCATTGTAGAAATTAAAAATACAAATGAAGTTGATAAAGAAGATGTAAAATGTCTTATGATGCTAAAACTAGAAATGAACACCCTAAAATATCTGTGTTTATTTTTCCATTATTTTTCTTTCAAACAATTCATTCCATTTCGCAGAAATTTCTTTATTGTGACTTTGACACTCCTCTCACTGGGAGATGAGGTCTGATCCCTGAGCAAAATGCTGAGTCTCCTGGAAAAAAAATGGTATAGTGAAGTGGTGTGTGAATTTTCAGATGAAGACATTATGGTGTCACACACTTGTACCTTGTTTTCCTAGATGTTCATTCAGGAAGCCCAGTGGCCATGCCGTGAAGATATTCATGTTAGTGGGCCTAGCCAGACCACAGACTCGGGGGCTTGGGTGGCAGCTCCCAGTAAGGAGAAGCTGTTGACATATCTCCATGATATTCTTGCTCCCAACCCTAGATGCATTCCAGCTTTTGAGTCTTTCTATCAAATCTACTAGATACTGATGAACATTGGGAAATGATTTCTGTGTCTTGATGTAGCAAACATGGGACTCATAGAGTCTATGAACATAATACAGTGATTGTTTTTACAGTGCATTGCCATAAACCAACAGTCACTGAATACTTTTTCATGTTAATTTTTCTCTAGTCTTTGTACTGTTACTTGATTGGCTAATATAATTGCAGTTCACTCTACTGATGGAGCCCTTTAAGCTAAGACAACTCAAATCTTTGTCAGCCTAAGCACAGTTTTAAGAAGCTTTGCCCTATAAAAGAATACTACACATACACGTGTGTGTGTGTATGTGTGTGTGTGTGTGTAAATAAAAAATAAACACATTTTCAAAATATAATAAATCAAGAAATACAGTACATATACGTAGTAACTGGTGTTCTAAATTATATTATGTCACTCAAAGTACATTTTATAGCTCCCATCACAGTATTAAAAACACAATAAGCCTTTCTTATATGGTTGATTTTTTTCTCCCCACTTTTTCAGGAAACTTGAAACTACTTTGAATAACTAATATAACATATGTAGCTATATTTTACCCCTTGTTAATAGGTTATGAGTTTTAAAACATGTGTTGGATTAAAAATGTTTAGTATATGCTGTAGTTTAGATCTTAAGTGTCCCCCAAAGGCCCATGTGTTGAAGGTTTGGTACCCAAGGTGATACTTTTAGGAGATGAGACCTCATGGGAAGTGTTCAGGATGGGGTTTATCTCAAAAGGGATTGTGGGAGCCCAGTCTCTTCCTCTCAGTTCCTTCCAGCCGTGAGGGGAGGAATTTTCCCACCACACACTCCTACAGTAATGTGCTGCTTCCCATAGGACCAGAAGCAACAGGACCCACTGATTGCACTGAAACTAATCCTGGTTTTTATTAATGGATCATCTAAGTGAGTTGTTATAGGCCTAGGAGGCCCAGTATGGTAGTAAGGACATGTTACATTAGAAGAAAATGAGAAAATTACACAGACAATGGAGAGACTTCCCTTTTATCTTCATATTTTTCACAATTTTTACCTTGAAAAAAATTATCACTTAAATTCCTTTAAAGAAACAGTATACCATGAAAGAGCACATGGTCACCTTTGCTTCTTAATCGCTGTCCACGGTGGGACCCCACAGTTTCCTGCTCTCAGAGCCCTGTCCTGCTGGG
Organism: Peromyscus maniculatus bairdii; assembly: GCF_049852395.1. NCBI lineage: Eukaryota > Metazoa > Chordata > Mammalia > Rodentia > Cricetidae > Peromyscus > Peromyscus maniculatus. Next base: position 125,730,744 of record NC_134855.1, read on the forward strand.
ATAGCCCATCCTCTCACCGAGACTGGGCACAGGCTATGCCAGTTCTGCTGTGGCAGCTAGTCCCATCGAGTGCCCAGATTTGGGAGGGCACCCAGCTCTCCAACCACAGTTAAGAAGAGGCAGTGGTGGGAGGGAGTTAACAGCTTTCTGGCCCTGACGGGGTGGTTTGTGTGGTGACTCAGGCAGGAGACGGACAGAAAGAATCTGCTGTTTTCGTCCAAGTCAAGCTGGACACCGATCCACAACACAAACTGACCACACAATCCAAAAACATTGGCAGACATGGGGGTGAGGGGAGGGGAAGACTCCCAGGAGGGACCTCCAAGCCAGAAATGAGGTGGCCAAGACAGCGGTGTGCAAAAACACTTCTCCCATATGATCCCGGTACACACTGTCACTCCTTGTCTTGTTTTTATGAGTAAAGTGTTTGCAAAAGTGAAACTGCCTGAGACCAGGGCTACATCTCACGCTGCCAGGTAGGACCTGCTCATTAATCTCCAGCTAGCCCCGTGGCTTAGCTAGCAGGTCAGAGCCCATTTAAAACTAACCAGCCTCCCTTCCTTCTCAAAAGTGATGCATTAATTTTCATTACCGACTCTGTGCTTCAAAACTCTCTGGGGGCTGGATAATGCAGTAGGTAAGTGTCAGGACCTAGAAAGTTGTTAAATTCAACTATAAATAAAAGGCTTAGGAGGTTCTTAAAAATTTTAACCACGGCAATCATCTCCAATAGTAAAAATGAACCTTGTTTCCTCTCCTGAGTTAGTAAATTTGGGAAAACTCAAGTCCTTTTGTTGGATATCACACCTACTCATGTTTCTATAGGCTGCTAGCTCCTCAAGTTGGGACTCTGTTTTTGCCATAACTAATCTCTTAAGCCTAATTTGGATAACAGAATCACTTTAGGGCTACTTTAGTAGCACTGTTCCTGAGAGGAAAGATAGCAACCACTTACATATTAGCAAGAATTTCAATCAGCATCCATTTAGCCAAACAAATGCCTATTGAACATTTACTATGTGTTAGACCCAACTTTGGGTATGTTGGCTCTCCTGGCCTCTAACCTCAGACTAGAGAGGAGAGACAACAGTTAATAAACAAGGTGAAAAGAGAGAGAGTTAGGGAAGTATGAATAAAAAGGGGCACTAAGGCTAGACTTCCAGAAAGGAGAAGACTTCTACATGTGTGAGTGAGTGATATAGGTAACAGTCACTTTCTGCAGGAAAACAGTATATATAAGTTAAAGTCTGAGAGTGTGGGAACTTGAGTGATATAGGCAAAGCAGACAGGCTCTTTTGGTAAGACAATAGGATTGGAAAGAAATTTGGGCCACATCGTGGAAACTTCAAATACCATGATAAAAAAGAATATAGGCACCAGGGAGCCACTGCAGGCTTGGGGCAGTAGGCAGACATGGAGACCTCACTGCTTAAAGGTATAGTGTTGGCATTCTGGCTATGAGATAGGAAGAGACTCCAGATAATCGCAGCAGTTGGGATATAAGCTAAGCAGGGAACAGAAAGTTAAAATGAGAACAAACTTTCATTTGCCACTTAGGCTCCCTCTAAACACTCACAGAGGGGAAAGGGCAACAGAGGGAGGTGGAGCTGAGGACCTACAGAGCATACCAAAGTTTTTATGTAGATGCTTTTATTTGCGAGACAATGAAACTAACATGCGATTGAAGAAATTCCACACATCAGGAGACAGTGGGATAGAAAACAGAATTTACCAGGGGTAAAGCCCTAAAAGAAAATTAACTTAGTTTAACAACCCCCTTGGTTTCATCTGATGTTAAGCTGCTAGTTCTTAGTTGTCCTCCAATAGTTAATGAAAAAGTACAGAATCAAATGACAGTGTTTTCTTATGTCTAGCACCATCTCCCAGGCCTCAGAGCAAGCCATTTCTTACTGAGTGAAAGGCAAGCTCATTGCACACTTTCCATCTTAAGATGATTCTTCAGTGTTCTTAGGGAAAGAAGAGTTGCCATCCCTGTGTCTGCTGAGTATCCTGTATTAACTCCGGGGCTGCAGATGTGGGACAGGGAGCTGGCACTTGGACTAGGCTGCCAGGAAAGGGAAGACAGCCGCCACTGGCAACTGAGGCCCAGAAAAAAGCACATACTCAACCTAATTTTTCAAAAGCTTCAGACATTGGTGGGAAAAAAAAAGTAAGTTAGAGGGTTTCAATGATGAGAGGAAATCAGACTGTAATCCTCTTTACTGTAAAACAGACCTCACCAATGCAGCCAGTCACAAGTTAGGTCATTTAGTTTAACTGGGATCTGTGAGGCACTTTGTCACCCAGGGGAGGTACTGGCTATGATGGAAGGCCAGCAGCTTTGGAAAATGTAGAGGTTGGATTTGCACCTGAGCATGACCACTGATTGCTTGGATGACCTTGGATGGGGCAGGCTTCTCTGAACCTGTCTCTTCATCAGTAACATCAGTAAATTCTGGCTGGCATGGGTCATCCTCAAGGCTCACTGTGTGGAGTAGCCAGGCTGACGTGAAGTGGTCAACATCCTGGAACTCAGTCTACCACAGGCAGATATGAGCCAAGCTGGCCTGCTGCTAGGCACTTGTGAGACACACAGTCTTCTTCTCATAGCCTGTGACAAAGGACACTAAAGTGAGAAGCAATCACTGAGTTCCTATAGCAAGACTGGTGACTTGAAAAAAAAATGGCCCCCAAAGGGAATGGCATTATTAGAAGGTGTAGCCTTAGGAGGGGTAGGTGTAGTTTCATTTGAGCAAGGGTGTCACTGTGGAGGTGGTCTGAGACCACTTCTTGCTGCCTTCACAAGATATAGAACTCTTAGCTACCTCTCCAGCACCATATCTACCAGCACGCTACCATGTCCCACTATGATGATAATGGGCTAAACGGCTGAAACTGTAAGCCATTCCATTAAATGTTTTCTTTTATTGTGGTGCTATTTTGTTTGTATTCTAACAAATAAAGCTTGCCTGGAGATCAGAGTACAGAGCTAGCCACTAGAGGCCAGGCAGTGGTGGCACACACCTTTAATCCCAGTACTTGGGATCTCATGCCTTTGATCTCAGTACTTGGGAAGCACAAGCCTTTAATTCCAGCACAGAAAGGAGAAAACAGGAGAAAACTGGGCGCAGAGAGGAAGTGATAAGGCCAGGTGGAGACAGGAGCTCAGCCCTTTCAGTCTGATGATTCCTAGAGGTAAGAAGTCTTTCTAGTGGCTGGCTGCTCTGCCTCTCTGATCTTTTAACTTTCACCCTTATATCCAACTCTGGGTTTTATTATTAAGACCAATTAGAATTCGTGCTATATTTTATGAAAGTTGCTGTGATCATGATGTCTCTTCACAGCAATTGAAACCCTAACTAAGACAAAAGTTGGTACCAGGGGTTGGGGTATTGCTGTGATAGGCCTGACCATGCTTCTGTTTGAAGGAATATGGACCTTGGATTAGAAAAGCAGTTGAACACTTTAAGTGCTGCTTAGTGGGCCATCCCAATAGGAACATAGAAGACTGAGTGTGCTTTCAACTGTGGGGGCCTGAATCAAGAGGGTTCAGAGGAGAGGATTGTTAGTATGTGGTCAAGAGACTGGTTTTGCAATATTTTGGCGAAGAACCTGCTGGATTTTTTTTTTTTTGTCCTAAAAGTCTGCCTGAGGCTAAAGTGAAGAGTTTTAGACTAATTCCATTGGCAAAGGAAATCTCAAAATAGTCAAGTATAGTCTCTGTTGTGTGGTTATTAGTGGTAGCTCTAATGAAGATATATAACGAAAAGGTGCCAGCTGAGCAAATAAAAATACAAAATGTACAGATCGAGAAAAGGGGCACCAGGAAGTGGACTAGAGCTAAATCCTATGTTCAAGGAGATAAATGGATTAAGAAATAGAATAAAGGGAGTGGTGACCTCAGGGCAAGATCCTAACTGAGCTAACTTTCCAATTTGTGAAAAGGAATTAAAGAAAAGCTTACAGCTGGGTGTGGTGGTGCATGCCTTTAATCCCAACACTCAGAAGGTAGAGGCTGGCAGATATCTGAGTTTGAGATCAGCTGGTCTACAGAGCAAGTTCCATAACAGCCAAAAGCTTAGGCAGTGAAGGTAACAGTCAAAAACAGAAAGCTGGTGAAGATGTAATTGAAAGATCTCTGAGTTCAAGGCCAGCTTGGTCTACAGATCCAGTTTCAGGATAGTCAAGCTTAGGCAGTGAAGGAAGCCATCAAAAAAAGAAAGTTGGTGAAGATGTAATTGAATAAGGGGGCCATGTTCCAGGCCCAGTAAGTAGCAGAACTTGGCAGCTTTGCCCACATGGTTCTAGAGTTAAAGATAGAAGAAAGGGGCTACTTTCTTCTTGACTTGCCTTCATGACTAAGGAAAGCTGCTAAAGCCAAGCATGTATCATAGGTGTCCCTGAATGGAGACCTAGAGAGGCCATTGCATGAATCTGTGAAGGTGAAGCTTGGATTGCCTCAGAGACCACAAGATGTTGGAAATGCCAGAGCCGTGGGATACCTGCTGAGGAAAACTGCTAACAAGGAATGAAACCAGGCCAAGAGAGATGTGTGTTACAGTCAACAAAGCTGAAAGCATTGGAGATCTAAGTGTTTTGACATCAGACATGGAAAAGCAGTTTGGAGTTTGCTCAGGTGGATTTAGGTTTTTGCTTTGGTCCAGTATTTCCTCACTATGCTCTCTTTCCTATCTTTTGGAATGGTAATGTATACCCTGTGTCATTATATATGCTGGAAGTATGTGATCTGTCTTTTGATTTTGATTACAATAGGTGATACAACTAGATTGCAACAGTATCAGAAGAGACTTTGAATTTTTTGGACTTTCAAACATTGTTGGGACTGTGATATACTTTGGGAACTTTTAAAGCTGGACTGAGTGCCTTTTTGCATTATAATATGACTATAAGCCTTTTGGGGTCAGAGAGTGCAATGTGGTGGTTTGAAAGAAAATGCCCCCAAAGGGAGTGGCACTGTTAGGAGGTGTAGCCTTGTTGGAGTAGGTGTGGTCTCACTGGAGCAAGTGTGTCACTGTGGATACAGGCTTTGAGGTCTCATATATGCTCAAGGTACCATTCAGTGTCTCAGACTGCCTGCACAAGATGTAGAACTCTTGGCTACCTCTCCAGACCGTGTCTACCTGCATGCCACCATGTTTCTACCATGATGGTAACAGACTAAACCTCTGAAACTGTAAGCCACCCTGTTGGTTTTAACACAGTGCTGCAATGTTATTCATTAAGTGGTGTTGTTACCATGTGAGAAAGGCCACAGGGTAGGACAAAACCCACTATAAGAGTTTTATTAGAAGAGAGGGACAGAAGAGAACGTGACCAGGCTTGTGGAAGACGTGTGTGTGGGGGGTTGGGGGTTGGGGGTTAAACATAAGGCCTCTTGCTTGGCTACTGAACTGTGCATGTGTGGTCATGAAGCTGGGGGTAGTGGCCAGGAATTCCAACACACCCTATTAAATATTTTCCTTTATGAAAGTTGCTATGGTCCTGATATCTCTTCACAGCAACTGAAACCTTAACAAGACAAAGAACCTTCCTGCTGTTAGCACTGGGGCAAGAAACCATGTCCCTAGTTCCTTCTTTGCTGTCTGTCATGCAGGAGTGGAGTGACTCTCTTCCACCATATGCACTGATCTTTTAGCTACCAGGTATGGATTCAAAAGCAATGGAAGAACACAGCCACAGACTAAAACCTCTGAAATGCTGAACTGTAGCAGGAACCTTAAAAGTTCTTATTAATAAAATCAAACCTGAGGCCAGTTATTGGAGTGAATACTGGAGGATCAGAGAGACAGAACAAGCCACAGCTAACCTTACCTGGCCAGCTTCTCAGATGATCTTGTTTTCCTCAGACTGGAAGCCTCTGAGTCCTCATATCCGAATGGCTCTCAGGTGAACTGTGCTGCTCAAAACCCAAAAGCTTAACCAGCCAAATGCTTAACCAGCCAAATGCTTCTAGTTTCTGGTCCTCATGCCTTATATACCTTTCTGCTTTCTACCACCACTCCCTGGGATTAAAGGCTCGCTTTCTGGGATTAAAGGCATGGGTCACCATGTTTGGCTGTATCCTTGAATACATGGATTTCTGCCTAGCTCTGCCTCCCAAGTGTTGGGATTAAAGGCATGTGCTACCACTGCCTATCCTCTATGTTTAATATGGTGGCTATTCTGTCTCTGACCCCAGGTAAGTTTATTAGGGTGCACAATATTTTGGGGAACACAATACCACCACACTGAACCAAAAGAACTCTTACTCTTGAAGACGGTCTGTCTCACGTATTTTTTTTTTTTTTTTTACAGCAATGAAAAGTGACTAACACAGCCACTATAGTTGTCTTTCAGCTGAACACTCTCTCCTCGGGGCAAGGACTCTATGAGCACATGCCACAGCTGCTCACAACTATGATTCTTTTCTAACCTATGCACTAAGAGGAGAACAGGCTGGGCTTGCCCTGACCTCTTCTGTATTATGTGGAATGGCAACTTTCAGCTCTGCCTAGACCCAAGTCATTCCATTTTATAAAGCAATAGCCTTGTTCTGAGTCGTTCCATTTTGAGTGTAAATGCCAAGAAAGACTGATTCTACATCATGCTTACACTAGTAAATCAGCACCCCAGGACCCACACTGATCATCTGTGCACACGTAGACTTATTGGAGGAGTGCCCTGATTAACTTTCTGCTTCTGATAAATAATAGCACAGTCGTGTAAGTTATAAAGAAATGAAATTTATTTTGGCTTGTTGCTCTGATCCAAGGCTACATATTATGAAGAAATTCTTCTTTAAGGGATTCCTGGAGCAGCAAGGGCATCCACGGTGAGTGACAGCAAGTGCGAAAACAGGGAGCCAAGTTAGGTTATCTCAAGATATCTATCAACCTATCAGAGCTCTAAAGCAGCCCTAAAAATATTACCTCTTAACATCTCAAACTGTAGATGAAATCTTAAATGTTGATTTTTGGATGGGTCAGACCATTTTTAGACCTTTGCACTGGCCTCCATCCACACAGGGCAATTGCTAGGCAGAGTATTTCTCAGTAGGTGTCTTTGGCTAATGTGGTTATTTTGAATCAAATCACGTCAATTTCTGCCCCCCCAACTTTGCACAGGTGCATATCTTACCCAGAGCCTACTATTTCCCCCCCCATATGCTTTCTCTGTCCCATTTCCCAAGTCAGAAATCATTTCTCTGCCAATCCTTTTATGTTGGAGTACCCTTTTCTGTGTCTGCTGGTGTGGTCATCACCCTTTGGGGGACTTAACAGTGAATCCCAGCAGAAAACATTTTCTACAGAGTCTGAGACTCAAGAAAATGCATCATTTGAGAAAAGGACTGGATGTTCAGGTTACAGAGCTTCCCAAAGGAAGAAGGGGACAGTGAGCTCTCCAGGAAACTCTCTGCAAGGAGTCCAGGAATGTGCAACAGAAAAACTCCAGTTCCCAACTCTTATGCCAGAACTCACTCACATGTACACCGTGGGCTGTGAAGGATAATGGGAAATGTAGTTTTTATCTAATGTGCTCATTTGGCTTGCTAGACCCTGTGGGAGTTGTATGGAAAAAGAACAAATTTGGTGCCCAAGTTTCCAAGGGGCTAGGATTTCACTATTTAACTATAAAGCCATGAAACAGAAAACAAAGGATTTTAAATGGTAACAACATAATATAGTGAATGATATACCAAGAGATATGGATTATATATTATTCCATATGAATAAATTGATAGTTTTAAAATTAATTTAAACATAATTAGTGTGTGTGTGCTTGTGTGTGCGTGCATGTGGTTGCACATATACCACTGCATATGTGTGGTAGTCAGAGGACACCTTTCTAGAGTTGGTTTCTCTTTTCCTACCTTGTGGGTCCCAGGGATATAAATCAAATTGGCTTTGTGGCAGTCACTTTAATTCACTGAGCCATCTTGCTAGTCTTATAATTTGTAAAATTCAGAAAATAATAATAGTCAGGTGTTAGGCCTGGAGCACAAGCTTCTTTGAATAGAAGTAGAAAGAATACAACAGAAACAGACTGAAAGCATAGGCCACCTTAACCCATCCCTGCTTACTACAGACTAGAGGGTATGGGAGTTAAGTTACTCAAAGGTGCTTAGTGCTCTTTAAATTATTGCTTTTCCAGATATGAGATATTAACACTTATCTAATGAGTAAAAAGTTCTTGTTATTTATTAGGGAGCCAGAGGAGTCAGGCCCATATGTTTGATGGCAGACTGAGGTCTGTTAAGAGTCCACGCCTATGAATACACTGTGCTTTGCCAGAAAGTGGACAGTCCGCTTTCTATCCAAACACAGCACATCAAGGTGGTAAGATGTATGAACTGCCTCTCAACCTGTTGGTATGCAAACTTCCCAAAGTTCCCAAATTTGAGGGCAGGCTAGACATTTTTCTAGCTGAGTTCCTGGACCCAATGTTATTTTTCAAAAGGCTGGTCTGTAAAATTTATGATGTAAGAATACAATCTGCCTTTTTCTTGAGATCCATCCCTTTCACAAGTGTCCATTTAGCTAGTTGGCTAAGGCTGGTGGTAAGGGCTTCTGGGAATTGTCCGGTAATTTGATGAAGTCTTTGCATAATTTATGTAGAGAGTATGCAACCTAATCCTCCTTAGTGGGATGAGAGAGAAGCACTCTTTCATAGGTGCACTGTCCTTACTAACAGGATAGGGTAAAAATAAGATTGTGGGGGCTGAAGAAATGGCTCATTGGTAAAGACTGCTTGCTATTCAATTATAAGAATGAGTTTGATTTCCAGCACCCAGGTTCAGTACTCACAACAAGGAAGCCAGAGAGGGGTCTAGGGTCCCCGGCACTGGAGTTACACGTGGTTATGAGCTTTCTGACGTGAGTGCTAGGAATTGAACTCAGCTCCAGGGAATCTAACACCTTTGGCCTTGGCAGGCACCTGGACTCATGTGAACACACCTACATACACAGGCATACATAATTAAAAAACTGTAACATAAATCTTTAAAAATAAGATTATTAATGAAGAAATCATTTTGAATTTAGTCATTGACTAATCTTCAGAGTGAATTAGTATATTAGATAGCTAACCCCTAATTTTATGAACAGAGACTCTGAATCCTAGAATGAGTGAATTCATCCAAGATAATCCAAATGTGTGCTATTTCCCCAGGCATTCATGTGTAGGGTGACTAAACTTACTGTCCTTTTTTAAATTTATAAAAAGGACAGCACAACACTTTTGCAGTTTGTCTCGTGGAAAGAAACTAACATCTTTAAAAACAAATTTTATGTGTTTGGGTGTTTTGGCTGCATGTATGTCTGTGTACCATGTGTCTGCATTACCCATGAAGGCCAGAAGAGGGCATCAGACACTCTGGACCTGGAGGAACAGATGGTTGTTAGCTGCCATGTGGATGCTGGGAATTGAATCTGTGTCCTTTGTAAGAACAATAGATCCTTCCTTCCTTCCTTCCTTCCTTCCTTCCTTCCTTCCTTCCTTCCTTCCTTCCTTCCTTCCTTCCTTCCTTCCTTCCTTCCTTCCTTCCTTCCTTCCTTCCTTCCTTCCTTCCTTCCTCCCTCCCTCCCTCCCTCCCTCCCTCCCTCCCTCCCTCTCTCTCTCTCTCTTTCTTTCTTTCTTTCTTTCTTTCTTTCTCTCTTTCTCTCTCTCTCTCCCTCTCTCCCTCCCTCCCTTCCTTCCTTCCTTTCTTTCATTCTTCTTTCACACATCATATCCTGACTGCAGTTTTCCCACCCCACCCTCCTCTCAGCCTCCCCCTACATCTCCCCTCTCCCCTAGTTCAACTCCAGCTCCTCCTGTTTCCCTTAAAAAAAAAAAAAAAAAAAGAACAGTCCTCATCCCAGGGATAAACACCGAACATGGCCTAACAAGATACAATAAGACTGTACAAACGCTCATATCACGGCTGGATGTGGTCCGTTCACTTGTGGGACTCTCAACAATGGGAGTGTATGTGTGTGTGGAGGTGTCTCTGATTCTTTTGCAACAGGTGTTCTTAACTGCTGAGCCATCTCTTTGGCCTCAGAAATTGATATTTTAAATTACTATAACAAATTGTGTATTAGTGTACAGTTTGAGAAGCTTTGCCACACTGCATACACCTGTGAAACTGGTGTATACATAAATAATATTATTCAACAGTATACTGTATACACATATTCAACAGTATAAGCATAGTTAAACGGGGAATCTTCTGAGGATGTCTCGTGTCCTGAATAATCTCTTCCTACTTCTCCTGTTTTCTGCCCCCTACCCCCCACATACACATGTTTGTCTATGCAAACCTGTGTAGAGGCCAGGGGTTGACACAGAATGCTTTCTGTAGTTGCTCTCCACCTCATTCATTCATTCATTCATTCATTCATTCATTCATTCATTCATTCATGTATTTATTTGTTTGATTCAGGGTCAGGTCTCTCACCAAACCTCAAGCTTACTGTTTCCATTAACCCCGTCTTTGACCATCAAGTCCCTGGGATCCACCTGTTTGAACCAGTGCTAGGGTTACAGAATTGTGCTGTTCAACCTGGTTTTTATGTGAGTGCTGAACTCAGGTTCTCATTTTGGCAGAACAAGCATTTTATCCACTGAGTCATCGCCACAGCCCATAATTTACATTTTTCTACAGTTTGACATTACAGAATCATAAAGACTGTATTCTTCTCTCCTATGGCTTTTTTTTTTGTTTTGATTGAGTGTAATGATTTTGAGTCTCCATTTCAATAATGACTCTGACCATTCTTGTTACTTTCATTTTTTTTCTAAGGAGGATGTTAAGGATGTACAACATTTCAGTCTGCTCCCATTCATCTGTTAGTGGACATCTGGGTTATGTGAATTTGGAGCTTTAGGGGTAGGGTATTATGATGTTCATACCTAATGTGTGGATGCATGCTTTCATTTCTTTTTGGTGTGTGTCAAGACAGGGATCAGTACATCATCTTGTGTGTGTGCTTTAATGTTGTAAGACAGTAGTGGGTGGGTTGTTCTCTGAGTGGTTTATGATCGACACCAGCTTTCTAGATCTGTGTGGCGAGTCAGTCTTTAAACATTAGCCTCCCAGCAGCATGGACCGATGTATTATTGTAGTTTTAACTTGCATTTTCTCAGTGACTAACAATATCAACACATCTACTCATACCCTCGTTTACCATCCAAATATTTTGTTGAGGAAAAGTATTCAATATTTTTGCTTATTTTCAAATTGTGCAGTTTGTTTTCTTATTATGACTACAAGTCTCTTTAGCTGTGTTCTTGCTAAATATTTGTCTTTCAATTTTCTTGACAGTACACTTAAAATAAAGGTTTATTTTATTTTTATGTATATGTGTTTGTGTATGTCTGTGTGCAAATGTACACCTGGGGTACCCATGGAAGCCAGAGAGGGGTCTAGGGTCCCCGGCACTGGACTTACAGGTGGTTATGAGCTTCCTGATGTGAGTGCTAGGAATTGGACTTCTGTCTTTGATATTGAGCAAAAAGTCCTCTCCACTGCTGAACCATCTTCCCAGACCCTTATCAGTGTACTTCAAAGAGAAGAAAATGTTAAGGAAAATGATTCAATTTCTTCTCTTATGGATCCGGGTTTATGTTCATGTCTAGTAAACCTTTGCCCAATACAACATTATTTAAGTTTCCTCTGTTTTTCTTCTAGATGTTTTTCAGTTTTAAGCCCAGCATCTATACATCTGATCTATATTATCTGTTCTACATTATATGGTGTAAGGTATGAAAAGAAGAGAATTTGCTTTTACATGAGGATGTTTGATATTTTTGTTACAATGGAAAGACTGTTCTTTCTTTACTGAGTTACTTTTTCATATTTGTGGAAAATCAGTTTTCCATAGATATGCAATCCTATTTCTGAATGCTTGATTCTGTTTCAAAGATCTACATGGCTACAATAATACCAATATCACACTGTTTTGATTACCGAGTAAGCTCTGAAATCATGTGGTAAGAGTTATATAAGCATAAATCAATAAATTATGTCAATTGTCTTTTATTCTTGGCACATAGCAGACCTGTAGTTAATGTTATTTCAATTGTCTTCTTTTTTCCCCTGCAACTGAAAAATCTGTCCCCCACAACTCCTTTAAATTCTCCAAGTCAATCATTACCCAACAAGGTTTGATGTGATCAAACATTGGAGCTATTGTAGAGAAAATTGTCACAGAAACAATATTCTCTGCCCTCAAAAATCTCATGGTCTAACAGAGATGCAGAAAACAAGATTTTGTGTGTGTGTGTGTGTGTGTGTGTGTGTGTGTGTGCATAGATTTACATATATGGAGTGCAAGTCCATGTGCATGTGTTTTCCTCACTCTCCACTGCATTATTGCACAAAGTTCTCTCACTGAACCTGGAGCTCATGGACTCAGTTAGAATGGCTAGCCAGCAATTCTCATTTCTGCCTTCTTCAGAGCTGGGATTATATGCTCCAGGTCTTGGCTTTTGGATGCTGAAGGTCCATACTCAGGTTCTCATTCTTACACAGCAAGCATTTTACTGATGGAGCTATCTTCTCTACCTCAGAAAACAAGATTTCTTAAGCAAATTTTTCCCTTACGTTGTGTCTGTGTATAATATGGAATATAATGGGACAGTGGTCTTGAAGGTGGACTTTTTTTTTGCCTCTGTGATTTATCTTAAAAATATATAATGATTTTAACTTCATGTTAAAAGCACAAGTCAGTGTCAACTAAAGAGAGTGGGCCCATGAGTGCTATAGGAGCACCCAACTTGGTTTTTGAATAACAGCTTAGCCAGGAGAAGATGAACACATTTCATCTGGAAACCACCCCATTGCAGTTATCCACATGTGTAAGACAGTTTTGCATGGAGCTCTTCTCAGTTCCATAATAACATAAACCCAGGAATTCAGTTTGTCAAAGACCCAATGTAAAAGCAGTGAGCACATCTGTATGTACATATTTTAGACACTTGATAGCTATGTGTGTTGTGAGAGAGTAGGACCCTCACCACAGTGGTCTAGTTTGCTTTCTGTTTCTGTGCCAATCACTATAACAAAGAGCAGCTTAGCCAAAGTAAAGGCCTATTTCAGCTTTCACTTCCAAGTGAGAGTCCATCACTGAAGAAAGTCAGGGCAGGAACTCAAAGCAGGAACCTGGGGCAGAGACCATAAGGAATATTACTTAGTGACTTGCTCAACATTTTATGCTTGGCTAGCTTTCTTATATAGCCCAGGCTCACCTGCCTAGGATTGGTGCTGTCTACAATGGGCTGGGCCATTCCACATCAATTATCAGACAAGATACTCACTCTGTCCCAGACATGGCCACAGGCCAGTCTGATAAAGCAATTCTTCAGTTGAGGTTTCACTCTTCTCGGGTGACTCTAGGTTGTGTCAAGTCAACAGTAAAAATTAACAGCACAGAATATTTAGGGGAGGAATGGCTTAAACTGCTTAGCACTGCATATGTGGTCATTACTGCCTTTTCCTGGTAGCTCAGGAGCCAGTCTGATGTCCCCTCTCACAGGCCAGCAGGAACTATTAGCCTTTGTGCAGATGCTGACTTGAAGGAGCAGAGGCTCTACTGCCTCCAGAACAATTACAGATCTCCTGTCTTGGCTCTGCTTTCCCCAGTGGTGGGTTCCACCATTCAGCCTTGGTAGGATAGATGGCCCCAGTAGCTTCAAGTGAACCTGAACTTGGTACCTTATGACCTCAACTTCAGAGGAAGATTGACTTTCAGTACTAACACCCAATGCCAGGCCTTTGGTGGTTATGTTTAAAGTTACATGTCCATCCCTGGGGAAGACGGTAGAGACACATGGAATAAAGGAGATGTGGAAAATTCATGCAGATTCATCATACCAGCTCTGAGAAAAGCAGAGAAATAATGACATTTAAAAAGCATGTCTCCTTGTTTGTTTCTTTCAGACTATACCAAGTGTGCTTTACCCCCGCCCCTGCTTGACAAGTGACTTGCAGCCTCCATCTTTTTTTTTTTTTTTTTTTTTTTTTTTTTTGTTTTTTTTTGTTTTTTGTTTTTTTGAGACAGGGTTTCTCTGTGTAGCTTTGCGCCTTTCCTGGAACTCACTTGGTAGCCCAGGCTGGCCTCGAACTCACAGAGATCCGCCTGCCTCTGCCTCCCAAGTGCTGGGATTAAAGGCGTGCGCCACCACCGCCCGGCTCGCAGCCTCCATCTCTTAAGAGGAATGCAAGACCCTTCCTTTGACTTTGGGAACAATTTATGAATTAATCTTGTGCTATTGGGGCCTAAGATCAAGACCAGAGCTGGCACACTGTCTCTGTCATCTTGGAAATGGATAAGTAGAAGTGTCAATTGTGTTCTTAGAGGTCATATCGGAGCGGTGCCCTGGGCTGATGTCCCACATCCTGCCATCTGCAGTTCAGGCTGTCTTGACTGCCCTCACCTGCTTACTACCTGCATCCTTTTACCCAAGGAGCTCTCAGGACATCAGTTGCCTCTGTTTTTCTGCAAAGGTTAAGTATCAGAAAATTAACCCTCCCACCTTGGAAGCAGTCCTGAGCCAATGACTGATGAAAGCTAGTATAAGCACCTAGCTCTCTCTCCTTGGGAATGGAAGAGCTTGAGTTGTGTCTAATTCAGATTCTCAGAATAACCCCCCACCCCAGGAGTAATTCGTCTATTAGCTCAGGCTACCTTCCTTATTACCATTTTTCATACTCTGCCTGTCTTCTTCCCCGTTGCTGTTTCCCAGGCTACTCTGATAAGTGACTGGTGCATGTACAGCTGCCTACACATCTGCTTCTGGGGAACTCCAAAGAAAGGCATGTGAGAACTAAATTTTTTTGTACAATTAATTATGTATGTGCATGTGAATGAATATGAGTGTGCATGTAGATATGGAGGTCAGAGGACAACCTTGGATGACATTTCTCAGATGGCATCTACCTTTTTATTTTGAGACAGGTCTACCATTAGCGCGGAACTTGATGAATAGGTTGTTGAGTTGCAAGTATCTGCTTGTCTCCATTGACCCAGCGCTGAGATTACATGTGTGTGGCAACAAGCTCAGCCTATTTCACTTGAGTTCTGGTCATTATGCTTGCAAGGCAAGCCCTTTATTTTGCTTTTGAACATGCACTCTTATCCATAAACCACTTCTGAGCCTGTGATCTAGTGTGTGTCACTTATCAATAATGTCAAGTTCTCCTGCTGTAAGATTCTATGGATATTGACTACACAGAAATGTAGGGTATATTTTTTAAAATGTTTTGTCTGTTGCAATGTCTCAATATGGAGAGCTAGTAGCTCAAAGGTCACTCTCTCGACAGAGAAGAAGGCTCTAAAAAATTAAGCACTTTTGACCTTGTATTTGCTGCATGTTTATGGTTTTGATTTTGTTCAGGAGGAAGAAGGAAAGTGGCAGCTCTTGGCCCTCTTTACTAGTGCTAACTCTGACCATTAATGCTTTTTAGGGATCTGTGTTTTAAAGCTACCTAGCTATTATTTGAAAGTTAGTGTTCTTAAAACCAGATGATAGAACACATAAATCCACTAAATTGAGTACATGTAAACTGTACTGTCTGTCATAGGACACAGATAACCCCAATGGCTCTGCCTTCCCTGTACTTCTGGATCCTTCCTGTTAAGTGGGTAGCATGTGATTTCCCAGCTATCTAGGTTGCTAAGGCTAGCATCCGTCTGTACATCTCCTTGGACTAAAGCTTGACTTCTTATTCATCTAGAAATGAATCTTATTCATCATTATCCTCTTGAATCCCCTTCCTTTCCCTCTTTCTTCACACACCATCCTGCAATTGCTACATCATTAAAGAAAACAATACCTCTTCTGCCAGCAAGCATTAGTAGTCACTGGTTCCTCAGAAAGGGATGGAGTCTCATGGATGTCCCCTCTAGCCACAATGGAAAAAATCAAAGGACCAAATCTTGTGCAAGCTTCCACAGCTGCTGTGTGTTCATGGTTGCAATGGTAAAGCCATACCTGGATGACAATGACTCATGATACTCTTCCCTATCTTATGACTCTATGACTCTTAAATTACCTCTTCCCACTCTTCTGCCATGTTACCTGGGTCTGGGTAAGGGGAGTAGTTACAACAATTTCTTCCTATTTCATAATTGGTACCCCCTCTATCTTTCTTGGTCTGTCTTGTTCTGCAGATGTAGAAATAAGAGGGCAGGATGTGACTATCTTAAGTGTGAATGAGTCAAGAGCTGGTTGGGTGGAGACAGGAAGTCAAAACAATTTTGATGAAGCCATGAGTGGACAAGGCAAGGGCCACTAGGGATAAAGGCGGATTCATGCAAGGAGCACTGAAGTTGTTTCAATATGAGGCAAGATGGATTGTTGCTCACTTGGCAAGCCCCTAGCCCAGTCTTCTGTTGCATATCAGTAGAGGTGTCTATGCAGTACGAGGAATGGCCTTTTCAAATTTTGTCCCCATAAAGCCAAAAATGAAAATCAGTGTGGTGGATGTAAAAATAACAGAACCAAAGATGTGCTGATCCTTTAAATTGTTGTCACTAGGGTATTTTTATTGTGAAAAACATGGTTTCCTAAAGACATTATCATTACAGTATATCAATGTACTTTGATGGTATTCCTCCTGTTACCTCTCTTCCCCTTCCTGTTCTGTGCACTAGTCCCCTTCTAGGGTCAAATAGTCCCCTTCTGGTTCCATGTCCATGTATATATTAAATCTAGAATCCACATATGAGAGAAAACATATTTTCTTTCTCATCCCCTTTCCCTTTTTGTTCCCTTCCCTAATCTGTTGGCCCTTAATGTGTGGGTGCCGGTTTTTGAATGATTCCATTACAAAATTCTGTAATATGCTGTAATTTTCATTACCCTACCAAGACATCTCAGGCTGTGTTACTTTATGCACAGTCCTGATAAATGTTGGTTTCTGGTCATTGGAGTAACTTTCAAAAATAGAGAAATGAGCATTATGAGTTTACTTGGAAACAGTCACAGAAGTAATAAGAATCCAATTTTTATTGAACCTTAGATGAAAAAGAAAAGCCTTTTTTCCACCAATTTTTGATCAGTAGAGGTCAAAATCCACCATCTGAAGTTAGTTTCTATGCCCCTCCTTTCTCTTGCTTTCTCTCTCTGTTTCTCTCTGTCTCTTTTTTTTTGCTCTATCTCTGCCTGTCCTTCCTTCTCTCCAAAAAAGGCCCCATCATTTAAAAAATGTGTGGGTCATCAGACTCCACTCAAATAAAATTTGCTTCATTGATTCTAAAAAGTGGCATATTAAGAACCCGGTGCTCTATTATGTGATAAACATCCCCTGGCCTTCTATGCGCTACTTTTGCCAATAAAAGATCCACAGAGGAACTAGACAACCTTGAGGTGACCTTCCCTCAGAAGTGGTTTGCCTTGCTGGTACCCCAAGAGTGTTTTATAAAGTTGTCAACCATGAGACTTTATTATAGCACAGATGGAATGACAGACACTGGAATTCCTTTCCCCACAAATCATACTTTGCTGTGGATATTCTGGGTTCATTAGGGGAGTCAAAGGCAGTGGTTGAAGTGTATGCACTCAGGTTTCTTTATGGGTTTCTTGATGAACTGGGGCTGCAGGGTTAAAACACAGGCAAGCAAGCCGGTGAGCTATGTCTAGGTCCTGCATCCAGCCATTCCACTTCTTCGTCTTAGACACTCAGGACAAAATCAAAGAGTTAATAATAATTTATAGATTCTGCCCTGCTTTCATATGTTGGCCCTCGTTTGTGACCCCAGGAAGGGCACTGGGGTGAGCTACAATATGTCATGCTTAGTTCTGGGGTATGCTCTAATTTATAAGCTGCTTAAAATTGCAACACAACATTGCATATTTCTTTTCAGTAATATTAAATGACTCCTTAGCTGTCTAAGTCACCTGGGAAACTTTCAAGGAGAACGTGGCCTTGCTTAGAAGAGAGATTGCAAAGGCCACATTTAAAGATGTCTCAGAGCTCCGAGTTCTGGAATAAACTAATTCCCATTAAAGGCAGTGTGCTGAAGGGGTCTTTGGGACAGTCTCCCCTGGAAAGGTAAGAAGATGACTGTCATACTGAGAAGGGACAGGTGTGTCAATTTGAAAGTTTGCATGAAAGTGAAGGATATTTTAATTTCTTGAAGGCCAGACTAGCACCAGTGTCCCTGAGAAGAGGCCACCCATTCTGTTGCTGGCAGCCATGCTGCCTTACCCTTGGCCTTATGCCACTGGCCCCCACCTGGCAACGCTAGTGTTTCTAAACTCATGGGCAAGTAAGAAGGATGATGTCAGGGCCCAAAGCATTGGATGCCGATCTAAGAGTGCAAATCCAAATCTAATGCTGAGCTTTCTGAGTCGTGTTTACAGTCGACTTGGCAGTTTTCACAGCAGTGGGACAAAGGGTCACTCTGTCCTCCTCAGAGCCACTCTGTACTAAGCACAGAGAAGGGAGACTTTTGTCCTCAAGGCTTCTGCTGCTTTTCTGTAGGTTTCACTTTTCCAAAGAGATCTTCAGGGCAAATTGTCCCTACAGGCCTGCCTCAAGCCCTGCTGCTGGAAAAGGGCAGCAGCAGGACTGGGAATATAGCTTAGATGGCAGAATGCTTGCCTGGTGTGCAGGAAGCCCCAGACTTCATGCTCAGCAAGTATAAAACCTGGCATGGTGGCTCATGGGTGTAAACCCAGCACTTAGGTTTAGAAAAGGCAGGAAGACCAGAAGTTTAGGGTCCTTTTTGGATACAGTGAGTTCCAGACCAGCCTGGGTTACATGAGGCCCTGTCTCAAAACAAAACAACAACAAAATTACTCCACAATGTCTCTATCAGGGAATGACTGACATTGGTCTACTTTACAAAGGTAGAGAATCCTAAGGGCTGGAGGGAGAGATGGATCAGTGGTTAAGAGCACTGGCTGCTCTTCTAGAGGCCCTGAGTTCAATTCTCAGCTACCACATGGTGGCTCACAACCACCCGTAATGAGATCCGGTGTCCTCTTCTGGCCTGCTACCAAACATGCAGACAGAACATGGTATACATTAAAAAAAAAAAAAAAAAAAAAAGAGAGAGTTCGAATGGTGTCTCTTCCCAACAAGTGTAAGGAATTCTAAAGGTGTGTTTGACAAGACTGTATAGCTAGTAAAAATCCCACTAGACCCCAGAACTAGTGACATTTGTCAGTGGTAGCTAAGGATCTCCACCACGAAGTTCTATAGTACCTGAATGCATCTGTGTTCTGGAGAGTTCTCTGGTCTTCATTACTATAGACTCTGTGGTCTAGCTACCATGTGCTGAGAATGACTTAGGACTCAGCCTCAGATACTATGGTCTTAAGGTGCAAGCTCATTTCTTTGAGAGGAGTTTGTACTAGTTATCTGGCTTCCATGGCCTTTGTTACCAGATGTGTGAAACTGGGTGGTAGTTGTGCCTCTTCACAGTTCCTGGCAGTGAGTGATGAGAGTTAAGTTACACTGACGGCTGAGGGCCATGCCTGGGCACAAAGGAGAGGCTTAGCATAGGAACTATTGCTGTTTTCACAAACTTATTTTTATTTTTAACATTGATTTCATATAGGTGCAAGGCTTAGACACTGGTACCTGTGACTTCTCTATATTTGGCTAATCTGTGCCAACTTAATACAGGGAGTCTTAAAGTACAAGAGGCTGGTCACATACACAGCCTACAAACACAGCTGTAAGGCTTCAACTTCTGTCCCTTTGACCTATCTTATTGGTTAAGTCAAATCATGAGGCCAATACCCCTGTTGAGGGAAGAAGAAGCACACGCAGGCCATTAGGTCACTGGGCAGAGAGTGAGAACAAAGGACTGAAAAGCATTGCTTTGCCTTTGCAAACAGCATTACTGTCTTCAAAGAACTCCCAGGAGTCTCCAGTCACAATGGTGCTGGTGAGACACTCTTATCCAGGATGAGGGTAGTTTCCTCAGTGGGAAGCACAAGGTACACGGAAATTCCATGTAGAGTGGGCACTGGGGCCAGCTTCTAAATTCAAGTTTTCCTACTCTGCTCAGATGTTACAGCAAGTTGCATATTAAGGAGAAACTGTGTGTAAAAGCTTTTGTGTTTCTGTAACCTAACAGTCCCCGCTCAGGTTACTACAGCCTGGTCCTGAATCAACACAGGGTTGTCTCACTTACATTCCTCCAACTGGGCCTATTGTACAGATGTGGAACTGAGGCTCCCAGCCCCAGGCAACCCATAGACCTGTGTTAAAGTCATGCCTCCCTGTGGGCTTTGGGTTTTCTAGGTAAGAATTGGGGAAAACATGTTTTCTCACATGGGGACTTCCTTGCATGGGAGATCTCATGATGATAAAGATGGTTTCTTTTAAAGAGCTCTGGCCTCCTTGGGAGAAAGTTCCTGCATAAATTTCAAGTGTTCCAGTGAGATGGGATCCTGGAGATGGCTGTGTGAATAATAAAAATGTCAGCACCTGCTGCAGAGTACCACCAAATGAAAGGGGAAGAAAATACCACACATCAAAGACAGTCAGGGGTTTGTTTAGATTTTAAGCCCCCTGGGGAAAGACCACACCTAGTACATTGTCATATCCGATAAATGTTGAGGAGCAACTGCCTAGCACATGATGTGCAGTTGTGGTGGCATGCGAGACGGGCTCTATCATGGGAGCAAAATAGGGCTGAATGGTAGAAATCCATCTCTGTTGCTGTCCTTCGTGCCTGCTCACTAGCCTGAGGCTGCACTGATGAGTCAGGGGCCAGCAAGAGCTTTCCTGGGAGGACAAAAGGGGCTTCAAGAGACAATTAGGATGGGCACAGAGGCTGAGAAATTAGACAGTACAGAGTCAACTTGTAGCATAAAGTCCACGCTCAAGTTTATAGCATTCATTCCCCAGATAATTTTAGCCTTTGTGGTAGATGGTGTTGGTCTCCTAGGCTTCTTCCTTAAGCACCTATATCTGCTTATCGAGGAGCTTTGCTTAGTCACTGAGGCACAGTTGGTTTGGACAAGGTGGGATGCAGGCAGGTGTTGTGGTGATGAAAGTCCTCAGGAGTGAGTCACAACCAATCTCAGATGGGAAGTGATGGATAAAACATTCGTTTTTCTGGCCCCTCTGTGGGATGGCTCTGTAGGATATTCTGTTTCCAGAGGCCTCCAGTGGGGCTGACCCCATGAGCCTTGCCTACAGAGGAGCCCTGACACTTTCTCATCTCCTCCATCCTCTACTCCTCCCCTGTTTCACTGCTCTGTTCCCTGATGCCCTGTTCCATCCAGCACTGCTTAGAGTCATCTTCCCCCAAATGTCTTTTGTCTCAGGAACTTGACCTGGGGGAATGTAACCTAAGATAGCTGGTAGACCCAGTATAAATCTTTCTTCCCAGGTTCTGTGGAAAGGGTCACAGGCCACACCGAGTCATATAAGACTTACCATCAGATGACCAACACAGAAAGAAGTGGAGAAGCCAACCTATGAGCAGAGTTTAGTGTGACTACATGGCCAGTCTAGACGGTAAGCAGGTGGGAGGCTGCAATGGGCAGAGATTCTCAGGACTTCTTGGAATTGGGCCTTGACACATGGAAATTGGCACTGTGAACTGATATTTATTTCCAGGCAAAAACCCAAGGTTCCCCTAAACAATCCCTAAGGAAACCTTGCCGAAGTCTTGAGGATCTGGTGACCATATTTTCAGAATCAAAAATTGGGAACCCATCTGCCAAAGAATGTTTTGTTTATGAATTGTGAATGCATCTGCTCAGAGACATACATGAGAGAGAATACTGGGAATTGATCCTGCTCCAAAAATGCCAGGATTTGTGGTCACCAGACTCAAGGTCATTTGGTTTAGTGTTTTGCAACAGACTGGGTATGTTACCACAGGGCTGAGAGATGTGGGCAAGATCAAAAGGAAGAATCAGAATAGTCTAAGTTATCAAGATTTGACAATAAGGCTAACTGCCAAAAACAATACTGTAGTTTTATTTACTTTAGCTTTACTGTAAATGAAATAATTAAATGCCTTTAAACATAAATATAATCACTACCTGATTATAGCAAGGCACAGAAACTTAAGTATTTTATTGCTAAGGTGGTGAGAAAATCAGGTTCTCTGAAAAACTGGAAAAGGTTTATTCATTAACTTAAACCAATTTTTATTTGAGGCTCCCATGGGGAAAGGCACAGTGTGAGCCATAAAGGTTGTGATAAGTCAACAGCATCCTTCACCTTCCCTGGGTGAAAAAGATGGCCATCTATTGAAATAAGACAAGACATAATTACAGACTGCAAAGGTGCTGGAAGGTGCAGCAAGAAGGGAGCTAGAGGGTCCTAGTGGCATTTT
The DNA here is from genome assembly GCF_049852395.1 of Peromyscus maniculatus bairdii. Classification (NCBI taxonomy): domain Eukaryota; kingdom Metazoa; phylum Chordata; class Mammalia; order Rodentia; family Cricetidae; genus Peromyscus; species Peromyscus maniculatus. Next base: position 125,753,039 of record NC_134855.1, read on the forward strand.
CATAATGAGACAGTAAATGATTCCTAGGATTCCTGCTTCACACAACATTCTTGATCCTCACAACAAGAAGACACAAATTACCTAGCATGTATGATGCTGCACCATCACAATGGCTCCTTAGCATTCCAGGTTTATGAGTCTTCAGCTAAGTGAACATTGAATAGGATGTTGAGGATAGCACATGGCAGATGCTAACTAATATGATGAAAATGTTAATAACTACTTGTTGACGTTGACGGCTCATTGTTAAAGGCTGGGTGGCTAGTTGATCAACTTTTGGGAAGCAATTGGGTTCTGAAGGCTTTGATTTCCTCAGAGGATTAATCTATTGATGGGTTAGTAGATTCTTGGTACTATAGGGAGCTGGTAGAAACTGACAGCTCATTGGAGGAATTACATCACTGGGGGTGTGCCCTGGGAGTATATTGTACTTGGCTTCCTCCCTCCCTCCCTCCCTCTCTTCCCCTCCCTCCCTCCCACACTCTGTCTCTCTCTCTCTTCTTTCTGGACACCATGAGTTGAGCAGCCTTCTCTGTCACGTTCTCCTGATACAATGATATTCTGTAAACAGATGACCTTTGATCAACATCTAAAACGTAAGCCAAAATAATGGCATTCCCTACCATGACAGACTTTTTCCCCTCAAACTGTGAGCTAAAATAAAACCTTACTCCTGTAAGTTGCTTCTTGTTGGATAATTTTTTTTGGTGACATCTACAGGAAAAGTAACTAATACACAGTCCTATCTGCCAAACCTTCAGATATCCTGTCAGCTACATTGCTAAAACCATATGGCCTCCAGCCTGCTCACAGAAAGTCACTGCACTCAGCTAGAAAGCCTTTCTGACTGATTGGCCTGAGGGAGCACCCAGTCTCCTGGAACTGTAGTTATAGATGGCTGTGAGCCACCACACAGGTGCCATAACTCCTACCTCTCTCCATCTCTCCAGCCTTCCTCCATTACCCACTCTTGGTTCTCCTTTTCTTATCCTCCTTTTAGTCTATTTTCTACTCTGCCCCACCCAGGCACACTTTATTTTATCTCATGCATGTGTATTTGAGGTCCTTAAGAATCTTTCTAATAACCACTATCTTTCCTTCCTACAACATCTCAAAACTTTTCTCCCTTTAATTATTAAGTCAATTTGAGACAGTTTCCCATTTTCACTGATTACCACCCAAGGAGTTCACTGCTTTATCTTGACAGTATTTTGTCTAGAAAAAGATATTCCGAGAGGAAAATAAAAAGAGCTGGCGGAAAAAGTGACACCTGCTTAGCACTTCAGAAAGCATTGTGTACTGGCAAACCTTAGCATTAATGCTTCTTAAAGGGAAATTATCACGGGTTTTTAAGGCATTGAAAGCGAAGATGAGGAAAACAAAGATGGCGGTGGCCTTTGGCACACACTGAGGAGCTCTGTGGAGTCTGAAAGATCCACGGAGGCCCTGAAGGACGACACAATGGCAGAAAAGGAGCCTGCAGTAGCTCTGGGACAACGTAAAAGGGGGGTGATTAATGGGAAAATACTTTTAAAACGTGGACTCATGAAACTGGGAAGAAAGATGGCAAAGCAGAGCTGTTTGCTGCAGAGAATGACAAATCTACACCCTTCCTCTCTGTGTCTCAGCCAGCAGGTTACAAGCACAAAGGTCATGGGCTGTGGCACCGAGGGCAGGGAGATGTGTGGTGGCTTTGGAGCTTCTGCAGGAATGGGTCAGTACTGATTAGGGCCGACCATGGCCTGCCAACCAGCTCCCAGCATGGAGCCATGGTGACTGCAGCCTGTGCTGCTTGCCCTGCTGGGAAATGGACGGTGGGACAGTGGATCTGCCAAAAGGCTACATGCACAAAGGTCAGCCATGCTGAACCTTGGGGTGGCAGGTATCTGGGTTGCAGAGGTGTGATGCAATCAACAGCTAACATGGAAACTGCCTCTGGATGCCCTGACTAGCTGCAACATCACCCTGACCTGGGCAACAGCAGGATATTAGAGACAGGTCTAGGCAATGGTCCAGCATTAATGGTGCTTTAGAAACCAGAAACCTTGAACCAGACCAACAAGTTGTTGCAATGAATATTTGCTTGTAAAGCTGTTAGGGCAAAAAAAAAATATATACTGTGTGACAAACTGCAGTTTCCAATGCCACTATGATGAACAAATATGAAGTGGAGAGGTGGGAAAGATGGAGGAATGGAGTGGTGAGTGTGTGGTGGAGAGAGACAGAACTAGAGACAGAGATAGGCATGAAAGAAGGTTATGGTGGATGAGGAACATGTCATTGCCGAGTAGGGCTGACAGGGTGATGTGCAGCAGACTGGAGCCTGTGCAGACTCAGCCCCAGATCATGCTGCCTACCTGCATGATTGCCCTGGTTCTGAGCAATGAGAGGATGTTGGATATGAATAATGGTTCATTTTCTGGATTGGACCTCCTTGAAAGACCTCTAAACCCATGCTGCCCCTGGAAGCCATGGTGGTATCCATGGTCCAGAGCCCCAGGCTGTGTTGAAACCGAAGATTCATGTGGATGTCCGTGGTCTGGGCTGCCACTGGAAGCGATATGGACTTCTGTAGTAGGTGCTACTGCAGGAGGCCTTGTTAGTATCTGAAGTCCAGGGTACCACTAGAGGCCATGCTGATGTGAATGGCCTGTATTGCCACCCAGGTCCATGTTTGGGTCCACGGTTTTGCTGCAGCAAGGAGTGTTTTCATGTCCATGACCAGTGTTACCACCAAAGGCCATGTGTATGTCCGTGGTCTGTGCCCCTGCCTGAAGCAGTGTTGATGTCTGTGGCCTGTGATGCTGCCAAGGACCATGATGATGTCTGTGGTCTGTGCTGCAGCCAGGAGCTGTTGTTGATGTCTGTGGCCCAGGTCCATCAAAGACCATGTGGATGTTTGTGGCCATGTGCCACCTCCTGAAGCCATGTTAATGTCCATGCACTGGGCTGCCTCTGGGGACCATATTGGTGGTGTCCGTGGCCCATGTTGTCCCAGAGGCCATGTTGATATCCTTGGCCTATACTACAAATGAGGGCTATGATGGTGTCTGTGGCCCATGCAATATCAGAGGGCTATGTTGATGTCCGTGGTGGTTTATACTGCCACTGGGGACCATGCTGAGGTCTGTGGCACATGCTGACTCTGGAGACCATGTGGATGTCTGTGGTCTATGCTATCACCAGAAACCATGTGGAAGTATATGATCCATGATCCTGCTGACTGTAAAGGGCAAGAAAGCTACTTTTGCAATGGTATTGATGACTGAAGACTCACAGCTAAGAAAGAAGGACATAGAAGGCTTCTATGATAACCCTTACCTCCAACCTACCCCCCAAACAAAGTAAGAGCTGAGACAGGAAACCATGAAAAGAATTCTTAAAAACAGTGATAAGGATGCTGAAATTTAGCTCTCCACAATGGAGGGTTTCTGGTGGGGGTGCAGGTGGGGAAGAACTCAGTTTTCTTTAAGGGGCTGGCTACTGGGAATTTGACTATGCTCCAGTGAGTATATGGGCAACACAAATTGAACTCGTGTTTCTCCTTCTTCTTCTTCTTCTTCTTCTTCTTCTTCTTCTTCTTCTTCTTCTTCTTCTTCTTCTTCTTCTTCTTCTTCTTCTTCTTCTTCTTCTCCTTCTCCTCCTCCTTCTTCTTCGTTCTTTTGGAGGGGGTTACAAGGGTGGGGAGTAGACCTGAGAGGACTGGGAAGTGAGTGCAATCCAGGTACATTATGTGAAATTCCCAAATAATCAATAAAAATATTGTTAAAGAAAAAGAAAGTAAAGATAAGTTGTGTTTATGACACAAGGGGTCTTTTTTTACAGCATAGGTGGAGATGTTATGAGGTCATTTTCTTGTTCCCAGGGACACACACAGCATAGTGTCTCTACATTCTTCTTTAACTTTCTCCTTTAAGAGCTGACAGAAAGAGGAGCTGATTTGTGTAAATGTCTTCGGAAATTTTAGTTTTGGCTGCCTTTATTTTATTTAATTCTTTTAGTATAAAATCAGGATGGATATTCCACTTTTAGGTCTTGGTGGACTGCCCAAATATATCCTTCAAAATTAGACCCATTTCTTAAATGTATCTGGAGCAGTGTCAAAAAGGCATCCGAAGCCAAGCCTCGTGTGCTTTTCAAGCCTTACGTAGAGAAGATCTCCGAGGATTTCAGCTATGTTAAGGCAATATTTCTGTGGACAAAATGTGTATCCAGCCTGACATTTTCCATCCTAGATTTTGTACCTGCTGTGATGTGGAACGGCCTTGATATGAAATCTCAGAGGTTGGGGTTAATAACAGAACTTTACTGGCCTCTGAGGGCTGGTTCCTCACAGTCATTGTTCACAGACGCCAGATGACCTAAGAGGATCCTGGAAACCTGGCACCTTGCTGCCTTTTTGGCTAACACCACCAAGGAAAATTAATTGTTATTGGTTTTGGAAACTCTCACCCAACGCACAAAATGGTAATATCAGCAATTATGCTCCCCCCCCTTTTTTGGCAGAGATTGGAATTAGGAAGATGATAAATGCTGTGATTTTTTTTTATTGTAACTACCCCAAATGGCTGGTTTCAGGGCAAGAAAAGGGTGTTACATTCCTGTGGCTGAGGATCTTATGAAGTTTCACTTGACTAATTTGCCTCAGCTGATGAAATGTAGTGACTTGGAGTCTTTTTTCTGACTCAGTGGGATTTAAATTCCTGGTCATTCTATCCCGAGGCCTAGTTTGCATCTTAGCTCAGGGAAAGGACAGCCATGGGTCAAACTGTCGTGCCCTGCCTTTCCATTAACCTTCTCTTTCTGTGTCTTACCTCAAACATCATCTTTGATACTTGGAGTCAAATCATTGTACTCTTTTTTTTTTTTTTTTTTTTTTTTTTTTTTTTTTTTTTTGCTTTGGCTAGTCGTGGACTTAAATCTTTTTTCTGTCATCAAAACTATGGAATCAATGCCATGTCCTCCAAGAAGACTCCTTAGATCACCCCTCCACTTCTTATAGAAAGCCTAAGTCTAGTTTTGTGCTTGCTCTTAATGTTCATTTGACTTGCTTTCTCTGCTTGCCCACTCCCTTCTTACATGTGAGACATAAGCACAAGTTCACATCCAGTCATCCAGAATTATTCATGTGACCCATCCAGTGCTTAGCACCAAGCAGATTCAAAGAAGCTCATAGTAAATGAAAATTTCTGGCCAAGGGACCAGAACATCTTTTATCCCAAGACCTTAGTCATCCGATAACAATACTTCATAAAGCAGAGTCAACCCCCTGACATAACCTCAAGTTCCAGAACACTTGGAAAGCCCAAGTCTAGTATCCATGGACACATGCCATTTTAGGTTATCGCTGCCCATCATCTGCTTCCCTTCCCCGCAACAACACCTTGACTGAGTTCATTATTGAGAGTTGGCTTTACTTCATGGTATGTCTTCTTGGAAGAAGAGGGAAATGCAAGCAGCTCTCTCTTCCCCACAGAAGCAGGTGTGATCCCTGAAGTCCCTTCCCCTAGGGTCTTTTCTCACTGCTTTAGAGCACTTTAGGAAGCTAGCCAAGAATCTGGTCTGAGTCAAGCATTTCCTTCTGGCTTGTTGGTTCTCCAGCTGAGATGAAAATGCTGGCCTTTATTTTCTCTGAAATATGCAAAGGAGATGATCAATTAATTCCTGATGCACTCCTCTGCCTCCTGCCCTGGATCTTGTTTCTTTTCTATTTCATAGTCACATCTTCCATCCAGGCCATGAACTTCTGAAAAAAAAAAAAAACAACAACAACAAAATCCCCAACAACCCTGCTTTCCTGTTGAGCATGAGTTAGTCACGTCTGCCTCCTGTTACTTGCAACCAGAGATCCTTAATAGGTATATTTTTAAATCTGTTACAGAGTTGCTAAATGACAGAAGCCTTTAAATGAGCTGGAGGTTGAACTCTTCTACCCTCAAAACTAGCTCCCTACAGAGTGAGATATTTTTCTTTTCGTTCAACTATCTGATAGAAGCAACTTATTTTGGCTCACAGTTTACAGGGCACACATCATGAAGGGAAGGCATGGCAGTTTGGATACTGGTGGTGGAATCTTATACTGAGGCTCATCATATGTCTGTGGCTGAGAGCTCAGGCTGCAAGTAAGGCTGTGCTATAACCCTCAAAGTCTGCCCTTAGTGACCTGTGTCCTCCAGCCATACCCCATCCAAAGGTTCTATAGCACCCCAAATAGCACCAGGAGATAGAAACTAAGTGTTTAAACACAGGTGCTTGTGGGAGAAATCTCACATTCAGGGACTAGCATAGGAAAAACCCAAGTATGACAAAGGTCAACTTCATTTAAATAATTCCAAACAGTTCTTCAAAGTATTTTAGAGTTCTTTTGTGGAGGTGGGGGGACAATGTCATTTTTCAAAATCAAATTCAAACATAATTATTTGATGTCCTGGCCTTTTGGGAGGAAAGTCAAGAAGCAAAGAGGAATCACAGTTTTGCTTGTTCATTTGATTAGCTGCTTTTTCAGACAGAATAATACTAATGCTTAAACTCAAGATGTGATTAGAATCATTGTTCTGGGGATGGATGGCTGCAGAGGAAGGGGATACATGGCAAGAGTCTGTATGAGAACAAGAAGCCAGTATGCACCCCTTCCCATGGCTGGAAGACCTGAGGAGCTCTAAAGAAACAACACATATCTTTCTAGATGGGAGCTCTCGGTGACTAAAGTCCACATGGGCTTCAGAATTGGGCCAGGTGCCTTTGGGAGGCTGGAGGTAGGGACCCTGAGCTTCTCCTCTGGTTCTCTTGGCAAAGAACATACAAATTGAATGAGGTACCTAACAGTCTCACAGACTTCTGGAAACAAACACTGACCTGCTTACACAGTTTTTGAAAAATCCCACATCTGACAGAGAGCTGGGACAGCTGCCTCCCAGGTGGTCTTGCCAGGACAAACACTGCAGGACTTTAGTGCCAACAGAATCTAGCTGGCATAGACTCACAGAGGCTGTGTGGCAGCCCATGGGACTTGCTCTGGACAAACAGCCCGATGCTGACACATGTATCTAACCTGCAATCAATACATCATCTGTGACAACGAACCAGCTGGGAAAGGCATTGGCTCAGTGGACTGTTTAAACTTATGACTTATAGAAGAGTTTGATGGTTAGGTGACTTTAGTGAAAGAATTAGAATATCTGGGGGAAAATGAAATAGGCACAGTAAAATTTAACATGTGTTTTTCTCCTTTCCAAAACCTATTTTCTACTGTTATCTCCCAAATGAAAATTAGGGACAAGAGTTAATTGATGAATTGGTCATGCTCCTTTTAAATTTTGTACTCTAACATTTTCCTCCTGGTAGGTATTTTGAACAGGGGAAATGCATTCTTTATTTTGCATTGTGAAAATAATTTAGGATAAGTGTTGATGAATCAAAATGGATAAGAAAACATATAGGAATGACTGATACCTTTTGATTGGATTTGTCTGGGTGTCTAACAGCTCATGCCACCACACCTCCATCTAACTAGTCATCTTTGTAGATGCTCCAGCATTTCTTTCAGGAAAGGAAGTAAGAGGAAGTAATGAGCTTTCTAGGTCCTAAGTTATTACTAAGCATTATGGAGGTATGAAGGAAGAGGAGGACTTTGGGGAAATTTGTGGAAAGAAGGCAAAAAGGAGCATTTCATTTTTCTATCAAGTTTCTTTTGTAGATTCCCTTCAATCTGCAGGGGAGGAGTTCCCTGTCCAGGATGGGGACCAGGAAACAAAACACTGGGGAGATATCTGATATGAGAAACCATCCTCTTGTTTGTGAATAGGAAATCCTTCTTGTTCTGAGCTTTTGGTCCAGAATTGAGTAGTGATTGTTTCTAAGAGGTGTCTAGAGTTCTGACTAGATCATCTCCCCTAGTCTTGTTTTTCAGGGTCTTCTGTTGTGGAACACACATACCTTTGCCTCCTGCAGTCTTTTCACACTTTACCCTAGTTTATTGTCCAGGTTTCCTTATGCTTTTTGTAGGGATTGGCCTTGACCTTGGATGAACATGAATTCTTGTTTTGCCTCTAGATTTGAAAAGTCTCCAGTAAGTTTTTTTTCCCAGGGATCCAGGAAAGTTTGGAAAGTTATTGTTGAAGGTTGCCCTAAGCCCAGGAGTGGAGATGGGAGCAAATAGACAAGTAGATGTCACTCTACAGAGAGTGAGGTGGTGGAGAGGTAGTGTACTACTATACTGCCTTTCAAAAGCCTTATCCAGCAATGTCTTGATACGTAGCACTTGCCAATTTCCACAATGTAAACCTCCCCATTGTATCACAGCACAATTCTAGCTGCCATTTGCTTAACATCTACTTACTAGTTTCCAGAATATTTAACAATCACCTTTCCTGAGTAAGGAGAAGCCATCTTCACAGGCTCCACACTCACGAGCCCAAAGCTTTTCAGGGAACCATTTTTAGAAATCAGAAGAATGTTAAGTCCAATGTGTATTGAATGGGAAGACACAATGCAAATTTATTCCTATAATGAAACAAGAGAATAGGTTCTCTGTCTGTGGTGATGAAAATGTGCTATGAAGGATGGGAACTCACTCTGTAGACTAGACTGGCCTCGAACTCACAGAGATCTTCACAGAGATCCGCCTGCCTCTGCCTCCTGAGTGCTGGGATTGAAGGCCTGTGCCACCATGGCCCAGCAGACAGGGGCCATTCTTATTCAAACCATCACACCCACTTGCAAGTGAAAGGTTCATATTGAGGATTTACAGAAATAAATCTTGGTTAGTAAATCAGTTGTTTTTCTTATTATCATGACCAAATATTTGACAAGCAACTTAAGAGAGGAAGTATTTATTTTGCCTCACAGTTTGAGGCTACAGTGCAGCAAGAGGAAGCTATGAAACCAGGAATCAGCATGATGGCAGGAGTGTATGCCTGGGACATCTTGGTGGCACAGGAAGCAGAGAGTGGAAAGGAAGTAGGTCTGGCCTATAAAACCTAATACCCCCTTCCCATAGTCAGTCTTCTACTTTCTTCCACAAGGCTACTTCTCTTCAGTGTTCCACAGCCTTCTAAAACAGTTCCCCCAACTGGAGACCAAGTGTTCAAACACAGAAGTTTACGGGGGACATTTTATGTTCAATCTATGACCTTCTTCTCCTGGTCCCAGTATGCTCATGACCATTTTCTGATAAAAAAAAAATATTTCTGAAATGTCCCAATTTCAAAAGTCCCCATAGTTTTCCACAGCCTCAGCACTATTTAAAATCACCAAATGCCTTCTGAGACTCAAGACAATCACTTAATGGTGAGACCTTGTAAAATAGAAAAATAAGTTAAATACTTCCAATCTATAGAGCACAGAATAAACATTCCCTTTAGGAAAGGAAGGGATGACAAGACACGGAGGAATGACTGTGCCAGTGCAAGACTGAAATCCAGCAAGGAAAAATAACAAATCCTGTAGCTCCTTGACTAGTCTGTGTGGCCTGTAAAGGGTTCATCAGAGATCTAACGACTTTGGGCAGCCTTCCCCCTTTAGCTTGCTTCTCTCTTGGTTCAGGTCCACTTGGTGCCTATGGTTTTCCCTGGCAAACCCACCATGGTCCTCCCATTGTCAGCATCCTTCTATCTTCACCACAACTTAGATTTTACCACTCGGCCATATCGTAACTGGCCTCAGCAACTTCCTGGAATCTTGGTGCAAGTCAATGACCTTGTAACTCTTGCATTTTTTTTTTTTTATGTCTGTAAAATCATTGTTACGAGAACAACATGGCCAAATTCTGCTGCCACTTCAAGATGTAGTGCAGTCCTCTTGTCCCATTGCTGTAGTGGCCTTTGTGTACCTGGGTGGCTGAATCTAAAAGACCGCTTTCCTAAGTGGTTGTTTCCAAGCAAGGAACGTCTTCAGTGGCATTCTCATCTCAGGTTACCCCCTCTCAAATGAATTCATGTTTTCAAAAGTTGGAATCTTTAGGGGTGGGGTCTTGATCTCAGGTGTCTTTCCTATTTTCCCAATGCAGAACTGTTGTTTTTCTCTACAATGGCCCGGATGTCTTCAGCAGTTACAGCTATTGGCTCTGTGCTTAAACCTTCTCATTGTCTCTCCTAGCTGAAATGTACATTTTTTCCCCTTATCCCTGTGCTCTTTCTCAATGTAGAGCTGACTAAGAGCAGTGAGCAGTAACCCTGCCACATCCTAGGTGTTACATTTTCTTGAAAATGCCTTTGCCAAAGAAGTAAGTCCATTAGTTTTTAATTCAGCCTCATTCAAAATTTTAGGACCTTATCAGAATGCAGCCAGACTCTTTCTTTGCCAGAATGTAACGTGGATGCCCTTTAGCCCAGTGTCCCATAGAGTCCTGATGTTGTTTCATGAGTTTGCATCAGTAATGGCTCTGCCTTGGGTGATATTAGTTTCAAGAGTTGTAGAAAAGACAATAGTATTTACATGACTCATAAGATGACAGTCTGGAAGAAGAATGTATGCACGAATATAGCTCAAACAAACAACAAAACAGGTAGCAAGAAGAAAGCACAAATAAAACCCCAACAATCTAACAGCAAAACACGCTAAGACGCGGCACAGACATGGGGGTGGTGCACTTACTTGCTGACCTGTCACTTTGACAGAATGTGCAAATGGTTTAGACAAAAGCACACCTCCCTGACCCCCCTACTTCTAAATGCTTTTGTATAGGGAGAAGCTGCTGGGAGAAGATACATAATAATCTGTCTTTACTGGACAACCTTGTGGAGTGGATGTTAGTGGACGTAACCCCTCCATATACTTTCTTAGTGATTACAAAAAGTGATTCAGTGGAGACATCAGATTTCACACTCAGAGATTCAGCAAGATGGAGCTGCTGTTATGTCTTAATATCTCTGCAAAATACATTCAAAACTAAACACAGATGAGCAATATGCTAAAGGAGAAAGAGGTGTGAATGTAGGGGTATGCATGTGGATTTCTAGGCCAAGGATTTTTTTTTAAACTCTGTTTTGGCTTTTGTTCATGTTCAGCTGTAACTTCTCCATGTTCAGTGTCTCCCAGCTAATTTGTACATGGCAGAGTACAGTTGAGTACAACTCCAGAAATACTTACCTAATATTTTGACCAATGAAAATGAGCCTAGAAAAATTATGTGGGGCTGGGGCAGAAGACACAGGATTGGTTTCTAACCACAATTCAGACTTACCTGCCTTCAAGTCTTCTTGGCCTGACCACTTTCAAATAACTCTCTCTGCCTGCTTCAGCCTATACATCGTTTCCAAAATAGCATGAAAAAATTTTCTCATTGTATTTCAAAACAAAAAATGTTCCATCTACATCTGGAAATACTAAAATATGTGCTTTTCTATAGTATTTTTTTTAAAACTAGGTATGGACAAGGTTCTGACCCTTATTATTGGAACTTAAATCCAGATGGGGTCTGGTAAGGTTCTAATCATTTGATGGTATTCTTTTGTGAAGATTTGTACATCTTTAGGGCAATTTCTACTTTAAAGAAGTTATCATTTGTGGGAGGTCCCTTATGAAGATTTTTAAATAGTTTGGGGAAATTTTCTCTTTCTTTGAAGATTTTTATAATTCAGTGCAAACATTTGCCAACTGAGATGGTCACATTTCCCCACTGTAAAACCTCCTCATCAAAAATAAATCCAATCTCTCTTTTAATGTATTGGCTGTAACTATGCTGAAGGTTTTTTTCTTCTTCCTTTCTTTCTTTTTTTAATGTTGGAAACACTGAAAAGAACATACTGTGTTTGAGTGAAAGTAAGGTTTTCAGTTGTGCAGGGCAACAACCAAAATAGCAAACTAGAGGATGCATATGTTAATACCATTGAGTAGAAGATTAAAATAACAATGATCAAAGGAAAGGATGGTTGGATGTGTGACATTTTTTTCTTGCAACTTACTGCATTTTTATGGAAGCCTTATTGTTGGCACACACATCCAAGGTTCAAAGGCAGATTCTATCAATAAAAGGCTTAGTGAGAGGCTAAAGTCTGCCTAATTTAAAAGGTAACACATCTATAGATGAGCTAATAACTGCCAACTGCATCCCAAGTTTTTTTCAGCCTACAGTTGACAGATTCTTCCTTTCTTCCCCAAGTCTGAGATCTCTTGATGTCTTATGGTCTGCTTGAAGGCAGCCATCAGGCCAATTCAGCCCTGGAGTACCTCAGTCACCACACCCTTGGATCTCTGGTAAAGGAGCATTCTTAATTCTTTGCATTTGCATCATTCCAAGGGCATCTGTCTCTGGTAACCCTCAATATTTTCCTTATGATTAAAAAAAAAGTTGGGGATTTGTCTATTTTTGTGTTATTGTTGTTGCTCCAACAAAAATACCTGTCAACAGGTAATTTATAAATTGCCTTTGGCTCCCAGAACTGGAGACAGAGATGTCCAGGGATATGGCACTGGCATCTGGCAAGGGACAATGTTGCCATGCGGCAGAGGGCATCACTAGGAGAGTCCAAGTAAAGCTGTGGGCTGCCATTGCATTTGGGAACCCTATTTTCAATGAGCTATCAAATCCTAAGTACCCCTCAAATGTGTCACCCTGGTATACCATCAATCTATGAATTTGGGAGTTAGTTTTCTAACAGTGAACTTAGGGGACATGGTCAAAGCAGAGCAGGACTCTGGTTACAGGCATTGTTACAAGGACCTGGAGTTCACTCAGCAGGCAGAGAGGTAGATTCAAGACCTTCTATGTGGCAGGTACTTCCAGGTATGGGAGCTACCCGAGGGAAGAAAACAGTATTTGTCCATCCTAGACTGTCCGGCCTGCAAATGGGTGAACATCTCTGGCCTGCATCTCCACTGCTGTCACCTTTAATTTGTTGCAGCTGCAGATATGAAGGACAATCTGAGCAGGTGCAGATACTCCTCCACCAGGAAGGGTTCTTAGTGAGGGCTTGGGGGATGAGAGATCTGTTTTCTTCCTGAAAAGAGGGTGTAGAGCTAGAAGGGACAACAGTTACCAGTTGGGGTTGGGAGGCAGGGTTGTATACAGCAGCCTGTCTGCCTGCCTTCAGGGACATCTGTGTCCTGTACTCTGATCACAGAAGTTTTTGCATCTCTAACACCTCCTGTGGCCAGGGATGACTTGACCATTCTATGGATGCTGGTGGTCCCTTCTGCCCTGCCTTATTCTTGATACCTGAAATCATCATCTAGGCCAATGACCTGTCCTAAATGCTTTGTCATTGGTCTGCTTTGGAAAAAAAACAAGAAACCTCTAAAATGTGGCAACATAGAAACTATTTAATATATATTGTGTGAAATAACAGCAAGGCAGTGAAACTAAGGAGGAGGTGGCAGACTAGAATACGACTGATTTCAATTTTGGTTGAGTGATCAGAAGAGACCCCATGCTCACAATGATATTTGAACCCAAAGGGGAAAGAAGTGATTGAGGTTGTTCCCAGAATGTATGAAGAGTGTTTGGGAAATGGCCAGGCAGTGCAGAATCTCTGGGGTAGGATTCTGCTGGGCTATGACTGCAGGAGTGAGACCCACAGAGAGGAGAGGAGAGCTAAGTTGCAACATGCAGCCTGACCATTTGAGAGCCTGTGAGGTGGGAGCCAAGACTTAGGAGTGTCCCATATAGATACTGGGCAAGTTAAGCTTAATTTCATCTTAATTTTTCTATCACAGAAAGTGGACTGAACAATTATCATTCTTTCTCTCTGTCTCTGACTCTGACTCTGTCTCTCCCTCCTTCCCTCCCCCTCCCTCCCTCTCTGTTTTTCTTTCTTTCTTTTTTCTGATTCCATTCTTTTGTAAAGATGGAATTTGTAATTCTTGTCATTAAAACTTGTGAGGTGTTCAGGTCAGCATTGCTGGGGAAAGGCTGATTTTAGAAACTTTATCCCTTGATTCGTAATGATTTCCAAGCCCCTTGTCTGCATGTCTAAGAAAGTCACCAGATGGGAAGCAGAGACCCCTTGTTCTGAAGGCCATCTGTGAACTTCTGTGCCAAGGGCATCTGTGATGATACTGGACAGAGGTCTCCTGTGGAAGGAGATGGGTGTGTCCATGTACATACTATCCTGGAGATGTCAGGTGAGTTCCATCTTTCCCTACGTTGTTCCATCTATGGAGTCCTAGAGCATGGGTGTGTTCTAGCATTCTCTTTCCCACAGACTGATTGTTCCTACTTAGAATATGCACTGCAGTGTTATATGGTGGTTTGAATAGGAATGGCCTCCAGAGGCTCAAGATTTGAATTCTTAGTCACTAGGGAGTGGCACTGTCAGGAGGTGTGGCTATAACACAAATTGCTAAACGGCCTTAAACTCGGGGCCAGATATTGAGGTAAATGCTGAAAGATTAGAGCGACAAAGGAACTATTCACAGCCACCACCTCTTACCTCACCAACTCCTCAGCCTGAAAAAGCCTTAACCGATAGGCCTCTAGTTGAATAAGCTTCCTCAGCTGAAAAGCCTTCAGCTGAAAAAGCCTCCAGCTGAAAGGTACACTTCTGTTGAAAAGCCTTTAATTCCTGTCTCCTTACAATTTATATACCTTTCTCCACCCAGCCATCACTTCCTGGGATAAAAGGTGTGTGTGCTTCCCAAGTACTAGGGTTAAAGGTGTGTGCCACCACTACCTGACTTTGTTTTCTCTCCTAGACTGAGTCAACCTCATGTAGTCCAGGGTGGCTTTGAACTCACAGAGATCTAGATGGATATCTGCCTCCAGAGTGCTAGGATTGTGTGTACCACCACTGGCTGGCCTCTATGTTTAATCTAGTGGCTTGTTCTGTTCTCTGATGTTCAGGCAAATTTTATTAGGGCACACAATATATCACCACATTTGTCTTGTTGGAGTAGGTGTGCCCTTGTTGGAGGAAATATGTCATTGGGAGTGGGCTTTGAGGTTTTAAATGCTCAATCAAGCTAGGCCCAGTGTCTCTTTTCCTGTTGTCTGTCCATCTAGATGTAGAACTCTTGGCTCCTTCTTCAGCAAAATGTCTGACTGCATGCCTCCATGATGATAATTAACTACACCTCTGAACCTGTAAGCTAGCCCCAATTAACTATTTTCCTTTATAAGAGTTGCCATGGTCATGGTGTCTCTTTACAGAATAATAACACTAACATCGACTACAACACTACACAAATCCACTCAAGGCTAGATTGTTGCTCCTTTTGTTGTGACCTTGGAGATGACATGGTCTGATAGAGGCCTTTAAACAAGTGCAACATCTAATGTTGAGAATCTGGAATTCTTCCTCTCCATTTTTTCCTAGGGATCCATTGCTCTTTGTCGAATGAAATGTGCAGAATGTGCCAAGATCATCCTTGCTCCTCTGCTTTTCTTCAGAGTCCATTATGATGGAAGAGGACATTGAATTGTGTGTGTGTTTCAATACAATTTCAGTTATAAAGATGATTCTTATAGATTATTTATTTAAATATTCAGGTTTTATATTATTGAAAAGAGGTACTTGTCCATAGGGCACCCATGCTCTCAGGGATCCAAAGGTTTCTAAGTTGCTTGATTATTCTTCAGAACTAAAAGAGCTATAACAAAAAAGAGCTGACTTTTTAAAGCAGGGTGCACCTTCTGATTTTCTTTCCTCTGTCTTTAAAGCACAAAATAATGATAATGAGAACAAAAAAAATTGAAAAAGTGGATTTGTAAGTTCAGCAGTTGCTGGGAAAACATCCCTTTTGTATTTTAGAAAAGCCTTGAGTCTTCTCCTTTTAACTTGGTCAGGTTTGAGAAAGGCCTTCTTGTTTACTTTGCAGGTATTCAGACCTTTGGATTTAAGGCAATTGATGTTTCTAATTCCTGCTCGAGATTTTTCTATCCACAGCTCCACCCTGCAGTTCTTTTTGCATTTCCTCTGCTGGTCTTTTCCCTGCCTTTGTGCTTGACTTATTAACTTCATTTATGTTCAACCTGCTATGGCTTCTTCTAAATGTACGTAATAGCATTGGCATCACACTTGCTGGTTTTTTTTTTTGACACCCTTCCAGTGATTATAAATACTATGTTTATTATTACTAGTTTTGACTTTCCATTTTGCATTTATATTTGAATTTCCATTATGTAGCATAAAAATTTCACACAGAATGAAACTCACAGTTGTAAAGCATGTAACAATGTAGAATACTTTAATGTATACAGTAGTAAGTTTTTAGTGTTTTCTCAAATATTATACAGCCACCAACTAATGCTAACTAGAATGTTTCTATTAACTTAAAAGGAAATACCGTACCCATTACCCATTTTTCCCTTATCCCCACCATGGCAGTTATAAATCTGCTTTCCATCTTGTATCCTCTGCTCTTTGAACATTTCAAAAGAATGAAATCATGTAAAAGGGGCTTTCTGATAGGTTTCTTCAATTAGTGTACATTTAAATTTTAAAAATCACATTTCATTTATTTACTATCATTATTAGCACACACACACACACACATGTGTATGCGCACACGTGTGCGCACACACACGCACGTGCATGTGTGCATGCACATGGGCTCCTGTGTCACAGCACAGGCATGGAGGTCAGAGGACAACTTTCATGAGTCAGTTTTCTCCTTCCACCGTGTGAGTCATGGAGATTTAACTTACAAATTTGGTATCAGTCACCTTTACACTCCTAGCCATCTCACATTTTCAAAGGTACAATATTTTATGCTCTTTGAGAATTTCATACATGTATACAACATACTTTGCTCATATACACCCCATGCAACTAACTCCTCCAGACAGTATAACGTTCTTAAGACTAGTCAGGCCATAGCGTGTGATATTCCTCTTCATGCCGCGTAGATGGCAAGGTGTCTCTGCCGTGTTCATGGCCAGGATGCATCGCATTTGTTTATCCGTTTATAGGCTGACCGCCATCTGTGCTGTTTCCTCTTTTTGACTGTTCCTTATTAGGCTGCAGTGAGTGCTTGTGTACGAGTTTTGGTACGAACATGTGCTTTCACTTCTCTTGCGTATGTATCTAGGACTGAAGTTGCCAGGTCACATGGCCACATTTACTAGCTGGAGGGACCGTCAGCCCCATTTTTGTTTCGGCTTACTTTTCTACTCTGTACCGATACTGACACCTTTCTGTGTGGTCTTCATCCATCTTCTTTGAAGAACAGTAGATTGAAATTCTCTGTCCAATTTTAATTGATGACTTGTAAGGATTTGGGATAGTTTGTGCCCTTGGCCTTCAGCAGAGATACACTTCATAAATGTTCCCCCCCCCCCATTCTGTGGTTACATCTTCATGTGATACCACATCATAACATTTTAAATTTCAATACAGTACTATCTCTTGCTTATTTTGGTGTTATAACTAAGAAACTTGCCAGCAATGAGATCATAAAGATTTACAGCCGAGTCTCCTGTAAGTTTAGTATACTGAGATTTCTTATGAACTAAAACTTGGGTTTTGTACTTAGTGTGAAGTGGGGGTTCATAGTCATTCTTAGCATGCGGACCTCCAATTATCCTAGGATTATGTGTTGAAAGATGATTCTTTCCCCCTTGGAATTGTCTTGACTCTGCTGTTGATAATTAAATAACCAGTTTCCGGAATTTCAGTTCTGTTCCATTGATCTTTATGTTCGTGTAAATGCCAGAGCCACATTGTTTTGATTATTAAGATTTTATGTGAATTTTGAAATCAGAAAATGCCAGCCCTCTAAATTTTCTCATTATTTTAAAGAACACACCAGTTTTTTATTGTATTTTTTCCATGAGATTTTGAATCAGAGTCTACATTTCTGAATAAAAGGTAGGTGGAATTTTCACAGGCATTGCATTGAATCAGTAGAGCAATTTGGGGGAATATTATGATCCTAGTAATGTTATCATTCTGTGAGTATAGATGTCTCTTGTTATTTATGCTTTCTGTTTCAATGTTATTTTATACTTCCAGTATATCTGTCTTGTACTTTTATGGATTCACTTAGTTTAAAATATTTTCTTTTAATAATTATTGTAGTATTGTATGATATTATTTTCTTTATTATGTTTTCTGATTACTCATTAGTATTGTATAGAAATTTAACTATTTTTTACACATTGATCTTGTTGCTTACAAATTTTCTGAAATTATTAGCTAGTAAGTGGGTTTTTACGGATTCTTCATGGCTTTATATATATATAGTGATATATAATTTGCAAGTTGAGATCATTTTAAACTATTGTCTAATTAGGTTGAGCATAATATGATGATGGATAGAAGTGGTGAGAGTGATATATTAACTCTGTTCTTCATCTTAGGTAAAAGCTTTCACCATTAGTTATGACACTAACTGTGAGTTTTGAAGATTCTGTTTATTTGCTAGTAGGAGTTACCGCTAACTTCTAATTTCTATATTGAGTATTGGGTTTTTTCAAATGTTTATTGCTCTGATTTAGATAAGCAGGATGATTATCTTATTTTTTTCTATTAAAATGGGGTGTTATATCAACCATTTGTTGTATGTTAAATAGATATTGCCTTTGTGGCACACAACTTTGTTATAGTGAATTATCGTTTTCCAGGTTGCTAAGATTTTGTTGAGTATTATTTGTGCATATATTTACAAGCTATTTGGTCTATAGTTTTTTATGATGTGTGTCTATGCCTTTGATATTTGGACTTTCATAGAATGAGTAAAAAACATATTTCTTTCTTTTACATACTTTGAAATTATTTATAGAAGGCTAGTGTCTATTTTTAAATGTTTTCTAGAATTTGTCATGGAAACTATCTTATCTTAGACATGTCTTTATTTAAAACTCAATAACCTTAGACATTTTCAAAGAAAAATTTAAATCATTTATTATTTTTAAGAATTTCATATGTGAATGCTGTATTAGTATCACTTCCACCCCACACTCTCTTCCTTTCAATTCTTTCTGTCTCTCCACTCCCTCTCAACCATATGACCTCTTCTTTAATTTTTATTGTTAAGTATATGTATAGCCACATATATGTATAGATAAGTATAACCTATTGAGTCCATATGTATGTGTGTTTAAGGGATGACCACTTGGGATGGGATACCCGTCCTTGGAGAAGACTTAATCTCCCTCTCTCAGCAGCTCTTCATCTAGGAGTGGGGCCTTGAAAGATTTCCCCCATCCATGTTGGGATGTCGGTTGGTGATGTCACTATGCGGCTCTTCTTTAGGCCGCCATATTGTTGGGTATTATCTGCATGTCTAATGGTGTTAGTTGGTTTACCGTGCTTCTCAAGCCTTCCATCTTCTTTGGTCTCGTTGTTTATATCCATTATTGATAAAGCAGTCTTGGAACCTCCAACTAATATTGTTAAATTGTCTTCATCTCTTGATTCTGTCATTTTTGTTTCATATGTTTGACTGTTCTGTTGTTAGGTGTGTGTATGTTGTAATAGTTGTATCTATCTTCTTGATAGAGTAATATTTTTATCATATTTTATCATATAGAAACTATTTCTTTGTCTTTAATAAGTTTTGTCTTAGATTCTATTTTATCTGGTAGTCGAGTCACTTCAGAATTCTTTTTTTTTTTTTGATTTCTGTTGACATGAAATGTCTTTTTCTGTCATTTGACTTCACTCTGTTTTGTTGTTGAATCTAAATGAGTTGATTATAGATGCCTATCTCTTATTCATCGGAGTGCTTTGTCCATTTACATTTATATAAATTATATACCATAGCTATTAATAATGAAAGATTCAGTTCTTTCTTTTCCCTTTGTTAATATGTTTTATATCTTTAATTCATGTAGGGTCTATCTTCACACAGAAGGAGTATTTGTAGAGTTCTCTGAGGTGGTAGATTTGTCAGTTTTCTTCTAATTTATATAAGCTTCATTATACATTTTAGAAATATATTACAATATAACTAATTATTATAGTCTTCTATCAGTATATGAAATTCTAAATTAAACCTTTCATAGAATTCTATTTTCTAAGTAATATCAATATACTTCCTCTCTCCACACAAACATGAATTTAAATCATATCTGTATTGGTATAAGCATATATAAATTTAAATTTTCACCTTAGTCATTTTATAACAAGTATATCTCTCTGTAAATAAATACCATGTTGTGTGAACTCTGACCCTGTCATCTCACTGTGAGAATTTCTGGCTTAGCATGATTTTAGCCAGTTCATACCTGACATTGTAAAATGTTAATATTCTTGGTATTTACCCCATTCGCACTTAAACTTCATTTTTATTAGATGGCTTCTGGAGTCTCTGATTCAGTTAAAAATACTTTTTACCTTTTCTATAATGTTTTCAATGTTCCAGCTGTTCATTGTAAGCTCATTTGCATAGCCTGATTTTTACATGCCAGCTCAACAATTATTTCTAGCTGTATCTTTTTTCACATGTTTGCTGTGGTAACATATACATAATAGAATAACCCCTAAGAATAGCTCCTTTATTTTTCAGCCTATTATCCAGTGGTAATAAATACAGTCAAATTGTAAAACCATTGCCATCAACCTCAATGGTTTTCTCCATCCTGAAGAGACCTGTATACCTGTGAAGCAGCAACTCTCCACTCTCTTCTCCACCACCTGCCCTGTCTGCTAGAAATGTCTGTTTTACTTTATGACTATGAATTTGTTTGTTTCAGGTACTAACATCAACAAAATCCTACAATGTTTTGTCTTTTTGTGTCTACGTTATTTCATTTGGCATAACTTTTAGAATTTAGTTATTTTCACGATGTATCTGAATGTTGTTTACTTTTAAGTTTGAATAATATTGCAATGTAATATCATTTCATCTTTTGTTTATTCATGTGCTGATGGACACTTGAGCCTGGAACATTGTTATGAATACTGTGGTACAAGTATCTCTTTGAGTCCTCGCTTTCAATTCATTAGGGAACATGCTTAGCAGCAGAGTTTCTATATCATATGGTAATTGTATGTTGGGTTCTTTTGGAGGGGGGACACCCTCACTGTTTTCCACAGTGACTGTATTATTTTGCACTCCCACCAGCAGTGCACAAGGGTTCTATTTTCTGCACACTTTCACCAATGCTTGTTATTTTCCAGGTTTTAACTTTTAAACATTAATGAAAATCATAGTAAAACTAGGTGCTTTAGTTTACTCTTCTTTAAAGGATAGTAGAGCTGATCCTCTTTCTGTACATTTCCTGGACAGATGTCCATCCAAATACTTACTTATATCTTTGCCTGTGTTAGTTCAGGGTTATTTTGTCTTTCTTCTGCCACGCTGCAATTCTTTATGTATTCTCAATATTAATGCCATAGCAGAGATGTGACTTGCAAATGCATTATTCCATTCTGTGGGTTGTCTTTTCTACTTACTCAGTAGTGCACTTTGATGCACAGAAGTTTTAAATTTTGATATAGCCAAATTTATGTATTTCATAGTTTATGTTTTTGGTGTCATACCTAATAAATCTTTCAAAATCTTATATCTGAAGCTTTTCTCTTGCATTTTCTTCTAGGATTTTTGTAGCTCTAGTCCTTACATTTAGGACTTCAATCCAGTTTAGTTAATGTTCAAATAAGGTGTTGGATAAGCATACAACTCCTCCCCATTCTCTCTCTCTCTCTATACACACACACACACACACACACACACACACACACACACACACACACACATATATGTGTATATATATCTTTATATAGGACATGTAGTTTTCTCAGCTCCATTTGTTGGGAAGATTGTCCATTATTCATCGAATGCTCTTGGCTCCCTTGTCTAAAACAACTCATATGTGTGGGAATTTATTTTTTGGTTCCCTATTTTTTCCATAGGTCCATATGTCTTCTCTTATAGTGTTGCTACAGTGTTTTGATTATTACAGATGTGAGGTAAATACTGAGATGAAGAAACATGAATCCTCAAACTTTTTTTTTTTTTTTTTTGGTCTCAAGGTTGTTTTGGCTGTTTGGGATCCCTTGAGATTTCATATAGATTTTAGGATGAGTTATTCCTTTCCTTCAAAAAATGCTATTGAACTTTTGATAATAATTGTACTGAAATGTGGATTTCTGGGTATTATTATTATCTTTACAATCTTAAGCTTCCCAGAGCATTAAAGAGACATTGCTCCATTTATTCATGTCTTAATTAACTAGTGATATAACTAATCAATATATAACAAATACAATTTGTTACAAGGTTTTGCAGTTTCTTCCACTTCATTAATTCCTAAATTTTTATTCTTTAATTTTTTATTTTATTTATTTATTTATTTATTTATTTATTTATTTATTTATTTATTTATTTATTTTTTTAGTGAACACATGCAGGGAAATTGACTTGTGTGTGATGATTTTGCGTCCAATTACTTTGTTGAATTTGTTTACTGATTTTAGGTTTTTGTATGTGGGAACTTTAAGATTTTCTATATGTAAAATCATAACATCTTTCTATGGAGATTATATTACTTCTCTCTTAATTTGAATAACTTTTTATTTCATTTCTTTGCCTAGTTGCTCCAGCTAGGATTCTATTTCTGTGCTGAAGAAGCAGTGAAACTTTTAGATCTTTACTGGGGAAAGCCTTTGGTGCTTTTTATTCAGTAAAGATGATGCTAGTTATGAGGTTTGAACAACACATGGCCTTAGGCTGGGTGTGGTGATGCGGTGATGCAAGCCTTTAATTCCAGCACTCAGGAGGCAGAGGCAGGCAGATCTTTGTGAGTTGGAGGTCAGCCTGGTCTACAGAGCAAGTTCCAGGAAAGACAGGGCTACACAGAGAAACCCTGCCTCAAACAACAACAACGAGAGAGAGAGAGAGAGAGAGAGAGAGAGAGAGAGAGAGAGAGAGAGAGAGAGAGAGAGAGAGAGAGAACTATACATGGCGTTTATCATGTTGAGAAGTTTTATATCAACATTTGAATGTCAAATGCCTTTCTTGCATCAACAAAATGGTCATGTGTATTTTTACTTTCATTTTATTAATGAAATTAATGTATTAGATGGATTGGTGTTCATATGCTGAGCTATCCTGACCATGGCGTATAATCTTTTTAATGTGCTTCTCAATTTGGTTTACTAATATTTTGTTAAGGATTTCGACATCAGTACCATATGGAATAGTTATCTGCAATTTTCCTTTCCAGGCTTCATTTGGCTTTGCAATCCAGGTAATGTTGACTTTTTTTTTTAAAAAAATTTCCTCAGAAAGACTAGTATCAGGTCATCTTTGCATGTCTTGTTGCATTCATTCAAGAAACTGTCCAGTCCTGGCCTTCTCTTTGTTGGTTGCTTTTCTGATGATTGGATTCAAAGTCCTTGTCAACAACACACCTGCTCATTGTTTCTGTTTCTTTACACATGTTGTGTGCTCAGATGCCATTTTGATCTAACCTAGCTGCTTGAATGGAAATTACTTGTATTGTTCATTTTCTGTTTTCACACTTTAGGATAGGGCCCTACAAATCCCCGCCTGTCAATCAAATTAGGCCCCACGTGCTTTTATAACTAAAGGTTTGTAAGACACTGAAGCTTATCTGTGCAAATGAATCATATAGCAACAGAAGAACTGAGTCTTTGTGGCATGGACCCCATGACCTCACCCCACAAAGTCTCAAGTACTTATTGACTTGTTATTACAGAGAACATTTTCTGACTTCTATATTAGAAAGCTTTTAAATAGTTTGTTTTACCTAAGATGCAGTGGCATTCAAGTATATAGTGACACTCCTGCTAAGAGAAGTGTTACATTATGAAACAGTTGCAGATTTTAGTGCACCCGACTTGTCATACATTGTGGAGTATGGAGAGGCATCACTTAGTATGTAGAGAAGCAAGAGCTGTGGGTTTATTTCCAAGACTAGACAGCATGTTCCTTCATTTTAGGGGAACATATAATTCAGTTAAAGGGAGAGCAGCTTAGTTAATAAAACCAGACAGTGCAGAATGCTATATGAAGCTACTTGAAGTGCTGCTGTCTCAATATACCATGAGAATTCTGAGAAGGAAGATGCCCTTCAGCCTGACAATCCAGGAAAGTTGGATTCTTCATTGAAAAACAGCAGCCTTCCCTTTCATTCTTAAAATATATCTAAAGGACCCACTGCAGATATTATACTCCAGGACTAAGAGGTGTTCTTTAGTTAGCTCATTTCAAAAGTATACTTCAAAGTTTTTGTTCAATTTTTTATAAAGAAGGATCATTTATAGAGGGTTACATAAATAACTTTTAAAACCCAACACATACTTTTCACATTTCTTTTTCCATTCAGCTTAAATGTCTGACTCTCCAGGCCCTGAAGCTATCGTGGTCAGACAGTCCAAATATAGAGAAATCACTGGTAGCCAGGAGTTGCTGTGCTCTGGTTCCATGATGACATGATGATAGCTTCATGGAAGCAGTAATAGACTCCTGGGTGAAGGTTGGGGAGGAATTAGCTGCATAAACAGGCTGTTGAATCTGCTTCTTTTTCTATAGTATAAAGATTGTGAAGAGACCATCTTAATGTTCAGAGTGGCGTCTTTTGGCCAGCATCCCTGAACATAGCATGGAGAGTTGTCAACTATAAAATGTCCTAGAAAGCTTGCAATTTACGAGTTTAACGGCACACCTGAGGATTACAGGGGTTTTTCCATCTACTCATAATGGCCCAATGACTGATTTAGCGGAGAGGAAGCAAGATGACTATTCCTGATCTCTTCCTAATATTTTCCCCGTCTTGCTGACTTCAGATGTTGGGGGTGCAGCAGGTGTAGGATTTGTATGTTGTTTTGGCTGTATTTTAGAATCAAGCACAAAGGATGAAGAGGAAGCATGGTTCTTAACGAGATATAAATACTTCATTATCTGCAAATGGGATTATTTTACAGTTCTCACACATTATTCATTGCTCATCTGTGCTTTAGTTCAAGAACTTCTAAAAAATGAAGGCTCAAGAGCTTCTTAGCATTGTATTCTTCTCTGTTAGCACCATTGATCTGAGGACCAAGGACTGTAGGGCAGCTACTTGGATGACCAAGTTATGGATCTAATTTTTTTCTTATGTAGCACCTTTGTAATATGTCTTTTAATTTTTTAATTAAAGGTGTGAATATACAGATTTAATTATTCTTACCCAATTAATGAACTATTTATACTTTCCACTTCATCCTGACCCAATTATGGCAATTTTTATTTTCCCAGGAAGTCATCCCTTCCTTTTATATTCTCAAATAGTACCTCTGGTGATTTCTTTATAATTCAACATTTTATGTGCTTGTCTTTCTCCTTATTTTTTTATTAAAAATTTTTTCTTTCCTTTTCCATACCAATCCGTGTTTCCCCTCCCTCCCCTTCTCCCACTCCTCCCCACATCCCATCATCCCACCCCCATCCCCTCCTCATAGAGGGTAAGGCCTCCCTTAGGTAGTCAACAGAGGCTGGCATACCAAGTTGGGGCCAGATCTAGTCCCTTCCCCCTGCATCAAGGCTGAGTAAGGTATGGCACCATAGGGAATGGGGTCTAAAAAGCCAGTTTGTGTGCCCAGGATAAGTCCTGGTCCCATTGCCAGGGGACCCACAAACACATCAAGCCACACATCTGTCACCCACATTCAAAGGGTCTAGTGCGGTCCCATGCAGGCTTCCCAGCTGTCAGTCCAGAGTCCGTGAGTTCCCACTAGGTTAGGTCAGCTATCTCTGTGGTTTTTCCCATCATGATCCTGACCTCCCTTGCTTCTATAATCCTTCCTCCCTTTCTTCAACTGAACTCCAGGATCTTGGCCAAGTGCTTGCCTGTGGGTCTCTGCATCTGTTTCCATCAGTTACTGAATGTAGGTTCTATGATGACAACGGATCTAAATCATCTCTAAAATACAATCATTAATGTATATTGATTATGGAATTTAATGTATAAGTTAATAAGCACCCATGAAATATGTTTGTATATCATACACCAATCATATTCACCCTCACTTCTACCTTCTCTCCCGATCTACTTAATTTTTTTCCAATCCTTAATTTTGTTTGATAATTTAAAAAAATCTATATATGACAAAAATAACAAACCTATTTTTCTAGAGCATTTCTAGAAATGCTAGGTGTGTATTTAGCCCTTGGTTGTGCTGTTTTATTTAGGAGAAGGCAGCCACCTTTATAGGATAAACTCACCTGAATAAAACTGACTTCAGATCCATCTGAGAGCTGAGGATGAACAAAATGTTCTGACTGTGGAGCTCACATTGCAAACCGTGTGATCCTAATGATGTTAAAGCCATTTCTTCAAAATTTCCAGATAGTACTGGGCCTTATTTTCTTAATTTAACTCTCCTACATGTGCACACACGGTTATTTATCTAGTGGGTAAAATCAGAAGCCATGAATTCTCTAGGAATACATTTGTGTGTAAGGTATGATTATTCATCAGTAGCGGAAGCTCAGACACTGTAGGAATGGGAGTCCCTTTCTCCCTCATTCCAGGTGCCTTTCCAGAGCACTTCAGGGTTTTTAACCTGAAATATAAGTATAGAACACTGGCTCTGTCATGTAAATTCTCTGAGACAATTACTGAGAAGACACAAAGAACAAAAAGCATAGCTTACAATTCTATAGCATCTTTTTTTTTTCTGCCTGTGGATTTTATGGATGTGCTGGTTGGTTTTTGTGTCAACTTGACACAAACTTCGTCATATTTGGGGAAAGAGGATCTTAATTGGGAAAATGACTCCATAAGACTGGCGTATAGACAGGCCTGTGGAGTATTTTCTTGGTTGATGGTCGGTGTGGAAGCTCTCAGCTCCCTATTGGAGGTTCCAATCCTGGAAAGGTGGTCCCATGGGGAGCAAGCTAGAAGGCAGCATTTTTCCAAGGTCTCTGCTTCAGTGCCTGCCAACTTCCCTTCATAATGGACTACAGCTGTAATCTAATGCAAATCTTTTCCTTCCTAAGTTGCTTTTCTTCACAGTGTTTTATCACATCAATAAAGCCCAGCGAGGACAGTAAGTGTGAGGATGTGTATGTGCTTTGGGTTGTATGCACACATCCTTCCAAAATTCACATGCCAGAGCATGAATCCCTAGGTGAGGATGATCAGACTTGGCTTTTGGGGGTAATTGGACTGGGAGGACTCCTCTCTTATTGGATGGGATTCATGCTCTCATAAGAGGCTTCAGGGCACTGCTTAACTTTCATTTCTCCTGTCATGTGAGGACACTGACCTTGTCCCTTTTGTCCTTCACACTATGGGAAACACAGCAAGGAGCTGGTATCCTGGAAACGGAGAGGATCCCTCAGCAGACACTCAGACACTTTCTGGCACCTTGATGCTGGCCTTCCAGCCTCTGAATCTGTGACTAATGTATCTGCTCCTTATAAAAACAATCCAGTACAGAGCATTTTCCTATAGTGATAGAGACTAAGACTAAGGCACCAACTAAGGTTGTCGAAGTCCAAGGACTGGGGACCTCCTGCTACTTCCCATGTGCTAAATTCACACAGTGTTTCGGGAGTTTATTTACGAACAAATTCCGTTTTCAAAAGGCCTACATTGCTTTGGCATCCAATTCTTTCGTGTCTTTTTGGGAGTTGCCTTGTGAGAAAAAATAGGAAGTTTTTAAAGAGAAATCCTGCTCACAATTTGTAGACAGCCTTAAGCTGGGCCTGTTGAGGCCAGTCTGTCATCTCAGCTGCTTGGGTGCCTGAAGCAAGAAGATCACAAGTTCAAGGCCAATTTGGCTGCATAATGAGTTCAAAGCCAGCCTGGGCAACTTAGTGAGAAGTTGTTTAAAAAAAAATACTAAGGATGTAGCTCAGTGATGGAGTGTCACTTAGCATGCACAAGGCTCTGAATTCAGTTCCTAGTGCTACAAACAAACAAATAAACTTACCACCAGTGTTATCTTTATTCCTGTCAACTCAGGGACTTTGCCTCAGTGAATATGGGAATACATTTTGAGGGAAAAACTTGGGTTTCCATAATCTTATTTCAGGAGAAATACTGAGAGGTAAGCAAGTGTTCAAAAGTTTTGGCAAGAATACATCACTGAGCCCTGGAGCAGGATAATATGTTCTCACAGGAATTCTGAAAAAAAAAATAGTCCAGCTAAATATCCATAGCTTATTAATATTGGTGAATCCTTTCAGTTTGAGGGGCTTATGTTCATCCCCGAGGACATTGAACAGTATTAGAGAATTTCCACAGTTCCAGCCTGTGGCCATCCTCTTCAGCAAGTCATGGTGCCATCTCAAGGCAGATAGAAAACTGTCATGAGAAATTCACCATTTGGAGGGAGTGGGGCAAGAAGTACAGTAGAGAAGAAAAAAGCTTCATTTCTTTAAAAGACTCTATTTTAATGTGTATATGGTGCACATGCATGTGTGTGTGCAAGTGTGTGTGGGAGTGTGTGTGTGTGTGTGTGTGTGTGTGTGTGTGTGTGTGTTTGCACCATACAGGTGACATTCCACATGTATGCACGTGGAGATGAATGTCAGGAATCTTCCTCAAATGCTCTCCACTATTTTTACTGAGGCACAGTCCCTGAGTTGAGCTCAGAGTCTGGAATCTGACTAAGCAGCTTGCTGTGGGGATCCCCCCTCTCTGTCTTCTGAGCACTGGACTTACAGGTGGGCTGGTGATGCCCATCAGGCATTTACATGGCTTTCTGGCATCTGAACCCAGACCTTCCAGCTTGCATGGCAAGTGCTTCAACAATTGAGTAATTTTCCAGTCCCAGTCCTCCCCCCCCCCGCTTTTTTTTGAAGAAAGACTTGGAGTGTTTGAGTCCAAGCTGAGAATGTTCCTTGTTTCCTATCTTGTGATGGCCAGGATTCAAATTCTCTTCCTCAGCCTTCTTGTCTTTGTAAATAAAAATTTCCCAATATTTTTATTGGCCACAACTTTATTAACTTTCTTTTGGTGTGTGTGTGTGTGTGTATGAATGCATGCATGTCTGTCTGTCTGTCTTTATGCTCTGCCATATGTCATTTCTCAGAATAGAAAGCATTTCTAACTCTAGGTAATAAATAACAAATTTTCAAGACCTAAACTAGAAACGCCATCTCTGACTTATCCATCGTTTCTGGCTCATGCTTCTATAAAACACAAAGCACATACTTTCTGACCACAATTGAAACCATTTTCAAATAGTGTTTTTGGAGGAATGAATGTGTATAAGACTTCTGCAAACCATTTGTTGAGACAGCCATGAAAATCTTCACCGTTCTGTGTGTTGGATTTTTCTTTATTTCTTCCTTCTTCTTAAGGATCATTTCAAGGTTAATGTAACAATAAAGTGGGGGCAATTTTCTCTCTGAGAAATAGAAAAATAGATAAAGTATATACCACATGCTAGGTCCAACCCACACCATGTGACCTGAAGAAGGAAGAAACTTTGATACAAGTCTGACATTTCTCTCATTGATGACCCCCACAGCAGATCCTCAAATGACCCAGCCAGGCTCTTCCCTTAGAGAAGGACTGTCTGATGGCCAGATCTGCCCTGGAGCCCCCTTCTCCTGTGATCCACCAAGGCTGACACTCCCTCCTGTGGATTTTGCTCAGTGGCTGAGAATCTAAGCATGTGCTAATACCCAGGCCTTTGTCCTCATTCTCCTGAGATTTCTGGGTGACTCACTGTGAATGGCCAGGTGTGGAAGGGAGAGACACATGGAAGAAACAGCCAGGCTCAGGATTTATATTTGTCTAATGCCACATGTTCCCAAATGCTTTCTGGGCTGTTTCAAAACTGGTCTGCACAGATATTAATCTCTGTGACCATATGTCTGAAACTTTTCATCACCAGGGAACAGCTGAAAGTAGTTGGTGGTACTCTGTGAGATCCCTGGTAGGTGTTGTAAGTCCAGCCAGAAGAAGAACATGTGTCTGGGGCTTTGGGGCCATGATGAGAAATGCCTGCTCCTCCTTGTTCTTCTTTTTTGAGCTTGACTGCAGTTCTGCAATTGTTAAGCCTCAGGTAAATTTACTTCCTACCAACAAGGATTGTAGTGTGTGTGGGTTCCCTCAGTCAAGGCAGGAGGTCAGGTGATGTTTTCCTGGGTATCTCCTACCTTCTTTTTAATAGATGGCATCATACTTTCTAAGTTGTACCTTCTCAATTTTAACACTGCAAACGCACCCCAAACCAGAGAAATGTGCTATGCCTAGGCAAGACACAATCTCTTATTTCATGTTTTTTAGGTGGCTAATCTATGTATTAGAATGCTTGGGGTGGGGGCATCGCAAAGACAGCTTACAACCCTCTTTAAGTGTTTTGTTCTACCGAAAAGGGTGTTGCTGTCCACTCAGTTCCTGACCACGGGCCGCACAGCCAAGCCTTGCCTATGAATGTGCAGTTGTGGTTGGTGAGTGTCCACTCAGCCTTTCTTACAAGACTCATATCAAGAATATCACTGCTGCAATTTCCCTTACATCAGAGCATGAACATAATGATATGGACAACTCCCCCAATCTCCCCAAACAAAAACAAACAAGCAAGCAAGCAAAAATCAGAGTGTGGTGTCATTTTATGTTTGGAACAATAAATGCCCACCCAACTTTAAGTGGCTCTAGCATGCCTAATTCATGGCATTTTACCATTTCAGGTTCCTCAGTCTGGATAATAATCAGTTATTTGTAGATACAGCCTACTCTTCCTTTTCCCACCCAACTTTCACCACGATGTTGAATTAAAGTTTGTGATGATTACAGTTGGCATTCGTTTTGGGGGATGAAATGTAATTGATGCTTAGAGGGAGGGGTAAAGAGGGCTACAGGTACTAGACTCACCAGTTAGATAGAAGTGTCTCGTGTCTGTGGGTCATCCTGGATGTTTACAGCAAATTGGAGAAAACAGTTGCCTTGGTAATTCTCCCAAGCAAGCAGGATGGAGATGGTACATGACCAGAGAGCTGATAAATAATTTACAGTAAGAGATTCTTCCCAAAACCTGCCAGAAAGGGGCAAGGAGCAGAAATAGGGAATTATTTTGTGAGGAGTTAGATGATTCCTATGAGCGGCTTTTCTTTTTCTGAATATTTTTCTTTCAATTTACTTATAATCAGCATTCAATTACTTTACAGTGTAACCTTAGATAGCCCTCTGAACAATTCTATGAAGTTGGGGCCACTGTGTCTGTTTCACAGATGAGGAAACACAGAGGGCAAATGGCTGCTAAATCTGCCCTGCAGGAACCAGATGCCAACATCCACACTCAGGTACCTCTTCCACAGCTGCCTCTCAGCAAGGTGGTGGGTGATGTATGGAGTCAAATAGGTAGACAGGAGAGCAGTGATAATGGAGTCAGCTATAATGGTGGGCTCAGAATTTATTAGAATTTTCAGTGCAAAACAATACTAATATTGTTTTGTTCTACCCCTTGTCCTATGGATGGCTTTAGAAGTCATTGTTTTGAATTTATACTTCATCTTAAATCCTAAACCTGTGCTGTTCTACATAGCAGCCATAAGCCATTTTGGATTTGAATATGCTGCAAGTCAAAATTGAGATGTGCTCTACAATGCACTCAGGGGATTTCAAAGATTTAATCGGGAAGAAAATGTAGCAAAGCTCATCAATAGTTCCTCAGATAGCTTATGTAAGTGATGATAGTTTAGATATATTGGATTACATAATCCCAGCACTCGGGAGGCAGAGGCAGGAGGATTTCTGTGAGTCAGAGGCCAGCCTGGTCTACAAAGTGAGTTCCAGGAAAGGCACAAAACTACACAGAGAAACCCTGTTTCAAAAAACCAATAAATAAATAAATAAATAAATAAATAAATAAATAAATAGTTTTACTTGTCTGAAAAAGCATTTGAATGTGTACAACATCTCAAGTTTTTATTTATTTTTACTTGATGTGTATGAATGTTTTGCCTGATGTATGTATGTGTATCACCTGTGTGTCTGGTACACACAGAAACCAGAACAGGGTGCTGGATGGATCTCCTGGAATTGGAATTACAGATGGTTGTGAGCCATCGTGTTGGGAACCAAAGCCAGGTCCTCTGCAAGAGCAGAAAATGCTAAGCCACCTCTTTAGCCTTGAATAACATTTTAACTTTGCATCTGTAGCCCATATTATATTTCTGTTGGAGGGTAATGCTTCAGAATCTCAAGCACAAAGAGAGATAGATTGGGTTGACCTAAGCCCAGTAACTTATATTTGTTACCCAGAGCTTGTAAAATTTAAACAACTCAGTAGACAGGTTATAAACTTTCATTAAAGTGCTCAAGAGAAAAATAGAAATTAAATAGGAACAGCCCTTCTAAAAAGCCAAGTCTATTGAATGATCAATGTTGTAAATTTCTATAGCAGGGCGATTTATACCAGGTAATTTTTTAAACCTGTTTTAGATGAATTCATAAACTCTGGGGGCGGGGGAGATGTAGTTCACTCAGTAATCAATTGGTTTGTCAAATATTTGCTGAGGGTTTGTGTGCTCCTGTGTGTTTCTGACAGGGCCTATAGTAATATCCTAGTGAATGAGAATATGAAATGATTGACTATCGCAGGAAAAAAATTAAGGTCTCAGACTCTCACCACATGTGTGATAAAGAGTTGTCCTATTTAACTTCAAACCTATTTCACACCTGAGTTCTGAAAGCCCTGTGGGGTGTATATGTGCATAAGTCCCTTGTCTGCCCCAGATCCATGAATCATAACCAGCCTAGGGCCTGGCTGGTTCTCTCACATGAGTCCTGAGCCACTTACAGAAATGCTGCTTTTATCTTTGCCATTTCTCTTTCATAAGAATGATAATTTATTGGCAAATCAAGTCTAGAGAATTTTTTAAGTGAAGTATATGTTTCAATGCTTCTTGTCAACAATATGCCTATTGATGCTGACAGTACTTCCTACCTGCTCCCACTTCAGATATCCCAATGAATGAAGAGCAAAACCAGATGAGGGATCAGGGGTCTCCCACTACCTTGCTCTGGAGAACTCACATGATCTTACTGGTGAGCTAGATAGTAACTATCCCATCTCTCAGACTAGGAATTTTTTGGAGGGAACTTCAAGGTTCTACCTCTGGACAAATGAATCAGGGTTAGGGGTTAGATCTTGAAAAAGATGCATTTTCTGAGTATCTTGAGGAGGTTCTGGATTCCTCTTATACCCTGCTATAGAATTAAAACAAGACAAAACCCTTCACAGTAAGTTAAGGGTCTTTATTTTTTGTTCATAAGCCACAGTAAGAAATACTATTTGCACTGAGAACTAGCCCACAGATATATGACAGAGGCCAAAGCCTCTGTATTGTGTCATGTTCTCAGGTAAGCTGGATACCTTTGTTTTCTGTATTGTGTAAAACATTGTCTCTTGTCCCCACAATTTAGTAATAGTTTGTAACTTGCCACTTGAGAAGACTGGGGAACATGGCCCTTTCCAGCTCCCAGGGGTCAAGGCAGACCTAGAAACCAGAGAGAACCAACAGGTCCACCCGGCCTAGCAATGGTCCCTGGTCCACCCTCTGCTGGGTTTGCTTTTCATTTCAGAATTCTTCCTTAGTGGTATGAGGGTCAGTAACCACACTCTAACTTCTCTGCTGTAGTGGCAATCATCACTCATGCAATGTCCACATCA
This sequence comes from Peromyscus maniculatus bairdii, assembly GCF_049852395.1. NCBI lineage: Eukaryota > Metazoa > Chordata > Mammalia > Rodentia > Cricetidae > Peromyscus > Peromyscus maniculatus. Next base: position 125,786,500 of record NC_134855.1, read on the forward strand.
GAGTGTTTGGGGTAATAGAAAAGCTTCAAAGAATTCAGCAAAACCCTGCACACTGAGCCAGGAGGCACAAGGATATCCCCCTCCCTGACTCTTCACCTCCTGTCCCATTATTCAGAGCCTTTCTTCTTTATGCCCAGACACTGGCCTTAAACTGACTTTTTTGTTAATTTAATTTTTCAGAAACTCAATTAATATTATAGAACTAAAGTGGTAGAATCAGGATTAAGGCCCATGGGACCAAGTTTTTATTTTCATTTTCTTTGTTTGTGGCCCCGGGGTTGAATTTAGGTCTCATGCATATTGGGCCAGTGGTGGACCACTGAGTTATCTTAGTCCTCTTTTAACTTTTTAGTTTGAGAGAGGGCCTCACTGAGTTGCTCAGGCTAGCCTTGAACTTTTGATGGCCCTGCCTTACTTTCCCAAGTGGCTGGAATTTCAGGTCTGCAATATCAGGCCCAGTATTTTTTCTTTTGGATAAAGAGCCTGGGGGCAACCTTTCTAATCTGTTTGATACTGTGCATGATGGGAGTTAAATATGGGATTGCTGCCTAGGCCCCTGTTCTACTTTTCCTCTCCACAGTAGCAAATTGGGGGCTCTTTTGCCCCCCAGTTGGTAACAGAGGCCCCCTTCCTTGATCCTGATGGCATGCTGTGTTGCACAAGCCTCTTGGGACTTCTGGTGCTGATGGTGCACAATGGGGAAAATGTAGGTTTTTGAAGCAAGACATCCTCTCCTCCACAAAGCCAGAGGGCAGCCCTGGCTCTTGTGTTTAGATTTTTGTATTTTGAGCTAAGTTGAATTCACCAGCTGCTTCTTCAGCTCCGCTCTCACTGCCCATCTTCTGGAGGAAATCTGCTAGTTGTTCAGACCACACAAGTGAAAGGGTCCTTGCAAATAGCTGCCATGCCCTCTGACTTCACTTTAACAGCCCTCCTAGGAAGTAAGGTCGTAAGTTCACTGATGGCAGGAAAAGCCCACCGGTGTCCTGAGCGATCCCACACATTTACTGGGCCTTCCTAATTCATAAAGAAGCCACAGTGCCTCTGGAGCCCAACGACTTTTCCATGTGTTTGGTATTTTTAGTTCTAGGCACCGTCTTCAGCGCGTCTCCAACATGTGTTTGAGAATGGCCCAGTGGCCTCATATTAAGATAATTATTTTAACTGCTGTTTTGAAACACACCACAGCCCTGTACCCAGAAACTTCCTACCCAGCAACCCACACAGTTGGTTAAGCAAAAATTGATCCCTAGTCAATCAAATGAATCTAATAAGTTGTAGATAAATACACGATTTCATCACCTGCTGTACTGCACCCAAAGGGAGGCGAGTGACCTCACTGGAGGTGTTGATTCCCCTGTAATAAATGGATCAGCGGGCGCTTGTGCTAAGCAACTGGTGTTCTGACAAGGCCTGCTGCTGCAGTAAACTGCAGTAAACTGCAGCAGCGTGAGTGTGCAGGAGGGACCCGCGGCCAGGCTCGAGCATGACTACCCGGAATTTGTCCTCACAGATTCAATCATAAATTAACCTCTATAAATCTCATTGCTTGTTGCTTTACTGACATGCGTGCCCTGCCAAAATACTACATTCTTGAAAGGACTGTGTAAGTAGATTAAATGGTTTCTGTCCTTGGGAATGTGGAAACCTTTATTTGTTTTTTTAAGAGACTTTTAAATATCCTCAGGTTATGCGTCAAACAGATGTCCAGGGTAAATGGTCCTGACCCATTTAGACATTTCTTAGTTTAGATGAAGGTCTGGTTTCTCCAGCTCGTGTGTAGCTTGACTTGCTGGGAAAGCACCTGACAAAACTGTGGGACTGGTAATGCTAGGCTTGCCGGCTCGGTGGTGTGACTTTTAATGGCAGGCTCGAGGAAACTAAGATAAATTAAAACCTAATTGGGTCCGTTAACAGTTTTAGCAGCCTGTGCATATGGGTCCCATGAGAACACTTTAAAAGATGTTACAGTTTAGCTCCCGTTGCAGACTCAGCTGTGGAATGAGGCCAAAGCAGTTGTCTCTCCAATCCATTTCTCAAGGCTGATTTTTTTTTTCTTCTTCTTAATGTTCACACAGTACAAATGTCGCATTTACTCTTCACCCCATCTACTTCAGAACAGGCAGAGAGGCCCTGGATGTGAATGCCCCAACATGAAATCTGAGCACTTATCAGAGCGAGAGACTCTCCAAGAGCCATCCCTGCGTGATAGGAAGAACACTTCAGGCAGGAATCACAGGACTCCCCATTGCCTTCCAAATTCTTCCTAGCCATTCTGGGGTCCTACCTGCCATCCTACCTTGCTTTCTTGTTGTTGTTGTTGTTGTTGTTTTGTAGCTTGTTTGTTTTGTCACTTGACAGTGCTTGTCAGAGAGAAAAAAACTCTTTCAATGAAAACAGAACTAACGTTCCTCAAGTCTTCTCTCACCATCTTTCTGCTGTTGTCCCCATTTTTTGGGTACTGGTTTAAAGCAGATGGAAAAGGTTGATGCTTGAATACAGTTTATTTAGGGACTTCACAACGGACCCCTTCCACATTTGAGGAAGAGCTCCAAAGCTGCCCGATACTGATTTGTACCAAGGGAGTATGAAATGTGAAGCGGCCATTTGTGTTTCTTGTAAGAGCAGGAAGAAGCTGTGATGTTACTGACTGGGCCAGCTTACTAACTTAGTGGTAGATCTCAAGTGTAGATCATCCATTCAGAGTTAACTTACAATTTTTTTTTCTGATAATTCAATAGTACCGACCCCCTGAGTCTCCTTAGTGGGCATGTACTAATGGTTTGACTAAATGTGCCTCTTCTGATGCTTTCCAAACTAAGTGGACAGGTTGATCAGGACATAAAGGTATTACAATTTCTGTTTCTGAATAAAAACAACAGTTAGATTCCCTTACAAAAATAATCCTACAAAGTAAAAAGGCTTAGACTTAGTTCTCATGAAATAAAGGAAACTATGTATGGCTTTGGGAGGAACCTGTTGTTTCTCTGTTTTAATTGATCAGGAGTAATTAGAGACGATCTAAAAGCCTCCAAAAGAGAAAGACAGAAATGCCAGTGTCAGTCCTCTTGGTTCCCCTGGCTAACTAGCTGGATCGTTAATTCTCATTCTGATTAAATTAATGGCAGGGCCCTGCATCTTAAACTATATGGCCAATTCAGTAAAATTAATGGTCCTTAGGACCAACCACACCTCTTCAGAGCAGGATGAGTTCAGGATTTGACTCATTCACTTAGACCAGTGGGGATGTAACAGGCCCCAGACCTTAGTAGGATCACAGATCTCTCCACAACTGACTCCATGATGAAAGTACCATTCAGCTGTAAAACTCAGCACATAGCACCACCTGCCAAAACCAAAACAAAGGCCCAAGCCATTAAAATCCACAGTTCTGGGAATGTCTCTAAATGTACTCACTTTACTTTTTGACTTCTGTAGTTCAGCTGCTGGCTAACAGTTCTTGTTAACTGTAGTATGTCAACCCAGAACATGTTTTTGTTTTTGTGCTACGATGCTCACCCTGAGGAAGGGATCCCAAACACCCATTGTAATCACTAGCCAGCTAAAAAAGACTTTCTATTGGCTTAAACCCACATCTGAGCAGTTTTCTCTGGTGGGTACTTCACTATATTTCTGTTTCATCAATTTTCGTATGCACTCATTGTAAACAGAAGATTTCCTGTGTCCCACCTGGCCTGCAGCAGCTTATAAAACAATCACTCAGAGGCTTAATATTAATTACAAACTGTTTGGTCTGTGGCTCAGGCTTCTTGCTAGCTAGCTCTTTCATCTTAAATTAACCCATTTCTATTCATCTATGTATTGCCATGTGGCTGTGGTGTTACTGGTCTGCTGGCATGTTGCTCCTTGGGTGGCGGGCTGGCATCTCCCTCACTCTGCCTTTCTACTCCCTGTATCTTTGCTTGGATTTCATGCCTGGCTATAACCAGTCTTGCCGTAGACCAAAGTAGCTTCTTCATTAACCAATGGTAGCAACATATTTCACAGCATACAGAAAGACCATCCATCCCACAGCAACTCATGAAAGCTCCCATTCCTAAGTATCTCCTCTTTCTGCTTACCCTAAACATGTGAAATAAAATGAGTCTTAAAAGGTCTGAAATCACAAGTACTGATCATAGAACCACCCTCCAGTCCCTTGTTCCTTGACAAATTGAACTCTACTGGTTGGGTAGCTGAGTGTCCAGCTATATATTTGATTTGTAGAATCAGCTAACATGTTTGCCTTAAAACATATTTGTGCTGACTAGTTTTATGTCCACGTGACACAAGCTGGAGTCATCTGAAAGGAGGAAATCTCAATTGAGGAAATGCCTCCATAAGATACTGTTATGGGGCATTTTCTTAATTAGTGATTAATGAGGAGGGCCCAGCCCATTGTGGGTGGTGTCATCTTTGGGCTGGTGGTCTTGCGTTCTATAAGAAAACAGGCTGAGTAAAGCCATGAAGAGCAAACCAGTAAACTGTAGTCAGTAGCTGTTCCAGTTTTGACTTGGAAGTACTAACCCCATTGAGGCTTCCGGTAACTGTCACACCTACGAGGCAGGGCAAAGACAGGAGCCCTTAAGACCTGAGATCTGGATGTGCCAGCTCTCTTGGTTCCTGGATCCTGGACGCTGGAGGCAGACCGAGCAGAGTTCTCCAGAGAACACCGCTGGATGGCATTACACCTTTCCCGGACCCTGTAACCTTTTTCTTTACTTGTAAGTTACCCCACAAAATAAACCTCCCTTCTAACAGCACCCCTCCCATGGCTTCTGTATCCCCTCCTGCCTTCAAGATCCTGCCTTGTTTGAGTTTCTGTCCTTCAAGTGATATGGAAGAGTAAGCTAAATAAACCCTTTCTTCCCCAAGTTTCTTTGGTTGTGCTTTTTCATTCTAGCAATAGAAACCCTAAGTAAAACAATATTTAATGAAATAATGACAGTAGGGGTTTTATTTCAAATAGGAGTGCTTTACGTAGATTTATTGTACGTGGCTGTATTAAATGTTAATTCAGACATTCCTAAAAATGTCCCTATTTCTCCCTTCTAGAGTACATTCTTAACAACTGTGCATTAAAAATATAAGAGGAAGTAGGATGTACAAGTGCAAGAATTGTGTAATTCACACAACATTGTTTATTTTGGGCCTATGTACACACACCTGCGTGGATGAGTGATTGCTGTTGGATGTTGGCAGAGCATAGGAGGCAGATATCTTTTTGCATGTCACCAGAGGCTTTCTGAAATGTGGATTCCTGAATCAGCAGCCCTGAGAAATCGTCCATGGAAGCCCAGTAGGCCTGTCTGCTTTGCCTTTTCTTGCTGCACAGAAAAGGGAGCTTTCTGTCTTCAGTAACGTATAGCCCGGTCTTCCAAGTCTGACTGGACATCTTAGTAGATGAATGAAATTAAAAATAGCTGCCTCAAGCCTCCACTGGTGTTCTTTGGTATGCCTGTGTGTGTGTGTGTGTGTGTGTGTGTGTGTGTGTGTGTGTGTGTGCATTCTATGTGGCATGCATGTGCAATGTGAGTTTATGCATGTGGGTGCAGTGTGTATGTGTGTTGTGTGGTCTATGAACATTTAATGTGCATACATGTTTGCATGTGGATGCTTGTAGTATGTAGTGGGTGGTATATGTATGTGTGTCTGTGCATATGTGCACATACACTGAGGAAGGAAGTGGGTAGAAGAGGGTCTTCTGACTTCTCAGGTGCACTTTGCTGTTACACACCCCCTCACTAATCTGTTCCTCTACACCTTACTTGGTTGAGACTTACTGCTAAAATGAGGCAGTTTGTCATGCTTTATTAATACTCATGCCCTTCCCTGGATGGAGATGGAAGAGGAGGAAATTGCTGAGGGGTGGGGGGATGTGGGGGAAGGCTGCAACCAGAGTGTAAAATAAATAGATGAATTTAAAAAAATGAGGAAGTTTCTAATGGGACAATGTTGTCTAAGTTGTGGAGAGGGGAGTAAAGTGTTTAGTAAATGCTGAGTGAATTATCTTGAGGAAAACCTGGGACCAATGACCTCCAAGGTCACATAGCTCATCCAGGTCTGGCCAGACTCCCAGCTCCTGCCTCCAATTTCTTTCTACTCCATCTCAGCTGCTTGGGCTGTGGGGATACCACTTGTTCTACGTGAATCTCAGCTCATATGTAGATGGGAATTCTCACTGTAAAACATGAACTTGCATTTTCCTTGATACAAAGACAATTTTGTAATTAAAACAGCGAGTTTCTGAAATGTGTTCTTTTCCTAAACACACTCTCCCTACAATTTCAGTGAGCACCGCATGGGTGACAACTCTGAACTCAATTCCTTTCCACCTGCTCTAGTGGAGCCGCCTAGAAGCGGGACAGATCATCGGTCCCTGGCTGGGGGAGCTGTTCATTCTGTTTGTGAATGTGTTTGATACAGAGGACTCTTCACACTAGCTCTTATCTAAACTGTGGCAGGTGGTTTGGATGCTGCCAATCCAGCTTTTGTGAGAGAGTATAATAAATTAGATGACACTAAAAAGAATGCTTATAGCATTTTCCATAGAGTACAAGGAGACAAAGAATTCATGGGAAATGTTAACAGTTAAAGTTCTGCTCACACGGGCTTGGAAAGGTTAGCATCCATTAACTGTTTTTTCTTGTATTTGGGCACTGATGTAACAGTTCATTGCTTGCAAGCTTGGCAACTTCTTGTATTAATAGCTTCCTCTTGCCTTGTTTTGGAGTTCACAGGATATCCACCTGGTACTGGGCTGGGTGGGCTCACTATAAATCAAAGCACAGCTTATTTCCTCCTACCTTGTATCATGGGCTGGGATGTTGGCATCCTCACCTTCTCACTGGAATCATCACCTTCTCACTGGCATCTTCACCTTCTCACTGGCATCTTCACCTCACTGGCATCCTCACCTTCTCACTGGCATCCTCACCTTCTCACTAGTATCCTCACCTTCTCACTGGCATCCTCACCTTCTCACTGGAATCCTCACCTTCTCACTGGCATCCTCACCTTCTCACTGGCATCCTCACCTTCTCACTGGAATCCTCACCTTCTCACTGGAATCCTCACCTTCTCACTGGAATCCTCACCTTCTCACTGGAATCCTCACCTTCTCACTGGCATCCTCACCTTCTCCCTGGAATCTTGTGTTCTCCAGCCCACTCTTTCCCTGAGGCTACAGACATCTTTCTAAAGTAAGAGCATTATTTACTTTTGCTCTTTCTTTCACTGTCATGGTCCCTACTGGTTTGGGGCTCAGGCCCAAGTACGGTCCCTACATCTAGTTTGATCTGCTTTTCTGTGTAGCATGAATCTTAAAAGTTCTTATTAATAAAAACAAACCTGGGGCAGGTATTGGGGTGAATGCTGGATCAGAGAATCAGAACAAGCCACAGCTTCCTCACCTTGACAGTTCCTCAGCTGATCCTGTTCCCTCAGACTGGAGGCCTCTGAGTCCTCATCCAGACTGGGTCTCAGCTGAACTGCTGCCCGAAAGCCTGAAGCTTAACCAGCCAAATGCTTCTAGTTTCTGGTCCTCACGCCTGATATACCTTTCTGCTTTCTACCATCACTCCCTGGGATTAAAGGCGTGAGTCACCATGCTTGGCTGTATCCTTGAACACATGGATTTCTGCCTCTGGAATGCTAGGATTAAAGGCGTGTGCTACCACTGCCTATCCTAAGTATCTAGTGGCTTTTCTGTTCTCTGAGCCCAGATAAGTTTATTAGGGTACACAATATTTTGGGGAACATAATACCACCACACTTCTGTGGATTCCTCTGTGAGCCAGCCAGTATTTCAAATAGCCCTGTTCCTTAGACATGCCACCTTCTGTCTGGCCCTTTGCCTGTGACACTCTTCCACTTCTTGGGCCATGGCAGGTTGTGTGGCCCATTTTCATCCCCCTCTTCAATCACAGGCTTGCAATGATCTCATCACCAGCAATGTAAATTTCCTGCCTCTTGACTTTGACATTGACAAGGTTGTTTGGTTTGAACTGTATTCATGTGGAAATAATGGTGCTAAGGTTAAGTTTGAAAACTCACCTGCAGCCCTGTGCTTTCACCATTCTGCCATCACAAGGAGTTGAATTTATCCTAGGATGTGGCCCTCCCTTCAACTTTGGAGCAAAAAAGAGCCATGTGGATAAGATCCATGCCTCAAACATGACAAGGGGACATGGCCAGCTGGATTTGTAACTTATTTTTATTTTATCATTTATCTGTTTGTTCGTTCATATTTTTATTTATTCACCTGTTTGTGCATTTATCTGAAGGTGCATGTGAAAGCCAGAGGTTTATGTGGAATGCCAACGTCAATTTCTCTCCACTGCATCTTTTGAGACAGGATCTCTCACCCATGGGCTTGTGAGTTTCAACATGCCATCAGATAAGACTGATAATGCCTTTACATCTCTTTTTATGAAGTTTCCTTTGGATGTCTATCAGGGGAATATCTGCCCTAAGTCTATCAGACTGCCACCTCTGTGGCTATGCTGTTGGGTGTCTTAGTCTAAAGGAGGGAGAGAAGTACTGCTTGACTTCATTCTGTCTGTTCTTTTGAAGGTTGTAATGTTTGGTGAGTTATTGCAATAAGCTATTGCAAAGCAGGGAGAGGAGTACTTTCAGCCTATGGAATCTTCCATCCTGGGGCTACAGGTGGGAAAGTTAGATCTCAGATTGGTGCCATATCTACTGGAAATCATATCTCCCCACAGACTCGGTGCTTAAGTTCTCACAGATGTCATGAAATGGGGAAATCATAATTTTACATTAAGGTAAATTTTACTTTAGGTTCATTTATTTATATTGAAGCCACCATGGTTCACACCCATAATTCCCTTATTCAAGGATGAGGACAGAGGATTTCCAGACCAAGAGCAACCTGGACTTCATAGTGAGACCCTTTTTTTCCTTTTAAAACATTTATTCACTCATTTATTTGTATGTATACACTCACAAGACCTAAGTGATTTTGTCCCGCTCCGCCCCCCCCCCAAAAAAAAAACAACCCAAAGCAAAGCAAACAAAAAATGGGACTGGCAAGATGGCTCAGAAGGTAAAGACACTTATGGCAAAGACTGAGGACTTGAGTTCTATCCCTGGAAGCCACATGATAGAAGAAGGGAGCCAATGACTTCTGCAAGTTGTCCTCTAATCATCATGTGTGTCTATGTCATGCATGCGTGTGCACACACACATAAATAAACAAACAAATAAATAGATGTTAAAAATGTCAGCCATGTTTTATTTGTATGCCAGTGATGTTTATAAAGTGACTGGCTGAAAACTGTTTAAAGTTTCTTTCCAGTGATGACCTTAAATAAGAACAGGCAGGAGCCATGGCTGATCCAGTTACCATCAGTCTTCACTTTCTTTAGTTTTGGGGAAGTCTTTCCAGGTCACGAGTACAGTGAAATAGAATGGGATTTCCATTCCACTGTTTTATATTCAAATGTTTCACGTGATCACTGTCAAGGGCCTGGTTTTCTTTTTTTTTTTTTTTTTTTTTTTGGTTTTTTGAGACAGGGTTTCTCTGCGTAGTTTTGCGCCTTTCCTGGAGCTCACTTGGTAGCCCAGGCTGGCCTCGAACTCACAGCGATCCGCCTGGCTCTGCCTCCCGAGTGCTGGGATTAAAGGCGTGCGCCACCACCGCCCGGCTAAGGGCCTGGTTTTCTTAGAGCGTCAGTAAACAGGGCAAACAGCTCCAACCAGGATTGCTATGGGAAGTAAATGAATGGACGCACAAGGCCTACAGAGGTTTTGTAAACCAGAAGTACAGCTTACAAGATACATTATTCCATGAGGCAGACATACTTCAAGAGCAGGATACAGCTGTACTTTCTGTAAAAATTTTACACATGTATGAATAAATCAGAATCCACAGAACAAAAATGTCAGCATTACTGTGATGAATAATTAGCTGAAGTTCTTATTTTCCATATTTGAGAAATACTTCTAGTAACTTAAAATAATCCTTCTGATTGAGGGCAAATAGTTTTTAGCCCTAACTTTTCTGTGTTCGAAAGCAAAATTTCTCTTTTCTATTTGTGCTGGAAGATAGGGAGTTCCTGGGGAAAGAAAAAAAGTTACCCACCTTGACAATGAATTTTAATTCCAGTCCATAGATGTCTGATTGATGGACAGGAGGTTTCCAAATCCAAATTTTAGGGAATGGTAAGAGCTTGGAGTAGATGTAATCCCAGAAAGGGGTTTACAACATTGGTCAGACTCAGATATCATCTGACCCTGACAGGAAAGGTGTGTGTGTGTGTGTGTGTGTGTGTGTGTGTGTGTGTGTGTACACTTAGTGTACATGTGGAGATCAGAGAACACATTGCAGAGATTGGTCCTCTCCTGCTATCCTACAGGTCTTGGTGATCTAACGTGGGTTATTAAGCATGGCTACAAGCACCATCAACTGCTGACCTATCTCATCAATCTACCTTTATCTTTAAAGCAGATATTCTAACACTGAGGTTTTACTGCATGAATAGATATATTACATATGATACTGTAGAAATTATGAGTTTCTTGTACTCTATAAAAAATAGTGTAGTGTAAACTACAGTAAACAGTGATAGTGTTTATACTCTAATACCTAGAATAATCACCAAATAATAATGCAAAGTATAGCATACAAATAGACAGATTAAGTGCCTGAACAAAATGTGCACATATGTACCACTCAGCACTAGTCAACCATCAAAAAGAACAAAATCCTGCCATTTACAATAACCTGGGAATTGGGATATTTGGTATTAGTATGTTAAGTGAAATAAGCCAGGCACAGAAAGGTAAGGAAGTATGGGCAGATCTCGCTCATTCCTGGGATGTAAAAATGGTGATCTCAGGGAGGTTGAGAGTAAGGTGGTAGCAGTTGGAGGGCTGAGAGGGTCCAAAGGAGGGAGCGGCAGGAAGGAGTTGAATGGTGGGTACTCAGTTGCAGACAGAAGCAGTTCTGCCTTCTCCCAGTAGGAAGACTATATATGACAAGGTGCTATGCATTTCAAAAACTAGAATAAAGGAGCTAGAAATTTCTAACATGAAGAAATGATACCTGAGATAAATGTTTGCTTGACCAGATTTAAGCATTATACAATTATACAAGTATTGAAATATAACCTGATAGCTCAATAATAGGACCAATTTTATTTTCTAATGTATCAGTTTAAGTAGTCAATGTAACAAGAACAAACAAAAGGAGCCTCCAGGGCCATTTTCTTCACCCAGTGGCCTCATGCCAGTGGCCCACCATCTTCCTAAACTGGATGCAGCTTCTCTCCGAAACGTCAGTGAGCGCTGGGCCTGAGATGGTTGGATTTAAAAGGAGTGTGCTCAGTTATTAGTGTTAAATGCTTTAATAGACATTCGACTCACTTGGACGACAGAGCCCCCGATGTGCAAGTGGCTGTCTTCGTCCTTACTGACATTTGGCAGATCTGATAAAGACATCCAGGGCCTGCTGGGATAACTTACTGCTTGCATGTTTGTTTTGGGTTCAGGCCTCACTGACCCATGAAGCATTGTGACTCTCCTGGGAGGATGGGATAATAGCACACAGACCATCCTGAAGGCTTTTCCTCATTTTTTCAGACGTGCTTCGGGTATTTGTGATTAAAAGACGTGTCCTTATTCTCAGCAAGTTGGAAAACAGACTTCTTTCTCATTTTGTAAGAATAAGCTAAGGTTTATGTTGCTTATAACTGGTTTCTTCATCCTTTTTTTAGTCAATCAAACGACACTCAGAATATCTTGTAAATTCAAAAGTAAATGCTTCCAGCAATCTTAGTGCCCTTTTCCAAAGAATTCTTACTAGGATGCATAAAATAAATCAGTAGGACATTTCACAGACTTGTCTATGATAGAAAACTTGTACAGTATTTTGAGGTCTCTTATGAAAAGGACTATGAGAAGGAATCATGAATTATTTTAAAGTTAGTCTCCACTCTGGTCAGATGGCATTCAAGTGACATTCTGGATAGACTCACTGCACTGGACAGATTTCCCTTTATTGTTTAAAGTCATGGTTCGATTTCTTCCCCATTATAAAGTGAGCTTTTAAGCAGGATGTCCTGTGTGCACCTGTTATACCAGCAGTCTCAAGGCTGAGGCAGGAGGATGGTGAGTTCTAACCCCACCTGGATTATACAGTGAGACTTACCTAAAAACAAACCAAAACAACAACAACAACAAAAAAGTGGATTTCTAATAACAATATTGTATCTAATTACTGTTTTTAGTCAGCTGAAGCTGCATTCCATCTGCAGACAGGTAAGGGGATGTTCTGTGTGGTCTGCAGAATGGTCTACGATCACTGGACTTTGAGTTTCAACTGTGTGGATTTACCAAGTGTATAGCAAGTAAAAATAAAAGAACAAACAGCAAGCAGCAGATAGGAGCAGCAGATAGGGAAACATCCTCAAATTAGGGGCTTACAGCATGCAGCAGGGACAGCTGGAGCAGCCTGGTTCAGCATCATCCAATTGGGGGCTTCCAGATATCCAGCAGAAACTGACTGAGGAAATTAAGGCAATCAGCTGTCGTTCCTGCTTGAGCTTGCTTTCTGAAGATGTGCTTCCTATGGCTGAAACTCTGGCTTCCTGTCCCTGCTGCCTACATTATTATAACACGGGATAAACAGCAGTAACCTTCTGGAAATGGTTTGCCCTCTGCCCGGTTTTTAGGATGTAATATTTTTAATATACTTAATTACTTCTGTTTTTCTCTTTCCTTGCTGCAGAGCCAGGTGGCCAGCCTGACTCAAGACAGTCAGTTTTCAAGGACATTTGGGTCTAAAGTGAGGAGAAGGTGGAAGGCAAATCTGCTTCCACAGCCAGCATCTCAGGGAGCGCAGACAGCACGTGGAAATTTACTGATGAGCACTTCAGGAAAATGCCTTTAGCTTTCACTGAAGAGACCTAGGGAGCTCCAGCCCTGTGAGTTGCTACTCTCCACTGCGTCCCTGCAAGGCTCACAACTATAGCCTTACCAGACAGACCTTATTTTGTGGTCTTCATGAGTCATACTGGGCCACAAAATGAGCAAAAGAGTTCCAACTTCCCACCATTTAGAAAATCACATACTTTCCTAAAGCATAGGATATTTCTTTGTCTTGCTTCCTGACAAAGGCAAACAGTCCACAGGGTGGAGAGAGTTAAGTTAGTCACATCTTATACCATTAGAGTGACTGACATGGAAGTACTGTACTGTATGATTGACACTGGTGTCGGAACTCCCATTGGTTTGCTTTTTGATTATAATTTAGTCATTTGGTGTTTGGCAGTATGAGCATCAGTCAGGCAAAGCTGAGATGGACACCCAAGAGGAAATACCCTCCTTACTTATTAACCTTGACCTACAGTAACCAATTGAACTTTTCCACTGTGTCATGTGAGGACGAAGATGCCTGGCAGAAGGAACCCAGTGCCAACACTGCCAATAAATGTAGTCTTTCAGCAAAATGCGGGGTATGGGAGGCTTGTGTTGCTGTTATATGGAATTTAGGCAAAAAAAAAAAATTGCAAACATTCATCTGTGCCTCTGAAATGAAACCAGACCTGCTGGTGTTAAGCAGTGCCAGTGCATGGGCAGTTGTAGATTCCTTGCTTAAAGTCTGAAGAAGGTCCAAAGGTTTTCCTCAACTTCTAACAGGTTCATGTCCATGTGACAAAATTGCTTCTGCTTAGTTAGCCTCTTTGCTTCCTTCCTTCACTTTCCATTTCTCCTCTCCTCCCCCCCTCTCCGCGCCCCCCCCGTGTGTGTGTGTGTGTGTGTGTGTGTGTGTGTGTGTGTGTGTGTGTGTGTGTGTGTCTTTCCTTTCACTGGGGATGGAACCCAAGGTTTTTCCAAATGCTGAGCAAGTGCTCTACCAACTGAGCCATACCCCCAACCGATTCCCCGGCCTGTTTATTGCTTTTTATTTTGAGACAGAATCTTCCTAAATTGTTCAGGATAACTTTGAACTTTCAATCTCCTGCCTGAGTCTCCTCAGGATCTGGGATTGCAGACAGGCTTGTGGCACCAGGTTGGGTTTTGCCACATATTTCTAAGCTTAAAAGATGTGTGTCATATGTCTATAATCTCCAAAATTGGAAGAAAGAGGCACTGAGATTACAAGTTCAAAGCTAGCCTGGAACACATAGCAAGACACTGTCACCAAAAAAAAAAAAAAGTAGTATGATTGTTAGCATATAAGCTAAATGCTTTATAGGAGTTGTCTAATTTTATCCTTACCTTTCTACAATGGGGTTACAATGGTCCCTGTTTTTAAAACTGAGGCATAGAGTAATTACAAACTTGCCCAGGGTCATAGCAGTACTGGGTTTTGAATTTAAAGCCTGCTGTCTGAGCTTGTCTCCACATTTATCATGGAACCAACTTCAGTCATGAATCTCTGCTTGAGCTGATACACCCTGCAAACACCCCATGATGCCTGGTTGGTTGTGATGCAACTCCTAGAGCTATAATTAGCATGGAGTTTCTCTTTGGTATGCTGATTTCATTTCCTTTGAGTAGAAACCCAGTGGTAGGATTTCTGCATCACATGGTAATTTTACTTTTAGTTTTGGAGGCTCCTTTGTACTGTTCCCCCGCCCCCAATGGCCCAGCTCACTCACAGTTCCGTCAACAGTGGAGAAGTTTTCTTTTATCTTCATGTCCTCACTGACACTTGTTCTCTTTCATCTTACCATACAAGCTGTTCTAACGAGAATAAGGTGATTTTTCATTGAGGTTGTGATTTGAATTTCTCTAATGACATCATGTTGAATGGTGTTCATTTACCTTGTGGCTATTTCATGTTTTCTGAGAAACTTCTACTAGCATTTTTGCCCATTTTAAAATCAGATTCAGGCAACTCTCCCTTGAGGAGCCCAAACCAACTTGGTATATTTTTCTTTCTGTGACTCATTTTTGAGAAGCCCATAGATCCATATTCTCTGGTGTGTCTTGTCTTTCCCATAGAGAATCTCTCTTTCTCTTACTTCTCACACTTAAGCCTACATTAAAATATATTTATTAAACCCCATTGTGCTTCACAAAAAACCCAAATACATAGAATAAAACCAGATTATGATGATTAATATCAATAAAACATTAATGTTTCATTAATATTATAGATAAAATATTAATATCTCATTAATATTTTAACAATTAATATTAATAACATTTTGTTTTATTATATATTGATAATAAAATTGATAAAGTATTATTATTATTTTGACATGGAACTATGTGAATTCAGTATATATTATGAATGTCAAATGCAATATACAAATATTTTCTCATTCTTTGTCTATTCACTGTTGATTTTTTTCTGTGACTAAGTTTATAAGCTTAACTGGGGCCTATTTCTCTAACTTGTTTTTGTTGTCTGTGCTTTTGAGCATTTGGTCACTTTGGGATTCATCCTTGTTTATCTAGGATGGTTCATAATATCTACAGGCATCTGTCTCCTCAGCTGTAAGATGATGTCATGGTAGAACATGATCTTGAAGGTGTTCTTGATCAATGCCATTCTTTGCTTAAAGTCCAAGGTTAGCATGGCACAAGTAACCAAGTAGGTTTAGTATGACCTCGATTCTTCCTTGTGAGAGTCATAAGCTGTAAAGTATTTGTTCCAGTCCAATACCAAATGATGGCTTGACCTTTACTTCAACAAAACATCAATATGTATGCATATGTATATTCTTGGAAAATTTCATATAATATAATTTGATCATATTTACCCTCCACTCCTCCTTTGAACTCCTCCCAGATCCACCTCCCACCTCCCTATGATACCCAAATTCATGTGCTTAAAAAAAAATAACCCATTGGTTCCACTTGGTATTGCCCATATACCAAGGTATGGAGCCATTCACTGGAGTGTGTTCAACCCACAAGTGGCCACAACCTTAAAGAAAATGACTTTCCTATCCCCAGAGGTCATCAACTGTCATTAGCTCCTCAGTTAGGGGTGGGGGCTTGTGAGACTTTCCCTCCTCTGTTCTAGAATGTTGACTGACTTGATTTTCTGCAGGCAATCACAGCTGCTGTGAGTTCATGAAGACAGTAATACTGTTATATCCCAGCAAGGCTGTATCTATCACTCAAGTCCTCTTAGCCTATGATTCTTACAGTTTTTTCACATCCTCTTCCTCAGTGGCTCCTGACCATTGGTGGGGTGGAGTATGATATGGATGTCTCATTTATGGCTGAGCACTCTGGTAACAACCTATTCTCTGCATTTTGACCAGTTGTCAGTTTCTCTGTTAATCATTATCTACTGCACAAAGAAATGTCTCTAATGAGGTCTGAAAGTTGTACTAATCTATGGGTAGAGAGATATGAATTTAGAAGACAGTTTGATGCTCTGTCCATTTAGCAAAATAGCAGTAGTAGGCTCACTCTTGGGGCCTGTGAGATCCTTAATCATGGGTTTTTAGCCAGATTTGTAGTACCAGGCATGTGTTCCCTCTGGTGGAGCTGGCCTTAAATCTAATTAGAAAGTGGTTGGTTATTACTATAACATTTGTGCTACTCTTACACCCATGGTTATATCAACCCACACCAGTCATTATTATAGTTCACAGTTGGGTGAGACGTTGATGACTGTCTTCCTCCACCCACCCAACCCCCTACATAGCTCCTTCTAATACTATGAAAGATATCCAGCAGAGAGGAAAGTTACTGGTCACAACCAACTTGATTTCTACATATCCTGTGACCCAAGTGTGTGGTGTTTTTCAGCAATAGGATCTTATACTCAAGTTCTGCTGGGCAACAAAGAGCAATAGCTTGTATTGTTTGAGGATTGTCCTTAAGGTTATTCTGGCCAACGACATGAGAAGTATCCCATACTTCCTGGCACTTGGCTTTTTAGTTGTTTAGTTGGCAATTTATGGTTTTATCCCATAAATTATCCCAGGAGTATCCCATCCTACAAGCATCCTTAATGCTATTATCCCTCCCTCCCTCACTCTCCTCTCTGTCCCTAACTCACATCCCTCTCCTTACTTAAACCTTCCTCTTTCCCCCTTCATATCACCTGCGAGAATGGTGTAGACTTGGCTGGCTTGAACCTGATGATCCTCTTGCTTCTGCGTCTTCAGCATTCCCTGCCAGCCTGCACTATTACAGCTGGCTCCACTGGATTCTTTGGGCATGCTGCAGCCCTCTTGTCTCTATAGTGCAAGATTTGTACTTACTTATTTACATCACAAAGCTTATAAGAATCCTTCACAATAGACAGTACTTGTCTTTGCATTGAATGGCAATCTGACAGATCTGGCACAAAGTGCTTCATAAAACCTGGAATCTTTCAAATAAGCAGGATTGATTGTGGACAGCTGAATCACTAGAAATGACCTTCACTCTGTACCATGGCTCTGGACAGACATAACATCTGAAATGTGCATCCTGGGTGCATCTTTTGAAGTGTGAATTCCCTCCTGTGTTTTGCTTACTGCGTAATGTGATGTGTCCTGCACTCCCTGCTGATTCAGGCGTCGCATGTGCCAAGTTCTGTTCAGCACAGTCCTCAGTTGCAAACTTTATTTTTTACTCTGAAGATTCCACCTCTCTCTTTTTCATGTTCTAATTGTGGCTCCCCAAGCTAAGTGCCTCTGTGAGCCACTCACTTACACACACAGACTCTTATCATCTTCAAACACCGTGGCTGGCTTCCTGCCTAAAGTGATATCACGTTAACATGTAATAGACAGCCAGAGAGGATTTCTCCTTATCCCTGCTGCTGCTGCCACTTTGTCCTCTCTACCCCTGATGAAGTCTGCAGAGGAACCAGGTGTCTAGCAGATAGGTGTTCAAGAGGGTGGTGCTTTGGGTGACCACTGCGATACTAAGACCAATGGCATTTCCAGCATTGTGACATTTAAAGAGCATATGAAAGGAAGCTGCAACTTCAGAGTGACATTAGCACAAGGAACTGATGGACAGTGTTTCTAGCTTTCCCATGCCCTCTGTGAGGAGAAAACAACAAGAGAAATTAATAATAAATAACAAAACAACAGAGGAAAAAATAACAAGTCACCCTCCCAAATCCTTCCAGTTAACTTCTGGGTTGCAAAACAAACAAAGAGAAAAAGACTTCTAATACCACACACTGACAGAAATTTGACAAATAAGATTAAAGTTAACCTAAAGCAGCTGAGCCTTCTGGGTTTACAGGGGATTAATAATGTATTGATATTTGCTTCTTTTGTTTCCCAGCACGGAGGATGTCCTGGGATTGAAGTGGCACATTGTCTGCCATCAAACTCCATGACTTTGCACTCACAGCCACTGCTGTAGAAGCAGCAGGTAAAATATGTCAGAAAAATCACACAAAAAGAGGAAACTATCATTACCAAGCAAATGCCATTTTAAATAATGAGACATTATATCATAGTCTCAGCAAATGGACATTCACATTTGTTACATGAGGACTAAAGTCCTGCTTTTATTCTTGCTCATGTAAAGTTCTGCAATTCTCTCAAAATGTTTCCTTTAAAATGTAAGTCATAGAGTGTATTTCTTGGAGATGAAAATAGCTTCTTCACAGAAAATTTTCCAACTATGCCAGTGTCAACAATAAAGGATAAATATGTGCATATCTCTGTGACCAGCCATTCTAGCTATCACATATGATCACACTGAACTATGATTGCTGTCACATTTTTCAGTGCATATGTAACATAACTATAAGAGTAAATGGCCTCTTGGCTGGAAAAGCAGTACGTATTCCCCAAACATGCTCTATTTACTTATCCCATCTGCGTGTTTGGCTCACAAGGAGACATCATCAGAGTAGGGATATTAGTGTATTTAGGGTACAATTGAATTTATGTGGTAATTCTAAAGTGTTTGCCTTAGCTTCTATTGCCCACATGCCTTACTCTACTTGCAGAGGGAGCTGGCCCTTAACACAAGTTTTCCCACAACCCCTGTCCTTTGCATGGGTAGGTTGGTAGAACTGGTTTCATCATTTTTCTCATGAAGCAGTCATCACAGGTTGATAGTCTCCATGGAGTCATCAGTACTATTCAGAGTAAAACTCCTTGTCTCCAACACATGCAGCATCCATTCCCTGCCAAGCAGGGCAGCCTGGGTAGGTGGGATGTCACAGACTCAACACTGGTTTGGGAATAATAAGGTAATTGGCCATTCCTGTTGGCAGTGGTCAGGGGTGTTGGCTAAAATCTTATAAACAACTTTCATAACATTTCCTCTATGGACTGTCAAGGACATCCATTTATCACTCCTCTGTGTGAATTTCAAAATCAGATGCATGAACTCAAAGCAGCCTTATCACTTTGGTAAGTTGTTGCTGTGGTACAGCCAGGGCTGCCCTTTGGATGCTCCGATGGGGAGAAGTTAGGGGATGCCCCACTTGACTCTCGCAGCTCAGTCTGCAGCAGTTCTGCCAGGAGGCCTGGGCTGTGGTGTTCTCTGGCAGGCAAGACGAATGGGGAGGAGTGTCACAGCAGTTAAATCATTACTCATGGCAACAACAAAAAATCCACTTGTTTTCTAGAAATGGAAAAAGGCCCGCTGAAGCCCCACAAATGGTTTTGATGCTAGTTACAAAACACTTGAGGAATTTTAAGAAACCCAAAGACATGATCTTCACAAATCACCAGGCAAGGTCTTCAGGTACCATGACAAATGGGGCTGAGGATTTAAGGGGCATATTGAATGTGAAGGAGAAATGTGTCATTTGGAAGAGTTCTACAAGGAAGATTATTTGGGATCATGGTGGCTTAAAAGATGACATGGGACAAAATTACTTTCAATAATGCTCTTTATCCAAGTCATGTCCTAATTACATCTCATCCCATGTTTGCTGACTGCACATTATGTTCATGTATTCTGACTTATGTTCAATTAGGCATCTCATTCCTTGTTGAGTATTTGCTATTCTGGAGCTTCTCTTAAGTGATAGACTAGGTGGTCTTGAAATTAGCAGTTTTTCATGAGTCAGAGTGTGTTCTCATTGCATATGACTGGCCTCCAGCTCACTTATGTCAATCTCCAGGTAAGTTTCACAGGATCCCAACTAGTCTGGATTCATCTCAATGAAGACTTAGAAGTTACCACATTTGATGCTGTAACTAGATTGCTATGGCAATTTCTAAAGGTATCTATCTAGGGAACAAGAGTTTGTCTAATCTCAGCTATAGGATTAACTGAGGCAGGAGGAATGCTTGAACCCAGGATTTTGAGACCAGCATGGTGAACATAAAGAGATATGCCCCCAAAGACAGGCCTAAAGGCATTTTACTCTTAGTAGCCTCCTTTGCTTAAGCCCTTGGCAGCCAGTTGCTAAGTGGCAGCAGTCTGCAGATGATGGCTAGTGACTGTGTGCAACTCGCCACTCAGAAAACCTGGGAGAGGTGGTGGGGAAGCCTTTGGGCAGGGTTCTACTACCTTCCATATGTTAATTGATTATTAAATATCTAAGTGCCAAAAGTGATGCAAATTGGGGATTATAATCCCAGTGGGTAACCTGCAAAGCAAGTAACTTTACAATGTAAAGGAATGAGCACTTACTCAGTTCTAGATAAGTTTGATTTTTTTTTAAACAAATAATCCAAAAAGACAAAGGAAAAATTTGCCCAGAAATTCTTTGGACATGGAGACTCCTAATTGCACAGATATTATTAGTAATCAACTAACTCAAATCTTGAAAAAATTCTGGCACAACCTCAAACAAATGGCCACGGAATGGCTGCTTTAGACGTAAACTCGCAGTAGCTATAAGTTCAGAGGAAGAACCACCTTTCTTTGGGATTGTGGCCTTTGATCGGTTGTCTGTGTTCCAGTGGACAGCTACACACTCAAGTTCATACAGGCATCACTAACTGGACTCAGTAGGTTTTTTGAAAAAAAATTAGAAATAAGAAGCAGAAACATGAAGTTGGAAAGGAGATGTGTTGGGGGAGGGCCCTGGGGGAATTACAGGGAGAGAGTTGGGGGGGTATATACATAATCATGATATATTATGTACATGTATGACATTTTCAAAAGGCAAATAAAATACTATTTAAAACAGTTTTCTAAGAGCGGGAGAGATGCTCAGCAGTTAAGAGCATGTTCTTTTCTTGCAGAAGACCTGGGTTCATTTCTTAGCACCCACATGTCAATTCACAGTTGTCTGTAATTTCATTTACAGGAGAGCTGAGGCTCCTTTATGACCTCCATTGGCACCAGGCATAACATGGCATAGATATATGCAGGCAAAACACTCACATGTTAAAAAAAATGTAGGATTTTGATTGTTTGGTACCCCAGGAACATTTTTAGTCTGCCTCTTGTAAAGTTAGTTTCTCTTTCTCTTTTGTTTGCTTTTTGAGAGAGGTCAAAGGTGGCCTGAAACTTGTGATCCTCCTATCCCAGCCCTCCAAGTGCTGGGATTAGAGGTATGTCTTATGATAATCACCTTAGCTGATCACTTTTAAAGGACATTTCAAAAATGACAACAGTGAAGATCCACGCTGGAGAGCAATGCAGTCATTTCCCGAGCTGGGCTCTGAAACCATGTGACAGACTGACAGAGTCATCCCAGAGGTGACACACTCTGTGCCATGACACTCCATGAACTCTTCTAGTTGTCCTAGTAACGACTGTTTTACTTTTGGAGACTCAGACCCTACATCACTGGAGCACATTAGCCTGTGGCAAAGACAAATGGCGATAATAACTGCCAATATGTTTATTGAGCACTTCTGAGTGCCAGGTTCTGGTCTGAGCATTCTGTGTTTTAACTCATTTCTCTCCATACAGTACCTTCCCTAGCAGGACCTTTATTTTATTACGGAGGACAACTCATTTCCTTCCACAACAGTAATTTACCTAGTAGGACCTTTATTTTGTTGCTGAGGATAACTCTTTTCCCTCTATATAGTACTTTATAGTAGGGCTTTTATTTTGCTGCTGAGGAAATAGAGGTTGAGTGACTTGCTTAAGCTGCCTGTAACTAAGACATGCCAGCATCCGGATTTGAACCCCCTTGGAGGCCTCTCTCCCAGTCACTGCACCATCCTGCTACAAGCCGCCTACAGATCAGCTGATTCTCTAGCTGGTGAGGAGAGAAACTGAAAATGTGATTTTGCTGGCCAGGAGTCACTGAGGATCTCCTGGCAACATGAACCCGCTGATGTCACCGCCAGCTCCCCACTTAATATCAGACAGGACATCCCGCTTGCAGACATATTCTCTACAGGCAATTTGCCCAGAAAATAGGGAATGTATTTCTAGATTTGAGAGTTGGAAGGGGAAAACGCTGCTTTGCTTTGGAAGGTGAGAGGCTCAGGGAACTTGTCCAGAGTCTCTCGAAACCCAACACCTCCTAACCCTGTGATGTGTGTGGCATCCTGGGAGGGATGGAGGGCCGAGAGGGGAAGGCAAGGGCTCTCAGCATAATTTCTTTACTTTTTTCTTTCCTGTGAAGAGTGGCCTAGCCATAGGCATATGGATGCGGAGTAGATTGCAGGATCTGGGCAGCATGTCGGTGAAAGGTTGTGTCAAGCCCCAGAGGACAGTGGTTCTGGGCCTAAAATGGTAAGAGCTGCCTTCAACTGTGCTGACCTCCAAATGCACCTGCACATCTTTGCCAGCAAAACCTAAAGACTAGTTTTATGGGAAGGAAGTGCAGTCTTCCCAGTGTCAACGCATAGTTCACAGTGTACACAGATGCAAACTCTCCCTTCCAGGGAACGCTTTACAAGCAAGATCGTGGCTATCCTTCAGTAACCTTCCCTTCCAAGTTCCTAAGCACAGGGGTTTCATATCCTGCCTCCTTCTCATTTCCCAACTTGCCGCTAGCCTTTGCTTGGCTCTAGCATTGTTTCCCAGCAGGCTCCTGGCCACTAGACATAGGAGGGCCCTTCCATTCCTTCTCCTTTGACTGACCTCAGGCAGAATGTTTGCTTTGGAACACATAATACAAAAAAAGAATTTATTTAAAATTTCCAGAAAAGTCATACCTCTCAGATTTTGTGTGAAGAAAGAACTTCTAAGTGTACTGGTGACCATTTCAAAGCTTACCCCAGTCTCATAATTACCACAGAGTAACAGTGCCTCTGATAAGGCCTCCAGACAGGGGAACACAGAGTTCAACGCTACCCAAGCTTGTAGGATTTTGATGTATTTCGCTTTCACAGAATACGTGGTGTTCTCTAAGAATCATTGCTTCCACACACCAAGAAAAAAACAAAATAAAAGGAAATACAACCCAAACCCATGTTCTGAAGCCTTCCTGGGGAACTCGCTGGCTGATTGGTTTGTATGAATGTTCATGATACCGTTTCTTTGGATAGGAGCATTTCAGGTTCAAATATTTTACCTAATGCTCTACAGAGGTCACGTTTGAGCAATCTGTCCTGAATTCATTATCATTAGCACACAAGGCAGCTGCCTGAGTTTATACAATTCTAGAATGTTCTGGGCCCATATCTATGAGATTCAACTAGAAGCCGGAAAATCATGATCATTTGGCTACAGCCTTCCTAACAAAAATGGTTACTTGTCTTAATAATCATTTTAAGTCTATTTTTATTCCAGTTACACTGGTGTTTGCCAGTGATTTGGGGCTGCTAATGAAAACCAGGTTCACAGTCTGGAAGCACAGGGCCAGTAGATTACATAACTGAATCCCTTCAAGTGTAGGATGGCAGCTGAGAAGGAGAAGGTGGAGAAAGTGAGGCTGCGAATACGATAGAAAGGGAAAACCTCCACATCTCTATAATGCCCTAAGCAGTGAAAGAAGAGCGCACGGAATGAAGTGGGATGCCTGATTCCCCAAAACTGGGCTCCCATGGTCTTTGATGCAGAACAATACCAAGAGCTCTGGGCTCCATCTCAGAGTATTTGGTGAAGTCAAGTGACCTCTGAAGGAATGTGCATTATGTGAGTCAGAACTCAGTCCAACTTCATAGGTTTGAAGTTTTTGAACCAAATTAAAACCTTGCCGAGTGCCAACTTTGGGTTGATCTGAGTGTTTCAAAAGTTCCTGATGAAAGGACATTGGTTTCTGGGAAAAACAGCAACAGAAGATCTGATAACATGGGACCACCAGGATTCTTGACTTTTCAGAAGGGACCATTTCTCCCCCTCTATTCCTCCACTTTATCTCCATGTTCCCCAAATGTACACCAGATGTTAACTCCAGTGTGCAAGATCTGTGCTTGCTTGGCAATTTTGCTCATTTATCTCTATCTTCCAGTGGAAAGGTACCCAAAGACCTGGGGACCAGGTGAACAGCCCATCTCAAAGAGCTACATCAGAGAGCTACACAAGTTTGGAGAAGCAACACCTTGAAGTCTGAATTCCCTCCACTCCTTCCTTCCTTCCTTGGTTCTGAAAGAATAAGAGTGTCAGAATTAAAGGTGGTCATGGATGGTGATCTTAGTAGGTAGTATAGAAAGAAAACATGTCTCACTCATTGAGGAGCATATAACACACCCAGAGAGCCAAAGATCCTATGAGATATGGGGATGGGGCATGGGGGATCTGGAGAACAGGTGATTGGGAATATGCAGAACATCAGTCTGGAATTCATTTCACTTATGAGACAACAGAGAAACAGAGAACAGAAGAGAGGTTACCAGAGGCTGGGTAGGGTAGATAGTAAGTACAAGTCACAATTAGGTGGGAGAAATGAGTTTGGGTGTTCAGTAGCATAGAAGAGTGTATAGAGTTAACTGTAGCACCTTATATTTCAAAATAACTAGAAGAGGAAGATTGTGAATGTTTTCACCACAAAGAAATAATAAATATTTGAGGTTATATCTATGTTAATTAGCCCAATTTGGTTATTCCATAATGCATATATGGATTAACACACCAATTTGTGCCATATAAATATATAAAAGTATTATGCATCAATCAAAAAGTGAAGTTTTGTTAAGAATGTCTATACATACCTTAACCCAAGCACTTGCCAGATTAAAAAAAAAAAAAGAAAGAACATTTTAGGTTTGAGTACAGCCCGGGCTACATAGCAAGTTTAAGGATAGTCTGAGGTATATGGCAACCAATGATTGGGGTTGTAGATCAAAGGCTAGGGATGTAGACCCTGTAGGTCAAGACTGAGGATGGAAACCCTATAGCCCAAGGCTGATGATGTTGATCCTGTACTGATGGTTGAGGACCTATCTTAGTGGTGAGCACCTACCTAGTATGTATATATTTCTGGTGTCCGTATCCACCACCACAAAACATGTTTTTAATTAATGAGATAAGGAATCATTGAAATTTAGCAAGTAATTGGAAGCTAAGCAGGGAGGACGTTCTATGCACACAATGTTTAAAAGCAGTGACTAAAACTGTTGAGCTGTCCAATAAAAGAGATACTGTTCTACATGGACAAGGAGGGCTACATAATACTAAACCAGAAACTATGGTTTTTAATGTGACAGAAAGCCAGTAAAATATCAAAGATGATGGGACTTACTGTGAATACACCAGTGATATTTAGGTGAATTATTAAATGTGAACTCATGAATTGCAATTTTTTTTACCCTTAAATTTTCCTTGCTTTTAATTTGATAGTACCTATCATTTAGTCAAATCTTTTAGTCAAGATTTTTTTTTTTATTATTTGTGTTCACAGAAAACAATGCTAAATGTGTGGACCTTCTCTAGTCATTGTTTATCTTCAATAGACTACCAAAGTAGTTTCAATTTTCAGAGGTATACCTCGGCTAAGGCCACAGAAATGGATTTTTAACACAATCCAAGTGCTACCACCATAAATGACATATATGACATAATTCAAGTGATACCACCATATATGGCAGGCAAGAAATTATTAAACATTTTTTACATTGTTTTCACTGTTGTTATTCTTTTTTTGTTTTGTTTTGTTTATTTTTTCCTTTTATTTTATTTTACAATACCATTCAGTTCTCCATCAGCCATGGATTCCCTTGTTCTCCCCCCTCCTGCACCCCTCCTCTTTCCCCCAGCCCACCCCCATTCCCACCTCCTCCAGGGCAAAGCCTCTGCCAAGGACTGAGATCAACCTGGTAGACTCAGTCCAGGCAGGTCCAGTCCCCTCCTCCCAGACTGAGCCAAGCGTCCCTGCATAAGCTCCAGGTTTCAAACAGCCAACTCATGCAATGAGCACAGGACCCGGTACCACTGCCTAGATGCCTCCCAAACAGATCAAGCCAATCAACTGTCTCACCTATCCAGTTGGGGGCCCCTCAGCCTTTGGTTCATAGTTCATGTGTTTCCATTCTTTTGGCTATTTGTCCCTGTGCTTTATTCAACCTTGGTTTCAACAATTCTCGCTCGTATAAACCCTCCTGGAGAGATGGCTCAGCCGTTAAAGGCTAGGCTCACAGCCAAAAAAATATGAGGGTTTATTATACATTTTAATTTTAATGTATAAACTGTTGATGCAATTGAGATCTGTCACTTCTTTTAGAGCATTGTCTGAATTATGGAGCAGGGACTAGAAAGGAGCTTGGTGGTAGGGTGTGTGTTTTAGCATTCACAGAGCTCTTGGTTTTACCCCTGGTACCAAAACAAAATAAAACACAACAAAATCCATGCATTTGAGATCTGTAGTCACTTTAATCTTTATTCTGAATTTCCAGTGTTAGAATATTATAAAAGAACCCCCACCACCTACTATTCAGTTTAAACCATCTCCTTTTCTTCTCATATGTATGTATATGCAAGGTGTGTACTCATGTGTGTGCTAGCACATGTGTGTGTGTGTGTGTGTGTGTGTGTGTGTGTGTGTGTGTATGTGTGTGTGAGTGTACTTACACATGTGTATGTATATACACATGTGGCTCCACAGGATTGATACTGAGAATCTTTCTTGATCATTCCCCCACTTTATTCTTTTTACTTTAAGGCAGATCTCTCAATCAAACCCAGGGTTTGCAGTACAGCTAGTGTGGCTTGACAGTTTACTCTGGGAATTCCCTCTATCTTCTTTCCAAGGCTAGAATTCCAGGTGGGTCACCATGCCCACCTGGCATTGACATGAGTTCTGGACATCTGAACTCCAGTCCTCTGGCTTTAGCTACTATGCCGTCTCCCCAGTTCCCTAGTAGCAGCAGCATCCGTTCCGTGAACTATTCTCTGTAGAAAGTTAATTTAGTGTTTTTTTTTTTTTGTTTTGTTTTGTTTTTTTGGTACTGGAGTGTTCCCCCTTTAGAGTTGTAAATGTTTTGTTTCCTTATTGTAATTTATTTATTCTTTTCTTTTTTCCTTGAGAGGTTGCTTTCTTCCACAGTTCACACACACTTTTAAATTAGGAACAAAGCCCACATTTTTACCTATAATTAAAAAATTCCCTTTAAAAATAAAGTGGCCAAAATTGGATCTGTTTTTATAAGTTATTGTTAATACAGTAGCAACCTCAGCTCCTGCCAAATGACTCTGGCTAGTGCAAACTCAAAGTTAATTTTTCTTTCTAAGACTAAGCTCTCCTCTTCATTTGAGTAACTTTCCCATTCACTTAAGTCTTCTGGTGCATTTGTGTCTTGTTTGAATTAAATCTCATTTCTTTATCAGCATTCTGGCAGCATATGTCATGTGACTGAGAGAACTCCTAAAGTAAAAAAAAAAATGATAGTGTTTGATCAAGATGTTCCATTTTGGGGCAAGTCCAGAAAATGTCATATACAATTTTGAGTCATCCTAAGGACTGTCATTGCTATTGGCCCAGCTGGGGCCATGTCTCATAGTAACAAATTTAAAACATGTGCCTCGCATGGCACAAAGAATGCTTCTGGTTTTCAGCCAAATTTACAGTCTTACATCTTTTTCTTTACTCACCATGTCAGCACCATTATCATAGATTTGCCCTATTCGAACCTTCAAATTGTTTAAATAAAGCTGACATTTAAATTTTAATTTTGTAAAATTCAGTCAAATCCTTTGAAAATTTTTAAATGAACTGTAACTAGTCACAATTCTAGCACTGAACACATGCCTAGATAGCAGTGTTTCTTTTAAATGTACAGCTTTTAGAATCTTGATTTTTTTTTTAACATTGTAAAAATCTCCTTGGCCACCATAGGCAGGAAGTCTGTATTAATTCTCCTACACCTCTGGAACCAGTGATGGGAACCAAAGGAAATGAGGGAATGGATCCTTCAGTCCAAGGAAGGATTCTACAGATCAAATAACTGACTATTTCTCCAGCCAAGAGCTCTCTACTTATATTCTCTCCATTCATGAGCTGTCTGTGTAACTCTAGCATCTCTAGGACCCCCAAACCTTCTTGGCCTTTGGGTGAAACACCCTTTTGTTTCCAGTGCTTTGGGCAAGTAACACAGAATTATCTGCGCTCTCTGGCTCCAGTCCAATTGCCAGACTTGTGCTTGGACCAGCTGGAAAGGCTGACGATCCCCAAGTTTCCTCCTTGTCTTAAATTGTAGCCCCAAATATTGACTTCCAAGGAAGGGGTCATCATCTTCCTGTAGTCCATGTGTTGAAAACTCATGGTGATGCTTTGTTGATGTTCTTGTTGCATTTACAAGGAAAAACATGTCCCAGGGACTTCATAAACACATGTGAAAAATACCATCAGAAAATAAATTGTTATAAAGTACTTTGTTGGACTTTTAGAAAACATTGCGGTAAGTGCTAATGGAATACAAACGTATTTATTGTGTTGAGCAATGGTTTGTAGGGGGATTGTGGTCCTGTCACCTCCCAGCAGTATCTTTTCTTGGTTCCTAAATAAAACAGGTGAAACGTTTATCATTACGGCAGTTATTCTAGGATACACACACACATAAATTCATATGCAGATCACATCAGCTTTCTTTGTTCCTATTACCACATCTGACTATCTACTGCAGGGCAGCAAGAGACTCAGAAGATAAATGGAAATGAAACAAGGAGCTATGAGAGAAGCTGGAAACTCATGGCAAGTAACAGAGCAGGACTTTGCTGACTCAGATAAGACAAGCTGTCGCCTGCATCTCTGAACAACGTGGCAATATACTCAGAGAACAAAGTGTAAGAAAACATGCACTTGGATGAGGGAGCCATGTTGCTGCTTATGAAGGTTGTGTTTGTTAGTTTTGCTGAAGATCTTGCTAAAGGGATGAAGGGAACCTTGTGTTTCTGTCTTACTTGTGTTTGGGTAGCAGCAAGAACATTTAAAACACCAGCAACAAGCCGGGCGGTGGTGGCGCACGCCTTTAATCCCAGCACTCGGGAGGCAGAGGCAGGCGGATCTCTGTGAGTTCGAGGCCAGCCTGGGCTACCAAGTGAGTCCCAGGAAAGGCGCAAAGCTACACAGAGAAACCCTGTCTCGAAAAAACCAAAAAAAAAAAAAACAAAACACCAGCAACAAAAATTATATGGTATAGAGTGAGTTTTTGGGGAAATGTTGCTTTTTAAATCAGGTAGGATGCCCATTTCCCCCACCAAACAGCATTTGACACCTGTGAAGAAGGCTGAGCAAGGCTACATGGCTGAATTAGTAGAAGAGAAGCAGCAAGGTATAAAAACCGGGGTGATGCTGAGGTCATGAGGCAGGATAGGCACCAGCAGTAAATTTTATAAATAGAAGTTTTTAAGGAAAAGTACATAAATCACTAGTTGCAGCTCAAGGGATTCCCACAAATTGAATAGTCTTGCATGACAAACACCCAATCAAGAACCAAGATATCACCAGCTCCCAGAAGCATTTTTGCCTTGATACCTTCCAGATAGACCTATCAAAGAGTTAACACCATCGTGTATTAGACTTCCTGTTTTTACAATACATATTCTTGTGTACTGTGTTCTCTAAAAATATTCATTCATCCATCCATTATCTATCTATCTATCTATCTATCTATCTATCTATCTATCTATCTATCTATCTATCTATCTATCTGTGTGTGCCTGAGTTTATGTATGTGCACCATGTTCAAGCAGGACCATGAAGGCCAGAAGAGGGTATCAGATTCCTCTAGAACTGGAGTTACAGGCATACTGTCAGTGCCATGTGGGTATTGAGCCCAGGTTCCCTGGAAGATTAACTAGTGCTCTTAACCACTAAGTGTTAAAATATTGAATAGACAACATGTATGTTTTGCATAATAAACAATAGCGACAGAATTTCCACAATGTTTCAGATTAGATTTTATTCCCATAGTTTGAACAAATTATGCATTCATGAAAAATTTAAAAGAAAATTTTTGTTGAGTTGTGGTAAAATCATTATATTTTATAATGAGGGGAAGACAATGCAAATAACTACCTTACAACAGTGAGCACATCTTGTGTTGGCCTCATTCTGCTCTTCTTTTTTTTTTTTCTTCTTTTTTTCTGGTTTATTTCTATCTATTACAAATGTATAAGAAATCCTCCATCAACGCTGCTGATAGCAGCAGAACCTTGAGAAATATACCTTTGGTTTGCCTCAGAAATGGAACACATATTGTACTGTAAAGTTTATAAAATTGGTGCAAAACATTGTAATAATGTTACAATACCAGTTTTAAGAGTTCAGTGACTAATGGGGAGCCGATGGGATACATGCAGAACTGTGAAAGCGATCTCACTTAGCCAGCTGTACACGTAGACTGTAAATCTACATTCAGATCATTTCTGAACTAAGACTATTATCTCAGTTTATCTGTTGAGGTCAACCAGGAAACCCTAGAATATACCTTGATTTTTGCAAAAAAACAAAATGGGGGGGGGGTTTCTTCAGCATTTCAGTCCACGAGTAACAGTATCCTAACAGGCAAAGTGTTCTCTCACTGTCAACATAGAATGAACTGCTGCTGGAGGTCAACTTGGGCTTTAATTTGCATTAGCACTTAGATGCATAGTAGTCCAAGTTGTTGACCTCATGACTTTAAAAAGTAACTCTAAAAAAGTAAAATGGCCCTTCTTGGAAGACTAAAGAAAGACATCCAGCCACAGTTGTAAAAAGTCTCATCAAAACAATATACCCTTTTATGAATTACGCCTCAATTTAAAAAAAAAAAAGTAGCCCCAAATAAGAAGCAGCTCTGAAAAAGAAAATATAACTTAAGATATTTGAAAAAAAAAAACAAGGTGAATACAGGTTCAAAAGTAATTAAGATATATTTTCTTAAGGCTATCTAGAATTAGGCTTTAAAGAATTCTACCATTTCAAGTTTACCACTAGTTACTAGATACCTATTTACAAACAAGATGTTCACCTTTTTTGTTTCTTTATCAAGAGAAAAATCTACCTTCAGACTATGAGGGTGGTGATGGGGAGGGACTAGAAAACAAGATTCAAACAATCCCATGAAAGTATCACATTTTTCAAATGGAAGAACTCCAAACTGCACTAGAAGTTCCAATCACTAAGACACTTTCCATTGAAATGATTTAAGTACAACTACATGGCACCAAGGTTTAGGTCTAATATAGGCCTGACAACCAAGTCCTTGTTTTCTGGAAGAAAGGCCTCAAAAGTCCCACTCAATTCCATATAACAATACTTCAAAGATCAATTAGGTTTTCCTTTCTTTAATATTTTTGTTTTTGACTTCTAATCCTAAAGACTAGATTAAAACTTAACTCATTTCCCAGAAGGCATTGCTTCCCTTTGCTCTATGAAAGAGTCCACCAAGACCTCTTCCTCAAAACCATCTAGCCCCCAGCCTCCAGCCTTTGCTTGTGATGCATCTTTCTCAACATCCTGAAAAGGTAATGTAGGTAAAATATGCTCATAAACATTAAAACTAGTTGTTAGAAAGACGTAACTAGCTTTATAATTTAAGTTTTAAAGCATAAATACTTGCAGCTTAATCTGCACTGACAATGATTGTCGAAGCCTAGAATTCAACATTTACAAATTCTCATTCACACACACAAAACACACTATTATCACACAACTTGTGTCTTGAGAGAATCTTCTGCTTTTTAAATCTTTGGCCTCCCAGTCAATCCCAAGTTCAACCAACTTTTCCGAGTTCTGGTAGTTACCTGGACCACTGAGGCATTGCCACAAGACTTCTTCTCTTTTGAAACATCCTTTTTCTCTAGATATTAGGATAGCTACACCAGCTTGTTTCTTCTGTGGTGTATGTTGGTGTGGGATTATCTATTGCTTGATTTTTCATGGATGTGTTTAGCTTCTTTGGGTTGAATTTTCCCTTCTAGTGCTTTCTGTAGGGCTGGGTTTGTAGACAGGTATTGATTAAATCTGGTTTTATCCTGGAATATTTTGTTTACTCCGCCTATGGTGATTAAGAGTTTTGCTGGGTATAATAGTCTGGGTTGGCATCCGTGGTCTCTTAGTGTCTGCATGAGATTTGTCCATGATCTTCTAGCTTTCATAGTCTCTATTGAGTAGTCTGGTGTTATTCTGATGGGTTTACCTTTATATGTTACTTGGTCTTTTTCCTTTGCGGCTCTTAATATTTTTTCTTTGTTCTGTGTGTTTAGTGTTTTGATTATTATGTGGCGAGGGGACTTTTTTTTTGGATCCAGCCTATTCGGTGTTCTGTAAGCTTCTTTTATCTTCATATGTATTTCTTTCTTTAGGTTAGGAAAGTTTTCTTCTATGATTTTGTTGAATATATTTTCTGTGCCTTTGAGTTGGTATTCGTCTCCTTCTTCTATCCCGATTATTCTTAGGTTTGGTCTTTTCATGGTGTCCCAAATTTCCTGGACGTTTTGTGTTATGACTTTTTTGTCTTTAGTGTTTTCTATGACTGACGAATCTATTTTCTCTATCGTGTCTTCAGTGTCAGAGATTCTCTGTTCCATCTCTTGCAATTGGTTGGTTATGCTTGTTTCTGTAGTTCCTGTTCGTTTTGTCAGGATTTCTATTTCCAGCATTCCCTCAGCATGTGTTTTCTTTATTGTTTCAAATTCATTTTTCAGATCTTGGAATGTTTCTTTCATCTGTTTAATTGCTTTTTCTTGGCTTGATTTGATTTCTTCCCATTTTTTGTTCGTTTTTTCTTCCATTTCTTTAAGGGAGTTTTTAATTTCCTCTCTAATGGAGTTTTTCATTTCCTCTTTAAGGGAAGTTTTTATTTCCTCTTTAAGAGAGTTTTTCATTTCCTCTTTAAGGAAAGTTTTTATTTCCTCTTTAAGGTAGTTTTTCATTTCCTCTTTAAGGAAAGTTTTTATTTCCTCATTGAGGGAATGTTTTATTTCTTCTTTAAGGGCCTCTATCATCTTCTTAAAGTCATTTTTAGGATTGATCTCTTCTGTTTCTTCTGTCATGGTATGTTTAGGTCTTGCAGGTGTAGAATCACTAGGTTCTGATGTTGCCATATAGGTCTTAATGTTGTTGCCTGTATTTTTGCACTGGCGTCTACTCATCTTTTCCTCTGTGCGGTGCAGGTGGTGTCTGTGTCTGAGAGTGCCTGTCTTGTTCTAATTTTTAGTCTTGGTTTAGTAGGGGTTCTTGGTTAAATTGGTGCTATTGGGCTGTTTCTTCAGGGACAGCTGATTTCAGTCGGTGAATTATATACTTATGATTCTCGTGATCTGGTTTGGTGACTGGGTAGCGCCTTCTTCTGTGTCCCCAGGTCACGTTTTGTTCATTTGTCAACTCCTCAGCTGATCTTGTTTCTTCAGACTTCAAACTGTAGGCATCTGAATCCTCTCCCAGATGGGTTTCAGCTGAGCAGGGTAGTCTCACCAACACCTCCAAGTTGTTGGGTTTCACAGGATCAGCAGTTGGGCCCTGGGTTGTCCCCAGACGGAGTGTCCAGACTCGCCCTGGTTCCGACCCACGGAGATAGCCTCTTCCCCAGGTGTTGGGGCTAGGGGCGTCCCCGTTCCAAGCTGTGTCCGCCCCTCTCTGTCCCCGAGCCTGTCCACCCCTGTGGCCCACCGCCACAGGCCCACCTGCG
Source organism: Peromyscus maniculatus bairdii (assembly GCF_049852395.1). Classification (NCBI taxonomy): domain Eukaryota; kingdom Metazoa; phylum Chordata; class Mammalia; order Rodentia; family Cricetidae; genus Peromyscus; species Peromyscus maniculatus. The sequence continues at coordinate 125,820,306 of NC_134855.1, forward strand.
TCCACTTGTCTCCACCGCTGGGCCTGTATGTCCCTGTCAGCTGCCGCTGGGTCTGTCTGCCTCTACGGGCGGCCAATGGGCCTGTATGTCTCTGCCGGCTGCCACCGCGGGCCTACCTACCTCTGCTCGTCACTGCTGCCGGGCCCATCCACCTCTGTGAACTGCCACGGGGCCTGTATGTCTCTGCTGGTTGCCGCTGGGCCTGTACGTCCCTGTCGGCCACTGCCACCGGCCCTTCCACCTCCGCAAGTCGCCAACCTGCGTCTGCCTGTCTCCGCTGCGTGGCCTGTCCACCTCTGTGGACCACCGCCAGGCCTGAATGTCTCTGTCGGCTGCCGCCGCCGCCAGTCCTGTCCACCTCCGTCTGCTTCTCATTCTGCTCTTCTTGATCTAGTGTCAAGCTCTCACAGCATCAAGCTGATCTTACAGTTTCAGATTTAGTCAACTGAGTTTTAAAAAGAACTACAGGCAACCAAGGGATGCTGAGAGTTGGAAATAGACTTCCCCAGGGAAGAGCAAACCAACTGGTTATCCAAAGCAGAATGATGATCCCTGAAAACATACATACAAGTGTGATTATACATCATGAGCAGGTTGTATACTATGTATTTAACAATACACACACACACATTTGTAACAACAACAATGAAAAAGATACCATTTGAAAGTGAGCAAGGAGGGTTATATGGGAGGATTTGGAGGGAGAAAATGGAAAGGAGAAATGATTTAATAATGCTCTTAACAATAAAAATGAAAAATTTATTCAAGGTCTAGCATATGTATATATATATATATATATATATATATATATATATATATATATATATATATATATATGTGTGTGAGAATGTGTGTGTATAAAAGGCCATGACAGAATTAAATAAAAGGTCATGAATTTGAGAGAGAATGGAAGGGGATAGGAGAAACTGGAAGGGGAAGAGGAAGGGGTGGAAGTGATGTAAATACAATACCCATGTGTGAAAATTGTCAAAAAATTAAATAAATCAACATATTTGATTGGAAAATATAGTTATTGCTCACCATTTTTCCCTTTTTATTTTCTACCAAACTGTGAGCCACACAGAAAGGTGATGCCCACATTCTGAAGTTTGCTTGGAATGGTATGAGTACACAAGCTTCATGTGTGCCAACCTAGCTTTCTAGTTGGGGATTATAAGATTGGATAAGAATAATCATGACAAATTGCTGCAAGTAAGAGAAATAAGCATTTTAACTGTTGCAGTCAATTGAGATATAATGAGCTAGAATCCTAGCTGTAGGCAATAACATTCATAACAAACCTGGTCCTGCCTCCACACGTATGCTCACATCATTCTACATTTCTCTCACACTTTGGTTGGTGGTTAAGTGAACTCAAGCTGGTGAATCCTGAGCTAATTTTGTGATTTGTTAGCTTAGCAGCCTCAAAAAATTAACAGGAGGAAGGATGAACAACTCTGTGCTGTGCTAAAATGACTTGCACTATGCCAAGGAGGCATTTCATGGGGCAGTTGCATGTCCACTCTCTGGGCAAGATGAAGACAGAAGCAATCTCCTCCAGTAATTGTCATTCTTATGTTTCAAACAGTGTTTGATCACTGTGGCAGACAATGCATTGGGTGCTTACTAGGTGTGACTGTTCTAGGTTGTCAACTTGACTACATCTGAAACTAAAACCCCAAAATTGGAGGGCACACCTGTGAGACATTTTTCTTTAATTTGAAAAGGAAAATTCAGTTCTAATCTGGATCTTTGAGTTACAAAGATACAAACCTTTAATCTAGATCCAGAGTGGGGAAGACACAGGTCTTTAATCTGTGCCGTGCCTTCTGCTGGAAGCCTATATAAGGACAAGGAAGAAGGAAGTTTTTGCTCTTTGCTTGCTTGCCCTCACCTTGCTATCCAGTCCATTCCTCCATTAGAGCCTACTTCTTCAAGATTCCAGTTTATGCTGAAGATAAGCTATGCCATTCTGCCTTATGGACTGAGCAACTACTGGATTCTTGGACTTTCTATTCATGTGCAGCCATTGTAGGATTAGCTGGACTGCAGCTTGTAAGTCATTCCAACAGAACACACACACACACACACACACACACACACACACACACACACACACACACACACTGAATTCTAGCCCTCTTTAATCCTTCCCTATACCAACTGCTGCTGTAATGAGGGGCAAAGGTTATTGCCTACAGCTAGGATTCTAGCTCACTATATCTCAAAGGGCTCTGGGGATTGAGGTCACCAGCTTTCAGTTTGTAGTTACATATTTCTCTGGTGCTTACGTGGAACAGCTCCTTTTAGTTTCTCAGAGGTCGGTTGAAAAAGAAAAAGAGAAGAGAAAAAGAAGGAAATTACTGACATTCATGAGTAGATAGGGGTATTATTTGTGTGTCTTTTCTTGTCACATGGTGCACCCTTGTGAGTAACTGCAAGAAGCTTCAGGAACTATAGTAAGGAACACATTTGTGTGCATATAATGAAGACACCTTCCAGTGTCCAGAAGGACCCATGTTCTTTTGCTCTGTAATTTATGTGTGTGTGTGTAACAGATTTTACAGAATGAATCTCTATATATGTATGTATATATGATACATATATTTATTCTATACATTCTGTTATTCTAGAGAGCCTTGACTAATACACTAGGCATCAGCTGGGACCCCTTGCTTTACATATGTGTTTGTGTTAAGCAGGAACCTCAAGACTGGAAGCTACCATTATGTTTTATTTTTTTTAAGATTAGCATATTTAATGTTAAAAAATTCAACAAATTTCAGGCTACATATCATCCATTGCTAGAAGCCTTAGCTGGGAGAATTGTTCTAGAAAACCAAAGAATATCTAACAGTCTAAGGACAAATTTTGATTAATTGTATTATACAAAGAAAAAAATATTTTGTGGTTCTTGAATTCTTTAATAATAACAAACTAGAAGTGTTTTTTATGGAGAGGGAGTTGGGGGGTAAATTTGATAAAAAACATATTATATGCATGTATAAAACCATCAAACAATATGTTTTACAAAATTAATTTCTCATTTCCCCCAAATAAAATTATAGAATATTTTAAGTATTGAAAATATTTGAATCTTAATGTCATATAAATATACTGTTCACAAACTAGTAAAAGCAAGAAAAATATGAGTTAGAATTAAATGTTTCATTATTGGTTTATGCAAAAGATAATTGAAGAATCACCTTTTCCACTCCTTTAAAAAATAGATTTATTTATTTTATATATAGGAATGTTTAGCCTGCATGTATATTCACCACATGCATGAAGGTCCACAGAGGCCAGAAGATTCCTCGAACTGAAGTTGCATATGGTTGTAAGCTGCCTGATGTGAGTGGTGAGAACCAAACCCATGTTCTCTGGAAGGACAGCCTCCCTGGTCCATCTCTCCAGACCCTTCTTTCCTCCTCTTAACCTACCTCAATACATTAAAATTTTCCAATTTTCCTCAATGAACTTCATGTATCCAGACATATTTTCACTAATGAGCTTCTCAGTTACCTATTTTATCATACTTGTTTTCAAGAATGGAGGCTCAAATTTGGGTCATCTCAACACTTCTCCTAGATCCTAGGTTCTCAGAGTGTAGTCTGTGGACCAGCATCGTGGGCATCTCTAGGGACTCCCGATGAATACAGATCCTGGGGATTAACCTTCACCCAAAACCAGACTCTGAATTTGCACAATATATCCAGGAGATTCATATGCAATGTCTTCTTCTTCTTTTTTTTTTTTTATTAAGAGATTTTCTATAAATTTTACATAACAACTGCAGATGCCACATCCTCCTTCTTCCCACCCCCTAGCCTTCCCCCCAACCCACCTCCATTCCCACCTCCTCCAAGGCAAAGTCTCCCATGAGGAGTCAGCAGAGCCTGGTACATTCAGCTGAGGCAGGTCAAAGCTCCTCCTCCCTGCACCAAGGCTGCACAAAGTGTCTCACCACAGGCACTAGGCTCCAAAAAGCTGGCTCATGCACTAGGGACTTGTCCTGATCCCACTGTCTGGGAGCCCCCTAAACAGTTCAAGCTACAAGGATTACTCCACCATAGACTATTGACAATAGTCGAGAGAGTGCCTGAGCTGGCCTACTCTGGTGATCAGATGGCTGAATACCTTAACTGTCATCATGGAACCCTCATCCAGTAACAGATGGAAGCAGATGCAGAGATCCATGGCTGGGTCCCAGGCAGAGCTCCAAGAATCCAATTGATGAGAGAGAGGAGGGATGCTATGAGGAAGAGATATCAAGACCATGTTGGAAAAAGTACAGAGACAACTAGCCAAACTAGTGGAAACACATGAACTGTGTGGACCAATAGCTGAGGAGCCCCCATGGTACTGGACTAGTCCCTCTGGATAAGCGAGGCAGTTGTTTACATTTAAGGAATTGCTCAACATCCTTAGTCAATGGGGAAATGGAAATCAAAACAATTCTGAGATACCATCTTACACCTGTCAGAATGGCTAAGATCAAAAACACTGAAGACAGCTTATGTTGGAGAAGACGTGAAGCAAGGGGAACACCCCTACACTGTTGGTAGGAATGCAAACTTGTACAGCCATTTTGAAAATCAGTATGGCAGTTTCTCAGAAAATTGGGAATCAATCTTCCTCAAGACCCAGCTATACCACTCTTGGGCATATACCCAAGGAATGCTCAATCGTACCACAAGGACACATGCTCAACTATGTTCATAGAATCATTATTTGTAATAGCCAGAACCTGGAAACAACCTAGATGACCCTCAACTGAGGAATGGATAAAGAAAATATGGTACATATACACATGGAGTACTACTCAGCAGAGAAAAACAATGACATTATGAGGTTTGCAGGCAAATGGAAGGAACTAGAAAATATCATCCTGAGTGAGGTAACCCAGACTCAGAAGGACAAACATAGTATGTATTACTCATGAGTGGATTCTAGATATAAAGCAAAGGATAACCATATTGCAACCCATAGCTCCAGGGAGGCTAGCTAGTAAGGAGGACCCTAGGAAGGACGCATGGATCGCCCAGTGATGGAGAAATGGATGAGACCTACATGAGCAAGCTGGGGATGAAGGGGGCAGGGTAATGGAGGGCAAGAGACGGGGGAATAAGAGCTTAGGGGAGTGGGAGGTTTGAGCTGGAATGAGAACAGAGTGGGAGAGCAAGGAAATAGATAACCATGATAAATGAAGACACCATGGGAATAGGGAGAAGCAGAGTGCTAGAGAGATTCCCAGGAATCTGCAATGTCCTTTTTAAACAATGATTACAATTTAAAAGACTTTTAAGTGTAATTTTAGGTTCACAACAAAGCTGAGAGGAAGGGACAGAGATTTCCCACATATCCATTGATGCCATACCCATGCAGCATCCCTATGATCAGCATTTTCACCAGGGCTGAACATTTGTTCCAAAATATGAACTGACATTGATATCATAATTACCCAAAGGTACTCATAAAGGAAGCGATTGTTGACTAATTTGCAACAAGATGGGGAATTAATTTTGAGAAACAAATCATGCATATTTTTTTAGAAACTTTGACTGAAATAGGTATTGATCCTTGTACAAATTAATACTGTCTCTGGTCAAGTCTCATTCACTCATGGGGCAAGTTCTCTCTGGGACTCAGACTTCTACTCCAAAAGTACAGGAGGACACTGTGTATAACCCTGAACTGGAGAACACCGCTATTCAGGTCCAGTGATGGCATGATAAAGGGGAAGAGGAAGCTGGGCAGACCCCACACAGATAACCCTGCCCAAGCTTCCAAGAAATTCATTCATCTGGATTAAGCCACATCTGGTTTGTATTAGCTTAATGCTACTCAGATCTTTTGAAATGAAGGGATTAATAGAGCAGTACCTAGAAGCATCATTGTGATAATGCAGATGAACTTCACTTGTTGGGTATTTATTGAGTACTTATGTGAGTAATTATAATAGATAGTTATGACTTTGTTTTACTACTTCCCTGTTTTCATTAGAGCAGTGACTCTCAAGCCTGAGCAAGCACACAATTGCCTTGGGAATTTGTAAAGAAACAGGTGTCTGGGCTCCACACCCATCGTTTCTAGCTTGGTAGGTATGGGCTGATGCTCAGTAATACACATTTCTCATAATCTAGGTATGGGATAAGAAGATGGTTCTGGTTCAACTGTGGAGACCCCATTGCCCTAAAGAATTATCAGATTAGCAGCTAAGCATGGCATCTTTGTACAATTGTCTGTGGTGGTATTGTGTTCCCCAAAATATTGTGTACTCTAATAAATTTATCTGGGGTCAGAGAACAGACAGCCATTAGATACAAAGGCTAGAAAATGGTGGCACTCACACCTTTAACCCTAGCATTCCAGAGATAGAAATCCCCCTGGATCTCTGTGAGTTCAAGGCCACATTGGAAATAGCCAAGCATGGTGACACACGCCTTTAATCCCAGAAAGCCAGCCTTTAATCCCAGGGAGTGGTGGTAGAAAGCAGAAAGATATATAAGGCGTGAGGATCAGAAACTAGAAGATTTTGGCTGGTTAAGCATTCAGGCTTTTGAGCAGTAATTCAGCTGAGACCCATTCCGGATGAGGACTCAGAGGCTTCCAGTCTGAGGAAACAGGACCAGCTGAGGAACTGGTGAGGTGAGATAGCTGTGGCTTGTTCTGTCTCTCTGATCTACCAGCATGGACCCCAATAACTGGCCTCGGGTTTGATTTTATTAATAAGAACTTTTAAGATTCCTGCTACAATTGTCATTAATTGCTCAAGGCTTCTTCTCTACTTGTCAAGCTTCTGGAAGCTGATACGGAGAGAAACAGGCTTCCTCAGGCTTTTGCAGCTATTAACTTAGGTTTCAAATGTATAAGACCTTCTTGGCATATGTGAGCCTGCACAGTCAAACTGAGGTATGTTCCAGGGAAGACCAAGTCTCTGGCAATATTTGCAGGTCACACCCATTTTCATGGATTAATAGACAGGAGACTGACATAGGACTCAGAGATGGAAAAACATTCAGAGGCTTTGCTTCTTTCCTGGTTCACTCAATAAAATGTTCTGCTGTGGGAGCCCGGGCTCTTTGGGTTTATTCTTGTTGATTCATGACACCCCGTTGTATAGTAGTTTCCTCTAAATTGAAACATTCTAATCCTTGTTTCTGTTGGTAAACGCTCACCTATACTCTTGTAAGTAGTTTCAATAAATTCATTGGTTCAAGTCAGACTTCACTGTAATTTTTACTTTGATCTGTTGTGGGTTGTCTATCTTGGGTGAGTTATGTGTGTCATCCCCCCCAGTAAAAGTCTCACACAGTATGTCTCCAGATAAACTGCCTTTGGGATTTAGTTCTCAGTGTGGGATAGTAAAATGTAGAAACAGGTAGAATCTTTAAGATGCTCATGAGGGCTCTGCTCTCAAAATGGATTAATGTTTCCACGGATTAAATAATTTTCTCCAGTGTGGGTATATACAAGCCAGTTTAGTTCTATTTTTGTGCCCCTTTCCTTAAATGACGCCCTGTGCCTTCTTGGGTCTCTCCTAGAGACCCCACTAGCAAGAAGGTTTTTCTCAGATGCAGCCCCTTTCCCTTAGGTGTTCCAGGCTGTGGAACTAAGTCCCGAATACATCTTTGTTCTTCATAAATTACTTACACTGCAGTATTCAGTTATAGAAGCAGACTCCAAAATTTCTGCAGAAGCCAAGAACATGGAATATGTAAGATGCAGTTACCTTGAAACACATGGGGTTTTCCAATGAAGCATCTAGTCCAGGGCTCTGGGTTAAGCTGTGACATGCTGAGGGGTGATTGGTTACATCTCCAAACATCAACCTGACATGCAGGATCATATGATAAACTACTGTTTCTGCAACATATTAAGCAAATGCAAATTGGGATAAAGGGGCACTAGATTAAGATTCTTATAGCATTGTAACAATGAGAAAAATAACTAATACATTCACAGTAGTGCACCATCTCAAAGAATTCCTGGGTACCTTACTTAGGCTTATATTTTCTTATGTGGAGGCTTGGGTAGGAAAGGAGTTTATATCCATATAGTAAACCCAGTAAGAAATGGAGTGGAAAAATGATCAGAAAATTTCAGTTTCAATTTGTCAATAAATTTCACCTCAAATTAAGTTTCTGTTCTTTCTAATATCCTTTTATGAGGATGGTAGTCATTTATCAAAGATAGAAACTGCCAAATATCTTCAGAGGTTCCATGACATCATCATTTGCTTTGGACTGTTGTATCACCCAGTACTGGGTAAAAGTCAGAGAGTCATTGTCTAGGCAAGGAGCTCACTTCAAATAATATTTATGGCACAATTTAGGCCCCACCTATCTGATTAGTCATATTGTTAATGTATCAGAACTAAGGATTGATGCAAATAAAATGTTTTCCCAGGTAGAGCCTTGGCAAGGATGCACAAAATGGGCATGAGGCCAACTGTCTCAAACCATGCATCAAACTTCTGAGGTTAGGGAAAATTGAAAACATTTGGAGAAGTTAATTCCCCTTAATTTTGAAACCCATGTGTATTTAGAGGGAAATTTAATCCGTGTGTTTCTAATTCATTTACACTCAACTCATCAAAATGTTATTTTGAAAGAACTGTTTCAGTTTTTTATGCAGAAAATATGATGAATTCTTGTAATAAGATTTGTGAAAACTTTAATAAAATGTCATTGGGTTAAGAAATTGTATTTGGCCCCTAACAGAGTTTGGAGAAAACAGTATGGTTCTAAAATAGCCCCCTCCCACCCTGAATTTGGCTCAATGGTTTATGCATTTTGCTGTGTTATACACAAATGATGGAGGGTTTGCCACTTGTCTCTGGTTTTACCCCTCCCTCCTCCTATCAGTGTATCAAAAGGATTCCAAGTGGACTATAATACTCAGTCTAGAATGAAGTAGCCTCTAGCTTTAGTTATCTTTAGCTAATGTATATAAACATAAATGCAAACATATTTATATACATTTATAAATGAATACATAGATCCCAAGTATTTAAGTGAAGGAATTGGTACTAAGGGTTGGGATCAATGGGGAAAGTGATAGAGTCCATAAAAAACAAACAAAACAAAAACAAAAAAAGACCAAAGCCCTGAAGCTGCTAAGGCTTGCTAAGCAGGAGAAACCCTGCAAAGGAAATATAAGAGGAAGTGGGCATTTTTACATAACCAAAATAATTTGTAAAGAAACACAGTGGATGGAATCAGTTATAATTTTACATAGAATTTTGGGGATACAAAATAAAGGAATTTTTATTAGATGAAATATTATGTTGAAAAATGAAGAAAAACAGCTTTTTTCAATGTTTGTGTTTCTGAAACATGACAATTATTATAAGACTCAAAGTTGAAATGTATTTGTAGCTTTGAGGTCAGTGTGGTAGGAGATGTTGCTTCAGCCTTGAAAGTAAAGGAATAAAGCCTTGATCCAGAGTTTGGTTTATAACCAAAAGGGAGAAATGAATTTGCTGAGCTTCCCTATGGGGGCCACTTGGGGCAAGAGATGGACACTGCCAAACAATAGCAGCCAGGCTAATGGTCATGTGCCATTGCCTATGGCAGGCCAGCCACGAGGCAGCACCTCCTGCCGTGGTTTAAAAGGAAGGTGGGGGCTGGTCCTTGAAGTTATTCAATGATGTGATATAGTAAGACTCTGTCTTTTAAATGTTTTTCTTTGAATTCTTTGAGAATTCCATATATTATATTTTGATCATATTCCTTCTTCTTCAACTCCCACCAGAACCACCTACTTGCTTCCATAGTCACTGAACTTTGTTTTTTGTTTGTTTCCTCCCATCGAGTCCAGTTTATGTGGTTCATATACTCTTCCACGTGTGGGTGTCTGTTGGAATGCTACCTTCCCAAGTAACTATCAGTTCCTAAGAGTTCCTCAGTTAGGAGTGGGACTTGGTGCCCAATGTCCACACTCTACTGGGATTTCGCTTGGCGTGAGCTTGCACAGATCTTGTGCAACCTGTCACACTGCTGTGAGTTTGTATGTGCATCAGGCCTGTTGTGTGTAGCAGAAATCTTAGATGGTCTTATTAATAAAATAAAACCTGATGCCAGTTATTGGAGTGAATGCTGGAAGATCAGAGAGACAGAACAGGCCACAGCTAACCTCACCTGGCTAACTTCTCAGCTGATCCTGTTTCCTCAGACTGGAAGCCTCTGAATCCTCATCTGAATGGCTCTCAGCTGAACTGCTGCTTGAAAGCCTGTAAGCTTAACCAGCCAAATGCTTAACCAGCCAAATGCTTCTAGTTTCTGGTTCTCATGCCTTATATACCTTTCTGCTTTTTATCATCACTTCCTGGGATTAAAGGCTCGCTTTCTGGGATTAAAGGCATGAGTCACCATGCTTGGCTGTATCCTTGAACACATGGATTTCTGCCTCTGGAATGCTAGGATTAAAGGCATGTGCTACCATGTGCTATCCTAAGTATCTAGTGGCTTTTCTATTCTCTGACCCCAGATAAGTTTATTAGGGTACACAATATTTTGGGGAACACAATACCACCACAGTTGTGTCTAGAAAACATTGTTTTGTAGGAGTTATCTACCACCTCTGGCTCTTGTGATCTTTCCACCCCCTCTTCTACAAGGGTCCTGAGCCTTAGGAGGGCAGGGTGTGGCATAGATGTTCTATTTAGGGCTGAGTGCTCCAGTCTCTTATTCTCTGCTCTTTGACCATGAGTGAGTCTCTGTGAAAACTGATATTGACCACACACACACAAAAGATTCTTCTCTGGTGAGGAGTTATAGAGATACACTAATGTGTGGATATAGGGATAACTCATCAAGAATTGCTTTAATACTATGTCCCCTTTGCAGAGTAGTGGTAATGTACTATCCCCTAGGGCCCAGCCCCCCCCTTTTTTTTAACCTGTAGCAAGATCTAAGATGTAGAGTTTTGCAAAATCACAGTGTTGTTTGATTACTTAGGTAACAGCCAGGTTCCTATCACAGGCCAGTTGAGATTGGTAAAATGACCATCCTTTGTGAACATGATTTCTTCACCCCACCCCCCACGAATGAAATTAAAGTTCTCATAAATGCTAACTATTCTGCTGAATTGTTGTTGTTGGTAAGGTCTGAAAAGCATTCTTTTGAAGATGCACAGTATCAATTTTGTATTCTACATGTGTGTTAAGTCAGGCAAACTCTCCAGTCAAAATGATGGCCATATCAACTGTAAAGATCTTAGCTATTAGATTCTAGGACAAGCCTGGGTTGAGGAAAGCTGACATTGGATCAGACCTTGAACATGCACACACTGGGTTGCCTGGACAACTAACTGTCTACTCAGGAAAACTGACAACAACCTAGAAATCACAATCTGAACCTTTCTCCATTCACCTCTAATGCTCTTCTGAATAGAACATGAGAAGAGTCACTTAAACATCCCATGGCAATAAGATTTAATGATCTCTGGAAATTTGTGAAGATGAGAGTTACTAGTACGTTAATGTAACTTGTGAATTTGAAAAAGAAATCCAGTGAAGATCTGTAGTAATTGCCACATAAATAAATATGAAAAAAAACTGATCTTAAAGGTTTAGAGTGAATTTATCCACAGAAATATCTTTGCATCCTTGTCTTGGTCCTGCTTATTTGCTTGCTTGGTTTTTTTTAACGTGTATGAGTGTTTATATGCATTCACTTATGTGTACCACATGTATTCAGTGCCCTTGCAAGTTGGGAGAGGTGTCGAATCCCCAAGAACTTGAGTTACAGACAGCTGTGAGTTGCCATATGGGTGCTGGAAACTGAGCCCTGGTCCTCTGCAGGAGCAGAAGTGTTTTAAATGCTGAGCCATCTCTCTAGGCACTGCCCTGCTATGTCAAAGTGTAGAAGAGTTACGAATTACAACTGCCCCTCTTTCCATGTGACTTTGATTTTCATATATAGGCAATAATTATAATTGGAAGTGATCATACCAATATACACTTTCGGAAATGAAGAAATATGAAAGTTAGCCTTGGCAGTATCTGTGAAGAGAAGCCTTCAGTCTGGAGCCTAGCAGGTACTCAATAAATGTGGATTGCATCTCACCTTCATCAATGCACTACTTGGGGAAGCATGTGGTTGGGCTAATATCATGTTTCATGATATTATATGATGGTTTTCAGAAGTAATTCTGTGTTAATGATTTGCTACTCAATTCAGTCTCTGAAATGCCTTAATTCCCAATTCAAGCTTAATCATAAACATATGCCCCGCTTCTTATTTAACATTATAAAGGAATGAGTGTATGATCATACGTTTATATTTTTGGAACGTGCTCTGGTGGTCATTACAATCAGAATAATTTCTGAATCTCTCTTCCTCTCTCTCTGTGTGTATGTGTACATCTGCTTCTGAAGAATTGATTGGAGGTAATATATCTTTGTTTTATTTAGATGTGATTACCTTATTAAAATTGGGAATGTCATTTTTGGCCTCTTCATGATCAGCTCCACAAGTATGCTTCATGAAATGCGGATTTGATCCTTCACTGGGTCCTGTAGCCATGTGGCTCCCACAAGCACAGGGTTCCTACTGAGACCTGGGGATGCTGTATGCCTTATGGAAGAGTACAGGTTCTGATTTGTTAGAGTACCCGGGCTGAAAATTCATCTCTGAGATGGATGGTGTGGTATGATGTGTTTAAAGGCACTGACTAATTAATTCTTCATGCAGCAAAGGCAAGCAGCCCTGTGGGGTCTTTGTTCTGCTTGAAGCATACTGCTCTGAGTGTAGGCCACCTTTGTCCTATTCCCACTGAACCTCCCCCACAACCCCTGCATTTTGGGGAACTCTGGCTCTTTGAGATTGTCTTGTCTTAAAAGCATCATGCTGGGAACTCTTAATTTCTACCTGTGGATGAATGGTGCTCAAACCAAATCTTCCCTTACCGCTACCCACTACCTCTTTTTTAACTTCAAATCGACTTCTTTGCATCTCATCTCTTTGTAGATATCATTGTATTTGTTTTTATGGTCATAACTCAGCACCAGTGATGGCTATGGTTCCCTCTCTTTATTCACAAGAATAGCTCCCAGGGAGTCATAAGTGTTTATCATTTGACCCTTTGTGGAAATACTTGCTGGCTGCTACTGTATAGCCCAAACACTGGCTTCTGTGCCTGTCTGTACACCATTGTGGTTCTCATGATCAGTTCACACCTGCTTTCTGCTCCTTTCTGAGTTATTTTCTTGCCATTATCCAGCTTTGGTAGTTGTTTCTGAGCATAGATTCTCTGCTGTTTCTCCAAATGATGGCTGGCATTCTGTCTCAGCCTTCAAATTTAACTTCTTGATGAGTCTACTGTGAAGCAAACATAGCATGTAATCTGTGTTCCAATCTCATCCATTCCTATATCTATATTATCCTCTTGCCTAACAAGTGTAAATGTGTGTGCATGCATGCGCATGCATGTGTGTGTGCATATGCTAACCTGTGCAGGAGGTTGATGTCTTTTCTCGATCTCTTCTTGATGTAACTTTTTGCAGATAGGGTCTCTTTACTGAATCTAAAGCATACATTTTGGCTAGACATTCTGCCCAGGAAGCCCTGGGATGTGCCCATCTCAGCCCTCACCCCTAGCAGTGGGGATACAGGGATGCACATCAGCACTCAGATTTTATGCACGTTATGGGGAAGCTGAATTAGGATCTCCATGTTTGCACCAAACACTATCCAATGAGCCATCATTCCAGCACCAAAGCATCAGGTTATTTGTTTGTTTGCTTGTGTGGTATACATGTTCACATATTTCTGTGTTGGAATATCTTCTTCAGATCAACTTCTTTGATTGTCTCTTAACTTTCATTTTTCATCTTGCTGTGGGGAAAAGACCTTGCTAGAGCTGTGCACTCTGAGCATAGTTTATTCTCCAATGACACAGCAAGACTCTGAAGTCACATGATGAAGGCCACTCTGGAGATGACAGCTGAGGTCCAGAGAAATGAGGCAATTTCCTCAAGTTTGTGAAACTTGTGAGCAACAGAGCTAAAATTTAAAGTCAGTTCACCCTTGCTCCCAATCGCCTACAAAAGGATTCCATTTACAGTGTATACTAATGACATATTTTTGAAATCTTTGTATACTACTCTGCCATCTCAGGTAGGTCATTCTGAGCAGTTAACCTCTTTAGGACTGCTAATATAAGTTTTATGGTGGTTTAGAAGAAATCAGTCTTCAATACAACATTAAATTGTCCCTCACTGTGTTTGACATCCCTAGTTGACTCTGGAGGAGTCCAAAGGAATGAGTCTTAGCCTTTTGGCTGTGATTTTGTTCTCTGCTTCCATTTCCCCAGCCAGGTGGACAACTTTATTCGCAAAGTGGAAATGAGTTGACTGAATATTTATTAGCTAAGAAGACAGATTTGAAAGACTAGGGATGTAGCTTATGATAGATCATTTACTTGGGACTCTTAACTCTCTAGGTTACACACACACACACACACACACACACACACACACACACACACACACCAGATTTGAGGGACAATTAGCCCTATTTTCTAGTCTTGGTTCTACACTACCTGTGTAAACTTGAACAAGTAGCCTAGCCCCTCTGGGTCTTGGATACCCCTTATCTACAGAGTAGATTTTTATTATATACTTACTCTAGACAAATGAAGCACTGTGAGTGCCTTAGACACATGGAAAATCCACTGAGAGGTATTTCTTAGTCATTATATTAGGAAGGAGACTTTGAACTTGCTTTATAGAGACACTAATTCTCAGATATTACTGTTCTATAGCTAGCTGGCTGAAAATAAACACTCATCCTCTATTACAATGATTTTCAACCTTCCTAATGCCATGACCCTTAAATATAGTTCCTCATGTTGTAGTGACTCTCAACCATAAAATTATTATTGTTGCTACTTTATAACTGTAATTTTGCTACTGTTGTGAATCATAATGTCAATATCTGATATGTGACCCTTATGGAGTTGCGACCCACAGGTTGAGAACCACTGCTCTAATACTGCATTGTCTGAAACATCTATTGACAGTTTGAATCCTCCCCCAGTATGCAGAGCCTGTGAAGACCTAGAGTCTTTCTGCCATGCTTTCCCAGGCCCCTAGGATAACAATTATATCCAACTCACTCCTCCTGCTCAGGAGGCTTGGGTTAGCACAAACACCCCATCTTAGGGACAAGCCTGGGGCTAGCCTGACAATAATCAGCAAAGTCTCTATGACTCATTCCTCTAGAAAATGCTGTGGGATTCCTAGCCCTGAAATTCTCTCTGATTTCTGCCCAATGATCCAGATGGTGTCTGGAATGTTCTGCTGGCAGTTGTCTCCTCTTAGCTGATTTTTCAGTAAGCAAGAAATTCTTAATTTTGCAAAAATATGATCAGTACTTGCACGCTAATTAAATGTTTGCTGAATGAAATAATGAATGAATGAATAAATGAGAGAAAGAATGTAATTGTTCTCCAGCTAAGGATCATCAGTAGTTTGTGTATTACTTTATCCGTGTTGACTTCCAGAGTTAGAAACAAAGCAAGGTGTGTTTCTCCACAAGCTTCTGTATCATGGGGGTGGGGCACCAATTCGAGGACTGATGTGAAACCCCCAAAATCAAAGCCGCAGCAGCTCGCTTCAAATCAAAGATGAGGTTCACTCGTTCAGTCGTTGTCTGTGGAGAACCTGTCTGCACCAGCCATAGTTGTCTCTCTTCCTGAGCCAGCCCTGTGTTTTCACACACTTCCTTTCTGTGAAAGGTTGCTTAGCTTTTTTACCCTTCTCCTCCTCACCCTGGCTCTCTCTGCATTTGCTGTTCTTTTAATAAAAATAGCAAATTGGATGGTAAAAAAAAAAAAAAAATTTTCTACAACCCTGACAGTGCTGAGTTTACCCTCAGGCTTCTCTACTTTTCTCTACCCTGTTATACAGATTGCTGCTCCTTTGTAATAATAGAGTTCAGTGTGTGTGTGTGTGTGTGTGTGTGTGTGTGTGTGTGTGTGAGAGAGAGAGAGAGAGAGAGAGAGAGAGAGGGGGGGGGGTTATCAGGTTTGTAGGCTTTTCCTTTTTTCCTTCACCCTGTGAAAGTTCCCTGATAGGAAGCCCTGCAGGCACCTGGCCAGCCTTCCCCATGTCCTGAGTCCTAAGGCCACTGATGTTTCTCACCTCTGGTGGAAGATTGAATGCTGACTAGGCACCATTGGCTGTAGACTCAGGGCAGGACTCAGGGTGAAGAGCTGCAGTGTCTGCAGTTAGGGGCTTCCCCCAAGATGTTCCTATTTTGGAGGACCTTCTAAAACAGTGGTTCTCATCCTTCCTAAAGCTGTGATCCTTTACCAGTTTATGTTGTGGTAATCCCCAACCATAAAATTATTTTTGTTGCTACTTCATAACAGTAACTTTGCTACTGTTGTGAATTGCAATGTAAACATTTCTAGAGATAGGGATTTGCCAAAAGGTCACAACCCACAGGTTGAGAAACACTGTTCTAAAAGTATGATGCTGTAGATGCTGCAGATACATACCATCACGGTACCTGTTTCAATCCTGTTTCTCTCCCATGCAGGGTTGGTATCTTGTCCTTTAGAAAGGCACTCCAGATGTACTATCTGTCCCATGCTGTGCATGGGGTAGCTTGCAGAAATCATTGCGTGAATGAGTAATAAATCATGGAGTCATTGGTATAATAGACCATTTAAGTGAATGGTGGAGGACCATTGTGTTAGGTAAGAAGGGTCTTTAACCATGGTTCTAGTTCCATCATTGGGAAATGAAGGTGGCATTGCACTTTCCGTCACACTTGGATGCTCACAGACTCATGGGAAGGTCCATGGAATTCACATGCAATGTCTCGAGGCCCCTGGGAGTCTCTGTGTTTACAGCAGGATCACTTTGTTCACCAGATTCTCAGTCATGTGATGCTGAGCACTGGGAAAGTAACTTACAACTGAGGCACTAACTCTAGTTATTTAATTTATTTATTCTTAAATTTAAATCTAAGAACCAAATTCAGTCAATGAAGACTTATGAGGACATTTTGAAAAGGTCACTGTGTGAGGTACCTAGGCAAATACCAGTTTTATGAAATCCATGAAAGGATGATTTCTGATAACACATTGTCATCTTAACTGAGAAATGCTGGAACTGTGGCAGTCAGTAGGTTTTAGAGGCTTGGTGTGAAAGAAAAGCATGTGAGATTTTTAACATGTGTCATTGATAATTCTGAAAGTTGATCCCATGTGGAAATGATAAGAGATTGGGTATGCTAGGCTATATATCATTTACCAAGAATTAATTTCACCTGCTTTCCTTTACTTCCTAATGTGGCCACTGGAATACTGAAGCAGCCTCTGGGGCCTGGGCTGTGTCTCTGTTAAAAGATGCTGTTCCAAAACCAGAACACTATAGGAAAACTTGAGGAGTGAGTGGTCCTGTCCCCAACCCAAGGTATTTTTACTCAAAAGTTCTCTCTGGGCTAATGCAGGTTTCCTCCATGGACCATATTTACCTCCCATTTCTCCATGTGATGAATGAGACTTGTGTGTTGCCAAATCCAAGCATGAGCTGTAAGGCAGGTAAGATTGGCGCTGTTGTGATGGTCTCCTTAGATTCAGTGTTTACAGGGGCCGAAGTGCTGGAACTTTCTATACATCATCACATCCTCTTAGCAATCAACTCTATGGGATAGGCCCACCTGAGAGAAAGGGAAACAGGATGAAGTAACTTGACCAGAAAGTGTAAGTTGAATTCAAGCTCTTCAAGAATATTCTTTCATATAAGCACAATACAGTTATGAAACCAGCAAATTTACCATAGATACAATATTATATTCTTTAAACTTTGCCCGTTTCCATGTAGTATTATTTATTGCTATGCTCTTCTACTTTGTTCTTCCTTGATGCTTTTTGTCTGACTCATCCTCGGCATTTCTGAGGTTTCTATGCCCCTTGGCTTCAGGAAGATTCACCCCTGTTGTTCCTAGTCTTGTGATCACTGAGTTGTGAGAAGGCCTGGCCAGTTTGGTGGAGGGAGATGTATGATTAGGGTTGCTTGTCTCTCCTCCCTCCTCTTCCCTGGCCATGTCCAGGCAGCCCAGAGAAGCTCTGTGGATCCGAGGAGTCAGAGGAGAGCCCACAATTTACAGTGCTCCTGAGCTTGTAGACAATATTCCTCTGTTGTCTCTTCCTTGTGTCTGTTCTGCTCTGTCTGTAGGTCCAGTTGCAGAAACACATGTCAGACGGGGAAACCAAGGTCCTACCTTTGCTGTGAGAAAATCTACAGGGACTCCAGGAAACCAGAACATCTCGAAGAATCCTAGAATATAGATGTGCCCAGGAGAGTGATGGGTGGTAGATATGGGGCTGATACAAAATGCTCAGAGGACATTGAGAGTGGAGCAGGAGACAGGTGTCTGCCCAGGCCTGGGACAGCTGCTAGGCACAGAGCTGGGAGAGAGCCAACGGGAACTGCTAACTGAGGTTGTTTCTTTGCAGTGTAAAAAGCTAATGGAAGGTATAGATGTAACCAACCGTCTTATTAAATAAGAAACACAGAAACAATGCAAAAGAGAAAGCCGAGAGGTCAGAGCTCAGAGCTGAAATCTCACCCTTCCGCCTGCGGTGTCCCAGCTTCCCGAATCAGGGCTCTATTTCCTGTCTGTTAGTCTATTTAAAGAGACAGAACAAACCACAGCTATCTCACCTCACCAGTTCCTCAGCTGGTCCTGTTTCCTCAGACTGGAAGCTTCTGTGTCCTCATCCCAATAGCTCTCAGCTGAACTGTGTTGCTCCAAAGCCTGAAAGCTTAACCAGCCAAATGCTTCTAGTTTCTGGTCCTCACGCCTTATATATCTTTTTGCTTTCTACCACCACTCCCTGGGATTAAAGGCTGGCTTTCTGGGATTAAAGGCGTGTGCCACCACCGCCACACTCTTGCTATGGCTCTAATAGCTCTGATCCCCGGGCAACTTTATTTATTAACATACAATCAAAATCACATTTCAGTATAATTAGATTACCACCACAGGAAGGCATCTTACAGATGCCTTCAGGAAATTGCTCAGAAGACATAGGGGTAGCACCCACCCCTTATCCCCGTTTACCTATCATTAACATTCTTCATAATGTGGTGCTTAGGTTAGACCTGATAAGGCTGTGATGGTTCAGTTATTAAGTGATATCTGTAGCTCATATTAGATTCTCGTGCTGTAATTCTATAAATTTTGACAGATGTCTAATGACTTGTACCCACCATATAGTACAATTCCATGGCACCCCATCCTTACCATTCCTATGTGCTCCAATTTATCCCTTTCTGAATCTCCAACCCTTGGCCACCATCAATGTCTTTACTATATCTATTTTTAACTCTGGAATGTCATATAATTGGGATCTTATAGTATATCACCTATTCATATTTGATATTTTTCCCACTGAGCAATATTCTTTAAAGGTTTTTAGAGCCTTTTGTGGCTTGTAGCTTATTTCTTTTAAAATAATTGAATAATACTCCATTATATGGATATATCACAGTTAGTTAAACCGCTCACTGTTTGAAGGACATCTTAGTTGATCTAAGAACTTGACAATAATGAGTAAAACTTCTATAAACATTTATGTGCAGGATATTTTTGACTATACATTAGTAATTCATTTAACTAGACACACAGGAGTAAAATTGCTGGACAGTATGCTAAGAATATGTCTAGTTCCATAAGAACTCTTGTCTTCCAAAGTACCAGTATCATTTTGTATCCCCACTCTCACCACATCCTCAGCAGCATTAGGAGTTGTCACTATACATATATTTCCTTTCTAACAGGTGTATAATGGTATGCCATTGATATTTAATCTCCAATTCCTAAATGACTTATGATGAGATTCTTTTCACCTCTTGATTTGCCCGATAGCCAGTTGTCTCTTCTATGGTGAGATATCTATTCAGATTGTTCATTAAAATATTGACTAATGTTCTCTTAGTGTTGAATTTTAAAATCTATTTGTGTATTTTGTATAAAATTCCCTTGTCAGATTGGTATTTTGCAAAAATATTTCCCTCTAATCTGTGTTTTATTTTTAATTTTCTTAGTAGCATCTTTTTCAGGGTGGACTTTTAAAACCGACATGCTACTACTGTTTTTTCATTGGCTGGGCTTTGGGTGTCAGAGTTAGGAGGTCATCAACAAATCTAAGGCCACCTAAAGCTTTATCCTATGTTATCCTCTAGAAACTTTACAGCATTGCACTTTACTTTTAAGTCTGTGGTCCATTTTGAACTGATTTTGTAAAAGTTGTAATCACTATTTATAGATATTTTAATGTAGATGTCTAGTTGTCCCAGTAGTAATTATTAAAAAGCTATCATTTCTTCACTGTATTGCACAATAAAAACTTTGAAAATTGAACTGACATTAGAATTACCATCCACAGGAAGTGAATCAGAATGTATAATTTAACTTAACTGGGGCAACTGCTGATAAAATATGGTGGGACACCTCGCACAGCCTTGAGGCAGGGGGAGGGGCCTGGTCCTGCCTATATTGAATGTACCAGGCTCTGCTGACTCCCCATGGGAGGCCTTACCTTCTTGTAGGAGGGAGCGGGGGGGGGGAGGGGGGGAAGGCTGGAGGGGTAGGAGGAGGGAAGAGGGGGATCCATGATAGTTATGTAAAATGAATAAAAAATTTCTTAATAAAAAGTAAATAAAAAATAAAAATCTCAAATTTGTCTGAAATGAAAACAAAACAAGATTTTGAAAGAAAATGAACAAACTATTTAGAATATACTCCAAAATGATTCATCATGTGAAGAATTAGGAAAATATGTACTCATTTGTTACTATTCTTTGTCCTCATGAAAACTGAGTTGAGACTTAAGTCCCCACTATAACAGAGTGACACATGTCAGGGTCTTGAGAGATGATTAGTTCCTCAAGAAGTCTGGTGATTCTCTTGCGGGAGCAAGTTTGGGCTAGATTGTTTCCTGGTAGAATGAACAGTTACACAGCTAACCTGGTACCCCCTTTTCCTTTTGCTCACCTGTCACTCTCTCTCATATGTGCCTGTTTGCCCACCCATTTTCACAGTGAGATCATTACTGGAAGCCAAGTAGCTGCAGGTGCCACAAACTTCTGGAATATTAGCAAAATGAACCTATTTTCTTTATAATGTAGCTAGTCTAGGTGCTCTGTTGAACAAATGGATAAAGACACATGCTAGAGTTTTCTGACAAATGTTGCAAAGCAGCCATCATAAAAAAAAAGGCTCCAAGAATCAACTGCAAACACTCTCTAGATGAACAAGAACATAGAAAACCTAAACAAGCAAAGAGAAGTTACTCCAGATCACAAGCCTAACTGATGGATTTAACAGTAGTAAAGAAATGAGAGGGACCAGAAAAATTAGAGATAACTCAGAAGATGTTCATTTCATTTAAATATCAGAGAAACAAAGTGGGAGATGAAGAAGATAATCAAATATACTATAAGAGAATAAAACCATGTCATCAGAGTCCAGACAAGGAGGAGAGACATATGTGGTGAAAATAAAACACTTGAAAAAACAATGGATGAAAATCTTTTTGGTTTTTCCGAGACAGGGTTTCTCTGTGTAGCTTTGGAGCCTGTCCTGGAGCTCACTCACCAGGCTGGCCTTGAACTCACAGAGATTCACTTGCCTCTGCCTCTCGAGTGCTGGGATTAAAGGCATGCGCCACCACCACCTGGCAGATGAAAATCGTTTACATTTGAGAAAAGAAATGAAAGAGTAAAGACTCTGAACCCAAAAAGCTTGATACTCAAATACACCAACAGCTAATAAACTACAGTGATGCACTAGAACCTGTATTACTTGAGAAACTGTGGGATCCAGGAGCAATGAATCAAGCTTCCAAATACAGAAGGACCAATGCTAGGGAAACGTTGTATACCCAGTGAAACTGTCCTCTAGGAACCAAAGAATAGTAAGAAGCCAAGTGTGAATAAAGTCCCATCAAAGGCTAACCAAAGGGAAATGGGATGGCTATAGTATCTGAAAATGTGTGTTTCACACTCAATTGCCAAAGATAGAGCATTGTATAAAGATAAAGCAGTCACTTCACAATGTAAAGCTTCAGAATGTGTGAAGAAAAACCAATATAACTAATACACTTGAAGAATTAGACAAATCCTTGTCAGACATTTCCTTTCCTCTTCTCAATAACGTATATAACACAGAAGGAAAAAATAGCAATACTTACCATACTAGCCAAGTTATAGAATATCCCCACCAATGGATGAATGCATATGAAAATGTAATATATATATATACATATATATGTAGATGTATATATATATGCATATATATATATATATTCCCAATGATGTTGTATTCAGCCATAAAGGACAAAAATCATCCTCTTGCAATAAAACAGACAGAGCTAGTGAGCATGTCAAGTGGAATAAGCCAGACTCAGAAAGGCTTGTACTTACACTCAGAAAGGTAAAACTTATCACCTAGCCTATTTTCTCTCTTATGTGGAATCTAGATATCTAGATTATATATATACACACACATATACACACACTCATATGTATGGCATGAAAGAAGAAAGGGGAACTATTAGAAGGCTAATGGAGAAGAAGAGGCTATGCATGGCATTTAAAAGGGGGAATTGGGGTAAATACAATGGTAGTCATTTTACTATCATATCAGACTACATACTCTGTTCAAATGTGCAGTGACTAGTCACCAAGCTAGATCACATCATGGGGTCAGAAAACATGTCTCAGTAAATCCAGACAGATTTAATTGTACAAAGTAATGTTCTGTGACCACAAATGGAAGTAAACTAGAAACCAATAACATGAGTATAGGAGGAATTAATCTGTCCCTTGGAAATTAAACAACACATAACCAACGTGTGAAAGACAAAGTTTCAGGAGAGACACAAAAATACTCCTTGAACTGAACAAAAACAGAATAAAGCATATCACATTTTGGAGGAACAGGCAAATCAGTTTTCAGAGTAAAATTTATAGCATTCTCAAAAAAGAAAAACAAATTCTCTCGAACAAATAGACAGGAAAAAAGAGTTTAAGACCGGGATTTAATGAAATTGAGAAGGAAAATCAATGCAGAAAAGTAATGAAAACAGAAGTTGGTGCTTCGAAAAATTCTAGCAAAACCGACAAAACCAAAATCAAAACCACACAGATTGTCACCCTGGAGATGGACAGAGGGAAAGTTCTAGGCAGAGGAATAGCAAAAAGGGGGCGGGGACTTCAGAGGCTGGAAATAGCTCTGACCCTTCAAGTAGTGGAAGGGAGTGATGTTGTGTTGGCTAAAAGATTCCGTTCTTGCCTTCTGCCCCTGCAACACAGACTTCTTCTGGGCAGCTCACCCTCCACCTTCCTGCAGCGGTTTCCAGAGAGGTGCACCCTGCTGCACCTGCACCGTTCCGGTGGCCAGTCTGAGCGTGTTTAGAAAGGAGGGGAGTGACAAATCTCTTGTTGCAACTGATGGTGCAATCCAGTTTCTGCCCTGTGGGATGCTGATGCAGATGGGGAGAACCACTCAGCATCCCCCAATGGAGGCCAGGCAGAAATCCAGGTGGAGAACCTCACACTCATGACAGCTGGGGACATGCAGGGCCTGTCCCCCTTCCAGTCGGTCAGCACAGTGTCTCCTGTCATCCTCTACCCTGCCCCACTCACTGTGTTTTTCTTTACACCAATTTAAGTGGGAGTTTCACTTCACAGCAACAGCAAGAGTTGCGAATGGTGGGACAGCTGAGCTTTGTTAGGTTTTGTTGAGTGCTTAAGTCTCTTAATGTTGGTGTTAGAGTCCATTATTCTCCACACTCAATGGCAGGTTGAATAGTTGGTAAGCCCCACCCACCCCCACAGTAGCTTCTGCTATATTTTTAGATAAAAGGTTTTCCAACCTTTTAGAAGAGTCACATCCATTTTCCATCTTGTTTCAAAACAGAACAGAGATCTGGAGGCGGATAGCAGCCCAGACTGGGCAGAAGAGCTATTAAGTGTTCCTGTGTCTGTTCGGTCCCTTTCTCCCTTTGCTCTTCCCAGCCTTCATGTGGATCCAGGATGGATCTTAAGAGTCTGAGAGATGCAGTGCATCAAACAGTTTGGATGTCATTTGGCATCCAAGCTGGGTCAGTTTGGGAAATAAGAGAAGATGACCTTAACAAATTTGTTCTAGAGAAAAGGCTTACTTAGGGACATTCCTAGGCAAATTGGGACACATGGTCACTCTGGTTCCATAGTAAAAGAGCTGAAATGAGAGGAAAGTCAGAGAAAGGGATTTGGGCCTCAGTTCTGTCACCTGCCAACTGTGCATCTTAATAAGCTGTTTAACTTCTCCAAGCATCTGCTTTCTTCCTTAGTGTGTGTCGGATGGAGAACATTTAACTGCTTGACTGGAGACTTTGCAGAATCAGTTAGGAAAGTGCTTTGTCAACCAGAAGACACAATGAAACTTGTGGTTTTTATTATATGAAATAACTGATATAATTATGTTGACTCTAACAATATGGTTATATTTAATTTTACACAATAGATGAATTCTCGGGAAAAAAAAGAGTATGAATAGGCGTTGTGTAAATCGCCTCTTGCTTAGAAAGACCCAATTCTCTGAGAAATTCTTCTTTAGTGGTCAGACTTTTTAGAGAATAAATAAAAATAAAATCGTTCTTTGCTTACATCTTACATATCAGGATTTGTTTTTAAGCAGAACCTATTCCCAGTGGCTCCTTAGCTGAGCTGGGGATGATGAGGCCTCCCCCTGAGTGAGGGTTACCTGGTTAAGATGCAGCCTGAGGCTAGAGCAGGGAGAAGGGAGGCTGGTGCAAACCTTCTGGGGGCCCAACGTGGCCACGAAGAAAAGAATCTTAAAAAGAAAACATAAATTCTTGGAAAGCAGGGCTTGTTGGTTTAATGCATTTCACATTGTGCCTCCGAAGCACTGGGCCCGGCAGGCTAATGAATACGAGTTGCAGCTGCAGAGGAGCAAAGCCTTGGCAGTGCCCCGATGCACAAGTGGCACCCAAATAAGCCCTCTCCATTGGCTCACTGCGAGGCTTCCGGCACCTTCTGTGAGTCTGCAGCTCCTGTCTGGCCAGCCTGCTTCACCACCCTCCCGGTGGACACGGGAAACTCATCCTGCTCACTGTAGCTGGGTCATGTGTGGCTCTTCCTTTCCCCTGCGTCTGGGCCACCATCTGGGATGACTTAGCCATTGTCTGTTAGAGCCTTTGAAGCTTGATTATAGGAGAAGGGAAAACATCGGTCTCAATGGAGCAGGCAGTCCTGTTCGGGACATCAGTGCAATCTTTTTCTCTCTTCTTTTTTCAATTCACATAGTTTTGATCATCTTCACATAGGGTGGATGCTGGAAATAGAATACATTCTAGAATCCTTCCTCTGGAAAGGAATGAACCCTCTGTTTTTCCAGCCCCCACAAAACCAAGTTTGCAAACATGACCAAGTCGATTAGTGATGGAGTCCAGTCTGCTAGGCCTATTTTACCGCACTGGCTGCCCAGATAATCAAAATCACCATGCCCCAAATCAAAGCACAAAGGCCCACAACCTGTTTTCTGCATTTCTTCACCTCTCTGTTTCACCCCAACACTTCATTCTGTGCATAAGTGGTCAGGAATGGGGACAAGACTCACTGTTTTCCAAAGCAAAACTTGTATCTTCAACAATGGACTCATTAAAAAAAAGCCCACCAAAGTGGTATATTTGAATGAATATTAGCAAAGTTACTGTGCAAATATTTTACTTCAATTGAACCAAATCTATATTTGTTTCTATTATGTATGGAGAGGGTGGCTAAATTACAAAGCTATTTTTTGTATGATTTCTGTTTTTTTTTTAAATTGTATGTGAATAAAATTATATCCTTAAATACCTGAGTCACCACTGCTGTGGGGTAGATTCCCTGAATTTTTGTCCTTTCTTCTCACTCTATTCTCTTTCTCTTGGTTTATTAGAATATTTAAATTCTTTTACTGGCAACTTGAACCAGATTTTTAACAAAAGCCACAGAATAAAGGGTTTTTTTGTTTTGTTTTGTTTTTTTGTTTTTGAGACAGGGTTTCTCTGTGTCGTTTGGTGCCTGTCTTGGATCTCTCTCTGTACACCAGGCTGGCCTTGAACACACAGAGATCTACCTGGCTTTGCCTCCTGAGTGCTGGGATTAAAGGTGTGCACCACCACTGCCTGGTAAATAAACAAAAATTTAAAACGTGAATTCTAGTAGGTTTGATAGAGTTTACATCCAGATATAAAGTGACAGATAGGGAACAGTCAAGGTGATGGTGACAGTTTGGCATGACAGAAAGCGAAATGGAACACAAGCACCCTGAGACAAATCCCGAACAACGAACACCAACGTATAATGAGTTAGAGAGGGGAATTTTGTGAATACGGTCAAAGACCTTTCAAACTTTAGGACTTCTACAGGACAAAGTAGGAAAGCCAGTGCAGCAGGGATCGTAGCTCTACAAGTGGCCTCTTCTCCTCCTGTTATTCATCCCCATTTTTCACCCTGTTCCTTGTACTCTACAGATGGTGGAGAGAGCCGACACAGCCCCCGCGCGGGCCCCCCCCCCCCCCGCCTGCCCCCACCTTGAGGATGCTGTTTGGCTCCCAGGACCTCCCCAGGATTACCTGTGCCCCAGCCATGAAGCAATAGAGACAGTCTTTCATCCCACGTAAGTCGCCATTTGTGGAAGTTGGGTGTTATGATGGTTAACTAGTATCCTAGTTAATAGTACGTAGATGCTTCCTGACCTACAAAAGAGCTATGTCTGTGGTGATATTTTGTTTGTGTCCTCATAAGCTCATTGTGTGTTGAAAGCAGCCTAGGCCTCAAATGCATTTAGTATATTTACCAAACATCTAAATTTAGCAACATGGCATCTATGGAGTGCCTGCACATGGTGACTTCACAGCTGATGGGGAGATGGGACTGGCTGCTATTGTCCAGTCTCAGAGAGTAAGAACCACACATTGATAATCAGGGAAAAAAAACAAAAACAAAATTCAGCATTTGAATTAGGGTTTCTACAGAAAGTTTACGGCTTTTTTGTGTGTGCTGTTGTGAAGTTGAACCGTACAAGCTCACAATCATCTGCATTATCTCAATACAATTTCATAATGTATTGTAACAGCATAATTTTGTAATCTGTAGATAAATGGATGGATAGGCAAACAGGCACAGTGGGCCCCACACCGCAGCCCTTCTCTTCCTCCCTCTGCTCCCTCCGCCAGCCTTCAGGACACTCCCATCTCATTTTTCAGTCTGTGTTAGTGGCCCACATTGCTGGGGTCCTGGCATCCCTGTGCTCTCTCAGTTGTCCTGAAACTCTTATTTGAGCTCCTTATCTAGCAGATACATAAAGGAACAAAATTTTATAACAACATTGTAAGAAGATATGTCCTTTATTTTAGCTATTTAGTTTGATAAAATTCAGAAAATAAAGTGTTGAGTACCTAGGTGGCTTCTAGGGACTGTAAGAAGTTTGTTACCCTTACAGGTCCAAGTGGAGAACACAGGGTGACAGTGGACACCCACAAGACAGGGAGAGTCCATGGCAAGGGAACAGAGCTGCAAAGATGTAGGGAAGCAAGGGACCAGGAAAAGGTCTGAGAAGAGGCACCGTGCTCGGAGCCATTGTTCGCTGTGACTTAGAGACAGGGGACATGTAACCTTTGGGGAACATGACAAGGTGGGTGACTCAGCCAGCTGAGCAGAGAATTCATGTAGAAATAAATTGAAGTGGGGTGCTGGACCTCCAAAGATAGACAAAAGATGCTACCCTGATATTTTTCAATTCATAGTGTCTGTAGCTTATTTATAAATGCAATTATTTATGTATCTACGTACTTTCTTACTTAATTTAGTGGCACTGAAGGTTGAACATAGGGCCTTATACATGCCAGGCATGCATTCTGTCATTGAACCATAGCTCTAGAACAGTGGTTCTCAAAATGTGGGTCCTGACCCCTCTGGGTAAGTCAAATGACCCTTTCACAGGGGTTGTCCAAAACCATCAGAAATATCAGATATTTCCATTATGATTCTTAACAGTAGCAATTTTACAGTTATAAAGTAGCAGTGAAATAATTTCATGGTTGGGGGTCACCACAACACGAGGAACTGTACTAAAATGTCACAGCCTTAGGAAGGTTGAGAACCACTGTGCTAGAACCTCTTCTCTAATTTTAAGAAAAAAAGAGACAAAGTTTCACTAAGTTATCCAAGCTAGCCTTGAATTTACTCTGTAGCTCAGGTACAATTGATTCTGCTTCAGTCTCCAGAGTACTGGGCAGGCTGTGTTTCTGTGCTCACCTTATTAGAACTCTTTTCAATAAATTCAAACTCTTTTATTCCCTGATGAACTTATCTTCAGAACTGTGATGGAATACTAGGCTATACAATCCTTCATTTATGCACAGTTCCCAAATTGTAGATGGGCTTAGCTTTGTTTTGCATGGTGTCAAAACAGGAAGGCTAGGTTATTGCTTGCACTACAGACCCCTCCCAAGGCAAAAAATAAACATCACAATTCTCTGGTTTTTGGACACTTTTTTAAAACAAGATGGTGGCTCAATATCTATCTCCTGCTCAAAGATGGAACTCCAATAATTATACAATCATATCTGTCACCATCCTCCATGCTTGTCACATGGATGCTGAGAGGGTATCATCATTTTAGAGACTGGGGGTCCCAGACCTGCTGGGGGCTCCAAACCATGCTCAATCTGGCCCCATGCAACCTGTCACACTGGCTCTTTTCTCTCTTCAAGATGAATGTATCTTTCCATCTCTTTATTCATCTGGGTCTCCAAAGAAACCACTTTGTGATCACTAAATGGCTGTGTTGAGTCAAGGGTTAGGACATGCACTTTGGAATTGCCAGACTCTGAAGCAGTTAATGTCTTCTTTTTTCTCAATCCTTGTGATGGAAGGCTGTGTCTCAGTGTTCTACCATTGTATTATGCTTCTGCCACCATTTTGTCTGTTTCCAGTCATTTGAGGAGGATCTATGGCTTGTGTCCTGTAGGGTTCCACTCTACAATTAGATTTGTGTAACTTTACACTTGTCTCTTGTGATCAGGTTTCAACTTATGTACCCTAGAACAATGATTCCACAGGGAGTGGGCATCAGCATTGTGCGGTGGGCTTGACAATGCACAAATGACTGGTTCTTACCCCAGGAGTTCTGATTTCAACACGTCAGAGGTGGGACTGAGAATCCAAATATCAAGCAGATTTCTGAAAGCAGGCTTACATGCTGCTCTAGAACACTCTTGCTCTGACACAGTCTTCATCCTTTTTGTGGTGTTGGTGCAATGGGGATTTTCTGGCAAGCCTTGGTACCTTTTAGTTCCTCTTTGCTCTGTTGGGTTTTGCATATTATATGAAGGAAAGCTACTGTCCCAAAAGAGTAGAGAGAAGAAGCAAGGACCAGATCCATAGTTGGCTTGTGTGATATGACCACAGTTTCCTCTTCTCAGAGCAAGCTAGGCAGCAGAGCCACTAAGTAAATATTCTTCAGATACATTTACCTAGGAGCACAATGTGTATTCTAAAAACTTGGTATATATTCTCTGTCCAGAACCCTCAAAGTGATCTCAACATTAATCCCTGTGGAAAGTGGCAACGCCTAACAGAAAGATACTGTCTTACCGTAGGCTGAGGAAATGCAAAAAATTAACATGCAACCAACACTCAGTCTGCAAGCTGACGAATGCCCTATCTCCCACTGGTGCTCTCTCTGGTATCCTGCCTTCTGGGCCTTTCAGAGCAGGTCACAAGTCTTCTGTAGTGCTATGGTGCTGTGATGCTGTGGATATCACCAGGAGAATGGAAAAGAGGGAGAGATAAAAGGAAATTCAACTTCTTGCAGAAGATCATGAAAACACTGTAGTACACTCTGCTTTTCATTCAAGGGAACATGTGGCATGGACCATGTGTTGGCAGCTGTGCTTGCTGTCTATGCCAAGTGAGTCAGATCGGATGGTAATAGTCATTTGTTGCTGTGGATGTATGTCAGTGACACTGTGACAGAAACCGCTGGTGACTTATGGCAGTGGGAATTACAGCAGATAATCCAGGAGCTGGCCTCAGCATTGACCCCTCCTGGGTCTGAACTGCCTTACACTGGTATGACATAGAAAACTTGCTTCTCTAGTGCTACCACATGCCACCAGGGGCTTTGAAGGACTGGAAATACTTCCAATGTGTGCATTTTCCCTATCAGATCAATGTGGCTTCTTACACAGGAGTGCCCATAAAAACTCCTTAGGTCTTTGTTTTGCTCTAGGATACCAGATGGGGCACTGTTTGCATTTGTGTTTAAGATGTATGTATCCCTATCTGCAAGTGTGTACAAATGTGCATGCACATGTGCACATACTCTGATTGTGAAAGCTTGTAGCTTTCACATTAAAAGTTGTTTGTTTGTTTGAATGTTTTTGGTAGCTCTCCATCTTATTCATTGAGGTATGATCTCTCAGTTGAACCCAGCGTTTGAATACAAGGGTAGTTTGGCTAGCTAGCTAGCTCTGTGGATCTCCTGTGTCTGTATTCCAGAGTGCTGGAATTACAGTCAGGCTGCCATGCCCACCTAACATTTATGTAGGTGTTAAGGGTCTGATCTCAGGTCCTCAGTCTTGCTTGTCAATCACTTTATCCACTGAACTATCTCCTTACTCCTAAAACTGGAACAATTTTAATGAGGGTTAGTAGTGTTGCCTTGAGTCTTTTCTATAGCTGAAAGCTTTTCCATGTCTGCTCTTCAGGATGCTCTTCTTAGTGTTTAAAGGTAGTGGCAGGTGTTGCAGTAACAGTCCTTGTAACTATTATGAGGATGGACATTACTGGTAGATGTAAGATCAAACATCATCTCGCTGGTTCATTGTTTTTTTTTTCCTTCAAATCAATCTAATAAAGATAGTGAGTTTCGTTTATTTGTATTTTGGAGACTGTGTCTGGCTGTGTAGCCCAGGCTCAGATAGGGTCCGAACACATGATCTTCTTGCTTCAACCTCTGAGTTCTGGGATTAAGGGCATGAGTCCCAATGCCAGGTTTAGCCAGTGCCATTTTGGTCACAGTTTTACAGATAAGAAAACTAGGACATGACTTGCTATGTGCTCAGGGTCATACTAGGTCAAGAGCCCAGTCAGTCAGAGGAGACCTGTGCTGACTACTTCATGAGCATGCTACTTCCATCCTGGTGAGAGGTGACTAGCTTTCACTTGCTACTGAACCTATTAAGGTAAAAACCCCTTGTGAGTTTCTGACCGGAGGGATGGAATGAACCTCCCCACCCCATTTAAAGCCTGCCATTGTTTTCTTGATATTGTTTCAGAATCAATGATAAACTCTTAATAAACATAATTACCCAAGATTTTGGCCAGTATTTTCTAGGTTCCCAGGTCCCCCTCCCATTTCCTAGATATAGAATTCCTAGAATATTCTAAATCCCACAGGACCTGTATGTATTCTACACCTTTTCTCAAAGCTTTCTTCATCCTGGAACAATCCTCCTTCCTGTTCCCATTTCTATTTCTTTAATTCAGCAGAATTATACTTCATCAATTCCCAATATGAGGGTCAAGTTCTGGTTATAGATACACTGCTCAGGACCATGATTTCTGAACCCTCGGAATAACCAGATGAGATTTGGGCCACAGAACCTTTACTCTGGTCACTTCTAACGTTATGCATCTTACTTTCTATTTGCCAGGGAACTGGCCTAACAGTGAGTATTACAACACACCCAGCTGCTCTGAATGAGGCCAACAAGCAGGAGAGGATGGCAGAGTCCCCTCTTTCCTCCTCGCCAGACTTGCTGCCACAGCTTCAGCAGTGTCTGACTTCTCTCCTGAACAGGAGCTAGGCTCTGGAGTCACAATAGTTACCAACAGCTCTTAGGCTTCTCCAGCCTGTATTGGTTCCCCTGTCTTCAGGGCCACTGTTGTCACTGCCTTGTGAATATTGGAATCATATAGATGAATTCTTAACTTTTCTGGGACCCTGACCAATGAAAACCTTCCTCCCAAATCATGTCTTCTAACTACAAGTGGTCACTGGCAGCCTTTCCTATTCACATAGCCTGGCCCGCACAAGACAGCGCCTGTAGGATTGAGATTACAATGAAGACTTAGTGCTGGTCAAATTCTCATAAAGGTTCATTGCATTCTCCATTTCTTACACACTACACCATCTCCGTGGCAGGTGGCAGGGAGCAGGTGGCAGGTGCTCATGCATCACAACACTGGGTCACCCAGGATACCACATGGGGGCACAGGGTTATTTTCCTTCCCCTCATATCATGTGATTATTGATGGACTTGCTTCACTGGAAATCTATCTGGTTCCTAATAGAAAGCATGGGCTCCTCAGGACTAAACCAAAACAGATGCTTCTCGAGTAAGCGAGTGAATAAATGCATAAAAAAATGAAAGAAAATTGGCAAGAGTCGGGGGTCACAGAACAAGCAAGTGGAAATGGTTCTCCATCCTGATGCTCAGAAATTTAAAAGAGAACCTTCTGCCTTCTGGGGCTAGGAGAAATTTGGAGGGCGGGTTCCTACCTGGGCACGCTTCCCTCTGTGCCATGGTACAGCCTGGAAGACAAGGAGGCATTGAGCACTTCACCCCAGCTGGGCAAGCAGCTGAACAGAGAAGTTGGGGTTCCCGACATCCCACCCGCTGCTCTCTTGACTAAACCACATGAGCTGTTTACCTCTGCCCCTGCCTGGACCACTTGGCTCTTCTTAACTCAGACACCACTGATTTCTCTCCTAGGATACACACCCACTTGTTCCCCAAGGGCCAAGTTTCTTAAGACATGTGGCTTTTTCTGGAATTTCCAGGTACCTCAGAGCTCTAGCTCTTCACCCCAAGGCAGAAGGATTTACGTAGATAAATTCCCACCTCGAGGGGCCAGTGGGAGTCTCCAACCTCTCAACATGGTCCAGAGACAGTGGTTTTTCTGCAACTAGTTTAAGAAGCGCACAGTGGACGTGATGCAGAAAGCCAAATGTGCAGAACATAACTCTTCTCCATAGTAAACTTAATTTGAGATAAGCACAAAAAGCAGGGAGCTGATTTAATGCTGCTAAGTGCACACATCGCAAGGAGAACAAATGCCATCTGCACTCCTGCTCCCTCATCTCTCCCTCCTCACCATCCTCTCCCCTGCCCCATCCTGCTACTCTTCTTTTTCATTTTCAATAAGCCAGTGATTTGCTGGTGCATACAAAAGTAAACAGAAAATGAATAAGCCGTGGAATTTGGAGGGAAATTTTTAAGCTCAAAAACTGAAGGGGGAGGGGGAAGAAAGGGCACAGAATCAGAGTAAACAGTTAAGGCAAACATTTTAGACCAAAATAACCAGAATCTTTCAGCTGGGATCCAACCTCACTGCTGGTAAAGAGGCTAAAGTGGATTAAATGGACCAAAACTGGGTTGGGAACTATTAAGGAATTTCAGTTGTTGTTATTTCTTTTCACAAAGGTGTGATAGTTTTTTTACTGAGAGAATATTTGAAGCTTTTCTACCTGTTGCCACTGTTTCTCTTCTTTGCATTTGAAGTTGGTGTGTTTAGTGTGTGCTTCTCAATGTATATGTGTATTTGTATACATGCATATGTATTACGAGAGAGAGAGAGAGAGAGAGAGAGAGAGAGAGAGAGAGAGAGAGAGAGAGAGAAAGAGAGAGAGAGAAATTTCTTTTCTTGCTGAGCCATGATAGTAAAAATGATTAGTGGAGTTGAAATCGGTATAAATGCACACAGCATTTGCTGCAGTGTTTAGGAGAGCTGAAATATGCAATAATTGATTTTAACATGCGTTGTAATTGGTTCCACATGTATCGCTGTCAACTGTGATACATCATAATTAAACTGACATGTTCAAAAACTGGCCACTGAAATGAGCGCTCACCGAATTCTCCAACTGTGCACAGCTTGCGGCTTCTCCACTCCCTTCGTTTTCCAATCAGGTCCTGGGTTGCTGAGCTTGACTTTGCTGCTGGTCCTCTCCATGTTTTTTTTTTTTCCTGTCCACTCTCTCAAATTTTAAATGAATGTCTGTAATGGATTCCGGCTCTTTCCTCACCTTCATTTTCAGATGGTCACATATCTTAGTAGTGATAGTCTATGCAATTTCCTAAGTCATCATAAATCAGATCTAAAATCATAAAACACAGTCAAGAATTTGACATAAAATAAGACACAGCAGTAGTTCCAAAAGAGTTCCATATTTTAGACCCTCAACCCCCAACTAAATCATGCTTGAACTTTAATTAGGCTATTCTCTTGGATGAAGAAAATTTAGCATATGGAATATCTGTATTTGGTCTCTCATTATGTGCTTTATGATGTTTTGTATTCTTTCTGCTTTCTCATGTGGCCACCACAATACTTATGCACATGCAGGATGTCCTCACCTTAATAGTTTGATTATGTGGAGGAAAGGAAGTAGAACTAGGGTGTAGGGTGCTGGTGTTAGGTGCCAGCTGTCTCATATTTGATGGTATCTGTCTGCTGTTAGCCTTCTCTTAGTAAAATGGAATGACACTGAGATTTGATGGCTGTGTCATAGCTTGTCACAGTAGTATGGCATGTAGGGACAGTTGGCTAGAGATTCCCACTCTGAGTCCTCACGAGCCATGCCTGTCTTTGGAATTTTTGGTACTATTGTTTTGTGTTACAGCTAAATGAATAACTGCACTCCACACTCCCTGCCCTGCTCTCTGCATCTCACCCAGGGCCTTAGATAGTGAACTGTCCATTAACAAGAGTCAGTTTTTTATCTGTGCATGATAATGGACTTCCACTGACTGTGAGGCTCCATAAAACCAATTCCATGAGAAGTAACATGGCAGCCATCACTTTCTTTTTACCATTAGGGTACATTCTCTTACTTGTTTCAATCACATGTCACTGATAGGGATTCCTAATTTCAATAGCCTAGCTTAGAGCCTTAAGATGCAGAGCTGGTCAATTATGATATCTCTTCTTTTTGTTCACAGAATATAGTCAAGTTGTGGAGAATGGCCATACTGGACCAATGAAGGGTAATTTTCTATGTGTTTCAATAGTCAACAGTTCAGAGACAAACATCTCTCCTCTCCTACAAATGTCTTATATATGTACATCTCTTATGAGTGTCTATAAGCAGTGAGGACATATTCCTGGCGAGTGACACTCGACCACAAGAAGAAAACCACACTTCCCACCATGTGATGGAGGGAGATATTGAGGCCCATGCCTGGAAGGAGAAGAGTTAGAAGAGTTGACAAATGTACTATACAAACCAGAATACCTATTAGAGTCTTATACCTGAGTAAAATCCCACAAGGGGCCAATTATCTGAAGATACAAAGTAACTGGGAGGAAGGTGTCCTGCATTGCCCTCTGTCTTCTTTTTCTTCCCCTGGGAAAAAGTCTTGATTTCATGGCCAGGATCCAAGCAAGAACCCAACATCTGCCCCAGTGGCCATCCCATCAAGGATCTGGATTCTGTTCTCTTTTCCTCTGATTTTTACATCATTATTCTTTCTTGGCTCATACCTCCCTTGACAAATGCTTCTTTCCACCTGATTCTCTGGCCACCACAGCCTTAGGGTGGCAAGCCTTGTCTGTTCTCTTTGAACAGCTTTCAGATGATATGTGGTATGTATGCAGAAGGGCTCAAACTCACACTGCCTCTGAGTCCTAAAAACACAGCTTGCCAGGTCTGCTGGTTAGTAGTTGTGAGCCAGTAGATTTGATTGGGATAGAGACCTTGCATTTCTCATGAACTTGTTGGTTATGCTTGCATTTAACCTGCTGCTGGTGTTTGGATCAAACTTTGAGCAGCAAAGTTTGTGGTTAAGGATATGAAATTACAGAACAGCCATGCCACTCAAGTCCTGGCCTGTAAGCTGTTCACCACTATGGACCTCTTTTCACCCACCCATACACTGCAGGCTTTGATCTAGGTAATTGTTAAGTGCAGCCCTTTCTCCTTTTTATCCTAGCTCCCATTTTTCTCTTCTCTCTATGTCATGTTCTTTGGCCATTATTTTGCTTCCTAGGCCTAGTCCTTTACCTCCATCCTCAAGCCCTCTTTGCCTTGACATTAACCTCCTTGCTCTAGCTATAAGTGAATTTTCTAAATATATTCAATAAGTATGGCAAATATTTATGGTGTGTAAAGAAAAGTGGTAGAGGAAATCAGAATTTTCTACAGGTGGGAGAACTTTTTCTTTTTTTATTTTAGAAGTATCTGTCTCCTCTTATGAAACAATAATTGATGGATTGTTAAATAAAATGCCAAGTCCTCCAACTCTCTCCTATCATAGGGGTAGACACTGGGCATCGGAGGACCTACCCACTCCTGTAGGAACCAAGAGCCTTTTTGGTAAACTTTCTAACCAAGCTTAGCCCTTTCTGGAAAACAACAACTACTGAGAAAACTGCATTCTAGAAGAATTAAACTGGTCTTGGGAAGTCAAGGCCTCTGCCACTTTGCTCACTGGCCTGAATCCTTCGGAATGAAACCATTACTTTGCTGAACACTGGACAGTGCAGGGCCCTGGGAAGACAGACAAATGGCCACTCAAGCCATATTGTTGGAAGGCTGACTGACACCCACATACAGAGATCCATAATCATGAAAAGCAACTTTAAGAAAGGCTTTGTCCGAATGGAAACACATGAACTATGAACCAAAGGCTGAGGGGCCCCCAGCTGGATCAGGCCCTCTGAATAGGTGAGACAGTTAATTGGCTTGGTCTGTTTGGGAGGCAACTAGGCAGTGGGACCGAGTCCTGTGCTCATTGCATGAGTTAGCTGTTTGAAACCTGGAGCTTATGCAGGGACGCTTGGCTCAGTCTGGGAGGAGGGGACTGGACCTGCCTGGACTAAGTCTTCCAAGTTGATCTCAGTCCTCAGGGGAGGATTTGCTCTGGAGGAGGTGGGGAGCGGGGGAGAACAGGGGAACCCGTGGCTGATATGTAGAACTGAATGGTATTGTAAAATAAAATAAAAGGAAAAAAAAACTCAAAAAAAAAAACTAAAAAAAAAAAAAAAAAAAAAAGGCTTTGTTCACATTTTAATGGCTGGTAAGGCTCTGGCACATCCATGCATGTTTCTTCAGGTTTCAGAAACCTGAATCAGGCATTGCTGTGTCACGGTTTAGATATCGCTAACCAGAGATGGGAAACTTCTGTTTTAAATCTCTTGAACATTTTACTCTCAGCCTCATAGTTCTCAAAGGAACAATCAGATTTGGACCAAATTTGATGTATAACTAGAGACTTATCAAGTTACAAGAAGGTTTAACATATTACTTAGACTAATATTTTGTGAAAACTACTCTAGAATTAAGCTGAGTGTGGGCTCCAGGATGGGCATTTACTTAACTTGTGAGCCTCTGATCATAAAGGGCACACCCCAAAAAAAAATTCCTTAAAATAATTTCAGAGGAAGGCAATTTGAGAAACAGCTAACCAAAAGTCAGGCACAAGATGTGCTGAGGACCTTCTAGACCCATTCTGAACTATGGAGCATTTCAGGGTGTATGAAGGCTCTTCTCTCTAAGGTATGTGGTAGTTTTATATATATATACATCAATGCTTTTTGAACTTCAGTACATATGAATTGGGCAAGAATTTTTGGAATTCTTCAGCTTCTTTGGATTCAGGAAGGGCTTGAGTTTCTGCACAAGTGGCAAAAGCCCAGTATATTCAGAAGTCTGTAGAGTAAGAGTTGGAATATGGTGGCTGTATGGAAGGGATAGTGTGGAAGCAAGAGCCCCTCTGTCTAAGAAATAGAAAATTGGGTGTTCTCATGTTAAGATACCTAGATGGGGATGATAGAGAAGCTCCTCCATGAACAAAGAAGGCTGCTGCTTCCACAGGACTGCCTTCAATGTTGAACCTGGTTGGCTAGATGCCTCTGTCTGCATGTCTTAGAGTTTCTATTGCTGTGATAAAACACTATGACCAAAACCAGTTGGGGAGCCTACAGTTTATTTCATCTTACAGCTTGTATTCTGTCACCCAGGGAAATCTTGGTAGGAACTCAAGGACAGGAACCTGGAGGCAAGGACTGAAGCAGAAGCCACAGAGGAGGCCTTCTTACTGGCTTGCACCTCATGGCTTGTTCAGTCTGCTTTCTCACAGTCTCCAGAACCACAACCTACAGTGAGGTGGGCTTTCTCACATCAATCACCAATGAAGAAAATTCTTGCACAGGCTTCCTCACAGGCCAATCTTATGGAGAGAGTTTCTTAACTGAGGTTCTTTCTTCCCAAATGGCTCTAGCTTGTGTCAACTTGATGTGAAACTAGTCAGCACACTGCCAAGTCAGGTTTCCGCTAGGTGTCATGGTGGTGGTGATGGAGTGAGCCTGAAGTTCTGGCTCCCTGATATTCTCCAATGACCTATATTTGTTCTGATGGGCATATGGTACTTGGTGCATGAGGTCCAGGAGAGAAGCCCAACTTCCCTGGAGACCAAAACGCCATTATCTGGGTATCTCTTAACAGCAATTTAACATGTCCATGACTAAATCCATAACGAAGAAAGAAGCAGCAGGAGCTACCTCAGATTAACCCTCCTACACAGAGAGAATCCAGAGAAAGGTCCAGATCTTTTTAGGAGGCCACTGTTCATCATGCTGAGGCCTCTCAGTCTCCACAAAGTCCAGACTACCTAAACTAGACAGATGGATACTATTTTTTCTCCGAAAAATGAGAGGAAAGGGAAACTCTAAGTGATATTTTCCAAAATCCAATGTGCACACAAAGCACCTGTATCCTTGTTCATAAGCAGCAATTGATTTGGTTGCTCTGCTTGGACCAGACCCTAGAATCTGGATTCCTCAGGCTTCCCATGTGACACTGGCACTCTTACCTACTTCGGAGTTCAGTAGCAAGAGCAAGAAGGCTGGGGGACCCTCTCAGTCACCCTCAGAATTAAAAATGATGTATCATCTGGGGCCACTCTGACTCCCAGAGCTGAAGGCTTTTAGAGAGCTCATAGCTGTTCAAGATTAGATATCTGTGCATTAAACATGAAGGTTTGGGGGTCTAGTGAGTGGCTTTATTTCACCCTAGTGACCACAGCAAAGCAGAGACAACCATGGGCTGTTGGGAGGTTTTTCATTGTTTGCTGATTTGTGAGCTATAGTAAATTTGCTAAAAGAAGAGGAGCTGCTAATTATGGAGGAAGTGTTACAAAGGGAGAAGGAAGGTAAACTCAACTCCTCCATCACCCTCCCCAGATCTCATCCCAGCCCTTTGCCAGTAAGTTATGAGCACTTGGGCTGACTTCCAAGTTCCCAAAGTTCAAATGTGGAAAAATCCAGCTAATCTCCTGGAAAATCTCCTGACATGTACTTTTCTTTAAGAGTCTGGACTGCAAGCCTCTCCCCTCTCCCCTCTCCCCTCTCCCCTCTCCAGCACTCGGCGGGCTTCTCACTGAGGATGGGATCCCCTCCCTGGCCGGGTATTGATACCAGATACACAATGGAATTTGTCAGGGCAAGGCATGTCTTACTGCTGACCCATTAACTGAGTTAGTGCATTAGAAGGGGGAGTGCTGATTCTGCACATTCGATTTGGGCTGTCAGGCCTGATTTGAGCTTATTTCTCATTGAGTATTCCATATCAAAGGCTGGGATAATAGAATTACAGGACATTAGGACTTTCAATCTGGAAGGGACCCTGGAGATCATTTAGTGCCGCTTGCTCGTTTTACAGATGAGGAAGCTCTTATTTTTTACTTTCAGGAACTCAAGTAACTACTCAGTCTTTGATACGTGCATGAAATCACCAGCTCCCACGTATGGGAGCTCTGTGTGCAAGTGAGGTGAGCCAAGAACAGAACCTTCCTACTGAGTTATTCTTAATGCTGGCTTCAGCTTCATCAAAGTCTTCCATGCACACCCTTCTGGGTAGCACACGCTCTCCAGGAATATGCAGATGCCTTGGTTCTGACAATGGCTGGGAAAAAACGCGTAGTGTTTTTACTTACAGGGTACTTTATACAGTTTAATAGCAAAGGCATCCCTGGCGTCTGCAGCAGATGGTACCCAGGGCAGGCAGCTTTTTCTAAGGAATCTAGCTGGATTTTAGCTGATGAAATTTTCTGTATCATTTGGTGATCATATTTCATTTCAGACTTTTGAACAGGACAGATTGTCCACCTGGATCTCATTTTGCCACATTTTATTGTTGGTCTGAATCAGATCTTTCGCGTTTGTGCTAACTGACCTTGAAGGAGTAGCTTGTTGCTTCACTTTTATGACATAGACAAGCAAACTGCTTGCAAATTATGCAACACAATGGGAACGAAAAACGAATTAGAACTCTTTGTTAATATTTATTGCCTGTACTTAAAGAATTTGTGAGGACTGTAGATCATAGTCATCTATTGAACAAAGAACCCAAATTCATTTTGATACAAGCACATATATATATATATAGTAAATCTTGTGTTTTCATTGGAGAATCCTTGGTCTATGCAATGATACCACATAGTCACCTTCCTATTGCTGCTCTAATTCTGTGAATATCAGCCACTTTCACCTTTCTAGTTTTGTTGTTCTGAATAATTTGCAGGAGCCACTCTGCAAATCAACAGGAGCTCATCATCTGAAACATAACATCCATTGGTGACAGCTACAGAAGCTAGACAAAGTTCCTACTCAAAACCCAATCCAACCATGAGAAATACATCCAACCAACTCTCAAACTGACCGACAGCCCGATGATAAAATTCCTAACCCTCATTCCTCAAGCTGGTCATAAGAACAGAAGAGAGTCTGAGGTGTGGTCAGTCTACAGAAGGCTTGGTATACAAGATGGCCAACATGCAAAGTGAGGTCTTCAATTGGATTCTGGAGTAGAGAAAAGATATCAGAGGGGAGCTCAGGCAACTCAAAGTGTGGATATTAGAATGATGTATCCACATCAGTTCCTAAATGGTAACAAAAGCTTCCATGGGTGTAAGATATTATCAGTGGAGGACACTGGCTTCAGTGTGGGTGGACTAGTCTCTGCAATATTTCTAAAGGCCTAAAATTTAAAGGATATTTAAAATAATACCTGTCACATCCACTTAGCTTTCTGATGTTGTCTATTTTTGGAAATATAATTATGGGAGCCCTATAAACTGAGTATGATCTCATACTCATCATTTTGTCAAGTGCTCAAAACAATTCTCAGAGGTACTTACTTAGATTTAGCACCTTTGGAAATAGAGAGACCGAGGTCAGCGGGAATGGTTTCTTCTATGTTCACTGAGAGATCCTCTGGCTTAAAAGTGGCAATTACATTCCTTCCATTCATGGCTTGACTGATTCTAAAGCACAAGTTCCTTTCCCTTCCTCACTTGGTCCTCTGAATCTGGCTTCCAGAGATGAGCAGAAGCTAGGAAAAAAATCAGACATGGAGGGAGCAGGTGTGAGGAATTCAGAGTGACATATCTGATTCCTGGGGTCATGGAAGTTCACCGAAGAACCTCCATTTGTCTCTGTCTCCTCATGGACTGGGTTCTGAGCTTTGGATGGATCACCCTATTTCCTTGTATTTGACTGACGTATACTTGACATGAGAATTCCCTCTGCTGTGGGGTG
Organism: Peromyscus maniculatus bairdii; assembly: GCF_049852395.1. Taxonomy (NCBI): domain Eukaryota; kingdom Metazoa; phylum Chordata; class Mammalia; order Rodentia; family Cricetidae; genus Peromyscus; species Peromyscus maniculatus. The sequence continues at coordinate 125,861,932 of NC_134855.1, forward strand.
ATGGGTGTGGCCTCAACTAGGCAGAGGAGCAGCTGCAGAGCTGGGGCAGTACGAACTGGCCTAGAATAGTAGAGGATGTCACCACTTCAAATCCGGCCATGCTGAGTCCTCCTCCTCACCCTCTGCATAGCTGGGTCTCAGGGAGCCTACAAACGTGGAGTCTAGGCCCCTTGAAAACTGGACTCCATAGCTGAGAGGAGAGCCTGAAAACCTATATTCCAAATCATCCACTGGTCCTTGGGATCTCTTTTCTGATTCCAAAAATCAGAAGATTGAGTTTTTGCTCTTATTTGTAGAAAATGTATAACCCATGCTCAATGGTGCTGCCTCTTGTATGTGACGTTAATCCACCAAGGAGACCAGGAATCCACCAACTGCCCTTGTAGTCAAATAGCCCTCAACCTGCCTGACTGCTTTGATAAAAACTAAACTTACTAAAACACAGCTACCCCGTTTGTTTGTGCTTATCTCCTTCCCACTACTGTGATGGAATAGAGAACTTCTGGGAGAAAGGCCACAAGTTCAAAAGCATAATCTGGCCCTTGATAGAAAAGTGTTGTTAACCCATATGGTCTGTGTATTATATTTAATCAAAGTAGTGAAGGAAGTCACAGTAAAAGATGCTGAAATTTTAATGTAGCCAAGAATCTTCTGTGAATCTGCGTGTGTGTGAGTGTGTGTGTGTAGATGCCTGTGTGTAAGTGTGCATATACCTGTGTGTGTGTGTGTGAGTGTGAGTGTGTGTGTGTGTGTAGATGCCTGTGTGTAGGTGTGCATACACGTGTGTGTGTGTGTGTGTGTGTGTGTGTATTCAAGAGCCAGAAAGAGGGCATCAAATTTCTTCCTGTATCATTCTCTACCTTATTCCTTTGAGACAGGAACTCTCACTGAACTTAAAGGTTGCAGTTTCACCTAGGTTGGCTAGTTAATAAACTAGAGTCCACCTATCATTTCTCTCCAAATGCTGTATGGCCCTGCCTGGCTTGTAGGTGCTAGGGATTGGAACTCAGGTCCTCATATTTATGCAGCAGTGTCCTCATCCAGAGCCATCTTCTCAGCCCCTGATACTTATTTTTAAATGCTACTCTTGGTCTGACTTAACATTCCAGGCTGGAACCTAGGAATATGCTGTTTAGCAGTGCTTTGAACCATACATAGTCTAATTTACAAAGAATATTGGCCTTGACAACAACTAGACCTGGTTCTGATCACCTCAGAGGAGGCCTGCATATGTTTAATTGTTGCTGGATGTTATGTTGGGATCAAAGCTTATAAATCAAAACAAATATCACTGTTTTTGCCGAATTGTGCCCCTCTCAAATTCATATGTTGAAGCCCTAACCCTTAGTATGACTGAATTCCAAAATAGTGTCTTTAAGGTCTTAAAATTAAATGATGTCGCACGGGTGGGTCCCTAATACATCTTGTATTCTACTGAAATTAAAATAAAGCAGAGACCACCCACTCTGTGAGTGCAGAGGAGAGAGGCTCCGTGACATGGCGAGAAGCTGCCGTTGGCAGTCCAACCAGAGAGTCCTCACCAGAAACCACCCCTGCTGCCACCTTCGTTTCTACCTTCCACCACCCTGGAAAAATTAGGTCACCCAGTTTGTTAGCCAATCTGAAGCAATTAGTATCATCACTAAATTATATATATATAAAAAAGAGGAATTAAAACGAAATTTACTCCAGCTTTGAATACAAGCAGGACTGCACAGGGGTCAGGTGGAAGTTGAGTAAACCTGAAAAACAAGACCAGACATTTTGCTTTCTGATGGGGTTAAAAAGACTTCATTGGGGGGATTATTGACATACACTAAAACCCTTCGAAATGCAGCTGATGTGGTCTGACACCTGAAACTCTTGTCATAAACCAAACAATGAACACATCTATGGTTCTCCACCCCCCACGCCCCCACCCCACCCACCCCGCCCGCAAATTCTCCATATTCCTCTGTCAACCTTCCTTTAGTCCCTTCCTGCGACTTCTCTGTTATTCAATAAGACACAACTACTGATACTGTTTCTGGCGCTCTAGATCTGTGAACTAATATACTTTTTCTGGAATTTTGTATATATGTACATATATGTACACACATGATTCGTTCCAGGTATAGTCATTTTTTTCATTGATTAATCATTCTGCCATTCATCTGTGCCATTGTTTATATCACTATTTCACTGTATTTAATTGCCAAGTAATTTTCTGAACTGTATACTGTACTGTTGATGGCTAGTTATTTGTTCCTAGTTTTTAGAAATTAAATAAAGCAGCTAGAACATTCACTCACAAAGTTTCATGTCAATATAAGGACTCAGTTTTACTCCATCTAATGGAAAACACATGTTTAATTTTTTTAGGAGGCTGTCAGGCTGTTTTCCAAGTGACATGCCATTCACATCATTGCTGGCCATGCACAACAACAGCCCTTGTTTCACAGCCTTGCCAACTCCTGACATGGTCAGTTTTCTGTATTTTTGCCCTTATTGTAAGTGTTTTGTGCAATGGCATTTCGCTGTAGTTTTTATTTGTGTTTCCCCATTGAATGTTGGCACTGATGATCTTCTAATGTGTTTAGTTGTCATATAGTTGTATTCTTTGTATGTATGTGTTTGTGTATGCATGTGCATGTTTGTGTATGTGCAGAAGCCAGAGGACAATTTCCAGTGTGTGGTTTCATAGGAGCTGTCCATCTTGCCTTTTGAGGCAGGGTTTCTCCCTGGCCTGGAAGTCACCAAGTTGGTTACTTTGGATAGTTAGTGAGCCCCGGGGATTTGCCTGTCTCTTAGTTGTTGTTTAAATAGTAATTATTCTTTTCCATCTTAGTTTTAATTGTCTCATTTTGTTTATGGTTGATGAGGACTCAGTTTCCCACAATGTCTCCAATTAGGCATTTAATTACATGTATTATGCACTATGAAAATTATTCAAAAATTTAAATATTCTGTCCAACAGTATATCAGAGAGGAGAATGCAGCTCATGGCATATCCTTACTTATTTTATTTTAGTTTTTGGTTTTTCAAACAAGACAGGGTTTTTCTGTGTAATAGCCCTGGCTGTCCTGGAACTCATTTTGTATACCAGGCTGGCCTCAAACCCACTGAGATCCACTTGCCTCTGCCTCCTGAGTGCTGGGATTAAAGGCATACACCACCACTGCCCAGCTATTATACTCTTATTAATGTGCTGCTGCATATGACTTCCCAAAATGTCCCCTGAAGTTGACAGCTTAAAGCATCATTTGTTATTTCCAGTTTTTGTAACTAAGAATTTCAGTGTGCCTTAGCTGAGGATTGAGTCACTGTCAGTGACCAAGTGATCTAAGAGGCTGGACATCATATTCATGTCACAAAAAATTAACAGCAATTTGTACTTAACCCATTTTCTTCTCTTAAGTCCTGGGAGAGACTGTGTGTTCAAGAACTAAAACTCTTGCTTTCTAGGAGACAAAATGTTAATGCTTCAGATGATTTTTGTTTATAACAAATTAAAAACACAAAGTAGATAGATCATATAAAAAGATCTATCTACTTTGCAACGTAGTTTTCTTACTGTTGAAAATTAAAACCTGGAGCTGGAGATATGGCTCAGTGGTTAAGAGAACTTGCTCGGGGTTGAGTCCCCAACACCCACATGATGGCTCACAACCACCTGTAACTCCAATTCCAAGGGATCCAGTGCCCTTTTTGGCACCTGAAAACAAGTGATGCACATAAAAATTATTAAAAACTAAATGTAAACTAAACTGAAATATATGCTTTGTGTGAATTTAGATTAGGAATGTACTAGTTACAAGGCAATTACTGTAAGTCCCAGGAGTAACAACTAGATTAGGGGTGTCCAGAGATGTGTTTATAAGACCCCTTCTCTCTCCCTTCATCCTATTCTTTCCTTCATCTTTCCCCTCCTCTTCTTTCCCCCTCCCATTCCCCTTCTTCCCCTCTTCATCCCTCTTTCTCCTTTCCCACTCCCCCTCTCTTTTTCTCTCTCCTTTCTTTCTTCTATGTCAGAGTATCACATTGTATCTCAGGCTGGCTTGAAACTTATGACATAGCTCAAGACGACCAAAAAATCACACTACGGCTCCTGACCCATTTCCCAAGACCTAGGATTACAGGCACCAGCTCCTGTATGTATCAGGACTACTTTTGTATCAATGCAACAATGTGTAATTAATCCAAAGATAATTATACTTGCTGATAAATTACTTTTTTCTATTAGTGGTCCACTTTTAAAAGATCTTTTGCACATCACTACTTAACTAGAACAACCCATGAAGACTTTGAAGATGCTCTTCCAGAGCCATTTCACTCAAGTGGCTACATTTCCACACAGCTGCCCAGAGCAGGGACAAGGGGTTTGTAGGGTCAGTCTGCTTTTCTGATTCCATTGTAGCCTAAAATTTATTTGGGAAGCAAACAAAGAGAGAAAGAAAAGCAGTACAAAGTCTACCTGACAAGGTTCAGACTCCATGAGCAGCTCAGAGTGTCACCAAGCTAGTCTACAAGGAACAGGACATTTCAGGGCATTCATGGGATGCAACTGTTCTCATATTGTTTTGGAGGACCAGAATCCTTCAGCAGAGAAATTTCTTAGGATTCAGAGAAAGTCCTGAATATGATAGAAACTGGATCTTCATAGACAATTATCCTTAGGAAAATGGAGGCCCCCACCACTTCACAGCCCCACATCCATTCCACTTTAGCATCACCCTCAGGTATGCCTGTGGTGGATGGGTTCTTAGGACACTAGCTCCACATAGGACATTGCCACTCATAGGGTTTTATTTGTGGCCTCAGGCAAGGCCGACTACATTAATCATGAGCATTTTTTCAAAGTAGTGCAAGAGACAAAAAGCTGAAATTTGGTTTAACAAATTGAGGAATTCTTTTGATGGTCTTCCAGAGTTTCATTCAACCAGAGGCTTTCTCAGTGAATGGCAGAGGATCAGGGGGATTTGGGGACAAGAATTGTCATAGAGGAAGCAATGTGGTTATAAGGGAATGCAACCACTTATTCCTTTTGTCCTTCCTTCCTTCTTTCCTTTTTCCTTATTCTTTCCTTCCCTGCCCCCTCTTCCCCCTCTATTCATTTTCCTCCCCTAGGGATTCAACCTAGGGCTCTGTGCATGCTAGTCAGGTCCCCAACTCCTGAGTTACACTCCTGCCCACAACTTCTCCATCTTTCCCTCTATGTGCCATGTCTATGTGCTTAAGTCAGAATGGCTAGTGTCAGATTTTAACACGATCTGGGAACTAGCAAATTTTTGTAAGAATTCTATTTAATGCAGCTTATTTTCATGTGTACTTCAGCTTAAAACTTCTGGCATATGTTCATTAATCTTGTTCAGTAAGGTGTTACCTGATATGCATTAATGCTTTCTTGTAAAAGAAATGGTTGCAAAATATCAGCTAAAGCTCCCTATAGCCACTTTGACACAGATAGATTTGTGTAAATGAGATTTCAAGTTCAGTGGATGAATCGGACTCTGTCGTTGTATATGTATATATAAACATAAATATACATGCATTTGTTGAATAGTTTCCTTCAAAATAGCACAAAAGGTTTACACATATGTTGGTAGGAATCACCCGGAGAACCAAATCGCACATAAAAGCCTCCATACAAAGGAGGACGGTTATGCTATAAATAGTTCAAGATGAGCTTCCCTTTGAACGACTCTGTTTTGTTATCTGGTATTAAGCAGTTTTTATTCAGCAACTTCACTTCTGTTCCTTATTACCAAAGAGTTATTGTGTTTTCACTTAAAGTAAACTTGACTTTTAAAAGGAATAGCAAGAAGGAAGTTTTGTTGCTGTTGGTTTCCTTTTGTAAATAAATATTTACTCAAGGCATGAAATTTCTCTTTGAACAACGGAGGCCTCCAATGGGAAAGATTCTCCAAGCTGCAGCATATTCTTGTGGTACGGTATGATTACACGCTCAAATGTCATCATGAAACATGTGTATTGTAATAATAATTCCAAAATCAATCTGTAAATAAAACAACATCTATAAATGCAGGCACATGCAACTCATGTGTTGAGATTTTGTTTAAGTATGTGGGACATCTCTTTTAAAATATTGAAAGTTTACCAAGAATGGCCACATTAGAAGCACTAATGATGTAGGCCTGCTCTGTGATACAGTTTGATTGTTGGATATTCATAATTTTTTCTGGGATTAATTAAATTTGGTTATTTATCTGAAAAAATACAACGGAATGCTATACATAAGGTACTATAATTAGGACAAAATTACGCAAGTGTTTAATAAACTGAAAGAATTACTAATTGCTATGATGTAGTCCATGTTAAAATTTGCATTTATTTAATACAGAGAGTAATGTGCATAAGGTTATCTATCCTCCAAGTGTTTGTAAAATTTCAGTTATAATGCTATTTATCTGGATCCTAAAATAGGAGAAAAATTGGAAGCACAAGCATTCAAATTAGGGGTTTATTTAGACTTTGTAGAAGATAATGGTCATCATAAGTAAGCCACAGACAAAAGAAGAGATTATATAGCTCTCCCACCAAGTATGGTTTTTATCTGAAACTTCGAGTGTTGCATTAGATGTCTGTCTGTTTTTTAAATTGAAAGAATCACACATGTAAATCAATGCACAGATGTACACATGTGTTGTGTGTTTGTACTTTATAGGTATATCTGATACAGTTTATACATGTGTGTTAAAAAGTGATATAAATTGTTTAATATTGGACACATTCCTCAATAAAATGAGGACATTTTGAAGTGATGTGAAAATTTGTGTTTCTAGGGGCACAAAGAGAAAAATTCATTAGACTATCCCCTCATAGATGTGTTGTGCTGCTGGGCAATGGAGTTTTGCTGGCTAAGTATTTGGGGTCACCATGCATTCTGAGAAGTTTGTTAATTTGCTTAGTTATTTTCCTGACTGCATCTGCTAGTTAAAAACTCTGTACTTGGCAGCTCTCCCTTTTTGTATTGCTGATGTCGCCATGGTCCGCAGGGCTCTGAGGTTCTACCTGAGGTCCTCCGTGCTTGGGGACTGGAGAGAAAGACGGGGACATGTTTTCTGGGCTTGAGCTGATAGAGCTTCCAGATGGAGCTTAGGGTGGTTTTGTGACAGACAGTGCCGTCATAATTGTTCATTTAAGGGTTGTTTGTGATATCTGGGGCCCATGTCATGCATCTGTCACTCTTGACCAAGTAGAAACACTGGTTTTTTATTTTATTGTTGTTGTTTGTTTTGTCTTTTTCCGCATATTTTTGATGTATTTCTCCATCCTTTTATTTTAAGTTATTTTTATCTTTGCACTTACAGAGCACTTTCTGTTGATGGTATATAGGTAGATTATTTCATCTTGTTTGATAAAAAATCTAGGTTTTGACTGGATTATTCAAACAATTCATTAATATAACTCCATTATTGATATAGGTAGACCTATAATTGGCATATAATTTTTTAAATTATTTGTGTATGTGTGTGTAACACATCTTCAGGAATATATATTGATGGTAGAGGGCCTGCCACCGTGTATCTAGTGACTGAACTCAGGTTGTTCAGGTTGAACTCAATTTTAATCTTTATTTCCTGTGTTTCATGCCATGTCATGTTTCTCATCACTGCCGCCTTCTGCATTTTTCTTTAGTATTATTTTAGTTCCTCTAATGACTTTTATTGCACTTGTTTGACCCAATGCTATAGCATACTTTACTTCTTACATCATGCTTTTGTTGTCCTTTTTTGAACATAGTAACATGGATATTTTGAAGGTTTTGTTCTTTTTGTATGCATGTATGTATTTATTTGTTTGTTTGTTTTTACATCCCAAAGTTTCCCTTCCCTCTTCTCCTCCCAGTTCCCCCCAATCATCTCCCCTCTCACCCTTATCCTCTCCCCTCCTCTGTTTCTCTTCAGATACCGGCCTTCCATGGATATCAGCCAGCCATGGTTATATTAAGTTGTTGTGAGACTAGGCACCCCCTCTTCTATTAAGGATGAATGAGGGATTTCAGGAGGAGGAATGGTCCCCAAAGCAGGAAACAGAGTCAGAAACAGCTCCTGCTCCCCCCTGTTAGGAGTCTCACAAGAAAACCAAGCTTTGCAATTTTAACATATATACAGAGGGCCTAAGTCAGTCCCATGCAGGCTCCCTGATTGTGGGTTCAGTCTCTGTGAGCCTCTATGAGCCCAGGTTAGTTGGTTATGTGTGTTTTTTTGTGGTGCCCTTGACTCCATTGGAAGCCTTTGCTCTTAAACTTGACCTCTGGGTACTCTCGCAGGCACTTCCTCTCCTGCTATGAAGCACGTGATTTCTCCATCTGCCTTGAGTCTTTCCCCTGGAAACTGGGACAGTTTCAATTATGTGTTATAACCGCTGTGAGTAATACAGCCCTGGGCTTGTATCACTGTTTATTTACTGTTTAGTGACTGGTTGGATCATTTCAGTAAACTCTATATACCCCAGTGCTAGCCCCCTGCTGGGCGAGGCTGCTTGGTGGGGGTAGTCTTCTGTTACTTAGATCATATAATCTCATGCTCTGTCTTCATGTCTCTGATTCATTTTTTTTGTTTTTACCATGATAGTTTGATTCTACTTTTGAACCTTCCTAGTGTTTTCTTTTTCATATCAGAATTCTACTTTTCAACGGCAGAATTTTCACTTGTTTGTAAAAGGTACTATCGCTTTACTGATATTCTGCATTAAGGAATCATTTCCATCCCCTGTCCCTTGGTTTTCTAAACTTCTGCTGACTCATTTGCGATAACTCCTTTGGCATTTCTGGACCCTGCACACAACATCTGGGCTCTCCCAGAGGCAGTTTCTCTTGCCCCCTCTTCTCGTTTCTCTACATGCCCCGTGTTTTGATGTGGGAAACCGAACATTTTAGATCTTGTGCTGCAGCAATTCCAGGTTCTGATTAGTTTTCCCTTCTTGGAAGCCTTTAGCTGTCACCGGGCTTTGTTATTTCATCTGTTTTGCAGTGTGCACACCAGACTGACTGTGTGACTCCTACTTCCTCCACTGAGTGCTACCTTTGACTCCCTGCCCAGGTTTTCATCTTTCATTTTGGATTCCTAGCAGCTGCCACTAACTCAGCATTGACTTACTCTTCAGCCAGTGACTGAGTAGTCTGTAAAATTAAATCTGTAAGTATTTTGCAGGCAGATCTACGAGCATCCTGGGATACTTTTGAGTCTACACCACTCTTTGGGTACTGGCAGTTCTCAGCCAGGTGTCCCTCCCCAGCTGCAACCTCATCCATGTGCACAGCCTTCATAATCTTCAGAAAGAAATCTAACATGGCCTGGCCCTTCAGCAAATCTCTCTCTCTCTCCTGATTCTCCGGAGTCAGCTTCTGGCTGGTTGTTGTAACTAAAGTGCAGAGTTATTAGCCTTCTCTCAAATGTGTAGCACTAAGATCACTATTGTTTTCACCAATGCTCCAAGACTTAACTTCTTCAAATCTTATTCTAAATAAAGGTAGACCCTCAACAAGTGCATAGAACTTTCAGCATCTTGGTCTTATCTCTCACCCTGGGAAGACAGTCGATTGCTGTCTTCTACCAGGGCAAGTGAGCTAGTAGAAACCGGGAGGAATATCAGTCTGTTACATATTGCTTTCTTTTCTGAACAGTGCTAGAATTCAGTATCTTTTTTCAGCAATTTCTTTTTCTCTTTTTAACACTATAACAGTCCCAGTTTGAGTTCTGTTGCTGTGATAAACACCATGACCAAAAGCAACTTGGAGAGGAGAGGGTTTATTTGCCTTATACCTTATAGTACATCACTGAAGAAAGGCCGGGCAGGAGCTCAGGCAAGACCCTGGAAGGAGAAACTGAAGCAGAGGCCCTGGAGGAATGCTGCTTACTGACTTGCATCCTTGGCTTTCTCAACTACCTTTCTTGTATAACTCAGGCCCACCTGTCTAGAGACCCACCACCTGCAGTGGGCTGGGCTCTCTATCATCAACTAGCTATCAAGAAAATGCCCCACAGACATGCCCATGAGCCAATCTGATGGGGGCAATGTTTCAACTGAGGTTCTCTCTTCCTAGATGTATCAAGTTGACAACCATAGTTAGCCTTCACCACAACCTAGAAAGCATTCTATGGTAACATGTAGAAATACTTCCAATCCTTTGTAGCTCATTTGCTGGTACTTTAACATTTTGCCTCTGTGTTCACAAATGTGTGTGGAACTGACTTGTGAGCTGGTGTATGTTCAAACGTGCAGCTGTGAGTTCCTCATCCACTCTAGTCTCTGGGATCTTGCCTATTAGAGTTTGGATCTTGACTGAACTCTCAAAGACCCAAGTGCTGAAGGCTTGTTCCATGGCCTGCGACACTACGGCAAGTGACAGAACATTTGGGATATGAAGCATAGTGAGAGGAAATTAGATCATTGAAGATGCCTCTCTTCTGCTCTCCTTCCCCCAAAGGTGAGCAGCCATGATAAGAACACCTCATCACAGACTCCAAAGCAATGGGGCCACCGACCATGGGCTGAAATCTCTGAAACTGTGGAGCTAAAACAAATGTTTCCTTCTCTGTGTGCTCACGTCTATGAGTGTGTGTGCAGGTGCCTGGGGCAGAGGACAACCTCAGGTGTTATCTTCAGGTTGCTGTTGTCCCTCATTTCTCATTGGCCTAGAAATTGACTGGGCTGGCTGTCCAGAGAGCTCTGGGAATCTGTTTGTTTCCATCTTTCCAGATTTGGGATTATGAGAGTATGTCATCATATTGGGTTTTTTTTTTTAAAAAAAAAATGTATTTATTTATTTTACATCCCAACCACAGTTTTCCCTCCTTCTTCTCCTCCCATTTTCTTCCCTCCCCTTCCCTCCACCCACCCCCCACTCAATCCACTCCTCCTGTTTCTGTTCAGAAAGGGCAGGCCTCCCATGAGTATCAACCAAGCATGGCATATCAAGTTGCAGTAAGACTAAGCACCTCCCTTGTATTTAGGCCTGGGCAAGGCAATCCGGTATGAGGAATAGGTTGCCAAGAGCTAGCCAAAGCATTAGGGACAGCACCTGCTCCCATTGTTAGGAGTCCCACAAATAGATCAAGCTACGCAACTGTCACATATATGTAGAGGGCTTAGGTTAGTCCCCTGTAGGCTCCCTGGTTGTTGGTTTAGACTCTGTGAGTTCCTATGAGTCAGGTTAGTTGTTTCTGTGGGTTTTCTTGAGATGTCCTTGACCCCTCTGGTTCCTACAACCCTTCCTCCTTCTCTTCAGCAAGATTTCCTGAGTTTGGCCTAATGTTGTGCTGTGGGTCTCTGCGTCTGTTTCCATCAGTCACTGGGTGAAGGCTCTCTGAGGACAATTGGGATAGTCACCAATCTGATCACAGTGGTGACCCCAGCCAAGACTCTGAGCAATAGTGGATATGCAGCCTGAACTCGCCATCTCCTGTGATCAGATTGGTTTGGTTTTGTTTTCAATTGGGATTCTGGGAGATCAAACTTAGGTCCTTATTCCTGCAAGGCAAGCACTTTACTGTCTGATATCACCTAGCTTGCCACTTCCTTCTTACAAGTTTTGCGTGTGTTAGGTATTGCGTCAAAGTGACAGAAAGTTGACTAAATCACTGTTCAGCCATAGAGACTTTACAGTGACTCTTTGTGTGCAGGCACCATGCAATGTCCCAGTCAAAGAAGGCACTAAAAATCTGGCAGTGTCACAGTCTAAGAATGGACTTTGTCCTCAGACAGGAAAGTTTTGTAATTAAAAGCTTTCTTTGGAATTTTTTTACCCCCATGACAACCAATTTGTTGTTACTTTATTTTAGAAGTTGGCATAAATGAGCCTTTGTTGGGGACACTGAAGCAGCCCTAAGAGCTATGTATGCCTGTGATGCTTTAAAAATGACTTGAAGATCAGACTCTTACATTTACCTATGAGCCTGAGTACAAGACAGGGTTGAGTTCAGCATGTCTTTGCATCTGGGCAAAACTTCTGGAAAATTCCCTAGATCCTCTTCCTAGTCCCTGGACAGGGTTTCTTTGTTCTACATTCTTCTCTCTGTTTCAGTTCAAATGACAAGCTAATGCTTGTTCAACAGGCATCTTATCCACCGAGCCATCTCTCCAGCCAGTTGGTGTTTTAAACACTCTACAGAAGGAGGATTTCCCTTACTTTAGACATGCCAGCTGGCAGAGAAGGTTTGCATGGGGGTGGGGGAGTGACCTCTGTGGCACTGTTTGGAAGAACCCAGGTCCTTGTGTCTAATACTGACGCTTAGGACAAAACAAAAAACAAACAAACAAACAAAAAAAAAAAAAACAAAAAAAAACCTACACTCACTATTCCCAGTAAATTGCCATCGAGTTCTAAGCTCTATCTACTTGGGGCAGAACATTTGCAAAAGTGTGTGCTGAAGCTATGGGTTGGGGTGTTGCTCAATAACACAGTACTTACCTAGTATGTGCAAGGCCCTGGCTTCCATCCCCAGCTAGGCAAAAGAAAAAGGGGAAAAATAAAGGCTGATGCTGTCCTGGAACAGTGTCACGGTTCTGGATCTGCTCTTGGTGTCAAAGCTTTTCCCCAACCCTTCCACCTGTAGGTACTGGCTTGTCAGTGTCTTGGCTTCTTGGGCATATTCTGTTGCTGTGACAGTGTTTTTATTATTATTATTATTATTATTATTATTATTATTATTATTATTATTATTATTTTTAATCTCCGGTCACCTTTATTTTTATCTGAGAGCTGTTTTCATGTAAAACAGTGAGAAAGTCTCCTTGGCATTTGATAGCAGTTGAATTCGCTGGGAGATCTTTCAGCCTGTCTGCCAACACTGGGGGTCCTGCCTGCTGGCTGAGACGAAAACTGTGAAATGCCTTCACAGCCTATGCAAGAACGGGAAATGAGTGTTACTGGCCCCAGGAGGCCCTCGCTTCCCTAGCCTCTAAATTTTCCTCTAACTCTGGCTTTAGCTTTCAACAAACCTTAGCTGGTAGCCAAGAAAAATACTTTTAAGAACACCCCTTCAAAACCAGGAGGGGAAGATTTATAAATTTAAAAATAATTACAACAAAGCAGGAAATTGAGTTGCATGATGAATCTTCCCTGTCACCTGTAAAGAGGCTTTGTAAGTAAAAGGTGACTGCTCCTGTCCAAAGATGTTCTGCCTCCATCAGACCTTGAAGTCATTCTCCATCTTAACCAGAGGCACGTTCCTGGACATCAGGCAAGTGGCATATTTCAGAGAAGGAATAAAAGGAAAAAAAAAAAAAAACTGGCTTGCACTCCAGAACTCTCACTCCAAATGGAGAGGAAACTCTGTACATAAGCGTTGGTTCCCCAAAGGAGAGAAAACGAGAAGGCACTTCCTATCCATTAAAGTATCCAAAACATTGCCGAGGGAATATTGAGCCGCTCCAGATGCTAAGCACGTTAAGTCCAAAGAAGCCAAAAAACATGTCAGGGGTGTTCCTCAAGCACACCATTTCCTTGAGGAAGCTCAGGGTTCTCCAGTCGGATCCTCGAGCAGGCAACACACTTATTTAGGGACATTACGAGCTAAGCTTAGGGTTCTGAGAAGGCAGCCCTTTCCTATTCTTCTGGCTCACACACTGCCCTTAAGTGGAGGTGGAAGATTGACCCAGAGGAAGCAGTTGACAGACCTGGACCACAGCAATTCCTTGGAGCTCTAGATACTGTCATCAAAGATGGGACTGTGAAGAGGAGAAAAATCCAAGGATGCAATACATCAGCATAGTGTTTGCTATTATAATAAACAAGGGATTTTCTATAAAAGTAAATACACAAATAACAGCAGAAACATTTCTGGAGCTTATTAACACAGTGAATGAATTCCAGGCCAAAGGCTTGGCCGGTGTCATTGGCAAAGCAACACAATACATAGTTTTGTTTTTTTTTTCATTTTTATGATACAGTTTGATAGTTGTACTGCTAGTCCCATGACTGAAGAGCAAGAAACATGTGACAGGTGTGTGGATGTGGAAAAGGTTGTGGGCACAGAATAGTGGGATTCTGTCAAACAAAGTCTGCACCAGAAGCAGGCTTATTGCTAGGTCTATGTATCTCAAGGGCATTTCATAGGTCAACCTGCCATGTGAGTGCTGTTGTGCAATGCTTTTCAATGGCTGCTAGTGTGCCCACATGAATATAGATAATATTCTAGATAATATAGTCTAGATAATATACAGTCATTTCCTTTCAAAAGTGGAGTCCTTTAAATGATACTGTTTTGTTGAACACAGAAGAAAGTAGGTGTTGATAAGAACATTAATTTTCAGCTTCCATTTTAAGATGAATACTCAGAGCGTATTTCTTTTTCTGAAAATTTAAATCTTGTACAAGTTCTTGGAGAATATGTCTCTGTGCTCATGTCTCTACCTCCTCTTGGATCTCCTTTCGGTCTCTTGTTTCCCATTACACTCTCTCTGCTTCGTTTCTTCCCTTCCCTCCCCCCTCCATTTCACTGCCTTTCTCCTCCTTTTCCTTTCTCCCCCCTTCTCTTTTCCTCTCCCCTCCTCTCTTGCCTACTCCCCATTTCCTTCTCTTCTCCCTTCCTTTCCTTTTTTCTTCTCCTCCCCTCCCTTTCTTTCCTTCCCCTTCCACTTTCCCCTCTTCCATCCTCTCATCTCTTCTCCTCCTTCCCTTTCTTCTCTTCTTCTCTCCCCTCTCTCTTTCTCTACTCTTTCCCTCCCCCTCCCTCATCTCTCCAGTAGATACAAGAGTTTTGTCTGAATTAGCTTGCTCTGGGTTGATGATGTCTATGGAAAGACAATCCTAGAAAGATATGGCAAGATCCAGGCCCCCATGGAAAGTATTCATTTTCAGCTCCTGGTGCATTCTCAGCTTCTCAATTATTGCTTTTTGTCAGAAAAAAACCAACAGCTTTGATTCCCTGCTTAATTGAATTGGTGCTGATGGTGGACTATATCATGTTCAAAGACAAAAAGATCTGATATTTGTGCCTGGTTTTTAAAAATAGAACCTCTGAGCTCTCTCTGTACAGTATTCACTACAGTCAAGCTGATTCTTTTGGGGGAAAATCTGTATTGTATTTGTGTAAAATTACAAAATATCATTAGTTTAGATCTGATGTTCTACTTATATGTTCTTCCTAATTTTCTTTTATTACCCTCTGCATAATTGTAAGGCAATACAGCCTCCTAGTTACAGGGACCATTAACAAACATAAACAGCCACCAAACTCCAGTGGGCACACATTGCCTCCTGCGCCTTGGTCATTGCACTGCTCATTGGAAATGCGCCCCAGTTTACTCCCAATGTAGAAGCACAGGAAAAGGGCAAACAGAGCCCAAGGGAGAGCAGTGGTGGCCAAGTCTACTGACCCATCTGGGAAAGTGAGCCCCTGTAGTGAAAGTAAGAAAACAAAAGACATTCATGGTTGGATCCATTGGCCACATGGTCAAGGTCAAAAATCTAGGGCCAGATTCAATAAAGACGCGTCTGGCTTTCATGCCAAGCCACGGAGGCCTGGAAAAATCAATTTTCTGGAACTTGTAAAGTCTCCCATAGTCAAAGCACAGTCAACATTCCTCTCTGTTCTCACTGCCGCTGAGACAATGCAGAGATTTTGGTCAGCCATGACCTTGGCTGCCTTCAACAAGTTGTAGTGAAACCATGCAGAAGGAAGAAAGGGGCAGTCCTTGGTGCTGAGCACTGGCACACTGCAGGCCGCCATGCCTAGCATTAACCTATGTCCTTCACGTATTTGCTTGTTTTCCATCAAACAATTTGGGAGACCTGGTTGGGTGCTGGGTGCTGGGTGCTGGTTGTTGGGCTTGAGGCTAGGAGAAGGAAG
This sequence comes from Peromyscus maniculatus bairdii, assembly GCF_049852395.1. Classification (NCBI taxonomy): domain Eukaryota; kingdom Metazoa; phylum Chordata; class Mammalia; order Rodentia; family Cricetidae; genus Peromyscus; species Peromyscus maniculatus. The sequence goes on from NC_134855.1 coordinate 125,877,730, forward strand.
GTAAGAATATATGGTATTTGTCCTCAGTGAGACCTCAAAAGGAGACAATTCCAGTGCAGGAGTGCAGAGGAGTCCACAGGGGCATGAAAAATTAGCATTCAACTTAGTCTAGGAGACTAAAGCTCTGTTATTGAGGGGTAACAGTAGATGTCAGCCTTGAAGAGATGGCAATCAAAGGATAAGGGTGGGGAATATGAAGGAAGTGGAAGAGAGACAGGAGACAAAGAGAAAAAAGAAATACAGAGACAAAGATGAAACAGATGAAACTGCAGAAAAGAAAACAATAAATGATGGAAAGGAGGAGAGGAAGAACGAACATACAGGAACAAGAGAAAGAGGGGGTTGCTGCATCCTGCATGCTTTGGTCCTGGAAACCTGACTGGGTAATGTGGGAATGAAGACACAACAGACACCCAGGAGATGGCACACATGCACACAGAAAAGCTGGGATCAGGTGGGATGTACTGCTTCATCTGATGGAGGGTGCATACTATCCAATGCAGAAGAAACTCAGCACCTTGGTTATATATGCACAAGGAGGAGGGGCTGGTTAGTCTCAGTGGGAGGTCTCTGTAGGGGAGTAGTCTCTGACTGTAAACATCCAGAAGAGAAAGCTGTGGGAGATGCTTTTTTTCCCCCACACACTGTCAACATTAGTAGTTGAACCAGAGAGAGGCTTTGCTATTTCCCTGGGCTTGATCAGGGGAAAGACCTTGAGCTCCTTGACATGTCAACAACACACATTCATTCAGGACTTCATCTGCCCTCCATGGGGTGGGTAAAGGAAGAAATACAAAGCAGAAAAGAAAAAAAAAATGGGAAAGGGGAAAATGAGGTATGTGAAAGCGCCCAGTCCTAGACATTAGACCCCTGGAGAGCAGAAAAGAGATGCGAATTTAAATTAATTTTCAAGGCTTTGGAAAGCCAAAGCCACCAGTTTTGTTTGTTTGTTTGTTTGCTTGCTTGCTTGTTTGTTTTTTCTGAGCAAAAGGGACTAATGTTGGCATCTTATTTTTGACAGGGTCTGCAAGTGCATGGAAGATACACTAGTACAGAGCTGGAAGAGAGACATGGTATAGTATAAGAGGTTGCTTCACCAGTCACAGTTGAACTGGGAGAAGGTGTGGGAAAATCGTACAGTAGGAAGCTGATAGGACATGGGATCAGGCGATCAAGTAAAGAGGTGGAGGTATGTAGGATCATGACCTACCCTTTGGCTTTGCTGACTGGACCAGAGGCAGGGATATGCAAAGGCTACAGACTAGAGCAGAGGAGAGTACAGAGTGGAGGTCATTGTGAAGGGTGAGATGATTTGTATGCAGGATCTCAGGTTAGAGGGGCTCAGTGATAAGCATGGAATATGATTCCAGATCAAAAGCAAAGTGAGGATCATCAGCCTGTGGGTTATGGTTGCAATTATTGATGAAATGAGAAAAAACTGACCAAGTGAAAAATCAAGTCAAAAGTTCAGGAGACCAGCTCAAGGAGTAAGACTCAAAGAGTCACTGAGTGGCCAGAGAGAATAGCGGCACTCACCATGAGGGTTTTCATGACCTGCAGAATGGTCAGGTGAGGCAAGCACAGTGCAGTGGTCCTCAAGAAAACTGCGTCTGGGACTCAGTGTGAGGCACCCCTGTGAAATGTGAAACAGGGAAGTCATGTGATACCAGCACAAAAGAGGAGTGACCCGGAAAGGGTGTCTGAAGATGCTGGGTAAGTTCAGAGAGGACGGCCTCTCTGTTTGGGTGCAGTGATGGCTGCCTGTTGAAGAGAGGTTCCCTAAATCAAAGGAATTGGGAGGTGGAGGATTCTTTATTTTGAATAAGTCATTATTCTGTAAATGTAAAGGCGATGTTTGTGGGCCACTTCAGTGATGTTCCAGGTACTATTTCTGCCTTTTGAAATGATTTTGTTGTTGTTGTTTTGTTCTTTTCCAGACAGGGTTTCTCTGTGTAGCTTTGTGCCTTTCCTGGAACCCACTCTATAGCCCACGCTGGCTTCGAACTCAGAGATCCGCCTGCTTCTGCCTACCAAGTGCTGGGATTAAAGGCATGCACCACCACCACCTGGCTTTTTAAATTTTTTTTTTTTGGTTGAAATGATTTTATTTTTGATGAACATATTTAATTTGATGAACATATTTAACCCATAACACATTTATGGGTTTCTGTGAGGTACTTTGATAAAATCTAACCAATATCCCCTTATCTATCTCCCTTCCCACCATTTCTAACCTCTAGTTACTACTGACCTGTGTTCAATTTCTTTTTTAAATGCATTTATTTATTTTTATTTAATGTGTATGGGTGTTTGTCTGCACCCATGTATGTGCACCATATGCATGCCCAGCACTAGAGGAGGCCAGAAAAGGGTACGGGGTCCCCTGAAACTGGAATTGCAGGTGGTTGGTATTGGGAACTGAACCTAAGTCTTCGGCAAGAACAATAAGTATTCTTAACCACTGATCCATATCTCCAGCCCTATATTTCATTTCTTACTGGCAACTTCCAGTAATTTATTGCTGTTGTTCAAATCTGTTCTTGTTTCCTGCCTTAGGCCAATATCATGTTCCTATCTACATTCCTGTCTGTGAATCTTTGGCCTTTATCTTATCAGGACTCCTGGGACCTTTCTCTAACCCATTCATGGCCTTTAGGCCATTTGCAGACATTTAAAATTTTTCTAATTAATGCCATGCCAATGGACTTGAGAAAACGCTGCATTTTGCTAGCTCTCACTTGGAAATCAGGGAGTTTGACTCTTCTTCCTAGCTCCCAGGAAGTTCTATAGTGGAATGTGAGCAGAAAAAGCAGTGTCATCCACATTCCCTGAGCAACACTGAACTATTCTCAGATGTACAATACTAGATAAAATCCTCAACATCCTTGATGATGCTTGGTAGAAAAACTGAACTGTGTTCTGCACAAATGAGGTGTATTTTATCTCTGAAGTTTGATCATCATGCTGAATTTGTGCTTGTTTAAGCAAAATGTGGCAGGCGATAGTCACAAAACTGCTTAGCAGATCATCAAAAGAGACGTTGCTAAGAATTCGGAGATAGACATTCTACAAGTTGGTTTGAGTGGGGCAAGTGGGAAGCCAACCTTGAAGCTAACAGTGTAACAGGTGTGGGTGTAGTGTAGTATGTGTACATACACATGTAGCAGTTAGGGTGGGGAATACTTCAGGTAGAAAAGTATGAGGAACTTCCAACCATGGAGCTGAATCACACTCGGTGAGGTTCTTCAGCTCAACAGCCTGTCTGACCCAAGCAAGTCATCCATTGCTGTGTTTGGGGTGCATCTCCAGAGTTCCTATATTGTAAACTGGGTCCTCAGTGAAGTGGGGCTGAAAGATAGGATGTCTAAGAGGTGATCAGTCATGAAAGCTCTGCCCTCATGAATGGGTTAGCCCATGGGATGCTAGATTAATGATCAGCATCAATATGGCTTTGCTATAAAATAAATTCTGTCTACTATGCTTACTCTCTTTGCCTTGGTATGCCTCGTCTTAGGTTATGACGCAGCAATATGGCTCTCATTAGATATGATTTCAAGGATATATATATCCTTTATAAATGACCCTACCTGTACTTAGTCATTTATATCAAAGGAATCAGACAGGCAGAATCAAGATCAAGAGTTACACTGGAATCACTTGGGCAATAGTAAATGCTTGTTTATTCTAACTGCAACTTAGGAATCAGCGGGCAATGGTCAAGAATGTCATGTGTGAGCACCACCATTCCCCAGCCTGTGAATGGAAAACATCAACCCTACATGGTAGCCTGTCCTTTCCCTGACATCCTTGGTTAGACTACCTCCAAGGTAACAGGGGTGCTTTGTCACTTACCACATGGCAAATTGATGCTGGAGGAGGTGGTCAGGGCACAGCCATTATAAAGTAGGAAGCCTCCTGCTCAAGACAGCACACAGGATTTTGCCTCCCACATGGACTTGCTTCAATTTGCTGCAGAGGTACAAGGCTCACTGCAAAATTCAAAAGAATCAAGAAAACTCTTGTGTAGCTAGAGTTTTCCTGCCTTGCCCACAGTCAGGACAAATCTCTGTCACTCTCCAGTCCCACAGCCACTCAGACCCAACCAAGTAAACACAGAGACTTATATTGCTTACAAACTGTATGGCCATGGCAGGCTTCTTGCTAACTGTTCTTATAGCTTAAATTAATCCATTTCCATAAATCTATACCTTGCCACGTGGCTCGTGGCTTACTGGCATCTTCACATGCTGCTTGTCATGGCAGTGGCTGGCAGTGTCTCCTTTTCCCTTCCTGTTCCCTTAATTCTCCTCTCTGTTAGTCCCGCCTATACTTCCTGCCTAGCCACTGGCCAATCAGTGTTTTATTTATTGACCAATCAGAGCAATTTGACATACAGACCATCCCACAGCACTTTTGTTCAAATGTTAGCAGGAGATGCCTTCTTCTGGATTTCTAACATATAGGGTCTGAAAAGCTCCAGGCTTCCAAACACCTTGAGCCAGAAATAGGCGAATACAGATCAGGGAATATAGCTCAGGCGATGTGAGGGTTGGTATAGGGAGTCGGGGCTGCCATTTCCTATGCAAAGCTGCTTGTCTTGGAAGATCCTTTCCTCTCTTTAGTACAGAGCAGCTGAGGGGGTCAGATGGGTAAAAGCTCCAATTGTTGACCGCTTTGGATTTGTTCATAGTGTGACCCACTCTTTGTTACTGCAGGGAGTTCCCAGTTGGCCTGTCTAGCACAGCTGTATGGAAGAGCTGTGCAGACTCAATGAATGACCTACCTACTGTGGGCCTCAGAAGAATTTCTAACTGAGAAACCTTACCACCTGGGTAACTGTATTAATGTGGTTCCATTAATACACAACAAGTGTGAATTGTCTTTGTTTAAAAAATTAGGTAAATACTGCATGTACTTATTTTTAGGTATGTAATATTTTATGATATTTCAGATGTGTTTTGGTCATGAAACGTTTGCATTCTGTTGTTCTATGACTTCACAGCACCTGGCCTCATATCTTATGTATTTACTCTGTAAAAAGCAAAACAAAATGGGTAGAATATTGCACTGAGGGCAGGAATTAGGGTGATTTTCTTGGTTTGTCAGCCAAATGTCCAGGTAAACACAGAGATGTTATTAGAGTTCTTTGGTTTTTTGTTTCATTACCCCCAAAGTGAGAAGAGATTGTATGTAGGTCCTCGGTTCTCACTTCCTAAACATGCTCTGCTGTTTAAGTAAGCACGTGCATGCTGGTTACTGGGAATGAATCATAACATACTTGAGAGCAAGAGATGATAGAGTGGATGACATCAGCACACCAAACCACACTGAGTTAGAACTGGTCCTGTAGACAGCGCTGACCTAGAGAGGGAAAACATAGTGGGAAACAGGAAATAACAGGGAAACAGGAAGTAGCTAGGAGCAATTCATGAACTGTTGAACCATTGACTCAATGGAGTTGGCTAAGGGAAGGCATGTTTTATAGCTGAGAGAGGTGAATGGGGGTGGAGAAAATATAACCACTTTGGTAACTCCTATTTTTACATGATTCAATATAAAGAAAACTTGTGTATGTACAAAGACAAAATGTATCTCAATATTTGAGAATAATTTGATGACATGTCTTCATCACCCATGTTATCTCTGAGTCCTTTGGGGTGCATTTCATAAAACCAGCAATATTCTCTTATAATCACAGGGCTATTATTGATGGGGGCACATTCATATCCTGTATTATATGTTGTAACAAGGAGTCAGAACATACATATTACTAGCTTATCGTATACACACTGCTAATGGTTTGTCTGTTCTAGGCTAATCCCACTTTTACATGTTCCTGAAAGAGTACAAGGTTGATAATGGGGGAAAGTAACTTGACTCTATGGTTCAAGAAATGCCTGAGCCCAGACACCCACAAGATGAGGGACGAGAGAAAAAAGTGATCACAAGAGAACAGACATCACAAGTTCAGAAAGATGGTTGACCACCTGATGAGAGGCACTAGACTCCTGAGTAACTGGCTTTGTTTACCCCCTTCTATGACTGGAGAAGCAACAAAGCGATGCTTTTAGGGTATCAATCTACTGTCTTCTCAGACTGTCAGATCTTTGAATCTGACAAAGGCAGTTTTAAAGATTCAACCCCTGTCTCTTCTCATTGGCATCTGCAAGTGACAGGTAGCAAGGAGTTCTGTATTCAGTTACATTATGAGAGTCAGGAAATCAGACATTGTCTAACGTACAATCCACATGTGGATTTTGTGGTAGGCTCCAATAGTGTTCTGTGTTGCAGAGTTGTTTTCCTAGTCCAGTATCCAATTAAAGATGGGGCTCAAACATTTAGTAGTCATGAACCTTCAGTGCCATTTACTCTGATTAGTCCTCAACCACAATTCATCTTCTCAGATTTGAAGTTTCTGAGTAATGTCAGCCAGTTCTAGTAAGATATCCTCCCTTTAAGTTTGTCTGATGCTTCCCTGGGAGTTATCTTTAGGCCAACCATTTTTTATAACAATAGCACATGAGGTAGGGTGCATCCTGAGCATCAGCCTAGAAAGTCGGTTTGTCCCAGTCAGGGTGAAAATCATTTTCCACTTGGTTAAGGGTTTTGGTTGTTTTGTTTTTCTGTTTTAAACACCTTGTCCTTCCTTGAATTCGGTCTGCTTTATGCTTAGAGTTGCTGACTGCTCCTGGTTCTGACTTCACTGTAAAGACAGCCCCACTCCAACAGTGCCACCTACTGAAACAGAATGATTTTCTCTTACTGAGACAGTATCTTGATGTTTCCCAACACCTTATAAAGAGAGAACTAAAGTTCTCAGACACTCGGCTGGTAAAAGGGTGAAGGCTGGAGTCAAGTCTTCACTGAAGAGCACTAGGGAAAGACAAAGTGAAAATCAAACATGGAAAAGCAGCTTCTAGCACAGTCCTGGGGCCCCACCCTCTTTGGAGTACCTTGGGAAGAGTTACTGATCAGGAGATTCTCTCCTTCCAGTCTCAAACTTGGCGTGCTGATGGGATGAGTAAGGATGAGGGTGCACTTGACACTGAGCCCTTCCAGCACTGTGCACCCAAGACCCTACTGCTTCCCTACCTTCCATCTTTGAAATGTGGCTCCTTATAAAGTTGAACTTGTCTCAGCATTTGCTTCCTTGTTTGTCTGGAAATAATAAGAGCAGTTGGTCTCGCTCTCTAATTTGAGAGAAAATCTGGCATTCCCCTCCCACCATGGAGAATGCTGGGATGATCTCTATCATCATCCCATCACACTGATCAGCTGACTCCACTGCTCCTTCAAACAGCTGTTTGATCTTCTTGTTACTAATCAAGAAGTTTGAACCTGAAACTCACAGAAAAGAAATGGACCAGCTCTAGCCTGATGGCTTTGTTTGTCTATTTGTTTCTGTAAATGCAGTATTTCTTGAGGCCAAAAAGGATGGTGGTCAACTGTAGATGGAGTGGTTATGATTTGAAAATGGCGGGCGAGAGTAGACACACAATGAGACAGTGCTCACATGGAGTGGAGGCTTTATTGGGGGAAGGGAAAGGAAGAGTGCCACCTCTGAAGATAAGAGCTGAGGAGAGAAGAAGAGAGGGAAGGTGGGTGGGGGCCGGCCTTTTATGAGGGGACATAGTGCATGTGCACAGACTACGTAGTGACGCATCAGCCGTAGGACCCTGCCTGGTCTGGCCAATGTATCTGCTTGAATACTGGCAAGTGCATGCATGCAGGGATATTGCATCCTTCCAGGTCCCCAAGGGTCAGGCCAGGTAATGCCTGAATGCTAACACAAGTTACTTTCCTTTTGGTATTGACTATGAAGAAGCCAACAAAATAGCTCATCAGATAGTCACTTGCTGCAGAGATCTCGTGAACTGAGTTTAATCTGAAGAACTCATGCTAGAAGGAAAGAACCTATTCCAAAAAAAATGTCCTTTGACTTCTACATGCTTGGTGTAACACATGAATGCTGGTGCATGTGTGCATGTGCATAAGCATCCCCCCACACACACTCATATCTCAATAATGAATGAAAATTTTAGAAAAAAATCCAGTTGGTGAAGTAGAGAAGAGGAGAAAATGATTTTGGAGATGAGTGGCATCAATGACAAATAAGAAGACATGTCTTCATCATCTTGGTATTTGTTATTTATAACTGGGCGAATGGCAGGTATAGTTGGCTTCTGAGATCACAGCTGAGATTCCAGGTACCAATATTAACTGTGAAGACACACAAACAGGCACCCATCACAAGAGTGAACAAGATGAACAAGAACTGGAGCCTGTGAAAGCAAGGCTTTCTACAAGGTAGAAGGCAATGACAAATACCCAAGGTAGTCCTCTGGTTTCTGTATCTGTACTGTAGCATGTATGTAAACATACTTACACATAGGAACATGGACACATGCATGCGCGCGTGCGCGCGCGCACACACACACACACACACACACACACACATGGGGGGGGGTGTAGCTGCTCACAAGTGTGATGGGAAATAACCCACACAGGCCCCCGCCCCAGCCAAAGGAAGAACTAACACAAGTGAATTAAATCTGCAGGTGACAACCATTACCTTAGTATGATTAATAAAGCTCATTTCTACTAATGTGAGTCAGAGGATAGACTAGGATGATCTGGGGTGTGGAGTTGTAGGAAAGATGTGTGGTTGGATTATATAACCTCAATCAATACCTCTTTAGATTTCCAAGAGTCAGTGACATGAAGATGAATTTAGTATCTAACCTATGGCTTGATCTAATCTTTGAACATCTTTTTAAACTAGAAAATTTAAAGAGTGGTCCAGTGAGATGGCTCAGTGGCTAAAGGAGCCTGCAGCTAATCTAATAACATGAGTTAGACCCCTGAGGCCCAGGTGATTGTGAAAGGAGAGAAGTGACTCCCACTAGTTGTCCCCTAGCCTCCACACACATGTTGTGGCACACATATTCTCACAAATATATGAAACAAATACACAAAATATTTTAAATCATAAAATAATTTATTTAAAAATAATAGTTTTTAAAAGTAAGTAAAAGGGAGTGGGTTAAGTTCTTTCATTCAGATCTAAACTTAAGGTCAAATGTTGGGATTTGATTTGTTAATTCTAAAAATCATGGAGCACTCAAAAGAAACTCATTTATCAAAAGAAGGGGTGACCTTGGGGTAGAAGAATTTAGTACTAAGTCCATGGTGTGTGTCTACTAAATGCTTATGCATAATCCCTGTGTGCTGTAGTTCTCAGTGTCCAGAATTACATGAACTCTGTGAAGCTGGGTGTTTGCATTAGCACTTTGTGACTCATGAAGAAATCTGCAGTGAGAAGAAAAGTAACCTGTTTCTGAATAGGTTGGGGTACTGTGAGGTTGCATCATGTGAAATCATTATCTGTTTCTTAATTGAAATGTGTATTGAAAAATTCAGCTTTGTTGACAGTGCTGAGAAATAACACAGAAGGAAATGAGGCACCATTTATGCATTTTCCCCTAGTGCTAACATCTCACAATACTACCACACAGTTTTTGACCTACAAAATAACAGTTTTAAGTGGTCCAACCTAATATATTAGATATGTTTGGCAGAACCACAAGTTTGGCTGCGTTGAGCTATGTGGATAATCCTAAACTCATAAAGCAGAGTAAGGCTGATGACATTGAGACATGGTCCATTACCATATGCGTGTGGGTTTGTGCTGTGAGAGAGGAGGGGAATCAAGGGCCAGCCAGGCCATAAGAGAATTGGGATGGTGGCTAGAATTTTAAGAAATGCCATAGGAGGGGTGGTCAGGAGGGTGAACCATGGGAAGGGCACTGTGAACCTCAGTGGGGATGCAGAGTGTTGACACAGGCACAACTTCAAGATCAGAGAGAGCAACAGAGGATTAGCTAAGTGAGTACAGGCAGTCAAGTTAGTGTGAACCATTCTGCCCCTTCGTTGAGGAGAAGCTGCTCCCAGGAGGGAGGAATTATAGATGTCCGTAAAGTTGGAGGGCATGAAGCTAGGAGAATGGATGGGAGAGTCTCTTTTAAAAGTAGAAGAAAAACCTTTCTTTCATGAAAAGAAAAGAAGGAAGGATGTATGAGACCATGCAGGCAGGCATAGACAGAAGGGAGCACTTTGCAGATTCCACCAGGGGCACAGATGTGTTAGAGCCGTGCCGTTCTTACACTTTTGTGTGCTCCGTCTCATGCAGAATGCTGGCATTTAAAAAAAAATGAAATCAAGGTTGGTCTTGTCGGAATTGAGGGTAAATCCATCACAATAGATTAGAAAACAAGAAAAACTCATCATGGAATAAAATGGGCAAAATAAATATTCCAATTGTTTAAGTTTTGAATGGACTAGGCCACAAAATTTATTTCTCACATCATTCTTTTCTTTGACAAATATAAAATGAGACTGGAAACAGGCTTCATGAAGTCCAAAGACACAATGGACTATAATGGAGATAAACAGTTCCTCAGAGCACAAGAACTGCAATGGTTGATCCAGCATGGTGTTGACCTTCTTCCAGTAAACAGCAGAGGGGGCTGAGATGCTCATGAGCACATCCTGAGGGACCAGTGCATGCACTGTCCCATAAAGAATGAACTTGTAAGCTGGATAAATAATGATGCTCTGATAGGACCAAAAAGACGATTGCTCCTTGCACTGGCTGGCTGACTGTATGTGGAGCAGAGCCTTTCTTCTGTGTCCCATATTTCAGAAGAGCAGAGACAAAGGAAAGAATATACAATTGAAGGACAACAAACAGGGATGAGCACTGAACTAATTGGCTATGGATATATATTTAAAGAAAGGAGACAGAGGCAGAATTAGAAGAGAGAAAGAGTCACAGAAGTAGCAAGAAGAAAAGTTTGTGCCATGAGGACATACTGCTATGGTTTATGGAAATGGACATGAATAGGCTTTAAGAAGGAGCGGACATGTGCAGAATAGAATGTGGCTGTTGAGACAGCATCAGATCTGGCTGTGATCACCCTCACTACTATGAGTGTTATCAGGGGTGGTTTATAGCTGTTCAGGTTGAAAGCTTTAACTTCTACCACCACCCATGTTGCTTAAGCAATAATTCCAATACTCTGAACTCCAGTTCCCAACTCCATCCGAAGACACTTGAGTGTTCAACATGTGATAGTCCCAACAAAAGTGTTCATATAATAAGGGAACATAGAAGCACAGTCTATGTTCCTCAAATTATTATAGTGTATACAGCATGGTTTTATAGACAGTAAAGATGAAGTTTCTGGATCAACATTGAAACAGTTTTGCATTAATAAGGGTGTTTAACTCATTCTGTCCTACTGTAGAAATTAAGAATTTGATCACTTGTGGTGATATTGTGTTCCCCAAAATATTGTGCACCCTAATAAACTTCTCTGGGGTCAGAGAACAGAACAGCCACTAGATATAGAAGCCAAAAAATGGTGGCACACACACCTTTAATCCTAGCATTCCAGAGGCAGAGATCCCTCTGGATCTCTGTGAGTTCAAAGCCACACTGGAAACAGCTAGGTGTGGTTAACAAGAGCCTTTAATCCCAGGAAGTGATGGCTGGAAGCAGAAAGGTATTTAAGGTGTGAGGATGAGGAACTAGATCCTGGTTAAGCTTTTAGGCTTTGAGCAGCACAATTCAGCTGAGATACATTTGGATGAGGACACAGAAGCTTCCAGTCTGAGGAAATAAGATCAGCTGAGGAATTGGTGAGGTGAGGTAGCTGTGGCTTGTTCTGCTTCTCTGATCTTTCAGCATTCATGCCAATACCTGGCTTCAGGTTTCTTCTTGTTAATAAGACCTTTTAAGATTTGTACTACAATCACTGTTATTTAATTTGTAACTTTTATATTCCTTGAATGAATGCAGATGGAATCAATTGTTTTTATTTCTTTTTCTTACTTAGTCTTATATTGTCAAATCTTTCAGTGGTCATACAACATACAATTGCATCCATAGGCTCTATTCTCTGCCTTGTGAGCTGTACCTTTTGCCAACCAACATCTTAATCATAAAAACACAACATCCCAGATACTGCATTCCTCTGCCTTCTTCCCAGGCTATTGTAACATCTCTGATTCAACATTTCTTCCTTTCTTCCAGACACCGATCAGTAGTAGTCTCTTCTCCAATGCTTGAGAGAAAAAGCATAAGCAAAACTTAGGATGAGCATCACTGGTCTTCATCTTGCAGAAGCCAATGGCCACTTTCAGTCCCTCGTGTTAGTGATTTCTCTGCTGAATCTGAGGCTGCTGACTGCTTTCTGCTTCACATACCTTCACAAAGCCCTTGGTGTTATTTCCAAGCAGGCCTTCACTCCCACTGGAAAGATTTTACCTTCTAATTTTCTCTGCAGTTTGTCTCTCCCTTCCTTTCAGGCTTGAGCTTTCGTACTTGGTCCTCTGCTATTTTGTGGTCTGTCCCTTGGTGATCTTACAGTTTATCTTTAAAGACTATCTGCTCATCGTTACTGGCGCCACTGTTTCTAGCTCCAGTCTTGTCTAAGTCCAAACTCATACTGAATATCAAGGTTTGGATGTACAAGAAACATCTGAGAACCAATATTTCAAACATTTTTTCTGCATTTTCTGTACTCAGACACCTGCATGAAGTCTTTCTTGATTCATTAAATGGGGTTCCCTTTATCACATTTGTGAGAATCACCTTTCCAGTCACTTTTTTTTCTCAAAAATCCTGCTCTTAATTCATCACTAATTCCCATTTCTGTAACAATCAAAATATATCCAAAAAGTGGCTAGTTTGTCTCATCTTCCCTGCTATATAAAATTTTTGTTGGGATCTTGATTAGTTTTACTCAATAAACATTCGTTGAATTATGACTTTGTGATTGATGTTTTTAGGTATTTGGGACAAATTAGTGAATAAAACATGAAGACATCTCCATTCTGAAATGTGATTAGATTCTAATGAATAGAGACAGATAACAAAGAAAATCAGTAACATATGTGTATGTGTGTAAGATGAGCTGATAAGTGTTATAGAAGGAAAAAAGAAAGGGAACAGAGAATAAAGAGGAGTCTTGGAGAAGTTATACTTTTAAGCAAAATGATCATATTTTGCATCACTCTAAAGAAAATATTTATTTGATAAGCTATGAAGTGGGCAGGAGCATATGATACACTGTCATTGGAAGCAATATATGTAAATACCTTCCTGAGTGATCCTGGTTGATCTCTGAAGGACCTACAGAAAACTACCCTGGGTGGAGTAAGAGAAACAGGCAAAGGGTGAGCAGTGTGTAAGGGCTGAGGAGAGCAGAGCTGGCAGATCATGCCTGCTGGTGGGAACATAACACGGTGTGTGCTGAATGGGGAGGCAGGGAACACACACACACACACACACACACACACACACACACACACACCACTATTTTATTTTTTGTTTGGGTTAGTGCTCTTAAAATTCAAATTATCTTTCCAAAGAATGCTTTTATGTTTCTAGACGTCTTTTGAAAAGTCTGGAGTGCTCCTATGAAAAGTTCTTTGGTTTCTCTTGTTATTGATGTCTTCTGTGACCATGGCACCTTCGTCGTGACTAAGGAAAGAACACTGGGATGTTGCCACCAACTGAACTCTGTACTGAATTCACTTTTCCTGGTTTCCTCTAATACCCTCTTGCTGCTCCAAGAGTCTGTCCGAGATGATCCATCAGATTTAGTTGTCATGTACCCTTAATCTCTTCAGACTTTCATTGTTTTTGGTGATTTTGACAGTTCTGACATACAGTGGCCAGCATTTCATTTAATATCATTCAATTCATATTTGTCTACTTTTTTATCATTATATTAAACTGGAGTCACCACTCATGGTTAGCCTGGAGGTTTAGGAAGAAAAAACTGACAGCAAAATACATAAACTTAGAATAAGGGGGGAACCATAGTAGATGCACCCCTGAGAAATCCAAAGTACATTTAAAAAGAGATTAAAGAGAAAATCTAGGATATAAATATCATATCATAAAATATTTAAGATAAAGCAGACTGAATTAAAAGCAACAACATAAACACACCTAAGCTGTACTTACAAGGTGGACACAAGACTAAATTATCTAGTGTTTAAAACTGAAGAGGTGGGAAAAACTGAATCAAATAAGAGAAGAAAAAAATTTTAAATGAGGAGTAACATTGAAATTTATTTATAAGTATAGACACTTTTTTTGGTTTTTTGAGACAGGGTTTCTCTGTGTAGTTTTTGGTGCCTGTCCTGGAGCTCACTCTGTAGACCAGGCTGGCCTCAAACTCACAGAGATCCACCTGGGTGCTGGGATTAAAAGTGTGTGCCACCACTGCCTGGGAGGATAGATACTATTTTAAGAGAACAATAAAATAAAGAAAACCTTGGAGGAGAGGAAGGGGGAATACAAATAATACTAGGAGCAAATAATGAAATAAAACATAATATTTTTTTGTTTTAAAAATACCAAGTGTTGATGATGGTATGAACAACTTTATACATTTTGAAGATCCACAAATGGTAGTTTCCTATGCCAGTGAAAATGTTAAACTAAGGACAAGGCTCACAGCACATGCAGTCAATGAAAATGAAAATGGCAATTGAGGATACCTCACTCCCAAAAGCATCAGGCTTAGAGATTTTTCCACGAAACATTCACAAAACATTTCTTCTTATGTCTTAACTATTTCTGAAAAACAGTAAATAAACACAAGAAACCCTGGAAGGCTTAAAGAATACTCTTGGGCAGTGAGGAGAAGGGGTCATATAAAAATACATGGGTTTGTTTGAAAACTACAAGTATAACAAGAAAAATTATTTCTTTGTTGACTTCACTTTGGAGAAATATGAGTTTATTTTTGTGGTTCGTATGTATCCATCTTTGTGACTAATAATATTCAAGAGGCTTCTGACTTCAGATGCATCATTAGCCAATATAATACATTTCATGGACTCCCGATGCTTCACTTGAAGTTCACTGTTAAGATAGATCCATCAATGCGGGGACTGCCTTCCAGCACCAGAGGAGTGATACAGGAGAAGGTGACCTGATAATTTGATTTGGCAGAATATTAGATTCATACTTCAGATGATATTTTGCATTACGAAGCAAAGTGTAAGAATTGGTTTTTGTTATTTTCTTTGATTTGAGTGACCATTGACTTGCTCCAATGTGCTACCACTTACTTAACACAGCGTTATAATAAATTGTTTCTGTGCAAACAATTAACTCTATGAAATGCTGTGGCTGAAATAACTTACTCTTGGAAGGTAAGAATGCTTTCAGAAAGCTGAAACCTTTGCTTTTCCTCATAAAATAAGAGATTATGATGTGATTAGTTGCTATTTCTTTACATTTTAAACTATATTTATTTATATATTTATATATCTATTATTTATTTATTTATTATTTATTTATGGTGTGTATAAATGTGTGTACCCATGAATGCATCATGGGGTGTGTGTGTAGGTCAGAGGGCAACTTTCTGCAGAAGTCATTTCTGTCCTCATACCAGGTCAGTCTTGGGGATTGAACTCTGGTCCTTAGTCTTAGTGACAAGCCCCTTTAGCAGTTGAGGCATCTCACCAGAACTGCAGTTTATTTTTCTTTACTTCAGTTCTGTAGTGGATGAATTCTCGATGGTTCTCTTAGTCCTTTGACATGACAACTTTGTGGTCGTTTGTCCTTCCTTCTTCAGAACCAAAAGAGGGGGAAGAAGAACAAGGTACCCAGAGCATGCTCCCGGAGCTGCCCCAGCAAGCTCAGGCCTGCCTCATCCTGAAGCCCAGTGCTGTTACATGAGAACCTGGATTGGCATTTTGTTGTTGGCCCCGCCATGACACTTGGATCAGCACCTGGCTCCTATAACTATGACTATGCATACTGCCAATATTGGCCTTCACGCGTGTGTTCATATGTAGCTCCCAGACTATCACTATTTCCTCCAGTACTACACACGCCTACCTCAGGTACCCGTAATAAATCTGTACACACTGTCATCCCTGGTTCCCATCACTACCTACTATATTCCACTCCCTTGCTTCTGGACCCAGAAGTGCAGCTGAAGAGCATAACATCTCCAACAGCCAGAGCAGATATCCCACAGTTTGTTTTTGACAATAAGCACTGCATAGTTACCAAAGTCCAGATCCCAGATAACTACAAAACAGTGACCCTTTATTGCTAAGCTAAAGTCATTACAGTCTCCTATACCTGGTACCTGAGACCCTACACCTGATGCTACAGTGTGTCTCGTGTGCCTCCCTGAATCAAACAAATGAAGAATTTTCCTCACTAAATCCAGTCCTTAAATATGTAGGGCGAGACTCTAATTTTGCCAGGTGGCACTAAACAAGGACCTATAGTAAATTTCTAGTTACTGGACTGAAAGAACAAGAGCTACATGGACTTCCTGATGAAAAACTTAAAAATAGAATTGTTTCAAAGAAAGTGAGATATAAAAGAACATAAGCAAACAGATTAACAACCATCAGAAAAATAAGAAACAAATAGCCTAAATGATGAGAAAGTTTTTTAAAGGCAAATTTTAAAACAGAAAGAATGAAATAAAAGAAGTAAAAATGCACTAGGAAGCTTCGATAGCAGATATGGACTTCAAGATGGATGATGTGTAGTCATCCAGTCAGAGGAGAAGAAAGAGGGAGGAGAAGGGATGGAGGAGGCTACAGGGCATATTCAAGAGTGACAACACATTCAGGAGGAAAGAAAGAGAGCCAGTCAGAAAGTGCATTGAAATAAATATTGGCTGAAAATGTCACAAACCTAGAATAAGACATGAATGTCTAAGTAGATGAATTAAAAAACCTTCAAGAATAATTAACAACAACAAAAGACTTTAACAAGAGGCATTACAATAAAAGAGGTTCAAAACTCAAAGACAAAGAAAACTTTGAAAGCAGTCAGAGAGGAAAAGTATATTCCATACATGGAAAGTTGGTGGAGTCTGTGAACAGTTTCCAGCTGAAGCTTTGCAGGTCATCAAAGAGTGGGTGATAGAGTCAAAATGCCCAGAGAAAGAAAATACATCTTCTGGGAGTACTCCACCTGACCACACTGTCCTTCACAAACAAGTTAAAGACTTCCACAGACAGGTGAAATTTAAAAGAATCCATTACCTCTAGACCAGCCTTACACGAAATATAAAGGAATTATTCAAGCTGAAACAAAGGATATATATGTAAGTACAAAATTCCATGGAACTGCATAATCAAAATCAGAATACTCTATTATTGTAATAATGGTTTTTGAGTCATTCATAACTTTAGTATGAAAGTTAAAAGGCAAGGAAGTACATTAAGCATGCTATAAAATGAAAATACTTCACAAAACATTATATAAAACTATAAAATGTATGATAGTATATAATACCATAAAATACTATAACTACAATTACTTACAATGGATAAGTAATATTAAAAGATCTAAGTACTAATTTCAAAAGCATAATATACGAATGTGGGAAAATAAAAGTATAGAGCCCTGGTGTGCACCAGAACTAAAGGTTTTTATCAACTTAGATTAGTTGGGATGGGGAGGGTATGGTTTTGAAGGCTGAGCAGCTCAGGTTCAAATCTCGATGCTGTCATGTGGGCAGGATGACCTTTGAGCGAGTCACTCTTACTGACATTATCTCACAAGTGACCTAAGTCTTTCCTCTTTCTCCTTTTTTTTGCTTCCCCTCTCTCTTTCCCCTTCTCCTCTTTTACATTTTTGTCTTCTAGCTCTTCCTACAATTTCTCTCTTCTCCCTTCCTGCTCCTCCCTTCCCTCCTCCTTCTTCTCTCACTCAGACTTGACCATTAGCTTCCATATGGTTTTACTACTGTTGTAAGTTATCCTAGGAAACCCAGCCCACTTGTAGTGAAATTGGTCATATGAAAAGTGCTAATGATCTTCACACACACACACACACACACACACACACACACACACACTCAAATGGACATTTTTTTCAGCAGAGAAATCATGAACTAAGTAAAAAAGATGTAAGCAACACTCAAATGTGACTTCAAATTTGATGAGAAAACACACGTATTCCAAAAATAACCTATACTATTACTACAATGATTACTTCCAAAGCACTGTATAAAACTTGGACAACAGTGGTCTTCCATTAAGAAAAATTTAAAACGTGAACTGTGATTCACAGTGAATTGAGAGCAGCTGGCAGCAACCTATCTGAAATTAATTTAATAAAAATAGCATGGATCTGTAGGTATACATTGGCATGCACTTCTGCTATTATTTTATCTTCATTTGTTTAACAGATATTTCTTGTCTTAATGCCTTGCAGAGCTGTAACCCCAAGGAGAGCAGGCAGACACTTTTCCTCTGGGATCTGATTGCTAGGGCGCAGGGTGATGGGGCAGGGAAGACAGAGCCAGCGGGGAGTTCCTGAGTGCTTGAGTCCTGCAGCAGCTGTGGTGTGGATACCTTTCTGGAGAAGCTGCAGTGACAGTGCCCTATGATTCAGGTCTTGGAGAATAAACTCCCAAGTCAGGAAGAGTTGCCTGTGAAGGTCTTGGGTGTCTAGAATAGGGAGATCAGCAAGGATCCATGTAGCTAGCAAACACAGTGGTTGGGGAGAAGGGCTAGTTCAGACCTTGGTCCATTGTCCTAACTCCTTCTCTGGGGGCAGACTGTGTGCTTTACAGCTTTTCTTTCTATCCCCAGACAGTTTAATTTTTTAGAATATTTTCCCCTTGATACACATTCAGATATTGTACTTGTATACAGCCATATCATAATCATGTTTTTGATTCAAGTCAAAGCAAGCCTTCTAGAATCAGAAGAACTATTGTGAAAAGGTCATACTATAACAACAACAACTATAATAATAATAATGATAATAAAATTATCATTTCTGAGATGGGCTTCTTTCCTGAAAACCACTGATCTCTCATGGAGATAAAAGGTTTAAAATGTGAATTGCAAATCAGTAAATTGTGAGCTGCATGCCTTCTGTAACTTACTAAAATGATTGTATGATGAAAACACCAGACAAACACACAAACATACACATGTTTGTATTTCTTCAACCCATTTTGTCCAAGACCAACATAAATCTCACCTAGCTACTTCACAGATCAAAGCAGTGTCAGAACTCTTCAATATAAACAACCACTATGATAAAACTTGAGAAAATAAAGTTATTAAGCTTGAAAAGCCAGCAACAGGAAACAAAGTCTTTGGAAGAAAATGAGGTGGGATTTTTAAAAATTTTTTTTCTTTTTTCCTCAGGGACAAGAGGAGCATGCGCAGGCATTACTACACACTAAGTGGTGAATTCTAGATTCTCCACTCTATGGAGCCTTCCAATGGTTTTAACTGCCAAACTACAGACTGTGCACTTAAAACTCCTGTTTGGTTTTCATTGAGTTAGGAAGGCAGAGACTTTATCAGCCACGTTGCAGAGTTTTCCATCCTGAGCTGAGTGGAAGTGACTAAGTGCTCTTTCTGTTGCTTGATGGATGTCAAGCAAGGGGACCATGGAATCAAAGTTCTTATCCATGGCATTCTCTATAATTGGAAATCCTATGCAAAAAAATAAACTATGTCAACAGTTCCTGCCGCCTGCCTCGCAATCCAGAGAGTCGTGGACACGTAAATTTTCCCTTTGACTTAAAAGAATTATAAGCATGGAGATTGTGAGGGGAGCAGCTGGCTTGTAAAGCTGCTTGGGGTAAACCTGTCAAAACTCATGAGTAAACAGAATCTGAACACAGAGGCTGTGCGTAAGGGAAATCAATTGCTTCTTCTGTACAATAAAAGGAAGAGTTTTGCTCAGGGCAATGTGAGGATGGTTTGTGAATGTTCTGCATTAGCTTTAACTTTCTTCTTGCCTTCTCGCTGCCCAGTTTTCCTTTCTTCTAGAGTGAGCCGTTGAGGTTGTGTATTGCACACTGGGAATATCTAAACTGGAAATAATTAAAATATATATTTCTTTTATAGTGGGCCTTATGTGAGGAGAAGTCACGATTGCCACAGCTTCCTGAGCATATGAGTTAATGATGTGTTCTGCATTTTCTTAATTTTCCACATTTTAACTGCCTCTGTTCCTTATTTGGACATAGGGAGCTCTGAGAGGCATGGGATACAGGCTCACCAGAGCAGTAACACACCATTATTCTCCAGATCATGAGAAGAAAAAGTCAGGGGTGGGGAGTTAGTTATGAGGCTACTTGATTATTTGTTTTCCTCCTACTCTTCCATTCAATGTGAACACTAGGATGCTAGCTTATCATCAAGGGCACAATTCAAACTAGAGATTGACTTGGGGGTATTATAGTATAGGATATGATAGAAAAATGGATTTTCAAACTAGAGTTCTGAAGTTATTATTGGGAAATTGAAGTACAAGCTCACCATAGAAGAAAAACTCTCTCTCTCTCTCTCTCTCTCTCTCTCTCTCTCTCTCTCTCTCTCTCTCTCTCTCTCTCTCTCTCTCACACACACACACACACACACACACACACACAGAGGGGGGGGTAGTGGTGGTGGTGCAAGTGTAGTAGATCCGTAGCTGTGGTGGAATGATGTCATAGGTAGAGCAGAGGCCAGTACCCATTTTTGAGATTTAATTAGGACATCATTTTGATGGAGACTAAGCTAGCACAAGTACAACCAGAAACGGGGTACAAAGGCTAAATTGACTATAAATCTCAGAGCTTGCTTATATGACTACATTGGCTGACTGAGGCTTAAAGAGAAAAATAGTGTCTTACTGAGATTTACTAGTGTGTTTTTGGTCATGGCTTGCTATAAAGGGAAGAAATATGAAAGCCATTTTCAAAATGATTTGGGACAGGAGCTCTGTGGGGGAAATGTAAGCGGTCAGAGGCATTCTTATTTACTGTGTGACTTTTTCAACTGCACAGATTCATTATTTCTAGAGAGAGCTGATTCAACGTTAACTCAAACTGGTAAGTAAAGGCTCTGAGCCAAGAAATAGATAGTGACGGACATGAAGCATTTAGCCAAGATAATGGCCATATCATCAATCGCAGGCTAAAAATGCATTGTCCCCAACAGCCGTCCTCAACCTCAGGATCAGGGTTGATCACAAAGAAGGGCTACTGCCTTGCTTTTCTGATATGCTTGGCCTCCGTGTTAGCAGATAATAGACTTCGCTGAAATTATCTTCTAACATTGCAATTATCTAAAAACAGGTACACAGGATGGTCTGTCCATCTTACTGAATGGAATACAAATTAGCTAAGACTGGTTAGAAACATGAGACAGTTTCTGATGGTGGGGAAAAGGTTAGGTAGAGAAAAGAGTGGATTGTATTCTATCTGAGATTGGAACTCATAGGAATAGATTTGAGTACAAGTAGTTTATTGATGTGTCGCCCAGCTTTCCATTAAGGTCACAAAATACTTGAGACAATTAATATACAAATATGGTGGTATTTTATTTGTACTGAAATGTGATTTTAATTGTATGTTAATAAATAAAGTTGCCCGGGGGTCAGAGCTATTAGCAAGCCATAGGAAAGCAGGGCAGTGGTGGCGTAGGCTTGTAATCCCAGCACTTGGTAGGCAGAGCTAGGTAAGTCTCTGTGTGTTCAGGGATATAGCCAGCATTGGAGACACATGCCTTTAATCTCAATACCATAGAAGACCTGGAGGGCTGTACTTACAGACAGTGACGAGGCAGCCATGTGGTTGGGTTTACAACCAATGAGAAGGCAGAACAGAAAGTCTATATAAAGACAAACAGACAGGAAGTAGGTCCCTTTTTCAGAGAGGTCTCTTGGCTTAAGAGGCTAACTGCAGCAGGTGGTAAGGCTCTTAGCTATGATCTCTTGGCTTTCTTCTTTGCATTGGTTCTGTGTTTCTTATTTAATAAGATGGTTGGTTTCATCTACATACAAAAGCAAATGTTTCATTAATCTCAGTCCCTAGCTAGCTATCCCCATTGCTTTGGAACCTGTGATGAAGCATTGTACCACAATGTGGGCATGTGACACAGCAATCATTGACCTCATGGCAACCAGAAAGCAAAAATCGGGGTGAAAGGATCCAGTATCTCCCTCAAGGACAAGTCTCCAATAAGCCAAGATCTCTCACTATGCTCAATCACTTAAAAGCTCCACCACTTCCTAATAGTTCCAAACTGGGGACCAAGCCTTTAACACACAGCTTTTTTCAGGACATTTAAGACCCAAAGTGTAACAAGAGGTGGTCTCTGAATGCTCTGAGGGCAAGAGGAGATGTGCAGGACCAGAGAGGAAGTTAATAGAGAAATCTGAGGCTCAATCATTCAGGGCACCTTTAGGAAACTGTGTGACAAACATCCCAGAGGTGTCCCACATAAGGGCCAAGGAAACTGGAATATATTCTGTATGATCTCTTTTCCCCTGATGCTTAAGGTCTTCTCCAAAGAGCATCACCCTTGGATGTTTTAGACTTATTGGGAGAGCAGGTCATCTCTGGCCAGAGACAATTCACAAGCAGCAGTCTCAGTGGTTCGCATTAAGGCCATGATTCTGTGCACAGTCCAGGGATGTTGAGGGATAAGAGTGGGGCATGGGTCATGTCTCCTGTGAGAACCTTCCTGGTATTTCTGTGACACTCCCCCCAGAGAAGCCATAAACCATAGGAAACAAATGCTACTATAATCAGGTATTATGGCTAATTGTGATACTCAGATTGACTGGATTAAGAAACTGATAAAGCACACATGGGGGGGTGTTCATGATGGCTTAATGGCTTATTTAACCCCCAATAGATTCATAATGTGGTGGCAGTATTGAAGATAGCAAAAAGTAGGAGATGGGGCTCACTAGGAAAGTGAGTTATGGGATGCATCTGAAGGAGCCATATTGTCCTGGCTGCATCTTATTTTCTCTTTCTCTGATTCTTTGCTACAATGATGTGAACTGTCATGCTTTGCCACACCCTCACTGCTGTGATGGATTGAGACCCCTGAAACCATGAGCCTAAATAAATAATTCCTCCCTAAAGTTCTTTCTACCTGGTATTTACACACAGCACCACAGATAGTTCATAAAGTTCTCCTCTCATCTGTTGCCCTGTACTTTTAACAGGCTGTTTGGGGTGAGTGTGTATATGATATTTTACTCTGTTTAATCAGCAATGGGAGTAGCCCTCATAATATGAGTGGCATGACAAGGGATTACCCTGATTGGTTGCTGGATTTGAGGGAAGTGTTTAGAAAGATAGGATACAGGTGGGATTTTCAGGCAAATCAATCATGACTCTACAGTTCCCAGGACAGAGTGATTCATCCTACACCTGCCCCCTCCATCCTGCAGGCAAATGCCATTTATTGCTTTTAAGACATGCCAGACAATGCTGTAGAATATCTGTTTGAAAACATCATTGTATCTAGTAAAGTAGTTCAAAATAACATCATGCACAATTCATTCCTCATTAATGCGAATCAAACATCAAATTTGCTCACAGACAACTCATTTTTATCCTTCTAGACACTATTGTTTTTTCTTTAAAAGATTATTTTATTTATTTTTTATGTGTGTCAGTGTTTGCCTGGATGAATGTATGTCTGTTCACAACATGTATGCAGTGCCCCCAGATGCTAGAAAAGGGCATCTTATTCCCTGGGACTGGAGTAACAGACAGTTGTGAGCTTCCCTGTGGGTGCTGGGTTTTGAATTGTGTCCTCTGGAAGGGCAGCCAATGCTCTTAACTGCTGGTTCATCTCTCCAACCCTAGCCATTATTCTTTGCAACATGCTTTGACTATGCTGTATGGGCTTAGAGGTACCACAGCCACTTTGGTCTACTGTCCACCAGCAGGTAGAACCTAATAGCCTTCCTCCTTGAACCTGAGCTTGGCCAGGAGAATCCAGTGGTAGTGATGCTCCACAACTTTTTTTAAAGCAATATATAGCTGCCAAATTAAAAAAAAAAGTCTGCCTTGCTTGCACCCTACCACATACCAAAGGCACCAAAGCTACATAAGCAAGTTGAAAGTGATGTTTTCCTGATGTTTAATCTTCTTCTTTAGACAACACGTGTGATATTGAACTCTCGTTCCTATGTCCTGACATCAAAGCTTCTATGAAATCACTAAGAAGGTGATTTCTATTAGCAGAATGGCCCATTGTGATCCTCAGTAGTGAGCAGTGAAAAGGGGAGGTATAATCTGCCTTCATGATTGAGCCAACAGGTGACTTTGATTTATGCCTGTCTCAAAGATTTTACTATGACAATGAGTACATACCATTGCCATGAGAGTGAGGAGCTATTGTTTGATTTAATTCTTAATACTATTTATAATTCACTAGTATAGCTGGCCACACTGTTTATTGGTTTCAGATTTCTTTGGCTTTTCACATTCAATGTGACTTTGCTGGTCTGCATTCTCATGATGGCTTTCATCAGATTCTGTCCTTTTGGGAGCTAGAAGTGGGATTACATGAACTTCATTTTATTTCCTTTGCTATTGTGGCATCTTCTCTGAGAATGCTTTGATAGCTTTGATAAACACTAGAGATCAGATTTGATAGTTTTTTATTTTAAAGACCATTTGAGGAGCAAGATCTGTGTCTTGTGTTGTGATGGTTCTTTTCTGCTTGAGCATGTCCTGGGTCCCTGATGATATCACGAGCTTCGGCCTTTGGCTGAGGAATGAGCTGATATCAACGGTAAGGGCATGCACTGGACACTTCAGAGCTGACCCCTGGTCTGGATCGAGACTTATAGATGTTTGAAGTACCATCTCTTCTTCTTGAGGTTGCCTTCATCCCACTGAACTGAGCCCATAAAAATCTATAGCTGTGGTTCTCAACTGTAGGCCGTGACCCCTTTGGCAAACCTCTATCTTCAAAAGCATTTATATTATGATTCATAACAGTAGCAAAATTATAGTTATGAAGTAGCAACAGAAATAATTTTATGGTTAGGGTTCACTAACAACACAAGGAGCTGTTTTAAAAGGATACAGCATTAGGAAGGCCAAGAACCACTGGCATAGTATAGAGATGCTTCTGATAAGGATGGAGACTTAGAAATGTTTGAAGCACTGTCACTTCCTTTGGAGATTACCTTAATTGCACTGAACTGAGCCCATGCAGTTTACAGGAAGAGGGCAATCAATCAAAAAGCCCTGCTGAGGCACCGTCCACTTTTATTTTTGAGATGCATTAGGTCCAGACCACTCAATCATGAAGTGATTGAACCAAATATACCCCCAGATACTCTCTGTGATTTGCTCCATCAAGAGTGGCACCAGTAGTTAGAAGACTAGTTAACTGGCATGGTGCTATGAAGCTAGAGACTATCAGCTATTTGCTACTACTAGCTGTTAAGTGATCATTAAACATGTAACAACTGTAGTCACGGGGCAACAGCCCCTATTAGTGAGGAAAATGGTACTTATACACTCAGCTGAATTTCACGGACCTTATAACAAGGAGTAGAATCAAAACTTGGGATTTAATTCTAGTGATTTGGATATTTACAATGGTCTTACTAAACTCAGCAATTAGCACATTCTTTTTTTTTTACAATGCTATAGGGTACTAGAGCAGTCAAGCTTCTGAAGAAAAATGGAAGATTGGGATAACATAGATATATATGAGGAGGCTTATTATGGAGATTGGATCACATAAGTACTGAGAAGTTCCATGATAATTCAGCGATAAGTGAGGAAATAGGTAAACCAATGATGTAGTTTGAGCCAATAGCTCTGAACCAAGGCATTCTGAACTCCAAGGATAGGAGATGATGTTCCAGGTTAAGACCACAGTTCACCTTTGTGCCAGTCTTTCATTCTACTGATGTCCTCTGCAAACTTAGGTGCTGTGGAATAATCCTTTTGTACACTGTGAAGATGGGTTACTCTCATTGATAATAGAGAGCTGACTGACCAATAGCTAGGCA
Organism: Peromyscus maniculatus bairdii; assembly: GCF_049852395.1. Taxonomy (NCBI): domain Eukaryota; kingdom Metazoa; phylum Chordata; class Mammalia; order Rodentia; family Cricetidae; genus Peromyscus; species Peromyscus maniculatus. The sequence continues at coordinate 125,903,585 of NC_134855.1, forward strand.
GGAAGAGGTAAGGCTGGAGAGCTAAACTAAGAGAATGCTGGGAAAAAGCAGGGCAGTCACCAGCCAGACATAGAGGAAGCAGGAGATGAATATGCCATGCTGAAAAAAGGTACCACCATGTGGTAGAGCATAAATCAGAAATATCTCTAAGTTAAGAGAGTTAATTAGTAGCCAATTAACTATCAGCCAACCATTTATAATTAATAACAAGTCTCTGTGTGGTTATTTGGCGAGCCAGCAGTCCCATAATAAACTAAGGTCCATCATATTAGTGAAGATGGATCTTTACTTGATCTATCAATTCAACTCTTGGGAATACCTTTACAGATAAACTGAGAAGTAATGTTTCATGAGCTATCTGGACATCCCTTAGCCTAGTCAAACTGGTATACAAAATTAGCTATCAGAGGCAGACATGCCACTTAGACTATAAAACTTGCTAACTAGCTGTTGGGAGCAGACGCTACACAGCTTCCTGCTGGAGCACTTTTCGACCTTCCCTCATGTTTGCATAGAAGCTTCATATTTCTATACCACTCTGAAGTCTGAGGTTTCTCCCTTCCTTCCCTTATTCCTTCCATGGCTGTGACTCTTGTGTTATGATCTGAAGATCCTTTTTGTCTGTTTCTCCTGCAAGAGACCCTATCTTCTTGTGGAATGTGAAATACCCAAGGTTATGAATTCTTGTTCATACAGTGGGATATATGTGCTGACACCCACATTCACAAATGTGACACACATATGAATTGAATCATCTACACACAAAGATAAGAAAATATGCATAATAATGGTATACAATCTTTCATATTTGTGTACACTTAAGTGTTTAAATCAGGATAAACATCATCTGCTCGAACACTGATGACTTATGGTAAAAACTTCCAGTGTCCTTTCTTACAGTTTGCTGAGATGCGCAGAGCATTATTTTTATCTGTAGTCAGCGCACCACACCCATTTATTCCTATCAAACTCTGACTTAGTGCCTGAAAATCCTGCTTAAATACAGTGCCTCAGCAAGCACTCCTGGGAACTCACAGGCAATGTGTTTTGTTGGATAGATCATTAAAAGGAAGGAATTGGAGTCGTTTTTTTTTTGTTTTGGAGTCTGAAAGTATCTGGATTCTGACTTTTAAGAAGCAGTTGGGATGTGTTGTTGTAGTCCTGTAAGGACCCAGAAAGCCCCACAGTCTGCAAAGTAGGTCAAAAAATAAAGACAGTGATACAAAATAAATAAAATAACTAAATAAATAAAGGGCAGTGTACAAAGTGTTATACTTATAAAAATATGACAATTAAGAAAACACATGCACACACTAATAGCCAAGACACCTGACCAGATGAATCACCATCTTCTTGGCAGTATTGTGAGAAGATTTTGAATTTATATTACAGATACTAATATAGTTTGATTTCTAAAGTTTTGACATAGTAAAAAAAGTTAGTATCTAGTAAATTTCTCAAAGATTAGATGGAAATAAAATCCCTACAGTGAAAATTCTGCTCTGTATACCTGTGTAGTCTTCAACAGGCTAATGAGCATCTCCAGGCTCCTCTCCTCTGGAAGCAGAATGACCCTCTTACTCCAGACACAATGGTGATGTTAATGGCTAGTAGAATGACTATATACATATACCAGGGGGTTCAAAACATTTGTGAGTATTTTTCCCAGTACTGATTTATTTATTGAAACCATTTTTTAAAACTAAGAATTTAGAAGAATCTAACCCAGCCAACTCCTAATTATTGTCATAAATTCTGAGCCAGTGAGATTCATTTAATAAGGTGAAGGGGGCACACTGAGAACCTACAAGCTGATCATTAAACTCATTTGAAGTATTTACTGTTGCTTTAGTTGCATAGTAGTGGTTAATGATATGTTACTTAGATATTTGTGAAGTAAACATAGTTCCATTCCCCTAATACTCCAGTGTATTCATAAATCCATTTGCAACTATTTTTCTTCTATTTTTCAATTCAAAGATAAAATTTGAAGATCACTGAAACAGAACCAGATGGTTAGATATGACTTTTCATGTAGATGAACCCCTGAAACTTACTTTATACTAAAACAATCAAGAAAATGAGATATCAGGGAGAATGGCTTCCAAGAAAGCCATGTCCACATCATCTCAGGGCTTTCAATTTTGTCAAACATTTGGCCAAATGACACAGTAAATATATTTTTCCTGTTCTTTTGATTTTTTAAAACAACCATCTCTGTTCCATTAGGAGAAAGTACTTTTGTTATGTGCCTTAAATTATTACCTGGAATACCATTCTCTCAAAATGCATCTTCCTTTGTTTAAGGCAATGCAAAGACTTTTTTTTGTTAACATCAGCACAGTTTCAATCTTTCAGGTAAAACTTTTAAACTCTGAAATAACTTCTACCTTTCATAACAATGGAGGAGTTTTCATTTCAAACATACAAGATGTTTTTGGTCTTTTCTATTTTAAGGAACATTTTTTTAAAAAAATGATAAATGGGGAACATATAGTAGTCAAGAGATAACTAATCTGATTTCATAAAAGAAATGTAGACTGGAGTAGTAGGAGAATTGGGAAATGTGTTATCTAAATATGTCACAGGATATATTGACTCTAATCTGTAACATATGTGAAGTTTAATCATTAAGCCATGAATTCCTTTCTTTAGGTCCGTATGGTAAATATCAATGAATATAATATTTTGGGGGCTGAACGATACGCCCAAGACCAATATCTCAAGGCTTAATTACCCACTTAAAAGTCCCCAGAGTCCTTAGAGGAAGGCCCGAGACCCATAGATCATGACCGTTGATGGAAGCTGTGCACTGGAAGAAGGACAGCTGGTGAGACCCATACCTTTTGGGCAGCCCTGTTTGGAATATTAAAGGGGGTGATCAGAGATCAGAGACCTCACTCTACCACTACATACTGGAGCCCACTATATGCCACAGACCTCACCTCCTGCCAACAATAATAAAAACCATAATTGCATGATACAATACTAGCAGCTTCCAGTTGGTGACTGTTTGCTGTGTATTAGATGCTATGTATGTTAGACCCTGTGTAATAGGCACAAAGTTAACTAACTTGAATTTCCACACCACTTGTTCATGCATTTAATAAGTTGTTATTACACATTTTTTTTATAAGCCAGGACACAGGCAATGGTAGAACTAGTATTACGATGATTTGAGACCAACAGTAGACATAAGTGGAAACCAGCAGCGATCATACTGTGAGGCCATCTCTTGGTCACATAGCAGAGAGAAATGGAAGATGGGTGGAGTCCACATTAGAAGTCACAAGATGTCATTGGAGATAAAGGACACAGGGGAACTTCCCTGAGGAAGCAGTAAGTGCCATTTCAAAGTGGAATAGAGAATGACTGGTAGAAGAGAAAGAAGGTCAATATGGCCAGGTATGTTATGTGGAAGCAAGGTTATGACAAAGCTGGTATTTGGGTAGTGAGTTGTGGCTGGGCCTAGGAATCTTCACCTGGGACTTTAGATGTGATTGAAGAGCTGTTGGAAACTTGGCAGTAACAGAAATCACTTCATGATTTTTAAAGATTCCTCCATCTGCATTGCAAGATGGATTTGAGAAAGGTATTAAAATAATAGTGGATGAGTTTGCTATTAAGATTTTCTTGGTGCTCAGGCAAGAAGGACAGTGGCATATGGATCGTGGGATGTCAATGTAGAGCAAGAGTAAGGTATGGTTTAGAAGCTGAACTAACATGGTCACTGAAGTCAACATAAGGGAGGAGAGGATGAGGGGGATGGTCCTTGGCCAACTGGATGGTGGTAAGAACAAGTGATGGGATGGGGTCTTCAATGATTATACTCAGGAGATTTATTTTTCTAAGATAGCATTTGGGCATCATGCTGGGGTTTGGGGCAGGAAGATTATATACAGGTCTATAATTTCTTATAAACAATTCAAGAATGTATAAATCTCCAAGAAATGAGATTTTTTTCATTGTGTCTCCTTACCCTGCTACAAGATTTTGCATCTAGAGCTATAGAAGGCTATAGAGTCCGGAGATCAGTGGTAAAGGCAAGAGTGGAGATGGACAATTGAGAAATGGGCTTTTGTGGGGAGGAAGAACTAGCAGATCATTTGAGAAAGTCATAGCTGCTCTCTGGTCTTCATGGGGTGGTCAACAAGAAAACCCCTTTCTTGGAAACTACAGTATACACTGAAGAGCTAGGTGAAGGGCCAAGCTTTTTACCTTACGTATTTTCACAGGGCAATAGCCCAGCTGTAGGTAGTAGGCCACTGTATGTAAGTGCCAATCTAGCAAGATAGTACTGTGGTCCTGGTTTTAATGGGTCAGCCTGACCTTTGTCTGGAGGTTTCAGAGACTGCCTTTTTTGAATTATGGCTATTAATTATAGCCTAGAAATAATTTTATTTTATTGATGCTTTTTAAATTTATTATGACAGGCATAAATTTTTCCATGACATTCAGGGTATAAAAGTGTCATAGTTCTTTACTTGTAAGAAATATCAAATTAAATACAGCTTGAGCTCCCCTTTGCAAGCCTAGATAAGAACTCCAGAATCTGTCTATTGGCAGGGTACCCCTTCTTCCACACTCTCCTCCCATCTTAGAACTCCTAGCTCAGATCTCAGAGTTCCATGAAAGATGGTCAGCTTCCCCTTTATCAAGGACTGCCGCTATTACAGCTGAGGGGCTGAATTGTCCGTGGTCATATATGCTTAGGAATTGAGTCTGGCCTGATGTTCTTCACCAACAGGACACCACTCTTCTCTCTCTCCAGCCCACCTTCCCTGGTGATTAGCCTACCAATCTTTATTAAATTCCTCATCTCCCTCCATGGTCTTTCTAGGACTTGCAGACAAGGGAAGGAAGTCCACAGAAGGAACACAAATACAAGACAATAGTAAGTTCCTTGCGATGCCTGATACAGACTAGCAAAGAAGCAAGATGAGGATTCTGTAGGTGTCTTGATATACTCTAAAAGCCTGCTGGAAGAATTAGGATGCACAGAGAAAGATAGAACAAACACAAACAAAGGAGAAAATATGAAACAAATACCATCACAGAAACATTCCCCAAGTTGAAACATTGCCATTTAGGAATGCAAGGAGGTGCCAGGTTGCTGTCAAAGTATCTTTATTCCCTGTGTGAGGTGTGCTTTTAGGGTAGGTCACAAATATACTCCTCTTCCTCAGAATCTTTCCCTTCTGGCAGGACAGCCTTGCCAAGCACGCCAGTAGGCAAGCAGAGTGCAGTCAAGATTTGTGGGCCCACATTCTTGGCCAAGGGCTTTTGTTGCAGCAGACAACTTGTCTAATCTTATATAGGTATGAGGGCAGAGGTGACATTTTGCACAAGGTCACAAAGCTGGTAAATGGTAGGGTTAATTGGACACCAGAATCTGGTTAACTCCAAACCTACTCTCATTTTAACTACCTCAAACCACTCTCTTGGCTATGCCTAAGTTTAGCTGTCTGGGTCCTCACACTCTAGATTGTGCGTGTGTGTGTGTGTGTGTGTGTGTGTGTGTATGTGTGTGTGTGTGTGTGTGTGTGTCTATGTGTGTCTGTGTACATGCTTGCCTATGAATGTTGAGGTCACATGACCATCTTAAGTATTATTCATTATTTTTCAGTCAATGTTTATTCAATTTTTTTAAGATAGGATACCTCACTAACCTGGAACTCACCGAGTAGTCTAGGATGCCTGGCCAGGAAGCTTAAGGGCTCCTTCTATCTCTGCCTCTCTAACATTGGGATTACAAGTGGGTGCCACTAACCAGGCATCATTATGTATATGTTTGTATATTGGATCATGCTCAGGTCCTGGCACTGGCACCAACTGAGCCACCTCCCCAGGCTGCCACAGTTCATTATACCCAATATTAAAAGCATGACACCAATCACAGTACATTTCATTTTTTAAAAATGCAGTCACCACAGGATTATCTAAACATTCCATTCAGCAACTGCATTTATTGTCTGGCTTCCTAATTTACCCAAACTTTGTGACGTCCAAAAGCCCAAAGTTATGAACTGTGATTGAAACAAAAATAAAAACACACCAGAAACCATGTTCTTTGGGGTTCTCAGAAAATGTCCCCTCAGCCAATTCAACTGGGCAGAATGTTAAAAACAACAAACGTTTGAGCAAGACTTTAACATTCTTAACATGTTAACCTGAACAGCGAAGTCAGTTCCTTTGGGATCACTGCTGTTTTCAACATCCTGCCAGAGAACTTGGGGATTTGGTCCTGACTTAGTTGTAGATGTCCTTTCAAAATCTAGAAAGCAGCTCCCTCCTCAAAGTCCACAGAGGATCGAAAAATGGCAGCAAAGCAAGGATTGGAGAGTCATGAGTATCCTCTTCGTGCTGCACAAGCCAATCCTGTTGTGTATTTTGGCCCTTGGCTTGAAGATATATTTTATTCAGTCTCTGCAAAAGCTGAAAGTTGATTAGAAGCCAAAAGTTCAGAAATAGACTGAGAAGGCAATTACAGTTCTCATTCCACTTTTTGGACATCATGAAAATCATTCGAGACTGATGGACGTCCCATTGAACACTGGGTCAAAACCCATGGTTCTGACAGAAAGTCCCTTGTATTATAAAAGCAAAGCCTACAGGGACAAATTCAGAAGAGATGGGAGCAGTGGTTAAATCTAGCACTAGGATCCAGTGTATTGCTGGCATAATTATTTTTAGATTTTTATGTCGAAATCATCTCTGACTAAGCAGAAAGTTATTGAAAATTGATTTGTTTGTTTGCTTTTAATGCCCATATACTTTCTATGTATCCTTCCAATGGATATGCTATAACAATGCTGTGACAGCATTTTAACTCACTTTTACCAACCTCCCTCCAGGTTAGAAATCAAGATTGCTACAGTTTAGATGTAGCTGAAGTGTGCATTGTCCCATTTGTGTGTTGGGAGTGTAGCCTTAGTGTGATGGTGTTGAAGAGATGGACCTTTCAGAGGCAGAGCCCCTGCAGAGTGTTTTGCTCAAGATCACTGCCTCAGGAAGGGATTAATGAAGCTGCCTTGGGACTGGGAAAGTTCTCACAGGTCAGGTTGTCAGGAAGTGAGGCCGTCCATTATGCTGAGCCTCTTCTGCTTTGCGATGTTGTGTCACATCCAGGGAAAACTTCATCTTACAGGATTGTGTTATCTGGGCTTCTGGACAAGAGGATAATGAAGCAATCAATATGCTTTCTTTCTAAAGTACTCAGACCCAAGCATTTTGTTGTAACAACACAAATCAGAATAAGGTAAGAATGTTCTCTTAGATAACTGTTATATGGTATTAAAATAAAGAAACAAGTTCCCAGGCAACATAATGATGTAATTCATGGCTGTTACTGTAACTTTGCCAGGTAAGTATTATCCTTCCCAAACTTGGTGGTCAAAGTAGCTACTGTCTCCAATGACAGGACAAATGACCCCCATGTGATTCTCTGATGTTCTTCGATACATGACTCAACCCCTAATCTCTACAGTGTGCCTGTGACTGGCTAGCTTTGTACTTACTATGTGGATCAGGTTTGTCTTCAATTCACAGAAATCTCCTGTTTATGAAGATTTTGTAATATTCCTGCCCCAACACATAAACTACATGTACTCATGATGAAACAGAGCATAGAACATTGTCACAGAGCATAGAACATTGACTAACAAGTAGACAGTACTTGTCCAAAAAGCCAGGGTCTGAAAACTAAACAAAGAAATAAGAATCTTAATGGAAACAAATGGGAGGATTAATCATTCCAACTCAACAAAGACAGGCTGCTCCCTCAGCCTGTGTAGATGATGATTAATTATAGTTTAGCATCAGCTGGTTTTGGGGTGCACTGACGAGAAATTTCCTAAGTGGTAATGATACTGGTAAATCCTTTTTCTTAAAATCTGTTGACATCGTCAGATCAATACTGAGTGACATGAACTTCAGGAAATGACACATGAAGTTTAACTTTGTGGCTTACCAAGTGGGTGGGATCCCAGGAAAGCAAACCCAGCTAACACTTGAGAAACCTGCCATTCATGAACATATCCACACTTTGCTTCTGGTGTGACAGTGAAGACAGCTCTGGGTAGCATAACCTGTCCTATGTGATCTGCTGGGCAGTTTGGATGTCCAAGTAGTTCAGCACATATGTCCTTGAGGGTCTATACGAAGCATGAGATACCTGGGGGTTGCCGGTCCAGACATGAGAACAAACTGTTCTAGATGTAGTGTGAGTGACAGGAAACACAAGCATGCCTTTTCACAGCAGGGCACCTTGCAAATGGCCATAGTTGTGCAGCGCCACCAGTACAGTTAGAGACATGTACACAACACTTAGTCATGGTTTCGAGACCTGTTCGCCATTGGATTTAGTTTGAATAAAAAATAAATAACGATCCATTTGGAGGTGGTCATGTGTAAGTCTTTCACATGAAACACTCCCAACGTCCTTTAGTGAGAAGCTTAAATATCTGACTTTGGTAAAATTTATATTTACTGTGACTTCAAGAAATTCTTCATGGATTCAAATCTTATACAATTTGAGATGGAGGGGAGACCTTAAGACAAAGGCCAGAGGTCTGGAGAGATGGCTCTGTAGTTAAGGTTGTGTAGAGCCCTTACAGAGAACAGGAGTTGGTTTCCAGAACCCACATCAGGTGACTCCCAAATTCCTGTAACTTCAAGGGATGGATTCTCTCTTCTAGCCTCTGAAGGCACTTGTACACACATGAACAAACTCACATACATAAACTTAAATTAAGTTTAAAAAATATAAAAATCCAAATATAAAGTTGAGCGCAAAGTTAGTATTTATTTAAAGAGTTAAGATGTCATAATAAATGGCTGAATATTGGAGGTACGTTACCCTGTCCATTTCTCTCTTCTGTCTCCCCCTCCACCACCTCTCTTTTCTGAGAGAGGCTCTCACTATGTAACTCTGACTGTCCTGAAACTCACTGTGTAGACCAGGCTGGCCTCGAACTCACAAAGATCCACCTGCCTCTGCCTCAGGAGTGCTGGGATTAATGGTGTGCTCCATTGGGCTCAGTTGCATTTCAGTCTCTTTAGGCCTCCATCAGAACTTAATGGAGATCTGCTCATGGAGAAAGCGCCCTGTTTAAAGTATGCTTTCCATCCCATGCTGTGGAACTTTTTTTTTTTTTAAAACTCTGAGCTACAGTATAGGCACACAAATTAGGCTAGTATTACTGAGCCCTTCTTCCCCTGGACAGCCATATCAAGAACGCCAACCAAACTGCCTTCAGGTCACACCCAACCTGCAGCTGAGGAGACAGAACTGCCACCTGTTCCATCACCCGTGGGCATGATCTTGCCCTTCCAGCATGTTTAGCCAAAAGCCATAAATTGGGGCTGGAGAGATGGCTCAGTGGTTAGGAGCACTGGTGGCTCTTCAATCACACTGGAGTTTTATTCTAGGTGGCAACCAACAGTTAGTAACTCTAGTGCCAGGGGATCTGATGCCCTCTTCTGGCCTCCATAGGTATTGCACACACATGGTGCACTGATACACATACAGGCAAAATACCGTACATGCAAGATAAAAATAAATAAATCTTTAAAAAAAAAGCCATAGATGTCCATCAAATGATGGAGCAAAGGGCGGGCATTTTTACAGTGAAAATTCTAAAACTAAAAAAAATATAGTCAGAAAATTGGGAGCAGAATTAAGTTCATTAATTAAATGAACTTAAGTCTGCTATATAACAGATGGCCAAACCCTGTCCCTGAGACAGGAAGGCTGTTAGTTTCTAATAGTTCATTTCACTGCTCTCTGTAAAGGATGGCATGTGGCTCAGGGCAAACACAGGGAGCTTGGACAAATCAGCTCGGTAAGCCCGTTCCATCGTGTGTACAACCAGCTTCACAAGAATTCCTGTCTCCCAGTTGCTATGAGATCAAATGGAAGAAGTTCTTTGTGACGGGCTGGGGAAGGTTCTTGTTTATTTTTTCTTTTCATGTGGCTGTAGAAATGCCCGGTGTTTCAAGTTCACCTATAATGGGCCATCGATTAAGTGCCACACGTTTTTATTATTACAAGTCAGTTAATTCCAGAAACAAACATCTGATCCAGCTTAGCCCCTTGAAGAACTGGCGTTGGGGGAGTTGTAACACCAACTCTCCCCCTTCTTCTGTCAGAGTGTTTCTCACACAGATTTACCCCAATATCCAGGACTGCTTTAAAGAAAGATATCAAGTCATACAGTTGTAGCCTAAAACAACATGTAAAGGCAAGAAGTTTTTGTCTAGACAGTGGTTGAGTTCTTCACAGATCAATGGCACATACTATGCTCGGGGTTATGTTTGCATTATTATATCAGTATATCATTCATCTCTGAGAGGACACTCCTCTTTTATTTCCCTTCCTGGATGTCCAATGTGGCACTGCCCCCCCCACACACAAAGATCCATTTGTACTTCCTGGGGGTACCACAAGGGCTCAGAGGTTCCCCCCCCCTCCTGCCGCCTTAGCTACTGTTTTCTCTAACTCTTCACAACTTAACAGCCAAACCTACGAAAAGAGGAATTCTAATAACAGCTCACTGAGATGCTGTGGCCTTCTTAGCCTTTATTTGCAGACATGTCGAAGTCACATGGGCTATTGGCAGCTTAGTTCAGGAGCAGAGTATTTTTCCCTAGCAAGGTCTAGAACAGCTGCCTGTTAGAGATTCTGCCACCAAAGAGGCCATCAGGGATTGTGCTAAAAATATGCCTCTATAGTGCCCCCTTCGGGAGCAAAGGTCAGACAGAAGCTCCAGAGCTGAGTGCCCTGGGAGACCCTCTCTGTTCACGGGTGTTTACTGGCCCTCCTGGAGGAAGGCAGGAAAAATAGTATTCTCCCTCATTAGGCTTTCAAGAACCTTCTGGTAATACAGCCAGAGTTTCAATGGACATATCAGAAGAAAGCAGATGGTAGAGGACAGGAAGTGGGTAACCATGGGAATTTTTTAAAAAGTATAACTTGAAGAAAAATATACTTTATTAACACACACACATACATATAGAGATTGAAAAAGAAAGAAGGTAAATTACAAATAAAACACAAATTTCTTCTCTATAGGCTTATTTCCCCTGTTGGTATATTTTCCTGTGATAACCGTTCTAGTTATTAGTTGAGGAGAGTGTGTCTGTGTAAGGGTATATATGAACTGTTCAAGCTGGGAAAAAAAGATCATATTCCGAAGTTACACAGAATGAAATGGTTTTTCTTCATCGAGTCATTTTCTTCCCAGAAACTCTCTTGAAATAATTTCCATCTGTGACTTTACCTTTAGAAGTTTTAATTATTTTAATTTCTCCTGTTGATATTGATGAGTGCTGCAGCGATGGATTCAGATGGCGAGGGGCCAGGTTTAATCAACTGCATGCGGCTCCTGTAACCTTTGGTTTGAGAAGTAAACAGGAGGAGAGCAGCAACTCAGTGGCACGTTCTCCTCTCTTTCCAACATATGTTCTTATTTAATACGTTCTCGCTCAAATAAAACAAACCCACAGTTATTGGTGGTCAGTGTCATGGAATATGAGCTACTACAGTTTTCCCATTAAAAAAATAATATAAGGCTGCAATAAAGCAAACAGTGAGTCACTTTATTGGGTATGAAGTAATAAACCAGTGGTTAGAATGATAACTTCCATGATGTGCCTTAGAAGAAAACAACCTTGGTCGCTAACTTGGGTTTGGAGATTCAGGCTTAGTGGTCCAGAAAGCCAGTGTATGATCTGATCCTGCTGTTCTGTTCTGGGCTCTCTCAGCAGCTAGAGATGTCTTTCTCAGCAGTGATTGCAAGCACAATGAATTAATAATAAAATGTGGAAGATGTGGTGCTATGCCATACCTGTCCATCCTCTCCATTCAGACCCTTCATCCACATCTGTAAGTCCTCTGCATGCATATTATTCATTGTTAGCTGTCCATCCTTTGCATTCAAACTCTCCAAATGGGCAGGAACTGTTCAGTTTGTACAGTTGGATTCTGTTCTGATGCATGAACATCTGGCTTCTGGAGGGGAATGAGAAAGGAAAATTAAGAGAAAAAAGAACAAGAAAAAAATGAATAAACCAGTAAAGAAAGAAAGAAGAGAATGTAGTAAGAACAGAGAGGAAGAAAACAATGACTGAAAGGCAACATGTCTTTTTTGGAACCCAACTATCTCTACCACGTATGTTATTTACTCTTGATATTGCCTACATTGGGTGAGTATTTTTAACTCTGCTTATCTTTGTAAGTTAAGTGTATGCCAGCACTAATAAAGTGCTTCCCAAACACAGTTCTCTCTGCTGTGCTGTGCCCCAGCATGAAACACAATATTCTTCCACGGCTCCCCAGTATGCGGAGACAGTAAACGAAAGCAAAGGTATTTCAACCGTGAAGGGCTGCTGAGTGCTGGGTGTTGAGGAGCTCCCTACCCCTAGATTTTGGCACAGTCACACTGCTGCTGGGAACACACTGTGGGACGTAGCTTGAGTATCAGAGACCAAGACTGAACTTCATTACTCCCGGCAGGAGCAAGGTTTTGCAGATATCAGACAGCTGTTGTTGGATGCGGGTTCTAGTCCCCTGGAAGTGATATTGAACACCCAGGGAATTTCTCTTAAAGATGTCATAATTCACAGCATGATATTAACCAGATCTATGACATGCAGCCTTGCCAAATCATCTTCTCATTCGACTGGCTTTTAACTGCCCAGCCTTTCTAATACAGCAGGGGTGTTCAGTGAAATACAACTTTCTGATTGAATGAACGTCTGCAGGACTCCGTGATAAACAGCAGTTTAAGCTTACTGTAGCTTACAGTGAGAGATATGGGCAAAACCCACCAGATGTGTGCACACACACACACATACACACACACACACACACACACACACACACACACACACACACACACATTCTCCATCTACTTATCACATCCAACTCTGACCAATCATTTTTATGTGGTGAACATCACAGTTTTTCCTTCTGCTTTGTATGAATCTCTCTCTTTTTCTCTTTGCTCTCGGATGCCAAGCTATATATGACTTCAGGCTTCTTTTTATGGAAGAGAAGTTTTAAAGAAATATTCACAGTGCCATAGAATTGGTATAAATCCATTGGCCCAGAATGAAATCAATAGACATTATCACTTTGGCTGCCCATCCTTGTATTACCTTTTTGGGTACCTATGACTGTCCATCGTTTTGTTACTACTTGGGTACCTACTGCTAACACATTTCATTTTCTACCAATGTATTTTTCCAGTCCTAAATCTGTGCTTTTTTTAGGTCTACCTAGAAAAATTTGAGTTACATCATTTGCACAAATATGTTGATGTTAACATTGAAAAACTTCTTTGCCTGCAGTTGTATATTTTATTTGGCTAAAAATGGCTCGTGTCTAATACATTACATGTCCTCTGGTGATACTATTTAAGCCAGGAATTCCAAAACCCACAAATACCGAATAGCCAAAAGTTCCAAAGTTGTGCATGAACACTAAACACGCAATATATCTCTTTCTTTTCCAAACAGAAATAGATTTCTCTCTGATTCGTTTGATAAATTTGACCCAAGATTTCCATTTGGAGTGACTGGAGTTCCTACTGTTTTTCTGCGTGTTGGTGGGCCAAGGCCTAATCACCTCGAGGCCCCACGGAGGCCATAAATTACCACGATGAGGTGAGCTCTGTACTCTTGCGCCTGCAGAAGAAGGCCATTTCCCTGCAGCCTATTTTGACAGGCATGAATTTAATTCATTGTTTTATGACAGATGGGGAAAGTGTACACGCTCGTAGTCTTGATTTATGGTCATTTGGGTCTGGAGGATTCTATAATTTGCAGCTAATGTGACAACAGATGGATAGGCAGACACCAAAGGTTAGGCTGACCGCGCGTCCTATGCTGGTTACAAATGGCGTCCATATGCGACAAGTCGCTGGGTGAGGTCTACGCTGGGACGCCAGACTGCCGAGTCTGTACCTTCTCTCCAGAGTAAGTCAGAGCAAATAAGATGAGGGGCATTTCTAAGCCTAGGTGTTTTGGAGAGTCTCTGAGCCTGTGCGTTCTACTTTTCTTTTTCTTTTTGTTTTTTTTTTTAAACCGAAACTGCTTTTTAAAGGTATATGCATGTTCATGATGAGACAAACATGTAATTCCACCTCAAGGCATTGGTGGCTGTTTACATTTCAATTGACAAATTTATTTTAATAGAATGATTAATTGAAAATCATCAATTGGGGAGTTTCAAAGGAAACACCTCCACTGGAGATGACTTTTTTTTTTTTTTAAGAAATATGTTTGTGCTTAAATAAATGAGTTTCTACTTTTCAAATCATTTTGCTTTTGGGGGAAGATAAGTGGATTATCAGGTAAAATTACTTAGCTCATGTTAAAAGTATTCAATACACTTTTGACTATTAAATGACCTAGCTGGAATAATCAGCAACAGTCTCATCCCCTTTTTTGAAAAAAGAACCTCAGGCCTTTACAGCTAGGCAAACTAGCTGATTTCTTTGGAAGTGTTACTTGTAGCCCATTTTAAAACATGTGAGAGACACTGTGTGCCTTGTTATCATGTGTCAACAAGCCCATGCTGATCATAACTTGGTTCATGTCTTTTAAATCTTAAAAGCAAACTTGTTAATCTCAGTATTGGTACTGGCAGAAGTTGTACCTTATTTCATTTTGAAAATTTGGAGTGTGGATTGCTGTTCCCTAAATTAAGCAAAATACAGAGTAATGAAGAAACAGGTTACTCTTGGTAAAGTCAGTATTTTAGCAGTAAAAGTCAGAAAACAATGCTGTGCAAATAAGAACTATTTTATTAGATAGAGCTTGATGTTTCACTTTTACCATCTAGTAGCCTCTCCCGAAGGCTAATCAATTCAGAGCTGTCTGTATCGGTCTGACCAGCAGGACATTTCCTTTTTACACAGTGCTGTGCAGACAATAATATTTGGTTTCATTTGGTGCTTCACCCTTTGTGCATTTATCTTGAGAGGGGAAAAATTAAAGCACCGATAACCAATTGTAATCAGCATCTAGAGAAAAATAAACCACAGGAAATGCATGTTTTTCTTGTAGCTGTGGTGTCCTTAACCAGGAACCCCTTTTAATGAGAGAAAAATCACAGAATGCATTTTCCTACACAGCACTTCCTGCAGATGCTGCAGACCGGCGATGCCATGTGTTTGCTGGTCACATGGGCATGATCTCATCTCAAGGCACCAGTGGAAGCCAGTGAAAGGAGATGTGTCAGCACCTAACCAGAGACTTCTCTTGGCCCCTGAGTTTAGTTTTTTGTTAATCTTCACACCATTGATTGCAGAGCAGTACACAGATTAACAGGCTGTTTCCAGATGTTGGGCTTATTTGGTTCCAGCATATGATGCCCTGACCCTGGCCAGGAAGAAAGACCCTGCAAGAAGCCAGTACTCTCAGACTCCAGGACTATCAGTAAAATAGAATGCTTTTCTTTCTAACCAACACAGTCTCTGCTGATTGGTTGTAGCACAAGGAAAGGGAGCCAAGACACAATGATATTTGACAAAGAAATAAGCACCAAGGACTTTTTGGTTTTTGACTTGGCTGTGGTGGGTATCATATATTCAGATCCATTGTGAATGTAGGGTCATAGTTCAATGTTATGAACATTGGAAACCCAAAGGGCAGCCTCTGGATCATTTGACATCCCCTGTTCTGTTCACAACCATCCTGTACCTTCCCTGTCTCTGCCTCCCTTCCATTCCTACCTAGAGATCTGCTTCCTCCTCAATCTCTCATATAGCTGGCCTTGTCTGGTGCTAGGACTCGGTGAGGAATCAAGAGTTTCAGACTCCTGCTTCCCCAACCCCATAGGCTCCTTGGTGAAATGAACTTCTTGCATCTCCCAGCTTCCCTTTGTATATATTCTTTCACTCTGTGGCATTGCCAAGTAATTTGTTATTGGTGAATTGTTTTTATTTTGTTTTTCCCCTTATGAGGAGGCCGGCTTGACTCTATTAACTTTTAAAATTCCATTACCTACATTAATATCTAGGGTATAACAACTGATAAATAAAAATTAATTTAAATTCCAGGGCCTGGGATGAAACTTAGTGAAGGAGAGCTCATCTAGCCTGGGCAAGGTCCTGTGTTCAATCCCTAGCATTAATTTAAAGTATGAAGAAAATTGATCCTCAAGTCTATATAATGATGAAATTAGTCTTACATTAGAATATGAAAAAACTAAAGGCAAATTTCTAACTATATATAGAAATAAAATTGCTTCGTGGAGACAATCACTGTATCAAGGGACCAATTTCATAAACTTATATTTTATACTTCTGAAGTAGTTTGCCTTTTATATTTGCACAAATATTCAGAAGCACAAATATGACAGCATTTCTGGAAAATCACACAAAGTCAAAATCTACCTCCCTGGTTATCTGCTCTGTCAACTTTTTTGTTCTGAAGGTATCCAGTGTTGGCAGTTGATGAATAGCCTTGAATCTTTTCTTCTTTCTGCTTACCAAACCTATGCTGCATGCAGATAAAGCAATTTTCCTAGTTTGTGTTTGTGTGTGTTTAAGTTTAAATAGTGGTAGTCCTAAGATTTTTTTTGAAGCACCCTTTTTCCTAAGTTAATTTAATTGCTTATATGGTGGGTACTCTTGGTACACCAGTCACTGACAAGGGAACACTAAAACCAAGGAATCTAAAGGATTCACTATAGGTAGTGAGCAGTACTCCAGGCAGGGCCCCAGCCAGATCCAGATGCACACTCAACCTTGTTAGACTTGGAGGGACTAGATATCAAATGGATGAGTTTCAGTAGTGTATATGCTAATACTAGAACAGATCAGAGAAGACTAGTGAGGGCTCTGAGCCCACATGAACTACAATTTTCTCCTTCTTGTTGATACATTTGAGATTGTTCCCTTTGTCTTTTCTTAAATTACATTTATTTGTTGGTTTGTTCATTTGTTTGTTTGTGTAGGGTGGGAGGATGTACCATGGTGTAATGTGGAGGTCAGAGGACAGGAGTTGGCTTTCTTCTTCCACTGCGTGGGTTCCCAGGTTCAAGAACAGGACATCAGACTTGGAAGTTATCACTCTTGACCATGAACCCATTTCACCAGCCCTCCATGTCTTTGAGAAACAAACTCATTATCTGCTTAATTTATTCTGTCATTGTCGTATCTATGAAAAAATTTAGGTTGATCTCACTCTTTATTATTGTAAACCATAACAAATGCCCTGACATACATTCATGACTCAGTGCAATGATAAGTAGCTACAATATATTAAGCTGTTTTGTACTGTTTAGATCATTCTTCTCACCCGCAGGATTATTTTGTATGGTTTATATTTAGCCAGCCTCTTCCAACAATATAACAAGCATTTTAATTTATTAACTGCTTCAGTAACAACACTAAGATGCTATGTATAATATCAAATTAGTTTAAGCTTCTCAAATGAACCTATGCCTGGGTTGTGATTGAGATGTGCTCATATTATTCCTTGTGTTAATCAACATTTGCTTGTGAACAATAAGATGAAATACTCTAAGAATATCATAGTATCTAGATGCTTCAATCTTGTAGTTTCTTTTTACATATGTATGCAAAAGAAAAAATCAGAAGCAGAATCAAAGACAATGAATGGATGTTGCAGATATGTTTTATAATTCTCAAAGCAGTAGAACACCAGAATGCCTAACAACTAAGGATGACTGAATACATTAATGTCCAGTCCTGGGCTGGACTATGTATTATTTCATGCCATGGTGCTCACTCTGTAGTCTTGTTGCAGAACCCACCTATGCTCTTTGTTGAGTGTGGATGGTTCCCTACCTCCTGAGGTGTGGGAGGCTCACTCTTTCTGGGCACCTTGTGCTTGGGGGGCACTGAGAGACATGCCTACCAGTGAGTCATGTCCACAAGTTTAATGTTTCATCTCAGGCCAGACCATGCAATAGCAAGCAGGGAGACCAACAGCATTCCGAAAAATATGGCTCACTGCAAATATAAGCTGAACACTTCTGCTGACTAGAGCTAGAAATGCAGAGTAAGAGAAACAGTCTCATATTTTGTGAAGCTGATACACACAGTGGCTTGATTGATTAATATAAATAAGAAAAAATTCACAATGTAAAAAGCAGGTAGAAAAACATAGTAGAGCAATGTGGAGTTATGAAATCAGTTTTTCACAGGGGAAAATAATATACCAAGCAATGTAAAAAATACTAGAAACAAAAGAAAAAATCACCCCAGTGTTGTTTTTATCTCAGGATGTTGGGATTATAAAGATATTTTTTCTATTTTCTCCTTAGTTTTCTAAAATAAATGCATATTGCTATATAAAGTGTACCTTAAAATCATAAACATAATTTATAGAAGCCATGTGATGTTTCAGCTACATAAAAATTGATCTTTATTTCTATGAATTTAAGTAGGATACAGCTTTTCACTAGTTTCAGGAAACAAGGAGTGTCATTATGTATAACTGCTAGAGGTCCTGGGATTGAACTTCATGCCAGGCAAGTGCTCTCTATTATCTAGCAACATTCCCAGTTTCCTGTTGTGTGGGGTTCCTGTGTAGCCATTCAGTCATTCAGGATCAAGTACAGTTATTAACTCCACCATTGCTCTGGGTAGTTTAGTACTATATAAATCCTATTAAACTTCTTTCATTAATAGTACTTATCAGTTATACCATTATTAGCAAGAGTGTTCTTCTACAAAAAAAAAGTTAGTATTGGGTGCTTTATTTCTTTTGTAATTTAATAACTTGATAAGAAAAATCTTCCAAGAATATTTTCTGAATTCAGTATGTCTTCACCCATCTATGGTAAAATGGCTGTATTATATTGTTTTCCTTCCTTTTGTGGCTGGCTTTGTGGGACCTATTCCATGTGAAGAACACCTCTGAAAGCCACTTTGCATGAGTCAAGAGTGTGATTTCATCTAAACTCAGCACACCTTCAGCAAGACATGCTCACCCATGATGTCCAATTCCAAGGCAATGACAAACTATTCCTAAAGTGGTGTTTAGATTCAGCTTGTAAGAACACTAAAAGCATTATCTACTTTTTGATGGTCAGATGACTTATTGCATTTGTGGATCATCTTAGTATGGAGAGCATCTGAGAACCACGGTTGTGATGTTGGAAGTAAACTTATAGGAAGTATGTATCATACAAGCAGAAAACAAAGAGACCAACAGTGGTAATACTGATACCACACAAAACATTGTAAAATTCAATGCATCATGAAGATATAATAATCATAAATATATGTGCACCAAACAAAAGATTCCTAAAATACCTAAGGCAAAACTTCAATAACCAGATGTGAGTAGACCCTAGACACATAGAGGGATCTATATGAAAAGTGACTGAAGGCCCCAAGAAATCCCCAATCTGAATTTTCAAGTGGCATACCTGACTTTTAAATAATGACCAATTCTAACTTTTAAATATTTCACGTGGAGTTACATAAAACATCTTCTTACCATTTTCACTCTCCTGCTAACAATATAACTCAGCACCTCAAAAATGCAATCATACTTGAAGATAATTTCATTTTCAAGATAACCTCCAAATCTGAATAAATCAATCCAGAGACTCCAAGGCAATAAGAAGTACAGTTATGAAGTCAGCTCAGTGTGCCTCCTTTCTCCTACACACCACGCTTGGGGCTTACCGTGGATGATAGATTATTCCGTGCTTCATTTAACCTTCCTGTTTCTGCCTTATTTATAAGTAGCTTCAAGATGATTTTTCTTCTAGCAGTTCTCTGTTCTGTCCTTGCTGTACTCTTTCTCATACTTTTCTCTTAAGCTCCCCACCTCCAGCTTTATTTATTTTCTTAGATTCCATAACAGAAAATAACTAAATGAAAGCCATTAGCCAAGATTCTTTCCCAGCATTGCTGTAACACACACAGTGCAAGCAAATCAGAGGGATGTGTGACCCCACCAGTTCACGGGGGTGGGGGGGGGTTGAGAGTTTTCATTCCTTCTTCAACATTGCCTCTTTTCAGCTTGATTTCTTTTCTTACTTATTCTTTGTAAATAAACTCTGTTTCCTCAGAGCCTCTTTGCTACAAACCTCAGTGAGAACAAGACCCACAGAATTAAAATTTAGAAATCTGCACATTTTTTGGCCATAGGTGGAAACATAAAAATGCTTTTGTGTCCATTATGAATGAGGAAATAGAAACAGTCACCAGTATTTCTTTAGTGACTGTAAACTTTTGGAAATAAAAGCTGAGTGTCATTGTTTGGACAGCAGCTGATCCTGGGGACAAATACAACAGGATTTCTTTGCCCCTCATACAAGCTGAGCCTTACTAATCTGAAAATACCAAATTCAGAATATACCAAAGTCTGAAAGTTTTTGAGCACTGATGGTATGCAAATGAAAAATTGCACCTCATGTGATAGGTTTAATTCAGACATACACATATTACAGTACTGTATGCAAAATTATCTGTAGGCTATTCAAATAAGGTGTATGTGACACATAAGTGGATTTTGTGCCTGGACTTGGTACCAGTACCAAGATACCTCATTATGTGTCTGTAAATATTCTGAAATCTGGAACTTTTCAAGTAAGATTGACTCAAATAGTATGGTATGATAATTGTTTTCAAAGTAACAGACTTCATATTAGCAACCACTCAACTATCTCTGTCTTTTCCTTGCTAAGACCTATGTCTACTTAGTATAGATTTGAGGAGTTTCAATATAAAATCCTGGACATGGATGGCTTTGTGCATTTTAAACTGACTAAAAGTGCAGCTGATTTCACGATGGTGAAATTGTGTGCACATGACTGTGAGTCCTGGTTTCCTGAAGTGGCAGGGAGATGGAACTAGGGCTTTGAACTCGCATCTCCCGCTCTAACATGGAAAACATTACCAAATAGTATCTATGAAATTCAGATTTCAGTCTGTAACACCTGAGTTTCAAAAGCTGATCCAAAGGTTATTTTGCAAATAGATATAAAAGTAGATTCAAAAAGATGAAAATGTTAGCTAATAATTCAACATTTTTTCAAAGAGCCTTTTTGAACTCAATATCATTGAATTTTTACTATATTTCCTGGAAAAGGCACATTAGAAGTTATTATACTTTTCTATTAATTAAATCATAGTCACTATTTTACAAATAGAAGATTGTATTACGTCATCTAGGCAAACCCATCTCTAATTATGTTCAGGGAACTATTTGCATACTGAACAGTAAGAGGTTTGGAGAAAACAAATTAATCTTTTGAATGTAGAAGGGCATTGTAGAGTTGAGTAAATAGGTGAAGTATCTGAGCATGCACCATTGCTATTGAATGTAAATATCTAATCTTTTGTCTCCCTGAGTAAGAGAAGCCATTTCCCAACCTTAGTGTGAGGTTTGGTCATGTGTCTTACTGTGCCCAATGGGATGAGTGGACACACACACAGAGGGCGTAGATCCAAGTCTGACATGTAGTTTGTTGAGCCTCATGCACTTTTCCCCACCATTGTAAGAAGAGCCTTCCATGGGGAAGCATGGGCCCTTGCACATCGGTCCCAGAAAAGACAAACACACCCATGAGATCTAAGTATCCCTGTGGTTTCCAGGTGAACCAGTGCAGCTGGCTTGTGACAAATCCATGATAGTCACAGTCCTCCGACACCAAGATCTGGGTGAGGGCAGGAACAGTACAGCAGTATTATCATAGCAAAAGCTTATTTATTCATACATGACACACCCTCTCAGCCACAAGATTTCTCAAGACATTTAATATACTAATGGCCACTGTAAAGCCCCAGGTTAACTGGCTCTAGACTTAGGTGTTTTTTGAAACACTGTCTCTAAAGTGAAATGTTTATACTGATTTTTGTTTAAACCCCATCTTGTCTCTTTAAAGCCAGAGAGTGTTAATGTTACAAATATAAGTCTTCATAACATGTAACAGCTGTGAATTTATATTACATTATCATACATGAATATTAACTGATGATAGAACTTGTTGATCAGAAAAATGCTTTGGGAATCTGACAAGCTTGGATCTAAATCTTAGTCCTCCACCTAAGAGATAGGAGACTCTAGAAAATTCTTGTACATTCTTCAGCACTTAACCTCCTTGTTGATAGCTCTGCATCTTATTTATAGCTTCATTATAGAGTTGTTATAGAGATTGATTGAAATACAAAATGGGCTTAACACAAAACCTGACCCAGAACGTCAGCTAGCTAAGGATAACAGATGTCACTGGTTTTTAAAACGTCGTTTCCATAAGCTCTTTTTGGTGAAGCTGGAAGTCGGACAACAGGGCTAAGGAAGAGAAGATAAGTTGATTTTAGTCAATGAACAGATTTCAGGAGAAACTGCCATTCCCTCCGTTTTGGTTGAATGCAGCTGTCTAGTTTCTAAATAACTGTTTGTATTACTGAATTAAAATTTTCCTAATCCCCACCCTTCTCCAAAAACCTGCCTCTCCCCATAGCAGAAACCCAGAAAAACTGACAGCTGGTGTTCCATCTGTGTTTACTCGTGTGAGCTGGAGCCACCCTGCGTCAGCGCCCCCTGCATTGCCAGGATTTCACCGTGTGTCAGAGCACCTGCTCATGCTCAGCCTAATCCAGCTTTTTTTCTTTTTTCTTTTTGCCTATAAAAGTCCAAAGGACATGGTTGGACTTTCGTATTCCACGGGAAGTTTCTGTATTTCAAAGCATGAAGTGGAGTTTCTGAAGCCCCGACTAGGACCCCTCTGCTTTTCATGATGAGAAGAAAGTGGTGTTTTATAAGGTGGGGTGAGGGGAAAGTCTCTTTTGGTCCTTTCTGGGGGTAGAGGTGGGGAAAGGGCATTTCCCTAAAGAGCCCTGCTAGCTCTGACCCTCCAAGATTCCTCTGCTATGCCAGAGAAGGAAATGGAACTGCAATTGCTCATTGGGGTAAAATTTAAGTCAAGTCTGGATTTCAAGTTCAACTTAAGCACCCCATTTTAATGTTTTCAGAAGAAAAATGTGCCTGTGAAAATACTGCTTTTCTTACAAAGAGAACCATCAACATGTTTTTGACAACTTTGAAATGGATTAAAAGTTGGGGGGGAGTGTTCCTAAATGGGTATGCCTTGAGTCAGGGTGAGCAAGCTAGGCAGCTCCATTCATCTGCGCTGTATTTATTTACACTCTCCTTAAAGTGTAACAAGAGTCCCTGTAATTTCTAGTTATTCCTTGTTTGTATTTGGGCGTATTTTTCTCCCACCTTCTCACCCTCCAAAATACAAAACTCCAAAGGCAGAGTTTGAGCACGTGGTCCAAGCAGGTTATAAATGTTACCCACATTGCCCATGACTTACAAAGCAAACGGTTCTGAGGGCAGATCTATTAATCCACAAAGTCCTGACACATCAAGGGAAAATTGTGCATGATTTCAACTCTCATGGAGCCCTCCTCCGTTAAAGCATTTCTCAGCATCGCCATCCAGCTCCTCATATTTTTCTCTCCAACAGGAAATTTGTCATATCAAGGCCCACAGGGAGACAGGGGGACATTTACCAGAAAGTCAGCCAGGCAGGTGGCAGCTGGGATGTGTCAGAATACAGAACATATTTTCTTAGTATACCTAACACAGATTTAAGGACATCCCCCGTGTTCGATTGTGCAGTTCGGTAGGGTTAAGCACAGTCGTATTTTTGTGCCACCACCACCCACACTCAGACCTTCTTCTTTATCTTCTTAAGTTGAAGGCCAGGTTAGGAGGCAACAGCTCTCCAGTCCTCCATCCATCCTCACTGA
The DNA here is from genome assembly GCF_049852395.1 of Peromyscus maniculatus bairdii. Lineage (NCBI taxonomy): Eukaryota > Metazoa > Chordata > Mammalia > Rodentia > Cricetidae > Peromyscus > Peromyscus maniculatus. Next base: position 125,927,335 of record NC_134855.1, read on the forward strand.
CAACCAACATCTTACTTTCTGTTTCTCTGAGTTTGGCTGGGCAAGGTACCTCACGTTAGCAGAATCATTCGGTATTTGTTCTTTTGCAATGGGCTTATTTCACTTGGCATATGTTCCCAGTGTCCAGCCATGCTGCTCCACTTGTCAGAGTCCCGTTCCTTCTTGAGGCTGAACAATATCCCATTGTTTTCTCTCCATTTAATCATTCATCTGTCAATAGAAACTTGGATTGCTTCCACCTTTGGGCCATAATGAATAAGGCTGTTATTAACATGGCTATAGAAGTATGGTCTGTCTGGTCCTTGCTTTTGATTGTCTTAGGCATATACCAAAAGTAGAACTGCCAGCTTAGATGATGAATTCTTTTGAGGAACCACTATAGTTCACACAGAAGCCTCACCATTTTACATTCATATCAATAATACAAGGAGGTTCCAGTTTTTCCGCATCCTTATTCATCACTCATTATTTCTTCTGAGTTAAAAAAATTATTTATTTTGTAGGTACAAATGTTTTGCCTACGTGTATGATTTTGCACCATGTATGTGTCTGGTTCCCACAGCGGCCAGAAGAGGGTGGGTGATCACCTGGAACTGGATTTTGGACAGTTGTAAGCAACCATTTGGGTACTGGGAATTGAATCCAGGTCCTCTAGTAGAGCAGACACAGAGCCATCTTTCTAGCATTTTTTTTAAAGAAAAAATAGTGGCCATCTTAATGGACAATCTCATGGTGGCTTTGAGTTGTGTCATCTTAATGACTAGTGATGTTGACTACTGATGCGCTTGTGACCATTTAGGCATCTTTCTGTAGGCATAGCTTTTCAAGTCCTTGACTGGCTTTTAAATTTGGATTGTTTTTGTTGTACTTGCTACCGAGTTAGTTAAATTTAGATTCGTAGTTTAATTGTGATGGATATAATTGCCACCTCAAAATTTGGGAAAAAGGAGTCAGACATGTATTTTTAAAGGCCACTTCATGGTTGAAATAGTTATTGAAGGAAGAATATATTTTTTTAAGTAAAGGGAGATTTATTTTATGTAGGACACTTTATACCAATCACATATTTGCAAATTTAATGATACTCATCCCATTCCCAAATATTTCTTTTGGAATTTCACAATTATCAAAGAAAAGCAAAGAAAACTAGGCTTCAAAGTACTGCAAAAATTCATTACACAAGGTGATGGCCCCATTGTGACACCTCCTTACAAGTGTATCATATACCTTGACTACCTTCACTCCCATTGCCCTGTCCTGTCCCCCAGGGTAGTCCTCTTCCTTTATCTAACAGTCCCTCTACTTCTCTGCCATTTGTGTATTTCCCTTAACATGATGACCCCAGTTCTGTCCATTTTCCTGTAGATGACATAAGTTTTCCTAGATGGCTGAACAAAACTCCAGTGTGTTTATATGCCACATTTCCTTTTACCATTCTGTTTGTGAACACCTAGGCTGAGACCATGATTTGGGTGCTATGAATAGTGCCACAACAAACATAGATGGGCAGGTATCTAAGAAAAGGTGTTTTCTATGTGTTTATCTCTTTCCTACTTTGTCCATTCATTTCTCCTTGTTGTGAAAAAACAGTACTCTTAGAAGTGAGGATGTTGTCTGTTTGGAGCATATACCTGCTAGCATAATTTGGTTAAGACAGAGGATTATATAAGCGTCTTTCTCTTCTACTTTTGCCACTCTGACCTGCCACCATGCCCCCTCAGTATTCAGTGACATTTCTAGAATGTTTAAGCTGAACTTCCATGGTTATGATGCTGTTCTAAGAACTATTCCCAGGATTTTATACAAAATAACTCCTTTAACTCTTGCAACAGATCCTATGAAACCTATGAGTGTTCCCATTTTACAAAGGTAGATGCAGAAGTGTGCAGGTGCATATGTGTGTGAGGGCACACACACACACACACACACACACACACACACACACACACACACACACACACATCTTTCCAGGAATCATTCAGCTAATATAAGTGGAAGCATGGGAGTTCAACTGTCCCTGCTTCCCAGCTGCTATGGGGAGTGTCTTTGGGATAATGACCAGATTCCCCTATCTGACCCTGGGAATCTATAGCTCCTTCTCCCTCTGCAGCCTCAATATTTGCCAACTACCTCTAAGTTTAAAACAAGTCATCTGGAGTTCTTGCTGTCCCCTAGCAAGAAATATAAGATGGTATGTCTTATGTAGAACATGATATAATTATTCTTCAGAAAATTAGACACAGAATTACCATGTGATACAGCAATCCCCCTTCTTGGCATATACCTCAGAGAACTGAAAATAAGACTCAAACAGATACTTATGTATGTACTCACGACAGCATTATCCCTAGTAGTGAGAACACTGCATCTTTTCATTTAAGAATGTATTTCTAGTCTCAAACATAAAATTTGATCCTAAGGGTATTGTTAGATCTGTCTCCCAGCTTCACTCAATTAGCTGTCATTTCTATCTTAAATTCTTGATGGATGGACTGACACCCTGTCGATAACTGCCGAGAGAGATCTGAGTACAGTTAGTCTCTCTGCAGACTGCTGAATAATTCTTTTCTCCCATGAAATGAGGGTATTAGTAGCAGACCATGAAGATGCCTGTATGTGTCCTCAAACCAAGACCACAGAGCTCAAATCCATTTTGCTCATCTTGTTTCCAGAGAGAATTAGTAGAAAGGAAGAGGAGAACTCTCTAAATAGCACAGTAGTCAGCCAGTGGCATTGTCTAGATTTTAGACTCTAGAATATTAAGCTGTGGTCATGCTATGAATGCAAGTCCCTTGCCAACCAATTCATTACAGCTTATACATGAGGCTCCTTAAAATTTCTGTGTTCAAATATTTCTTCCTTAGATTTCTTGCATTGAGTACCTTTGAAAAATGACAAAATTCTCAATTTCACAAACTACAACAGAATCTCAAGTCTTTCTTTCAACCCTCAACTTTGACCTGAATGCTCAGAAGAGAATTTCTGGCTCCAATATGTAGACAGGCAACTACTTAATCTTCTAGAAGATAGAAGAAAAGCCAGCAGCCATTCAGAAATGCCATAGAACAATGGACCAAATGAGGGACAGAGAAGAAACTCCTAACACAGAGAAGATGCCAAGTGAGTAAAAGAGAGAAGGGAGGATGGTGGCTGCAGGTGCAATGGTAAATTTCAGGAAGACTTGCTCAGTGACAGAGAGAGAAACTGAGGCACTGGGGGCAGAAGATGGAGATTAGTCAGCATGTGGTAGAAAGGGAATGTGAAGAAAGGATTAGATCAACACCCACTGTCCAGGATGGCTTCCAACACTTGCCCTTCTGCTGCAAGTCTTTATCTTATAGCTGATCTGTAAAAGGCTGCAGTCATTGCCATCTGTGGGGGAGAGAAGTGAGTTAGCAGGAAAACCAGCTAAAACTTCAGAATTGATGCTAAAATCAAGTAGCTTTTCAAACACAAGTAATAAATTATTGAAAAACATGAGAAATTAGTGAATAAAATTTAAAAAAAAGAAAAGATAAAAACCTCCCAACCACTCCAAGCCCCTCATCCGACAATGGAATACCTTCAAGGATAGGTATGCAAAACCAAAGCATTAAAGCACAAAATTCTCCTGACTATTATAAAATCTTAGTCATTGGAAAAATACACCAAATGGTAATGGAAAAATGGGATATGGTCAGTTTTTCTGAAACAAATGCAGCAATTTAACACCTGTCATCAGAATCTTGAAGAAATTTTGTTTTAAAGTATCAAAGAGAATCTTCTGGAAGCTACTGGTAAAAATAGTCAGGGATTTAAAAACACACTGAGTGTGTGTGGCTCTTGGTGGATATGAAATGGAATGGGAGTGGTGGTGGGAACAAGAGCCACTGCTTGTAACCGATCTGCAGCAACAAGTGTCTTTGGTGACAAGTATTCCATTTTTTTTCCTGACAATCTTGTATGGGCCCTCTGTGTATCTGCCCTCCTTAGGCAAAAGCCAGAGAGTCTCTCACCTTGTCACACAGTCATCCCACTCAAAGGCGCTGCACTAACTCCAGACCTCATCTGTTTATGTATTGTGCCAAAAGCTACAGAAAGAAAACAGGCTTGTGTGGGTGGATGATCAGTGCTGGGTAAATAGGCCAGGAGTGGTGGCCTGCACTGTATACATTGAAAGAGCCACTGCTGGCAAGACACATAATACTGCTTAAAAATACTCACTGACTTTTGGAAACAAACAAGAAAAAAAGTCCTTACGGTGTAGATTTTAGTATATTAGATTTTATCTGGGCTGTATTAAGGAGTTAAATGGAGAGAGTTAAAACTATTTTTTAAATTAAAATATAGACACATCCCTGAAATAGTAACTGCTCACATGTTGGATGAAGGCTTTCTCACCGTGAAGGAGTTTCAGGAACAAAGTCATGTGGAGATCAGTCACTTGAGATGTCTGAAAGGTCTCAAGCTAACCAAAGAATCACTGAACCGTTGGCATGGAAGTAAAGTATATGGGATCAATCTAGAAGGTATTTGTATTCTGTATTAGGATACTTATCCAGCTGATGAAAAATGTGTGTCTTAACTTTCCTTCAAGAATTGTTTCAAGAAAAATCACCAATGATGTGAGAGATGAGGGAATCCTTCCAGAAACGAGCTTTGGAACAGAAATAGAACAGAAGAGAAAATAAAATGACCTAACAATAAAAACAACTCAACAGGAGAGGGGCTTTACAGCTCTCATGGCTCTTTGATTAATCATGCCACCATTAACCTAGTGTTTCCAAACAACACTCGCTGCCATTGAGAGCTTCGGAGTCTAACGCTCTAGAGTGTAGGGGTGTCTGAGGCAGAGAATAATAACTGTCAGACTGTGCACCAAACCTCCACCAAAGGTTACGGGGGAATTGAATCAAGGGGCATGACTTCATGTGTTTGATCCCTACAGTGTTTAAGCTCCTCTACAATCAAGATAAATCACATTTATAATTAGAACAAAGGATAAAACGAAACCAAAACTAGGTTCAAAATGCCCTGTATAGTGTTAGTATGTGTGTGTCTCTCTCTGTAGAGAGCTGAGTATATCAAAAATCACAGTAGTGATTTGAGGGGAAATTGTCAGCAATTCCCCATTCCTTTGTTTTAACTACTTTTCATACTTTCCAGACTCTAACTTGTCATTTCAGTTTTCTAATAAAAAAGAAAATAAACAGCGTGCTAATGTAAATACAGAAGTTTAAAATAGTTCAACTTCTCGGCTGCCTGCGAGCGTGTTTTCTGTTTGATTTTACTGCACGTGTAGACAGCTTTTCACATACTCGCATCTCTGGTTTAAATTATACAGAAGCTGTTTCACTTCCCTTTGTAAGTGTCTCATTTAAATTCCCAGGTGTAGGTAGGTGCAGTGTGAATTGGGAGGAGGGGACTCTTTTCATCTCCTGGTGCCCTTGCCATGGTGAGAGGTTAGTAAGCCCCGACAGTAGGGACAGCCCCAGCCTGGCCAGGGCTACTGGGTTCTCTTTATTTTCTGGTTCTGAACCATCCCAGAGGAGTGAACATCTGTTTGGGTTTGGATGTTTTGACCTTGATCCAGCATTGATATTTATTTTTTCAAAGTTTATAATTTTTTATAAAAAGCAAACAAATAGAAAAAAAGCAGCGAAAAGGCTATAGAATTTTGCACCCATTTTCCTCAAGCCAGTGATTAGAAAACTGTTATATCTTACACAAAATTTTGAACACGGACTGATTTCTCTCTCAGGCATACACATTCTAATGATTTTTTTAAAAAATTATCTTATAATAACTTTTTAATGCTCCATTCATTTTCTTGAGAATCTATTTGGTTTGTCATCAAAGTAAACAATAATAATTGAATACAAATTATGCTCAGATCAGTATATACAATATTAATATATATATATATTTGTTTTGACATTCCTGTTAAAACCAAAATCTGCTCTGTGTTATTCCAATGTTCATCAAAGGAAAACTAGTATGTCATTTTCTTCTTTACGGATACAATACAGAAAGCAAGAAGGCAAAACTAAGAGAAATGATGCTCCCCCCGAGACTGCCGTGCCATTTGGTAATTCTCTCCTCCTGTGCTAGAGACAGGTGAAGTTTGTTCCTGGTGCCTGGGTTGGGCAGTAAGAAAGGATGTGGGCACAGATGCATTGGAACGCTTTGCTGAAATTTCTAATGCTGATGTTTGCATTTGAAAACATAATCTGTCGGCACTTTCTGTTGTCATTTCTCGGTCTGGGCTGAAGACGGCTGGAGGAAAAACAGGTCCATGGAGTTCTGTGAATAGCAAACTGAGGACAAAAATTTTCTTCTCTGTTTCCCTAGCACTTGTCTCTCAGCATAGCAAAAATTCTTCCCCTGGTTTTTTTTCCAGGCCATATTTTTTTCTGCCCTCATAGCCTGCTCTTTTTATGGGCATTTCTACTCATGTCCTGCTAACTCATGCCTTACGTGCCTTTTTTTATCCGGCTGTGTAGCTGAAAATCCTGAGTCAGTAGGTGGTCATGGACCTGTGCCCTGAATCCTGTAAGGCAAGTCGATGTGGAGCTGACAGGTCTCAGGACAAGATCTTTCAGCACCAGACACAGGAGCTTCCAGCTTGCAGAATATATGTCACATCTTCCTCCTGGAGCCCTCCTAGGGCAGACAGCACCTGTGAACCATAAGGTAGGCTTCCTCCTGTGCCCTGCTGGACTGAGCCATGTTCTCCTGCTTGGCAGGCAACTTGGCAGAATATTTCCAAACGCAACCTTCCATTGAACAGATCGGTTATTTTCTGTCTACACAGTGGTGGGATTGGCAGCCTGTCTTTCTAGACCTCACTGATATACCACTGTGGCCGGCAGCCAGGCCTGGTTCAGCTAAATCACAAGTCTGGCTGAGGTTTCCAACATCTGTGTATGCTCACCCTGCGCTTGGTGAGCACCGTGAGGAAGGGGCTTCTCATTCGGGGCTGCTCATTAGTTGACAAAGCAAATGTTTTGTTTTCTACTGTGAGCTGGGTGCCAGTTCAAAGCTAAAGATTTATATTATTTCTATTTTGACACTCACTTACACACATCTGCATTTTCTTTTTGTGAGTGATCCGAAGAATGGTTAGAAATGATGTTTACCAACCAGGCCACCAGAGGAGAGAGGCCAGGGTTCCAGTCTGGGAAGATAAAAGATTATATAGTAAATAATTTGAGCAGAATGCTTTTTCTAATACAGGGAGCATTTAAGCACTTTAAACCTTGGTAAATCCTTTGAGTATACCTATAAAAAGCACATAAAGTTGATAATACCCCCACTCCTACCTCTCTCCCTCTCCCCCCCCCCCATAGAAAAGTACAAGAAAAAATGAAGTAGAAATGAATAATTGATTTTGGCACTGCTAATAGTAGCTTTCTCCTAAGGTGTTTCTCAAATCTTTCTGTATGTTAGGATTAGAGATTGCTATCAAATATCCTTATGTTCAGGCCATACCAAAGATCCTAACCATGGTCATTGGAAGCTCCACAGAGAGCACCAGAGAGAAGGGACCCAGTTTAAGTTGCAGGGTTCTATTAACCTTTTAGGTGACCTCGACTTTAAAATCAGGAGCCTATGCCCCACCTTATGTAGCCATCCTCTGTGTCCCAGCAAGCACACAACACTCCCTGTCCATCTTCCTGTAGGAGTCCCTAGGCTCACCTCTCACTGCCTTCAGCAGAAATCGAGGCTGCTCTGAGTACTCCAGCATGGTCCTGTATTTGCTCATTCTCCTCTTTTCTTCCACCCACTCTCACCTTCTAATCTAGAGGTTTCCTTTGGGGACAAAGACTATATATTTCATTTCCACATTCTGCTATATACTGCCATGTTTTTAAGGAGTACATCTGGGCCCAAGTTTTACTCTTCAGTAAATGGGTAAGTGAATTCACAAACCCACACCAATGTAAACCTGGCTATGGAACAGCAGGGTGACTATAATTATTAATAATGTTGTATATCTTTAAAAGCTAGAAGAAAGGATTCTGGGTATTCTCACCACAAAGAAATGATAAATATTTGAGGGGATGAATATGCTTTCACTGATTTGAGCAAAGCATACCATACATATGTATGGCCCAGTTGGGACCCTTTACGTTTTCAGGTATCTGCTTAAAAGAAATTTGAATTTAAAAAGTATTCAATTGCCATCACCAAGTCATTTCAGTCCAGTGACTATTTATGATATGCCTGCTTGAGACCTACCTGTCCACTGGTTTGGTTCTGAGGACTCAATTCTGAACCTGCAGACAGGTGGTGCTGTTTTCCCTGTGGGTCCCTTCTTGGTGGACTCCTCATCTGTCTCAGAACAAACCCACCTCCTGCTTTCCCCTTTTTTCTGTTTTTCTAACACACTGTGTCATTGCCCTCTACTACCTGCACTGAAGGCCTCAGCCACAGGCACAAAAGTGTGTCTGAGACTGCACCAGTTCCAGCAAACTCAGGCCTGGAAGGGCTGCGTACTTTCAGCACGTTGTACTGTGGACCAGGCTACCGTCAGGAGTCTCCCTCCAACTGCGCTGGCCTCTGAGCGGAGAGCATATAGCTACTCAGAGGGGGCTCAAACTTAATAAACATTCCTTGATCTCCAGAAAATGTTTAACTGACACCGGGGCAAAAACCTGGTCTCCGACTGACTATAAAACCGGTGATTGCAATTTCTGAATTCAGAATCCTCTCCCTCTTCCCAGCCCCTTATTAATTTAGAGCTAGGGTTGGAAACATGTTCAAACTTTTGCCCTAAATCAGTCAGCAGGCAGGTATTTCCTTGCCTAGTACCATATATTTAAATTGTATTTTCCTGGAAGGAAAAATAAAAAAAGCTGTATGTATGGAGCAGATAGGGGGTTATAAACACTCGGGCTAGTGTTGAGCTCCTTCCTGATCCCTTGTTTTCCTCAGGATCTCCAGGACTTTGCTACACTACCAATGGTACTTTGTTTGACAATACATTCTTGTCTGAATGGAGACATTAAAATAAGATGTTGATTTAGAGAAAAATTTTTTCAAAGTTTTTGACATGAAGGAGAGATGTGGAGCCCAAAAGAAAATAAAGGTCTGCTTGAGAATGACTTTGAAAGAAATACCTGTATTTCTAATTCTAGAATGTTCTCTCTGAGCTGACCTCATGCCAGCAGGGATTTCCCAAAAGCAGACGGATATTGGTTTTAAGATACAAGGAGAAGAATTCTGTCAGCAAAGGCTTCTGTTTCTTTAATTTTGTTTTGATTATTTACTCTTCATTTGTCCATCTGTGGTAATGGGGGGAGGTGAACCTGGCACATGCCAGACTAGAGTCCCACCCTACATTAATCTGCCAGAGAGCTTCAGTTAAATTGTGTCTTAACCCTCAAGTAAGAAAGTCACTCAGTATCATGTTATTCCAGCTCCTAGACCCTTCCTAAAAACATCCGAGAAAATTGCAAGTCTGGGTAGTCTGAGTCTTTGGTCTCGCAGTATTGTAGAGACGTGGATGCTGTGGTCCACTGCTCAGTCTTTGTTCAGCTCCTGCTATTTGAACATGGGCTGCCAACCCCCTGAGTCTTTCTCTACCTCCTGGTGCCCTTGCAGTCTTGACTAGGGAAGGTGCTTCATCAAATCCTGCAGGAAAAAAGGTGGTAGAACCGAATTGTGGTGAAATGGTAAATGAAAAGTGTTTAATGTCTAAGAAAAAATCTGTGAATTAAAACTGTAGTTAGGTCAATTTAAAATGAACAATATTAAGGCTGGAGAGATGACTAAGAAAAAAAAACCCAAGTTCTCTTCTCAGCAACCATATCTGGTGGCTCACAACCTTCTGTAATTCCAGTTTCAGGGGGATGCCTCTGGCCTCCAAGGATACCTGCAATCCAGTGCATGAACCTACACAGAGACATACATGCATGACTATAAATGAAACAAAAAGACCTAAAAGCTATGATAGCACTTGAAGATTAAATTACTTTTGGCAACATATGTGGAAATGCAGTACATGTACAATTTATAACGATTATCTGTGCTCCATGATACATGTAATTTTCACAAATTTTATGTGAGAAAGTTGGCTGATCAAATGGGCTTCAGAATCAACCTATGAACCATAATCTCATTCATAATTCCAGGGCTCCAAAGGCAGAGGGATACTCTCAATAATTTTGCCTTAATGAATATCTGATAATGACAATTTAATCTAAAAATGGCATAAGACTCAGTTTAGGGCATAGTGATCTTAAACAGATGATTGGGTTACTGCTTTTCTTTCTATTTTCTTTCTTGTCTTTCTCTTCCTTTCTTGCTGTTCTGTGACCAGAATCTAGAGCTTTGAGTATGGCAGGCAAATGCTATACCATTGAGCTGCATGCCCAGCACCAGGGCTTTGGTTGTTTTTGTGTTGGTCTCATAAGAACCATCACAACATGATACAGTACACAGAATACTGTTTGGATAGTTGGTTTAATTTTCAGTAGTCCTTCTCAGAAAGTGGAGTGTGATTAAAGCCAACTCTGTGCCACTTCCATGGCAACATTGAACCCTGCCTCAGTGTGTAAGAATTAGGAAGCACATTATCACATACCCAATAGTGCTGAATTGAAATTTCCTCCTAAAACTATACATATTTATGTGTGTGTGTGTGTGCTATAATAAATGTAATTAGCTTGTAGCTACCTAGCAAATTTTCCTTTAAAAATACTGTTAGATACTCTTTAAATTGAAAGATTATGTTTTTCCTTTTCTTGAAAGAAGGAAAAATATTTAATGTCTTTAAAAAATCTCTCTAGGAATATATATTTCTGAAAAATCAACTTCTAGATTTTTATACTTATACAGCTACCAAAATATGCTATACCTAAAGAGACATATATATTAAAATATACATGTACACATATATGATGTTTACATATATTTGATACTTAAAGAATTTTAAGATTCTAGGTGATTACACATTTTATAGGCAATGCAAGTTTTTGAAAACTTCCACACACTATGAGGGAAATACTTTTAAAAATTAATAGTGTTTATCCGTTTGACAAATGAATTTTAAAATATGAACAGAAAAGAAGAAAAATGGGATGTCTTCAACATGCATTGGATCTAAGGTTAACATAATTTCGAAACCAAGCAATTGCAGATTTGGCTCCTAAAACCATATTTTAATCCTGCTTCCCCCCCCTCCGGGCCCCAAGTCTGCCTTTGTACTCTGCTGAAATCCACCCTAGGGAGGTAGGCACCCCTGCCTGAGAGTAAAGGTTGAAAAGCCAGCCTCTAAGAACCTGGAAAATGCAGTGTCTCCCGAGTTTCGCTCTCCTCAGCGACAGCCCTCTAACAGGAGAATGCTAAAAAGAGAAAGTGGATAGAAGATTTTGAATCCTGAGTGCTTCATTTGAAATCTAGATGACTTGGTACTTGAGGCTTTCCTTTTCCTCTCCTCTCCCAGAAATGCTCTTGACAGTTAGAGATGTTGTTTTAAAATGTTCTAGAAAGGTGGAATGATTGTTGTTACAGAAGTCATACAAAATATACCTCTCTTTCTTCCCAAAAGAAAAGTCAGAATTGAACATATAATTTAGTGTCGATAGTGTTTACAAACAAGAATTTTAAAGTAAAATGAGCCCTTTGGTGTGGGGAGTGTGTGTGCATATGTGTGTGCATATGTGTATGTGTGCATGCATGTCAGGGGAGGCGGAGGGGGAAGGTTCTGAGGGGTCTCAGTTCACACTGCCCACTGCCAATAAGCTAGGGTAGAGCAGAGGCTGGGTGGAGGAGGCACACCTCCCACAGAGACCTCTGAACAGGCCTCATGTGTCCTACTGCCAGACAGATAGCATCATCCAGAAACACAAGGATCAGAAAAACAGACAGGAGGCCTGCCCTGCTCCTGGTGGTAGGTAATGTTTGAGATATCTGAAGAAATTCAGGGGCACACCCATTCTTCTGCTTTCGTTATTTTGTTTCCTTTGCTTCTAAGGAAATGGTGACCCAACTTAAAATTTTACTTGTTTTTTTTTTTTTTTTTTTGTTTCTTTTTTTTTTTTATTATTATTATTATTATTATTATTTTACAACACCATTCAGTTCAACATAATAGCCACAGAATCCCCTGTTCTCCCCCTCTCGCCCACCCCTCCCCCCAGCCCACCCCCCATTCCCACCTCCTCCAGATCAAGGTCTCCCCCGAGGACCGGGGTTGACCTGGTAGACTCAGTCCAGGCAGGTCCATTCCCCCCTCCCAGACCGAGCCAAGTGTCCCTGCATAAGTCCCAGGATTCAAACAGCCAACTCATGCAACGAGCCCAGGACCTGGCACCAATGCACAGCTGCCTCCCAAACAGATCAAGCCAACTGACTGTCTCACCCGTTCAGGTGGCCTGATCCAGTTGGGGGCCCCTCAGCCTTTGGTTCATAGATCCTGTGCTTCCATTCATTTGGTTATTTATCCCGGTGCTTTATCCAACCTTGGCTTCAACAATTCTCGCTCATATCAATCCTCTTCATACTCACTAATTAGACTCCCAGTGCTCCACCAGGGGCCCAGCCGTGGATGTCTGCCAAATTTTACTTGTTTTAAGGGGAAAGGATTAAAGTTCCAGTGGATGGAAAGAGTCCCAGTACTGCCCCCTCCACCCGTCTGGCCTGAAGAAGCCAGTCCCTGTGGCCGGGCTGTTCTTCATGCCATTGTTTCATTTGAAGCGGGGTACCTCACATGAGCGAAGTGACTAATCGCTGAGTTATTTTTCTTGTAGCGACTTTAGTGTTTTATGAGTCTCTCCACCTTATGTCTCATGAATTAACTTCACTCCGCCATCTGAAATAGCACAGTTTGATCAAATAAGTAAATTAATAAAGTTGAATTCGCTTCCACCAAGGCCGACCCCGACACCTTTCTCTCTGCTGTGCTTTTATTGCTCTTCCCAGCTGATATTTATAATCCAGCCATATGCGGTTATAAAGATTTATTATGAGCCTGTGGAATAAGTCCTGTGAATGTGTACAGTAAACGTCCAAGTTTGACTCTGTAAGCCTTGGAGATTTCTAACACGATGAAGCCATTTTGATCGCGAGCCAAGCAGCGCGCAGTTGGAGCGAAGCCTCGTATTGACAAAGGGTTTAGCTCTGTGCCTTAGACTATACTAAGCCTGTGTGTGGGTTCCCTAGAAATATTTGCAAAGCTCAGGTAGGTAGTTTTCTTCTTCCTCAACTCTGCTCATCTGAGAAGAGTTGAAGTTGGAGCATCTGCTGACCAAAAGTCAAAGTGGAAAATTTTAAAACCACAATGAAAGGTCTTTAAAGGCAAGACAGAGCCAACTCAGGATACAGTGAATGGGACATCTGTATGTCCATCTTAGCCATGCACAACTAATTATTGAGCAGGTCTTCTGAGCTGAAGGGGAGAGAGAAGCCTGTAGGCACCAGCTAGTACCAACTCCTCCCGCCTCCATAGCAGTGGACCGGTACAGGACTCTAGTCATTTCCTTCAATACACGTCCTTCCGTGTGTTAAGTTCCTCTTACCCTTAACATATGTGGGTGTTTTTTTTTCTTTCTCTTTTTTTTAAATGTGCATGTTATTCAAATGAATAGGTGACATGGGAAAGAGAAAGGTCTCTTACTTTCTCTGGGCTATTAGACCAAAATACTGTAAGTTGAGTGGTCCATAGACAACAGTAGAGTATTTTTCATAAGTCTAATGGTAAGAAATTCAAGCTCAAGACACAGCTTCAGTGTCTGCTGCTGCTTCTCCCTTACTGCTCTACAATGCTGCTTTCATGCTGTGTTTTCACACAACGAAAGCAAGAAATTAGTTTTCTCAAGGTCTTTTCTCAGTTGCAAGGGATTTATGCCCATGATGGAACTGTTGCCCCAACACCTCACTTCTGAATCTATCACCTTGGAAGTTTAGATTTCAACATATCAGTTCTGGGACGAGGGTACATTATACTTAAAATAAAACAAGAGAGTAGGCTATTTCCCAAAACTTTAAATGAGGTTGCTCAGCACCCAAGGAGTTTGACACATAGAAAACTTTTAAAATATTAGAAATTTTATTTGTCCTTTCCATCCAGGGGCATGGGACCACCTCCTGGGCATGGGATTTTCCACAGAAGAGCTTGAGGGATTGTCAGAGGTAGCCTGGGCTACAAACTGGCCTAAGCCAGTGCACCCAGGAATTTGGCTCACATATTTTGTGAGGGTGAGTATCTGGACTGGTGGGAAATCTCAGCAACGTCATCTTCTTTGCCTTTGATATTTTTCTTTGAGTGGTGTTAATAGCATGACACTCTGTTTTAAGTCTCTTGGACATCTGAATAAATGTCTGTTTGAAATAAAGTATGAAAATAAACCTATTGGTTGGTGGGAAAAGGAAATTTGGAAACAAGAGAAGTGCAAATCCATGTGTTCTCCGTAAGTGTCCAGAAGTGATGTCATTCACACCGTGGTCAGCCACCTATTGTTCATGACTGAGAATTGGGATGATGGAGACACACCTCGTTGCACTTCCTAAACCTTTACAGATCTCATCACTTGCACAAGTCCATCAGCACTTAGAAGCTGATCTCATTTGCAATGAATAATTTATGTCATTGATTCATATTTACTGATGCTTGGCTAAGTCAAGACAGGTAAGCTTTGATGACCAGAGAACACAGGGTTTTAGGAGGCAGGTGGTCCATGAAACAAAGGAACATGAGGGGAATGGTGGAGGAAGTCTAGTCTTAAAAAGTAGGGTTGATCTGATTATACAATGGTATATAAAGGTGCACAGGCAAAGGGGGCTGAGAGGTCTGGGGGAAGAAGAGTTAATCCAAAGCTAGCCCAAGAGCAGACAAGAGACTAGGCTGAGGGGAAGGAGAAGCTAAGGCTAAGTGGAGGCAGGTATTTAGTACTGCTTGTGCAGTGTTTGTGTTTGCTGGACAATACATACTCCATACAGCAGTCTGGTTCTGGTGTATTTCCAGTAGAAATTGTGCAAATGTTCACTAAAAGAATATAACAGAATGCTTGTAGCAATACCACATCTGCACTTGCTTGATGGTTTGCTCAGGCTACTATAAAAAAAGTACCAAAGACTGGGTGGCTTAATCCATTCAAATTTATTTTTTCAGTTATTGAGTGAGACTGGAAGGCTGAGATCAAGATATCAACAAAGTTGGTTTCTTCTAAGACCCCTCTTCTAGGCTTGTAAATGGATATCTCTTCTTTATCATCACATGACTCCCCTCCTCCCACGTGTGTGTGTGTGTGTGTGTGTGTGTGTGTGTGTGTGTGTGTGTCCCATTTTCTTATATTCTAGGATTCTATTAGGGTCCATCTAAATGACTTCATTTTACTTAATTAACATCTTTTTTAGAGGCCTATCTCAAAATACAGGTACATTGTGTGTATAGGGAGCTAGCACTTCAATATGGAGAATAAAGATACACCTTTGTAAAATAGAAGAATTGGTTGACAATGACTGGACTACAATAACAGGAAGCAGTGTTGGCAATCTCACACGAATTGAGTGATATGTCAGACCTAAGCAAGTATAGACAATTCTGTGTCCACGAAGGTCTAGAAGAACAGAAGTGTTCTACAGTGAGGTGAGTAGACAGCAGAATAGTGGCTTTTCTGGAGGGCGCTCAATTCTATCATTTCCTGGTGCTGGTATCTTCAGACGGGTGTTCTTCAGGCAGGTGTAATCTCTTTGCACAGAAATTCCAACCCATGTATTTAACAGGGCAGGGCATGTTTTCAGTGTTAATTATTGGTGGAAGTATTAAGGCAACTCCATGTAGTTAAAAGGGAGGTTTATTTTGTGGGATAACTTACAAGTGAAGGGATAGGTCACAGGGTCCGGGAAAGGTATAGCACAGTCCAGCGGTGTTCTCTGGAGAACTCTGTTTGGTCTACCTCCAGTGTCCAGGATCCAGGAACCAAGAGAGCTGGCACATCCGGATCTCAGGTCTTAAGGGCTCCTGTCTTGGCCCTGCCTCGTAGGTGTGACAGTTACCGGAAGCCTTAATGGAGTACTTCCAGGTCAAAGCTAGAACAGCTACCCACTACAGTTAATGTTACCAAATTTTATGATCCTAGAACAAGAATTATGATTATTAGGTTTTAAGTGGTAGATCAAACTATCAACAGAAGATGGGAAATTAACTGATGCACAGTGACACGTATAGTAGCTTTGTAGCAAGATAAAAGTGCTGCTAGAGGCCCTAAAAGGAAAACAAACTAGGAAGATGAAGGAGGCAGCTCTGCATGAAGACAATGATGAAAACTAACAGCTGGATTGATTAAAATTAAGGGTAAAAGTAGTGTGGCTTTCTGGTCTTGTTTCTGTTTCCTGGTGGTGCTGGGCAATGAATTCAGAGCCTTGTCTGCACTAGAGGAATGTGCTACACCAAGCTGCACACATAACCCCGTGAAGGGGCATTTCCAGAAGCTATGATGGTAAATAAAAAGAAAATAAGTAAACAAAGAATACCGCAGTAACCAAGTGCTGTGAGGATGAAACAATGGGAAGGAATACATTTCTTCCATGAGAAAGAATTAGTGCAATTCTGTCTAACTAATTCCATTAAACATTTGGGAATGAAGTCAGCCAATTGGTAAACCATGGGAAGCTTGAAGTCAGCCATGATGAGAAAGTTCATGTCACAGGAAGTGACAAAAATTGATTAGGAAGCCACCTACCGAGATAAGAAGCGTGTGTCTAGCTGTCTGATAAACATCTGTCTCAGCAAGTATGAAACTCATTTGGAGAAATAAGAAATGGCTGCATCAAATTTGATAACATTTTAGTAACTAATGGTGTTTTGTAAATGTCAACAAAACATTACATGTATTTTTCTTTGTAAAAATAGGAGTATACATTTTTTATAAACTGAATATATATGTAAGATTTGAATGAAATGTATGCCAGATGTTAAAAATAGCGAGGGGGTGGGGGGAATGGTCTTGGCTAACTTCGCTCTCAAGAACGCTCACCTGAGACATTTTTCTGTCCCCATCATCTTCCCTCTACTGTGGTGGCAGCCACTCACCAGGTAATTCGAAGTGAGGCAAAGCACACCAGCCGATGCCATCCCCTTCCCTTTCTCCCTGGCTACTGTGGACTGGATTTTCTGCTCCAGCTTTCTGCTTGGGAGCCTGGCCCAGGTCTTCTGATTCCTTTTATTCCATTCCTAAACTGAACAGGTCGCGGGTGCCCCCAACAGCCCTCCCCTCCAGGCTTCTGAGTTTCTGAGTAGGGTCAGAGAGCCGACCCCCGCTGTGCTCCTGAAGTTTATACACGAGTGTGTGAGCTTGTCTGAGAAACTCCCGCCCACATGGGGTCTGTTCCCATGGAGTCTATTCTAAACCTGAAGTATATTAGTTGTGTGAGACACATTAGAAAAATAAATGATTCTGGGTGCCCTGGCCTTGGAATTTCCTTTATGATATTTGTTTTTGAAAGGCGAAGAGTAGCGGTAAGCAGAGTTGGTAGGGCCACAGGGCCTGGACTTTATTTTCAGCTGCGCTTTGCTCTGAGAGCCGCACCATTTAGAGGGCATGGTTTGCCTTCACCGAGCCTCAGTCTCTTTCTGTTTGGAGCTCGGGGACGGGGGCTGGGGCGGGGGGACCATACCTCCTGTGCAGACCAACACTGGGCCAGAGCTCAGGCCTGTAAGATGTGTCCTACGGAGCTCTGTGCAGATCAGTCTCCCGCAGTGGATTCTGTAGTTAGCACTGGGAGCCAGGAAGCAGAGCGTGCTAAAGGAGCTTGCACTCTCAAAGTTTGAAAAGACGCTGGAAAATGACCCGGTCCATCCGTTCCCTTATTCTACACTCGGGAAACCTAGGCAGGGGCCATCATCAGAACAAAAGAATGTTTTTCCTTCTTTTCATTGGTGTGTGTGTGTGTGTGTGTGTATGTGTGTGTGTGTGTGTGTGTGGAGAGAGAGAGAGAGACAGACAGACAGACAGACAGACAGACAGAGACAGAAAGAGGTGGGTGGGGCATGTATACACTATGGTTTGTGTGGAGGTCAGAGGACAACTGTAGAGTCTGCTCTTTGCTTCCATCTTTATGTTGATACAGGGATGGAACCGAAGAGATTGACTCCACTGAACCACCTCATCTGCCCAAAGGAAAGGGGCATGGGGGTGGTTTTGTTGTTTGTTTGTTTGTTTGTTTGTTTTTGTGTATGGGGGGGTTGGGGCAATGTTTGTTCATTCCTTTTGTTTTGTTTGTCAAAACTAAGTTAAAGCTAGGCACGGCAGCTCACGTTTGTAATCCCAGCTGGATGAAACCGTCGCAGGACTGCTACCAGTTCAAGTTCAGCCTGGGCTACAATGAGACCCTGTCTCAAAAATCCAAACAAAACCAAACTCTACAAATAGGACACAGCCCATTGTACCTGGTGTCAGTTGTTCCTGCTTCACTTTGTAGAGACTTCTTAAAATGATCAGGGCTAGCAAACATGAACAGATTTTGGTCAGGTAGACTGTTTTCTAAATGTCACGTCACACACAGGTCAAGGAAAAGTTGCTTGATTCCTAAATGTTTCTGAGGTGGACTAATTTGATCCAAGTCGGTTACAAACGAAACCTGCAATGTTCTACCTATTTTAAATTAGAATTTTAATTGTAAAGCTGAGGTGAAATGTAGGTGGGCATTTGAATTTAAAAGCCCAAGAGAAAAGACACTGAAGAACTGAAAGATAAACATTTGGCTTTTCAAAGGGAAAGAAGTCTTCTTTCTATTTTACAACCAAGCATGACTGGAAGATGAATGACACTTTTTGTTAGTGTCATGCTTTTCAAATGACATAAAAACCAGGTTTTGCATGAGAGGCTCTGGGGAAGCAGCCATTGTCAACATCTGTGCCCGATTCTGCAGCACATTGTGTCCTCCACTTTCACTGGCTTCCTCTAGAACCCAACCCGGGTGCCCAGAGTGCCCAGAGGTCTAGATGCAATTTGACTCTGAACTATTAAGTTGCCACCACCCTAGGAAGCGACCCTTCTTGCCCCCATACTCCACCCAGACCACCCCCAGCACAGGCTGAATCACTCTGCTGTTGAACAAGGTGGGGAGCTCATCAGTTCCAAGAAGTCTTCATTTCTTTCCAACTTCCATCACTTAAAAAGGCTAAATTTAAATGCTTTTTAATTTTCATTTTATGTGCATGGGTGTTTTTTCCTGTATATATGTCTGTGTGCTACATGCTTGCCTGGTGTCTGGGAAAGCCAAAAGAGGACGTCAGATCCTCTGGAAATAACTAACTCCCATAACTTTTGTCTATCTTTCATAAATTATTGTTGTAAATCTATTTCTAATTAAATACTAACTTCATTAAGATCCTAAGTGATAAGATCAGTTAATTTTTTCCAAAGATGGGTAAAAAAATCAATGAAAGGAGAAAATAAATGTTACCTGAGTAAAATCTGTTTAAAAGTTGTTATACTTCATCATGGTTGTGCCGTACTTTACAGGGATCCCCAAGCATGTTTTACACACACACACACACACACACACACACACACACACACACACACACACACACACACTGTGCTTACACACATTGGTTTTAATTGGTTTTACTATATATTAATCTGAGAGGGAAAGCGATCAAATCCTTACATGCTAGGAAAATTCAGAATTAAACGTTCTTTTCTAGATATTGTTGCATGGATTCATGAAAGCTACCCATCCTTTATCACATAAGGCTTGGAAGGATTACTAACATGGAAACTTCAGATCAGATCAATGGCCTGTGTGAGTGAAAGAGTGTTTGTGACTGCTTGGTCTAGGTGTAGGTGCCAGCATAGCTGCTCTAGGGTCACATGGCCCTAGGGCCCGCAAAGGACTGCTACCCTGCTAGGACAGCTCCTGGGGAAACCTGTGTGCCTAGGCAGGTTTTCTTGTACCCTTTCCCTGCGATCATGTGGATGTTTCTTTGCAGGAACTTCTTTGTGAGGACTTGGTTTCAAACAGATGAAAAACAAGTAATTTGATCTCCTTCAACAGAATAAGTCACTTCCCACACTCAGGGTTAAACAAGGAGTTGTTTTCTTTTAGCTCCAAGGCTAGAATGACATATCTGATGGGTGCCTGAGCCAAAAAACCAAAAGGCAATTCGACGAAGACAATGCAAAGAAGAATGGGTGGCTGATGCTGGGGAGTACCTGGCCATGCTGTTCTACACTCACTCTCTGTTTGATCACCCAACAGAGGATGCTTTGTCTTTGCCATTATCTTTCCCATATGCCTAGGAAACATTTGAGTCACAGTGCACACAAGATATTCACAAAGACCTGGTAGCACACACAGTTTCTCCTGGATCCTTACTTCAAATGGCTGCAGGTGGAAGATTACTGGCAGGTGGGGTCTCTTGTTAGCAGCTTCCTTCTTGATCATAAGGCCAGTTAGAAGCAATGCCAGACAGGAAGGCATGGGTGATGATTTTTTTCAAGTGAGGTCTGTGCTCCTCCCACAGTTCTACAGAGAAACTGAGTGCCCATGACCCCCAGTGCATTGTGGGAGACATTTTCTGCTTTCCTGGTTGTCTCTCAGGATCTCTTTCCAGGACAAAGAATTTGGGGGATCATGCCCCATTTTAATTACTTGAACTTGAATACTACCTTCCAGGTAGATGTCTTGAGGAACAGATAGAGTTATGTGTTGAGATATATACATGGTTAACACATATATACACTGATGCATATTTTTGTGCATGTGCACTCCTGTGTGTAGAAGTACACACACACACACACACACACACACACACACACACACACACACATACACACACACACATACACACACCTTCTCTCTTGTACACAGTCTTCCTGCTTGCCCATTCCCACAGGTTCCAGAATTTGCCTCAGAAACAGTTTCCAGTGCTGTGATCTATCCCTCAAAGCCTGTGTGTCTGGGGCTGGGTTTCTTTTCTTCCTTCTTTGAAGGCATAGTGTTAATGGTGACTGCAGAAATCAGCCTTTGCAGTTAGAAGTCCAAATGTTGGTGTCTGTAGCAGTAATATGTAAATGGGTCTGGTTTTTCTTCTAGGATACGTGACCTTTTGCTTCCAGTGTAAAGATAACTAGCTTTGAATGCAAAATATTCACATCTTGCAGGCTGTGTCCCACAGCAGCCAGGGAGCATCCCTTCCTGCAGGGTGCCAAAAGATGGGTGCTGAGATAAAAGACTGGGGGAGGGAAGGGAACAAAGGGGAGTCAACAGATTGCACACAATGCTGCAAGAATCTCCTCTAGGAGAGTTCTTAAGGAGAGAAGAATGGCAGGTGCTAGGACACACCCCCACTGGCTCTGCTTTGAACTGGGGTAGCAGAGATTAAATTGTTAATCAGAAACATGGCCAGGAGTGTTGATTTCTACCATCCTGCTGTGCTTGCCTTGTGGCATGATAAACCACATCAGGATTTAAAAAAAAAAAAATGACCCTCACTACCACCACTCCCCACATACAATAGTGTTTGAAAGTGTTTAAATCTGTTGAAGGATTTCTAAGTATCAGGCAGAGGGATAAAGTCCACTGATGACAGATGACTCAGAGATTCCTCATAAGACACACCCAGGGCATCTGCGTTGCCCACTCCCTTTCCCCATCTACCTGGCATCCTCTCCAGTGCCCATCAGAAGTGGGTACAGTGACTGGGATGTGCTATGGGGTGTGCAAAGCTGAAAAAGACAAGCCCTGGTTTCTGGAAGAGTCAGCATCATTTAATAGTTGAAATGTGGCAAATATTCAGTGCCTGCCAATACTCAATCTTAGGTCTTGTGATGTCAAGTTTAGTGTCTTTTCCTTTACCCATCTCACTAGCAGAGAGTTCATTTTCCACTTCCTACTTGCCAAGATTCTTTTTTATTTCTCAGTCTCTCCCTACCCCACATCCCAGTTTCACAAAGTACTTAGCCCTGGTGACACAGCCATCTGTTATTCGGCAAGATGCACTATGGTGAGTACTTTCCACCCTATGACACCACACAGAAGACCACACCCAGCTGCTGTCCTTGTAGACCATTCACTAATTAATACCCATTGTGTTCTGGATACTCAACTGACTGTGCAGGTCTTCAGAAACAAATGTGAGGGATGTGGTCCTGACACACACAGCAAAGATTAAACAAAAAATGATATTGGTGAGTTCTTAACTACAATTACAATGTCATGAGGAGGGACACAAAGGGGGAAAAAAAAATCCAGAAACTGATTTGCTTTGGGAGACCTGGAAAGCCACCAAAAGGAAGTGAGATGAAAGAAGACATTATTAGTTTGATTGGGAAAAGATATGCCAATCAAAGAGGGGGTTGTGCCCTCTCACCCAGTAGTCATCACCTGGTGGCCCATGCCCACCAGGAAAGGAAGCGTCTAGGAGCAGGTTCCTGCCCAGGCTGCCTAAGACTTGTTTCAGTAGAGTTACTGGGGCAGACTTCAACATCCGTACTTTTCAGGCTCCCTGTGGACAGGAAATGAGGCCAACCCAGTACCAGGGCAGGATGATACCAGAATTGATGGTAAAGC
Source organism: Peromyscus maniculatus bairdii (assembly GCF_049852395.1). Taxonomy (NCBI): domain Eukaryota; kingdom Metazoa; phylum Chordata; class Mammalia; order Rodentia; family Cricetidae; genus Peromyscus; species Peromyscus maniculatus. The sequence goes on from NC_134855.1 coordinate 125,949,838, forward strand.
TGACAAGATATGAACAGTCAGGAAACACCAGGAGGTGACAAGTGTCGGGATCCGGAATGAGGTGGGCAAAGAGGGGATAGGGAGATGGGGTAATGAGAACTAAGTCTGAGACCTAGGCATGATTCATGTCCTGTTGGTAAGTTTATTTAGCATCCTGTGTTATGAAAACTGAGTGAGTTCTCAGAAGATGTTCACTGGATGCCATGACAAATAGTCCCGCTCAAGGTGGCCAGCATACTGGCCTTGCAGCCTGGAAACAGGAATTGACTTCAATTACCTCCAAAGTGGAAAGAAAAAAGAACTCTTATATCCTGACTCTAAAATTCTCTCTTCACCCTGTGAGTCAGTACATAAACTTTAATTCAGACATTGGCAGGACTGTCAGCAGCTCATACGTCATGAGTGGAGAGTCTCTGTGGTTCTGTGTACCCAGGAGCAGGCTGCGGCTGCTGCCATTCATGGAGGTCAGGATTTCCTTTAGTTGTAGAAACCCCAGAGATAAGGTCTTCCTCCAGGCCTGGGAATAAAAAAAACCAAGATACATTACTCAGCCTCGGCTTCTATTTGGGGGTTGAGCAATCTAGGCCAAATTTTTCATCCTTTTTCTTGCTTTTAGCATCATGCAGATATCTTCACACACCTAGTGAAGAGTGCAACACCAGACCATTTGATGCCCTAGATGGATCTTGTAGAAAGCATCCCTGCTGGCTGCCCAGCATTCAATGGACCAGGCTGGGAGAACCCACAGAATATTAGCCTTAATTATTGTGAACTCAACAGCTATATGGCGCTAACATTACAAACTTGTCTTCCTCTGCTCTTTAGTCAGTAGTCTGGTTCTCAATGGGACTCATGTCTGAATGAATAGACTAGGATAAAATGGAGGGCCTTAGGTAAAATGGGGGACTTGAGTGGGATGTGGTGAAATGGAGAGTCTGAGCTGAAGGCAGCAGAGAATGACAGGACGGGACTGAGGCTTGGCCAATATCCCCATAAAGAACACAAACCCTTTACCACAAGACTCCAGCCTCCCTTTTCTCTCTCTTTTTCTAGTTGCCTTTGTGATTCCACCTCATAGAGGAATTCAAGCGAAGCATACACTGCCTATTAGAGTAAAACTCAGCCCACACGGTTAATGAATTGAATTCATATCACCAAATCTGACACTTCTAAACTCAAAACAGACCTACCTGTCAGGCCCCAGTTTAACTTACCTTGTTAGAGGATGATAGAGGGAAGGTATGAACTCCAGATTGTGTGCACTAAGACACTAGACCTCACGGCTAGGATATGAAGTATTTCCCACACTTTCGGGTGCTAGATGCTTGGTCTCCAGAAGGCTGTGCTTTGAAGGAAGTTGGGGAAACATTAGCTGAAAGATGTAGGTCACTAGGGGCAGGGCCTCTAAAAGTTATACCTGATTCTCACCCCAGTCCCTGCACCACGCTTCCTGTCTGCTCTCTGCCATATTCTCCCACCACCAGGAGGGTGTGTATTACAATGGGCTCAGAATCAACAGAGCCAAGCACTGTGGATAGAAACTTCTGGAAGTGTAAATAAATCTTTCTTTCCTTAAGTTATTTATATCAGGTATTTGTCATAATGACAAAAACCTAACATACTAGCTGAAGAAATCACCAATAAAACCACCCTAAAATATCCTTAAATGTGAAATGGGATTGCTATTGTAAAACGATACTGAAGAAAAACATAATCATTTTTGAGATTTTGAAAAATCTCATTATATCTGAAATGACTTTGGTTTGGTGTTATATAGTTTATGAGCCTGAAAATGAAATTACAGGACATAAAATTTTAAAAAAAATCTTAGTATCATATAACCAGGAAACTTGGGATGTGAAGGGATTGTTCATGTGTTACATTTGAGTCTACAAACAGCGGATTATGGCTGGCCTGTGGGAAGGAAGTCGGAGTTCATATTTGCTCCTGTCACCTTGTCCAACTGCAACGGTCCTTCTGCCAGTCGGCATCCGTGGCGTGGGGTTCCTGCTGCCCTTCCACTAATTCTTCTTGACTGAGGGCGAGCCCTGTGTGGAGCGAGTGCTCTCTTTGTCCTGTGGACTCATGAGAGTGTCTCCGTGGTGCTGAGGCATCGGCATATCTGCCAACAAAGAGAATCTCTGCTGTCTTCATGTAAGGCGTAAAACATGAACACCTCCCTGTCCGTTCCTCTGCACCCACCAACGAGGAAAAGCATCTTCAGCTTGGGGCTTTGGTGAAAAGCCTAGGGACAAATGCCAACTCTTATGGTTCCTGGATGTTTGACCTTAGACAAGTCATTCCCTAAACTCCAGTTTCCTGTGCTAAAAAATGGAGGTAAACCTCTAGTCAAGTGATAGAAAAACCTGGACTCCCTCACTAAAACCTCCTCTCACTAAAGACTGTTTGGCTCCTATTACTCATTCTTTCTCAAATGACACCCTTGATCTCTTTTATCGTGATCACTGGCATTATACTGTATTTTCATGTTGCTAACAGTTAAAGCTAAGCCCAGGAGCGCTGTATGGTCTCTCTTGGGGCAAGGTGGCTTAATAAATCCTAGAGAGCCAGTCTAGGGGCTAGAGAGATGACTTAGCCATTAAAGGCTAGGCTCACAACCAAAAATATAAGAATAGTCAAAGCTTTTGAAGAGGACCCAGGTTCAGCTCCCAGAATCTATATGGGCACTCACAATGCTCTGTAACTCCAGTTCCAGAGCATCTGATGCTCTCTTCTGGCCTCAGTGGGCACTATATGCATGTAGTGCACATATAGGCATGTATCCAAAACACGCATCCACACAAATGTAAATGTTTTTGAAAGAACCTGTTTGATGCAAGGTTAGTAATGTGATTTGAATATCTCTCATTCAAAATGTTTCAGTTTGTAGTTTTTCATATTTTACAATAATTTTATTAACTTTACTGGTTTAGCACTGCCAGGCTAAAAACCTGAAATCTGAATGCTCCAGAAACATTTTTTTTGGCTTAAGGGGTGGGGAGGAGGGTGATGTCCGAAAGGAAGGGAGATGAGGAAACATGAGCTTATGAATAGAAACTGACCTATACTGAAGAAGGTTAATAAGTGCAATAGAAAAGAATTCTGGAGATATTGGTCAGGCCAAATTGTCAGGGCCATCAGAGGTGAATTAGAGTTCAGAATTCAAGTCCATAGGAAACTGGGAACTATAAGGAGTGTTTAACAGTGGTTTCCAAGACAACAAGAAGAGATCCAGCTTGTGGGCATAAAGGAGCTGTGTAGACACAGTAAAGGTGTTAAGTATTATGTGTTAAGGGTCTGCACTTAAGGGAGAGAAGAAAGCATGGGCGAGGGGCAGAGCATTCAGGTAGTCGCTGGTGAAATTTTGATGATTCCCCAGGTACTTGTGTATGCACCTTCTGATCCCGTGCCCCTGCACGTGGAGTGGGACACTAACTCTAAATGGGTATTTATCCTGTGATTGAGTTACATTTTGCAAGGCTGCCCCTTGGCACACTCCTGAACGGGTTTTCCTTCAGCTTATGGGAGTAGAGGAACCCCACGAGGTGACCGCTAGCTGCTGAGAGTGGTCCTGCCTACAGCAGGAACACCATACATGGTGTTAATTGTGGTTCTGTGATCCATGCTCCTGCTTCCTGGATGCTGCAGCTTCTCTCCTCAGTTCTCTCAGGCACACATGTGATCACAGAGAGTCGCACGATTGAGTTTTCTTTGGTTAAGGTATTTGGAGCAGATGTCAGTGTCCCACCCTGGCCTGGACTGACACCAAATCCAGTCACACCAAGATGTAAGGTAAGCAGGGATCTCAACTCACAAACTTAGGAAAGAAAATCAAGTTCTGTAATTTTATTTTCTTTTTTCACTTAAGTTAAATCAGACTGTGGTTGGCTGGCAGGAAATACAGCATCAGCCATTAGTGGGCTAGCTTTGTACCCTAAGGTCTGTTTGAGAATGTAGGTGTCTTAGATGAGCTCAGCAAAATACTTTGAAGAACCCCTCCATCTTCGGGCAACACTGGTTACTTCAGTGAGATACCCTGTCAGTTCACATGTTCCCAGAAAGTAGGCAGGTATGGATGGATATGCTTGGAATTCAGACACCTTGAACCCCATACCTTAGCACCCACCTCTTGAGTTACCCCCCCCCATAATCATGTTCTGGCTTTCTGTTACAGTTTTTTATCATGAACATCCCCCAAACTCATGCATTAAATGCTTGTTTCCAAGCCCATGTTACTATGAAACACAGTGGAATATTTAAGAGGTGGGGATAAGTAGATTATTAGGAACCTGATATCAAAGGGGATCGTGAGACTGATTCTTTAGTAATCTCTCTCTCCCCATCCCTGTCTCCCTCCCTCTCTCTCCAAGGCTGTGATCCACTACCTACTTCCTGTCATAATGTGCTGTATTTCCACAGGGCCCATAGACTAAAATGCCTAAAACTGTGAGTGGAGAGACACCTTCCATCTTTTCCAGTTGTCTTAAGTATCTTTCTACTGACAGAAAGCTGACAAATGTATCTGCACAGGTATCTGGCCCTAAAAGGGAGTGGGTGGCAGTCCTCCCTTTCTGAATCCCTGGACTCAATTAGACACTCACTTGGAGTCCTGCTACTGCAACTTCAGGAGAGATAAAGAGATCAGAATGCCTCACTGACCAGGGTAAGTGCAGAAAACACTTAAGGAACAAACACGGAGATGGTTCAAAGCTCAGCTTATAGATCAGGATTAAGCTGAGATCACTGAGTGGAAACCCACACTTTTTTGACAGTGTTGGTAGAGCCCCGTCTCCCTTCCTTGGAAGCAGATATCTAGTGAGGAAAAGAGCAGTTGATATGAAAAGGTCCCCCCAAGGGCAGGACACCCTGTAAATCCCCAGCTTGTTTCATGGAAAAAGCCCAGGGAGGTCATGAGTTAGCCACAAAGAGTTTCCTCTCTGTCTTCAAGAAAGGGTCAATTCAGACTTGATGTAAGGATCATTTAGTGAAACTAACTGAAGATATGCTTATTTTATGTAACTCAGTACTTTTTGCCATATGGTTTATTTAATGTTCTTTCAAGTGGAAGAAAAGTAACAAATGATATTTCAGAAAGATGATTTCCATGTTTTAAAGTTGTATGATGGTTAAAAGTTTCTTGTCTTAGTCCGGAAAGTAAACACCAGTCCAATCACATAAGAATCTCCCTTCAACACAGCCACAGAGGGCTGAACAGCATAGATCTGTGTGCCTGCCATTCATGAGATTTCTTTTCCTTTCTGAGGTACTGGGGATTGAAAAGAACCTCTCTCCTCCCTTGATGTTTACAAACCAGCCTAACCTGTTGCTATGATTCAACTCCAATCCCATCTCTTAAGCTTTTTTATTTTTAATTATTTATTAATTTGTGTGTGTGTGTGTGTGTGTGTGTGTGTGTGTGTGTGTGTGTGTGTGTGTGCACCAGAGTGCCCTTGCAGAGGTTCTGGGAACTGAATTGGTCCTCTGGAAGAGCAAGAATTCCTCTTAATCACCATACCTCCTCTCAAGCTTCTTAATCAGCTCCAGTGGTATTTAAAGTAACCCTGACCCTGCTGAGGTTCCTGTAATGCTTTCTTTGTCAACTTGGCAGTCAGCTGTGCATACACACCTGGACATCCCTAGCATCTCTGAGGGATACTGCTCCCTACTGTCTCTTCTTGGACTTTCTCTGAGGACCAATGGTGCTTCAATAAATCATCCCTTTCGCTAATTTGCCTTTTTTCTCCTAAAAACTTGAATAGTTTGGGAATATTTAGCATCTCTCAGCCCCTAGAGCTTTAACTTCTGGGGAGAGAGGGTCTATGTACAGTGATGTGGATAACCTCAGGTAGATTATCTGGTCCCATGTCCAACAATCTGCCAGGCTGGAAGATGCCTTTCCAGATAGGCTAATTCCCTAGAAAAATCAGAAACAACATTCTGGGGTTTTTTTTTTTAATGTTATTGTTGTTTTGTTTTGTTTACTCTTTACTCTTTGGGGGCCTGCCACCCAGCTCCCAAATAAACCACAGGGAGTTTTATTCTTTCTTATAAGTGCCCAACCTTAGCTTGGCTTGTTTCTTGCCAACTTTTCTTAAATTATCCTGTCTACCTTTTGCCTCTGGGCTTATACTTTTCTCTATTTCTGTATACTTTTCTTTACTTCTTACTCCATGTCTTTCTGTGTAGCTGGGTGGTTGACCCCTCAAGTCCACCCATCCTTCTCTTTCTTTCAATTCTAACTCTCCTCCACATTTCTCCTCCTATTTATTCTCTCTTCCTGCCAGCCCCAAATATCCTTTCTCCTGCCTTGCTATCGGCCATTCATCTCTTCATTCGACCAATCCGGTGTTTTAGACAGGCAAAGTGACACAGCTTCACAGAGTTAAACAAGTACAACATCAAAGAAATCAACACATTTTTGCATCATTAAACAAATATTCCATGGCATAAACAAATGTAACACATCTTCAGCTAATATTCTACAACAATTCTTCCTACCCACTGGGAATTTAGGTACCTGCAGAGAAGCCCACGTGGAAGTTCTTCCCATCTCCCAGAGCTCAATGAGTAACTGAAGCCAGGTATGAAGAGAAGTGCTGTCTGCAGAAACCACCAGTCAGATCAGAGGAGGAGGTGGAATGAAGCAGATAACGAAGAGGCCGAGATTGTCTGAGGAGGGCTGACCAAGGCTGTATGGCTGTCACTGGCATGGTGGCAGTTGCTCAGAAGACTGCTGGGCCCCCTGCACACATGTGCAGCAGAGACAACTTCACCACAGCTGAGATTTGTCCCTGTAGGGAAAGGGCTCTGGGGGCTGTAAATGGACTTCCCAGCTGTTAATATTCACTAAGGGTGGGAGATGGTGTCAGGGTACCCACACCCTGCACAGTTTGGACGTGGAAATCTGACTGGGACAGTAAGGGAATTAAGAAAGAACAGTCACACAGCTGTACCTACAGAAAAGCGGGGCCAGGTGAGTTGGGCACACTCTGATGGAGTGGCACCAACTGTCACCAACGACGTAGACTCTTAGCTCATAATTATTATGTACAGCACAGGGGGTGGGAGCAGAGTAGAGTTAGCTAATCTTGGTGCAAAGTGTTTGCAAGCAGTCTCAGGCTGCAAACATCTAGGAGGAGGAAGCGCTAGTTTTTGTACATGGTAGACAATCACTCAGAGGAAGGTTTTACCTTGCTGAGCCAGGCAAGGGGTAAAGGGGCTCTACCAATTTCCCATGGGTCTGAGGCCTTGTTTCTTGACATATCAAACAATACATATTCTCTAGGGACTTCACTCAATCTTCACACATTCACTCAAAGCTTCCTTGGCTTCCCACCAGACTGCCATCTTGTTCTGATACATGTCCTTTCCATTAACTGTGACTTCCCTTTTATGTATACATAAGGTGGGATCGCATATATGCAGGCAGAGAAGTTGTGTTTGACTTTGGTTTCCACTATGCTACTGGTTCTTAAGTTGCTAGAAAGTTTCTGCCTCCTTTGTAACGCATGGGTTAAACAGAAAATAACAAATAGGTCAAGTATTTAGTAACTGGATCTCTAATTCCACATTAAATTAAGCACAGAACCTGCAGTTCCATAGAACAAGTGTTAAGTGTTTTTAAATTTTTACGGGAGAAAAGTGACCATTGAGAAAAGTCTATTAATTTGATTTTATGTGACCTAGCAAAAAAAAAAAAAATGATCACCTTCTGAAACTAAATACCCCAAGTTCTGTGTCCCCAGGAGGTAGAGTCTGAGAGACTAACCCTCAATAGGTCACAGTTTGTGATCATAGCTGGAGAAAAGCCTTGGAGGGAGACCCCCACACAATACACTAAGCTTTCTCCAGCAGCATGACTCAGGCCTTGCTGGCCCTGCTGCAAATGCCTAAGCAGAAAAGTAGGAAATGATTTGATCATTTCCTTTTTGTTGAGATGGGGGGAGGGGTCTCATACTGAAGCTCAGGCTAGTCTGGAACTCATTATGCAGCCCAGGCTAGCCTTGATTTGAGGCAATCCTCCAGCCTCAACCTTCTAAGTATTGGGATTACAGATTCCAGCCATTGATAATTGGATACCTAGAACCCAAGCTTCATAAACCTTTACAACACATAAATAAGGCAAACATTTTTTTTTGTTTTTTTTTTTGTTGTTGTTTTTTTCAAGATAGGGTTTCTTTGTGTAGCTTTGCGCCTTTCCTGGAACTCACTTGGTAGACCAGGCTGGCCTCGAACTCACAGAGATCCGCCTGCCTCTGCCTCCCGAGTGCTGGGATTAAAGGCGTGCGCCACCACCGCCAGGCTCAAAGGCAAACATTTTTAAACGAACTGCATGTCAATGCTCTCTAGTAGATCTTCACTTACAAACACCATTTACATCTCTAATTATTTAGACACTTTTCTCAGTGTACAGCCTACAGGACATTTTTTCCTTCCCCCTTCTTATGTTAATTAATTCACAGCAGCAGGAGTGTTTCTAGAACACAATCATTCCAGTATGTGCAGTGAATAACTCTAGATCCATTCAAAACTTCAGAATCTTACATGGTTCTGTGGAGTTAGTGTATTGCCAGGAAGTTAACAACTTCATGAGCTTGCCATGTTGATGGCACCATCTCTGCCCTTTCCAAGAGTGTCTCAATACATACAGACCCTAGTTCATCTGTTCAGTGCCCTATTGACAGGCTTCTGCATGATGTCTGATTGTTTTTGTCTCAAAAGCATATATAAATGACCATATGTGTGTGTATGTATATATGTGTGTGTGTGTCTTTAAGTGTTGTTGTTCTTCTTGAACAACTTCTAAATGTGGAGTGACTGATTACAGATCATTGATAGACCTTTCTTGTCTTTTTACCCATTGTTCTATGTGTAGAGTTAATTTGGACTACCCTTTTCCCACCCAGCAGGCACACAGGATACCCTGGAGACTCTGAGAATGTCTCGACCTGAACAGTGGGAGGATGTAAGATGACTGTGCCCTTTCCATAAAGACATGATAACTTGTGTGTGTGGTACAGGGGATAGAACCCATGACCTCAAGCATGCTAGGTACTAGGCAATGACTCTGCTATTTAGTTTCACCCTAGGTCCCAGACATCATTAAGGTGATAGATGGGTCCTGATTTGATCATAATGTAATATATACATGGATCAAAGCATCACACTGTGCCCCATAGGCACGTCCAATTACTATGTATGTCAGAAGTAAGTTCTAAAAATCAGAAGAAAGACAGCAATTATAACAATGTACCACCTCTGCACTATTACCCCTACTTCTGCCATACTCAGAGATGGTCCCAGGTGAATCACTTCCGCACCATTCTCTCCATGAAAGAATCCCTCAAAGGAGAGATTTCAGGGAGTTTTCACAGCACTAAAAGTGAGCTTCCCCCGCAGGTTCCTGGTGGAATTGGCTCACATACCAGGCCTGCCTAGCCCCAGTACTTTCCACTTCCTATATCCATTCCTTCATCCAACCTCCACATGCTATGGCATCTGTCTTAGGCTCTGGGGCCACAGCAGTAGGTCAGAATTAGTTCCTGGACCTAGGTTTCCTGTTCTCCTTTCCTAGAGAGAAAAGTTAGAAGACAATTAGGATGCCAAGTAAGTGAAGTATAAGGGAGACACAGCATCATTTAGAGAGGCAGGGAAGGAGTGGAGATCATCTGGAGGACCCAGAATGTCAGCAGAAAGATGACATTTTGTTATCTAAAGAGAAATGTTTTTACCCATGAAAGAAGCATGAAGAAAACTGAAGCCCAATAGAAACACAGAGCAAACCAAGGAACCCTATGGCATTCTAGACTATAAACATTCATATAAGAGTCAGGTATGATGACACATCCCCAATCCAAGCCCTGGACAGATGGAGATATGAAGATCTGGGGCTCAAGGATAACCTCTACTACACTGTGAGGTTCAGGCCAGCCTGGGCTATGTTCCTGAGACCCCGTTTCTTAAAAACACAAAAACACAAACCAATCAATCAATCAATAAAAATTCAAATTGAAGAGACATATATACAACGGGGTCATAGTTCACATGCATGCTTTCCTTTGATCTGGCTTTCCAGGCAGCAGTTGTTTATATCACAGTTAACACATAACACTTTAAAAATTAAAATGATTGCATTATGGCTTTTAGGCTAGACTCTCCTCTCTCACCTTTTCACATACTTTACCTTGAGCTGATTTTTGGAGCAGTTTCTTTCTCTCTTAAAGAAAATTTGGTATTGATCATTGGATTTCTGAATACACTGTCATAAAATCAAATCTGGAATCCAGCTCATAGAAGCTCTTGTTCCGTCTGGTCCTACTAATGTTATAGGTAGGAATACTGAAAGGAGAGATACAGTTTCTTGCAGAATGTTCTAGATTTCAAAACACTGAACTAGGAACCCTTCTCAGCTGCTTGACTACTGGTGACCTCTATTGGCCACATGCGGTACTGCACCAAAAGCTCCTTGGAAGGTTGAGAACTGGTTATTTGCGGTTCATCCAATGGCGGCTGGGGAATTCCTGAGGAGTTTGAAAAGGTGCTAAATTGTCTCTTGATTAGAGAGTGGCATGGCGTAGATCCATGCGTTATGCTTCAGATGGAACCTCTTAGTCCTTGGCTGGAGCCAACGCTGATTATTTTCGCAGATGCATGATATTGTGTATTGCGTACAGATACACACTGAACGGGCCCCATGAACTCATCCGCTAGTGAGATCAAAGCTTATATTAATTCTGTGGCTTGAGACCCCCTACTTCTTTGCAGCCAAGCATCAGCAGTTAAGCTCCAGAAATGCCTTGGACAATCCAATGCCAAAATGATACTGGCAGTCAGAAATCCTTCAAGTTCAAAAGGACATTGGTGCTTAAGTCAACACGAAGCCTGGAGGAAACAAGGCAGCTAGCCATTTTAGTAAGGGGAAAATGGAATCCTTAGAAACAGCCTTAGTTTCTTTCCATCCATAACGTGTGTGCATGTGCTTGTGTGTGTGTGCGTGTGCGTGTGCGTGTGCGTGTGTGTGTGTGTGTGTGTGTAAAGGGTGAACAGGGAAAGTGAGACCTGGTCCCTCTGTAAAGCTTCAGTAGGATAAGAGCCAGCACCATCCAGTGAAGACAGTTAATCAGATGGGTGTGTCTGTGTGTCCCCCTGTATGAGTGTGGTTATGTGCATGTGTGAGGGGGCCAGTATCAGGAATCTTCCTCAGTTACTCTTCACCTTATTCTTTAGACAAGGACTCACAACCAGACCAAGAACTTGTTGGCACAGTCTCACAGCCAGCTTGCCCTGGAGATGCTCTGTCCCCCGCTGGAATTACAGGCAGATGGTCACACCCACCCAGAATGTACATGGGTTGTGAGGAGTCCACACTCCTGGAAATCTGAACTCTGGTACTCACACTTGTGTAGCAAACACTCATCTGCTGTGCCATCCCTCCAGGCTCCCCAAGTAAGAATTTTATCACCCCAACTGCTACATTGTTAAAACAATGGTTGTGTTAATTAGTCTAATTGGTCATTCATACTGTGTGTGTGTGTGTGTATGTGTGTGTGTGTGTGTAAATATCACATTATATCCATGAGTGTGAACTGTGAACTATTACTATTTTCCCATTAGAAAAGAAACTATGAAAATGTTTAAAAATTGAAATGATGCCTAGATGATTAGAATGATGCTGGTGATTCTCTGGCGGGTGGGGTGGGGAATGACATGATATGAGGTCTGAGGATGCTGAGCATGTGCTAGATGAGTAAAGCTTGGCACTGCTTGGAACTCCCTGGAAGGGGAGAGAGGGAAACAAGGACCGAAGCAGAAACCAGACTGAGTTTTCTGGAAGCAATACAGCCAAGAGAAACGGCTTCAATGGGAGAAGGGGCAGACAGTGATACATTTTCATAAAATTCATTTTCATAAAATGTGATGACATTTTAGTGAAGTGAGAACTCATTTTTCTCTTCCAAAACTTCAGGGTAAGACCACCTAAATGAGTTTTCTAGGGGTTTTGGAGGTTTAAAAAGTCATTAGCAGAGAAAATGGTGGGGGGTCGATTTCACCATTTCAGCAGTACATGGCCACATTTAGACACCAGGAAGATGAAATGAAAGACACAGTCTGGAGTTTAATATCTACCATTTTTTGGCGCTGAAAAAGCCATTGAAGCCGACAAGGAGACCTTGGCCTCCACCTCGTGGAGTTTGTTTGGCCCTCCCAGCTGGTTTTCACTTGGGAGAGGGAAGGCTTACCTACTATGTGCCTAAATAATTAACCTTGTTACTGGTCACTTTTGGTTTGTTTGTTTGTCTGATTGTTGTTTTTGACACAAGATCTAGCTGTGAAGCCCAGGCTGTGTAGCCCAGGCTGGCCTTTACCTAAAAATGCTGCTAGCCAAGCATGCTATCATAACAGTGTATCTCCAGCCATTGTTTGTTTTTTAGACTACCTCCTTTTTTTCTCAGTACTGGGTACTGAGCCTGGGTTCTTGCACAGGCTAAGTAAACACTCTACCAGTTTGAGCTGTATCCCCAGCCCTGAGATATATTTAAGTGCCAGGTACTTGTAAATAAATACACACACACATGCTATTTAATAAGTGATACATACATGCATAAACATAGATATTTATGTAGAAAAGTTAGAGAACTCTTCAAAATGTAAAGGAACAATTAAACCACTCCTACATGATCATGATGCCTTCTAATATATGACAGTTACTCTTTAATTATTTATGACTATTTCTCTACTAGTGTCTATGTCTAGAGTTGGAAATTGAAATATACCTTATGCTTAACAAAAGCTGTTAATTTTGCTTTAAAATTGTAAAGCTATTTTGCAGATTATTATGATTCAAGGCATCATAATAGTCCATTGTGAGTCATCATAATATAGCTGTTATTTAAATGATTTTCATTAAATAGTTGACAAAATAGCTCAGTGATTAACATCTCATAGTGTTTATTTTGCTTCTTTCTTAATTTATTTTATAATTTACTAACAAGCAAGAATCACTAAAGAAAGTTGAGAGGCACTTCTGAACCCTACCATTAGTAAATGAAGAGGTTTGATTCTAACGCTTACAGAAGACTGCACAGGGCAAATTCATTAATGGTCCCAAGGCGAGCCATCTCTCCTAGTTTGTGTCTGTTGTTGTGATAAAACACTAACTAACCTAGGGAGCAAAATAAATAAATAAACCATTTGGCTGACAGGTCATAAGTCCATCACTGAGAGAGGTCAGGGCAGGAACCTGGAGGCAGGAACCTGGAGGCAGGAACTCAAGGCAGGAACCTGGAGGCAGGAACTGAAGCAGAGACCACAGAGGAGCCTGGTTACTGGCTTGCTTCAAAGCCCACTAGCAACTATTTTTCTTCTAACTCTTAAGAAAATTTCCTCAGAGGTGATACCCCTCTATAGTGATATAGACTTTCCCACATCAATTGATAATTAAGAAAATGCCACAAGACATGCCTCAGGTCAATCTGATAGAGACATTTCCTCAACCGAGATTCCTTCCTCCTGGGTGAAGCTAGTTTGTGTCAAGTTGATAAAACAAAATAAAAAACTAATCACTACATGATCTAAAATATTCTCTTTTAAGATAGTCAGTTGTAAGTTGATGAAGAAACTTTCCCCAAGTACAGGGACTGTGCCTGGATATGCCTTCTAGCCTTGCGACTCAGAAAGTCTGCAAGCCTACCACTTTTTCCACACAGACCTGAAGAAAGGCATGCTGTGTAGGCTCTTGCTACCATATTGTTTGACAGGGAATCTGAGGAGCAGAGACATCAAGGGGATTTCTAAAAGAGGACCAGATATGAGGCTCTTTTGGAAGATGTTAATGGAACAGCCTTGTAGTTAACCTTTGGAAGGAGAGGGGGAGGAAGGGCAAGATGAAGGGGGATAGGAAGAGAGAATGGGAAGATGGAGGAAGGGCTAGGGGGAGGGAGGGGGAGGAAGAGAAGGGAGCAGAGAGGAAGAAAGAAGGGGGAAGAGGAAGGGAGGAATAGGGAGGAGGTAGGGGTGGAGAAAACAAGGGAGATGCGCCTGGAAGAAAAGGGAAGAAAGGAGGGAGAGGCAGAGAGAGTTGACCTATGATGCTGAAGTGATGTACTTCTGATGGTAGTGGCCCTGATGGTAGAGGTGGCTGAGACCTTAAGGCCCTGAACTGCTGTGTCATGGGATATGGCAGGCTCCCAGAAGTACCGTGGGCTGGGCAGATCTCTGTGGCTGAGATGTACCTGAGTGATCTGACAGCTGAGTCATAGTCCTTGGCCCAAGGTGCTGCTTGGCCCACCTAGAAAACTGAACAAAATTTCCTAAGTGAGAGGAATTGAGATCCAAAGCCCAAGAGTCTTCACTTTCGCTCTTTTCTCATCATCCTTCAAGGTCTGCCAAATGTGGGGAAGACCTTGAACAGAATTTACCCCTTGGCCTCCAGCAAGCCCCAGGATTGAGGGTGTAGCTCAGTGGATGCCCGTGTAGCATGCTGAAGGCACCAGGCCTGATCCTCAGGGCCACAAAAATGCATGTGTCAAGACCTGGCCTCATCAGATGCTCTAACAAAATTCAGTCTCAGTCTATCCATTTGCTCCTGTAAAGCCTTTCAAGGAAGAGAGACATGTGGACACCTGCAGGACAGAGGTTTTCAGCAGGTGGGCAGTCTTCACAATTCTTTCTTGCAACAAACCTGAGTGAGGAGTTGCCCAGGAGCCTGCAGGTCTCATGACACTCTGGCATCATTTACAAATAAGGAAATGCAGGGTCTCAAAGTTAACTGACATCCAGTACCAGTTACAGATATCGAAGGGTTACTGAGGGACCAGAATTGATCCCAATGTGTAGACTGCCATTCAAAATAGATTCAATGTTAGCATTTCTGTGTGGTTCAAATAAATCTCTTCTTTGTGTCACTATTGGAGAAAAGTCACTTGTTTCTATAAGTGCAAACGTTACAGATCAGGGAAATCACACAATTTCCCAAGGTGTGTCTATGAGGCCATTTCCAGAGAGGATTTACTGAGGGGAGATCCACTTTGAATGAGGGTAACATCATGATGTAGGCTAGAAATCTAGACCAAACAGAAAGGAAAAATAGCATGAAGTCAGCCTAATGTTGGTGCCCCCTTCTCTTTGTTTCTTGCCTACTGTGATGTGAGTGCCCTCCTCTGCTAGATCACACTATCCCAGCCCCATAATGTTCTGCCCAAGCACATGGGACAGACTGACTGTGAACTGAATTCTCTAAAACTATGAGCAAAAATAAATGCTTCCTTTTTTCAGATATTTCTGTCTAGTGTTTTGTTATAATGTGTCTTAGTTACTTTTCTGGTACAGTGATAAAAAACATAACCAAGCCAACTTGTAAAACAAAGTGTTTAATTTGGCTTATAGTGTCAGAAGTTTAGAGTCCATGGTGGTGGAGTATGGTGGCAAGAACAGCTGAGAGTTCACATCTTGACCCACAGGCAGGAAGCAGAGAGCACACTGGCAATGACATGAATCTTTTGAAACCTCAAAGCTTGCCCCCAGTGGCACACCTCTTTCAACAAGGACATACCTCCTAATGCTTCCCAAACAGTTCCACCAACTGTGGACCAAGTATGTGTGTGTGTGTGTGTGTGTGTGTGTGTGTGTGTGTGTGTGTGTGTGTGTGTGTGTGTGTGTGCTTATGGAGGCCATTCTCATTCAAACCACTCCATAGTGGAGAGGAAGATAATGCACCTGAGGAGGAGCCAATGTCAAACATCCTTACAAATTGCAAGGCTTTTTTTCTCAATTATGAGAGAGAGAGAGAGAGAGAGAGAGAGAGAGAGAGAGAGAGAGAGAGAGAGAGAGAGAGGCACATATACGAGTACATGCTTATTATTCAAAGACACAACATTCTGGGAGATTTGGGCCCGCTGAAGGGGAATATGTCATTTGTTTCTTCTCATTTGAATCTATAGTGCTTATTCACATGTGTGTGACTAGGGGACACTCTGATATTTTTATTATAACTGTAGGTTTTAGCTCCTCATGGCTATGACAAAGAACTGACATGAATGGGGGGGGGCGGGATTCCTCACCGTTCATAGTTTCAGGTGTCCAGTCAGTGTCAACTGGCTTCACGGCTTTGAAGGCTGTGACAAGGCAGAAACATCACTGCAGAAGAACGCTGCTCACTTATGAAATCCAGGAAGCAGAAGGAGAAAGAAAAAATGCTCAGAGACAAGACATACCCTTCAAAGACAGGTCTGCAGTAACCTGTTTCCTCTAACCAGGCCCCACCCTCTGAGGGTTCCTTCAGTTACAGACTCTTGAATAGATTAATACATGGATGATCACATCAATTCTCCACAACACCACCAACTGGGAAGCAAATCCCCATTATATGAGCCTTCTGCAGGGACACTTCATGCTCAAATCATGACAGAGACCCAAATTTGAATATATATATCACAGTTTATCTCACTGAAATAAGAAAATAAAACTAGGAATAAAAAGCACAAGCTTTGAGTTGAATGGGTTCAATCCCATTGCACAATTTTCTGCCTAACATTGGTTGACTCCCAGTGTTATATAATACCAGTTGGAGATGTTAACAAATTATACAACTTCCATGAATTTCAGTTTCAAATTCTGCAATGCGGAAATACTTACTTTTACAACTATTGTAAATATGCTCAGTAAATTGTGCAGACAGAACTGCAAAGCATGTAACATATAATTAATATCAGTATGGATCATTGCGTGGTTAAAAGCTATGAGTGAGAGGAAACATTTGCACTGTAAGATTTGGAAGCCTAACTAATTCATATATTCCTTGAAAGGGCTGATGTCATAGTTTGTTTGCTGATACTGTAATAAAATATCATGACCAAAGGCAGCTTAAGGAAGAAGGAGTTTATTTTGGCTTCTGGTTCTAGAGGAGTGGAGTCCATCCACGCAGGGAAGGTACAGGAGCGGGTGCAGGAAGCTGATCATGTTTTCATCCACACACAGTCAGCAAAGAGAGAACCGACAGTGGGCTGAAGCTATCAGCTGTCAAATCCTATGGCAATCCAACAGGCTCCTTCCAGGTTCCATAATCTCTTCACATGGCAACATCTGATGGGGATCAAATGCTCACATACATGAGCAGATGGGCAGCAAACCATAACAGTTGGGAACACTTATATCAGCAACCCAATAGAAGAAGTCTTGATGCAGAACACTGCTCCACACTGTTAGCTGTGGAGTCCCAACCATCATTTCTAGAATCTGTCAGAGAGTCTCTTTCAACATAACATTAGTAAAGCTTTCAGAAGTAAATGTGCCTTTTTGCAGACATGCTAAAGAGGCTTTTATTTAAGCTGCTTTTATCCATATTTTCCTACTGTGTAAAAATTTCCAGAGGAAAAAGAAGGAAAACATTTTGCCTTCCTGTTGTTTCCAGAATCTCTGCCTGGCAGCTCCCCAAAGACCTTTGTATCAATATATGGTTTTACTGAATGTGGAAATTCACACATCCAAACAATCCACTGAGGACTTTGGTATAGATCAACAGTGGTTAGGTAACAGTTCTTAATGTTAGCTATCACTGTGCTATTAGTCTCACTGTTATACTAAACTAAACCTTAGTATCAATTATTTCACTTGATCCTTAAAATAACTGTTTGCAATAGACGGGACAACCTTTCTAGTGTCACACAAAACAGGAACCAAAGCAGAGCCCTGGAGAGATCGCTCAGTTAGGAAAGTGCTTTCCTTGTGAGCATGAGACTCTGAGTTTGGCTCCCAGAACCCACATTTTAAGAAAGCTGGGTGTTGTGGTGATATTGTGTTCCCCAATATATCATGCACCCTAATAAATTTATCTGGGGTCAGAGAACAAAACAGCCACTAGACAGACATAGAGGCCAGAAAATGGTGGCACTCACACCTTTAATCCTAGCCTTCTGGAAGCAGAGATCCATCCCGATCTCTGTGAGTTCAAAGCCACACTGGAAACAGCCAGGCATGATGACTCACGTCTTTAGTCACAGGAAGTGATGGCAGAAGGGCATATAAGGCGTGAGGACCAGGAATTAGAGCCTGGGTTAAGCTTTTAGGCTTTTGAGCAAGAGTTCAGTTGAGATTCATTCTGGATGAGGACTCAGAGGCTTCCAGTCTGAAGAAACAGGATCAGCTGAGGAATTGGCAAGGTGAGGTGGCTGTGGCTTGTTCTGCTTCTCTCATCTTCCAGCATTCACCCCAATGCTTTGTTCCAGTTTATTTTCATTAATAAGACCTTTTAAGATTCAAGGTGTGATGGCATGTGGCATGTGGGAAGGTAGAGCCAGGCAGATCCCTGGTGCTGGCCAGCCACGCAGCTTGCCTATTCTTGTTGGCAAGTCTCAGCCAGTAAAATAACCTGTCTTAGAAAAAAAATCAGGTCAATGAGATAGCAGAACTGGTAAAGGCACTTGCCACAAAAACTGACAGAGTTCTAATCTCAGAATTCACCTTGTGGAAGGAGAGGACTGACTCCTACAAGTTGTCCTCTGACCTCCATTCCCACACGAAAGCACAATACTAACTCCCCAATGCAAAATAAATGTAAATAAATGTAAAGACAAAAGGAATTTAAAGAAGTGGATAGCATCTGAGAAAAGACACTCAAGGTTGTCCTCTGGCTTTCACACATACATGTGCACATGCGCAGCAGGAACCCAAATCCAGAATGCTTTGGTGACTTCCATGTTCATTATACTTAAATATTACTTGTGGCCCACCATTAAGTGGGCTCTGTTCTTAACAAAAGTCTGTATATGGTGTTATTTGTTAGGTACATACACAGATGTACATCAAACACAATGAGGACTTGCTATCA
This sequence comes from Peromyscus maniculatus bairdii, assembly GCF_049852395.1. Taxonomy (NCBI): domain Eukaryota; kingdom Metazoa; phylum Chordata; class Mammalia; order Rodentia; family Cricetidae; genus Peromyscus; species Peromyscus maniculatus. The sequence goes on from NC_134855.1 coordinate 125,968,661, forward strand.
ACTTAGGTCACATGATTAAAACCCAAAAGCCAAAGTAGAACCCATCTTTCTTCTATACAGTTTGCATGTGTGTGAATATCACACAGTAGCTCATAAAGATGCAAAACTGTTATATATCAACTAAAAAAATTAAAAATGGCCTTTGAGGCACCATGATAAAATAGTGCTTTTTGAGGACAGTAAATATTTATTTAGGAGACATTGACTTTAAATTTCATTTCTAATGCCAATGCACAGATAGGGCCTGAAGTCCAGGATGTTGGATCAGGCCTACCTTCAGGCCATTAGCTTCATTTCTTCAGGAACAAACACAAGATATAAGCATGCTTTCTGATGAATGTGAAATGATTTACTGATCCCACAAGCAGGAAAGTACGAACTACTCACAGCAAAACATCAAATGAACATCCGTCTATCTTCTGATTGATAAAGTTCTCCTACTTGATGAATGCATTATTTTTTATTTCCCAGGAAATTCTAAAAGTGGTGATGCAATATATATGCTTCTAAACAGTATTTGGCATATCTATATTGACTGTGGAGTTGGTTGACAATTTGTAGCTTGTATTGCTTGTCCTCTCTGTTTATGCACAGTCAGTCCAGCTTTAGGAAGAAATGAGAAAAAGGCCAACCATGTCAGCTCAGAAGCAAAGCCCTTGTCAAGCGCATGTGAGACCTTGGATTCAGTCCTCACTACCTCAAGCAGAGGCACCCTTCAGTAACGGAGAGGAGTGTAATTCCTAGACTGATAGCAAATCCCTCTAATCCCACGGTTTCGGGTGCCTAATAAAGACAAACTGTGAAGATTTCATTTTCAGGACCACAAAGCAAGGAGGACACAGGCCTGCTGGAGCCCACACAGACAAATGCACACAGTGGGTGGTTTAGGTGTTCTTCATGAAAAGCATCCTCTGCGCCTCACCCCACTCAGCTTTCAGCATGACAACGACAGGGCTACTGGGTCAGCCACACTGAAGGGCCGCTAGCTGGGACACCAGGTGGGAATGCTTATGTGCAGACTCCTTCTTCTTGCTCCCTCCTTGGGCTGCTGCTGACCAGCCATGCTTGTGTGGTATTTGGGCTACTTTCTCACTGATGAGTTTTCCAAACCTTGCTGGGGGCTGGTGATTCAGTGTTTAGCTGCCAACTTACAGAATCTGCAAGTTGAAATGCCATCTATTCTATGCAGACTTGAATGCTTATCCTTCCTCATCTGATGCCCTGCAGAGTTAAATATGTGAAAGTCAGCTCAAGCCTGGAAGAAATGGTTCTCTCCACTGAAGAGAGAATGGATCCCAATTTGCTCTATAATGTTCTTGATAAAGATCTGGAGTTGTCTCTGTGTGATATAGGGCTTTTGAATACAAACAAAGAGGGATGTTAGACCTGAACTTGGAAAGGATAAAGCATCAGTGGTACCCACCAAATGGAATTTGATTACATGTGCACAGGTCTGGTGGAAGAAACAATTGTCAAATTGAATGTCCTCCCACAGTGGAGGAGGGAGAGAAAAAAGAAAGACTAAAGGGCTCAGAAGGTGATTCACCTCACCAAGCAGCACACCTCCAGGCGCTTAATTCCACAGTCTAGCTTGCTTTTCTTCCCTTCTCTCAAGAAGCATGCTTTAAATTATTTAACAAGGAGAGGTAGGACTTTGAACTCCGGGAAAATCATAATGTTACAGTTCTGAGGGGCTTGTGCAAAGAGTGGGAGGGGATAGTGTCTGGTGGATAAAAAACAGCTTTGAAAAAATCCTAGACAGCAAAGTTGCTTCATCTTTTATGAAGGTAATCTCATGTGGCAACAGAGAGCACAGCTCAGTGTTTGGACACTGGATGTTGTTCAAAACAGTATGCACACCATATACGCCAGCTGGTGCTATTCACCTCCCCTAAATAATCCAAATATACAAATTGAAATAAAGTAGGGTATTTCCAGAGTTAATGAAAAGTTCCTGTTTGTGAATTTGGTGCTTTGAGTTCTAAGCCTTCCAAACAGCACCAGGAATTTGATGCTGATTTATGACTATTTGGACAAGTGGTGAACAGAGCGATATTCTATGGAAGGCTAACATTCCCTACCTGTCAGGGAGGCTTTCCTGAGGCTGTGTGTGCTCCCTCAGCTATAGTTTCTCCAAGGAACCTTCCCTAGACATGTCCCTATAGGCTGTAATTGGTTTGCCCTTCATTCTCCTGGATCCTGGGCAGATGCTGTTCTCCCTCACTTCCCACCCTTCATATCTCCCCTCTCTCTGTCCTCACAGCCCCTCCAATCTGTGTTGCTCACACCATTCACTGGAGTCCCCACAAAGATGACTTCCTCCATCCACATCCTGATATTTTGTCGGTGACCCTCAACTGACCCTGTGAGTCATGCAAGGGCTTATATTGCTCTTTGCTACTGGGTCTAAATAAATTGGCTTGGGTCTTCCTAGCTCTTCCACATGGTCCTAACAAGACATATAACTGTACTCATACTCACATGTCCACATCTTCCAGAGAGGAAAGAGGTACCCTCTGCCTCCTCAGTCCTTCTGTGGGCTTTCTGCTTGGGTCTAGCAACCCAATTATAACAAGAGATGATTAGCAAGAGGAGAGCCTGGGTTTGTTAAGAGCATCTTTACAAGGAAGCCTGAAGAAACAAAACAGACAAACCTGTGTTTGTATGGATCTGATAAAGAATGAAAAAGAAAGTCTATGAAGGAATAGTGTGGCTAATGGCTATCTAGACTCAGAAAGTTCTGGGGATGTAAGTGATCGTGGCATGTTAGAGACAATTGAAGTTTGTTCAGGGTCACTGCACTTTCAGTATCCAGTCTTCAGAGATGACTACTATTTCCAACCTTAATATAAGAAGGACAGCCCTCTCACAAAGAATCTATGTGGCTTGGACATGTGCTGTGGGATGGTCTGTATGTCAAATTGCTCTGATTGGTCAATAAATAAAACACTGATTGGCCAGTGGCCAGGCAAGAAGTAGGTGGGAAAAGGAGAGAGGAGAGTTCGGGGAAGCAGAAGGCTGAGGCAGAGAGAAACTGCCAGCCGCCACCATGACAGGCTGCATGTGAAGATACCGGTAAGCCACAAGCCACGTGGCAAGGTATATATTTATGGAAATGGATTAATTTAAGCGATAAGAACAGTTAGCAAGAAGCCTGCCACGGCCATACGGTTTGTAAGCAATATAAGTCTCTGTGTTTACTTGGTTGGGTCTGAGTGGCTGTGGGACTGGCGGGTGACAGAGATTTGTCCTAACTGTGAGCAAGGCAGGAAAACTCTAGCTACAGACATGTATAAAAAGTGAGGAAAAGCATCTGTGTGATGATTAACTTTCATTATCAACTTGACACAACCTAGAATTACCCAGGAAGAGTCTCAGTAAGTGACCATTTTTATTGGCCTGTAGTATGTCTATAGGGGTTGTATCATTTAAGTTAATTGATGTGGGAAGACTCCGCCCAGTGTGGGTAGCACCATTCCCTAAGCAGGAAGTCATGAACTGTGTAAGAGTGGGGAGATCCAGCTGAGCACAAACAAGCAAGTGAATATATATGCCTTTATTTTTATGCTCTTAGCTGAACATGTGATGTGACTAGTGGCCTAAGTTCCTGCCTGACTTCCTTGTAACAATGAACTGTAACCTGGACTTGTAAGCTGAATAAGCCCTTTCTCCTGAGTTACTTTTTGTACCGGTATTTTATCACAACAACAGTAAACTAGGATAGTCCCCTTCTGAAATTTCAGTCCCCCAAGTGACTTTAACTTGAAATATTTAATATACTGATTCAGCTCATTTTGGAATGGCATATTCTAAGCTCCTTCTCTGTTCTAGGGGAGACCTAGGTGTAGGCATGATAGATGAATAGAACCTCTTTGACACAGGGCAACTTCACTGAAGCAAGTGTGCTCTGAGAGTAGATCACCCCACATTACCAGGGGTAGGACTTGGAGTTAATGCCAGGGGAATGGGAATTTGTTTTGTGCCCCCTTACCTAGCAGGGTTCAGATAGGCTTCCCCATATCTAAATGTGGAGCCATAATTAAAACTGATCATAATTTATTACTGAAAGCTGTATATGCTGTCAATAAGAAAAACAGCAGCCTACAGAATGAGAAAAAAACTTCACCAACCCCACATCTGACAGAAGGCTAATCTTTAAAATATATAAAGACAATAGAAATCAAAATACCAAATAATCCAATTAAAAATGGGGTACAGATCTAAACAGATAATTCTCAACAGAAGAATTTCAAATGGCTGAGATACACCTAAAGAACTTTTGAACATCCTTAGCCATCAGGGAAATACAAATCAAAACAACTCTGAGATATCATCTTGTACCTGTCAGAATGGCTAAGATCAAACACACTAATGACAGTTTATGTTGGAGAGGATGTGGAGTAAAGTGAACACTCCTCCACTGCTGGTGGGAGTGTAAATTTGCACAGCCACTTTGGAAATTGATATGTTGGTTTCTCAGAAAATTGAGAATCAATCTAACTCAAGACCCAGCTATTCCAATCTTTGGGCATGTACCCAAAGGATGCTTAGTCCTACTACAAGGACGTATGCTCAGTGATATTCATAGCAGCATTATTTGTATATCCAGAACCTGGAAACAACCTAGATGCCCCTCAAAACAATGATGGATTTTTTTTAATGTGGTATATTTACACAATGGAGTATTACTCAGCTGTGAAAAACCATGACACCATGAAATTTGTAGGCAAATGGATGGAACTAGAAAAACTCATCCTGAGTGAGGTAACTCAGACCCAAAAAGACAAGCAAACATGGTATGTACTCACTCATAGGTGGATATTATCTGCAAAGTAAAGGATAACCAGGCTACAGTCCACAACCCCAGAGAGGCTAGGTAACAAGGGGTGGGGGGAAAGAGGGATGTATGGATTTCTCTGGGAGGGAGAAATAAAGGAGATCTCCTGGGTAAACTGGGAGTGGCAGTATGGGAACATGAGAGATGGGGTTGGGTAGGTTGGGTGTGAGACAGAGGGGGAGAGTAATGAAAGATATGTCTTGATAGGGGGTATTTTGGGGCTAGGGAGAAACCTGGTGTCAGGGAAACTCCCAGGAATCCACAAGGATGACCCCAGCTAAGACTCCTAGCAATAGTGGAGAGGGTGCCTGAACTTGTCATCTCTTGTAATCAGATCTGTGAATGCCCTAATGGTCATCAGAGAGCCTTCATCCAGTAACTGATGGAAGCAGATGCAGAGATCCACAGCGAAGCACTGGACCGATCTCCAGGAATCCTGTTGAAGAGAGGGAAGAAAGATTATAAAAGCCATGGGGGTCAAGGTCATCAAAAGGGAATCCACAGAAACAACTGAACTGGACTCATATGAGCTCACAGACTCTGGACTGACAGCTAGGGTGCCTACATGGGACCAGTCTAGGCCCTCTGCATGTGTGTGACAGTTGTGTCCACTCCTTGAGGGGTCAGGGCCTGTCCCTGATGCTTGAGCTGGCTTTCAGGAATCTATTCTCCATATTGGGTTGCCTAGCCCAGCCTTAGTACAAAGGGAAGAGCTTAGTCCTACCTCAACTTGACATGCCATGCTTTGTTGACACCCATGGGAGACCTGCCCCTTTCTGAACAGAAATGGAGGAGGAAGAGATGGGGGTGAGGGTGGGTGGGGCAAGAGGAGAAGAATGAGGGAAACTGCAGTTGCATGAAAAAATTAATAATAGTAAAAAGAAAGTTATGAATGTTAGTGGCTGTTTTTGTTTTGTTTTGTTTGGGTGATTTCTTAAAAGACAGGTGATTTTCACACATAAATTAGAACAAGCCATAAAATAATCCCCTTAACTCGAGGCTGGATTTGCTGCTATCCATGTATGATTTTATAGCTACCCACTGAAGCTCTCATCTCAATCTGATGGCACTTAATACACTCTCTTGCCCTTGTGAGAAGTACATAAAATAACTCTTTGAGATTGCACTCAGCATGCAAAGAAATCTAAGACAAAAGCTATGAGAAGACTTCCAAGTCCAAATGGAGGTAAAAGAATAAGACCTGAAGGACCCAAGATCAGGTGACTGTGAATTACTAGACACTGGAGAGAGCCTGAGCACCTTCTCCATCAAGATAGTGCAGCTGGGCTTCATATCCTGGATTTTCAGCTAAGCACTGTCTAGTCTTGACACATAGACCCATTCAAGAACATCTCAACTTCTGTTTACATTCCAGCAAAGTGAAAATAATGTGGTCCTAACATCAGGTTACAACTGTGGCCCTATGCAGTGGTGATCCCAATTGCTATCACTTCAGTGTACCAGGGTCATGAAGGAAAGCCTTTCTCAGGAGAAAGATATTTTAGCTAAGGACTTAGTGAGGAATAGGATTGGGGTCAGGAAGGAAAGATTGTTGGGAAATGGATAAGAAACACTGCGTACAGGTCTTCATCTGACTTTGTGTCCCCAAAATATGCCCTCCTGGTTTTGAGATCTTACAGAAACAAACCACTCATTTAAGGAAGAAAAAGAATGAAAATCATGTGTCCTGGATGGGATAATTAATATCATAGATACCAGGCACAGTTTTACCTGGCAATTCTAGGAGGTGGGGAAAATGCAACTTGTTGTCTTTCCATAGAGGCCAAAAGGAAGAAACATCTTCACATAGTGCACAACCTTTGGCTGTGATTCAGCTCTAAATAATGTTCTCCAGAGCACTTCCCCTGCCTTGCTTCCTTCCCTTCCTGCCTTAATTAACAACTCCCAGAGCAACATTGCCTGAATCAGAGGGAGACCCAGGGCAGAGCTGAGGGAAAAAAATCATAAAACACTCTGCAAATTCATGTTTCTATGTGATTCACAACTGGAAACCTGCAAATCCTTGGAGCTCAGGTGGGACTTGAAGCCTGAGGTAGGTGCTGAGCAGATCAGATCAAGTGCATTGTTGCTGTATAAATGATATCAGGTGCCCTGAATATGAAGTTGAAGGGTATACTCACCCACCTTCTTGTGTACAAAATGCCAACTATCTAGAAAGAGAAGCACGGGAGTTTTTTTCTTAGACAAGTGAGGTGGTTCCTTGGGTAAACCTCCTCCAAGCCTGAAGACCTGAATTCAATCCTAGGCAGAAACATGCTGGAAGGAAAGAACCAGTTCTCATGAGTTTTTCTCTGACCTTCACAAGCACACCACAATACACATGATAACATGCACATACACACAAAACTAAAATAAATAAAGACATGACTTGAGGTTGTATAGTTTTTATGCATGATGTCACAATCATTGTGAGTTCATATGTGCAATTTCCCTGGTGTATCCAGGAAACAATGTTTCCTTGAAGCCATCTGTAACCTCTGGCTCTTATATTTCTACCCCCTCTTCCTTTAAGATGATTAAGCCTTGTGGGGAAGGGTGTGATATGCACATCCCATTCAGGACTGAGCCAGACAACATCCCAGTTTAGAGATGAGGAGGTGAGCATGAAATCTCAACAGTAGCTGAGGAGCTCTTAGAATTTGATAGCTAATTAGAGTTGATAGGCATGAAAAAATTTTAAGAAGATAACTCAAAGTTTGGTAGGTAGAGAGCTGAGGGTAGATTTTGGAGGATCTGGTGGAGAGAATGCATATGATCAAAATATATGCTATCAAATTCCCAAATAATTAATAAAATATTATTTTAAAAATAACATTTAAAAAACATTGTTCTCCTTTGTTTGCTTTCTACAAGTTGAAAATTTACTAAAGCTTTCTTGAGCTGTTGGTTAAGGAGCAGTAGAACAAGCATCTGGAACTCTGGGCCGGGCAGAATGCATGCACAGCCCTGTACTAGACTCTGGCACTCTCCATCAAATGTTGTATCTGGCTTCACTTTGAGTGTGAAAGATGAATACTTTTCAATATTGTCAGTGCTGTCCAAATGACATGTGTTAATACCTCCAAGTTCCCACTTACCCAGCTGTTTCCACACACTGTACCAGGGATTCTGGCCAGAATAACTTTTCTCTTTATGATTCTATGCATTCACTTTTCTTGCCATTTCTACAGATGATGTAGACAAAAGATGTGTGGTGGGATTGAGTAGGAGATGCCTTAAAATACTCTGATCTTTCCACCAGCACCAAAACCCATCTTGCCTGCAGTTAACTCCAAGTGGCATAATCATGATGACCACATTCATCATCTGTAGCGTGGCCACCACATTTTTTGTCCTCAGATTGTGTAATTCCTCATTAAGACAGAGCCAAGCCAGGGGGTGTCACTGGCAAGTCTGATACGGCTATAGGTCTTCACTTTTCCATAGGGAACTCTGCAGTTGTCTTTATACAGAATGGTTATAACCTTCAGAAACCTACAAACATAGAAATGTTAGGTTAGAATTTAAAAAAAAATTCAAGAAATGTTCACCCAGCTGATCATTGAAGCTATAGCATGAATGGGGTCATGAAGAAAGAGCCAGGTAATGGAATTCTCCAGAACCAATGGCAAGAAAGTTGTGTGACTTGGCATGAAATTCAACAGTGCAAGACTGATACAGCACTCTGGTTGTGACTGGCTGAGTGAAATGATGATATCAAAATTACCCCAGTGACACTGGAATCAGGTACTGAGAGTGTGGACGAGTGAGAAGGAGGAGAGGAAGAAACTGTGAACTAGGTATGCCCAGTGCCCCTCACCATGCATGCTGAGATGGCCAGTGGTCTACTATCTGAGGTCAGGGTTTTTGTGATTATCCTTGGCTCCCTCCAAAAGGCAAACAAAGATCATTGAGTACTGCTCCACTTTTAGGAGCAGTACACATTTCTCATCATCATTATAACTTCCCACAAAAGTGGTAGGCCTGGAAATCAACAGCAGAACTCTTAAACTGAAGAAAGCCAATCACATCACCTGCCATTCTCATCCAGAGTCTGTGTTGCCAAGAGCATGAACCACAGTTTCTTCACCATGGAAATTTCATGTATTGGAGCAGGGCTCAGATATTAAATGCTACGTGCCCATGAGTCACACTGGCTTCTTATTCTGAAACCATGTGTTTTAAAGAGTTTGCACAGAGGAGCCAAGAAACTACTATAGTCATCCACACTTTACAAGGTTCCAAAGACACTCTTGCCTTCATTTAGTCACCATCTGGGCCTGGCCTTTCCTAGGGAACTGGCTTTCAGTGCTGCATTGGCTGTCTTAGGCTTGATCTTTTCTGGATCAAGTTTATAACTCACAGGTCTACAGGCCTGAAGTGTGACACTGAAGCTGGTGTTTGCAATCATCTGATATAGTGATTATCAGGTTCCGATAGTACGGTTAGAGACTGTCCTAATAACCCAACTCCTTTATCCACCTCCTTATGATGATTAGTTTTATATTAGTCCATGTATAATCCATGTGGTTCTCATCTATCTATCTATCTATCTATCTATCTATCTATCTATCTATCTATCTATCTATCTATCTATCTATCTATATGTTTGCACACATGTGTACACATGTATATGCCCTTGTGCACATGTAGAGGCCAGAGGAAAACATCAGGTGTCTGTAAGTGAGGGTGCGAAGAAACCACCAAACTAGACTACTCCATGGGTGGAAAGAAAGGTTTATTTGGGGAAGTTCAAAACTGCATGACTATCTTTTGGGATCCAGAGAGAACAACAAAAGGGTGAAGAAAATCTTGCAGTTTGAAAGACATAGGTATTGTGGGGATTGGGGATGGAGAGAGAATTCTATAATCTGGAAGCTAGAGTTGGGAGGGAGTTGGGGGCCAGAAGAGTCCGATAGCTAGTGTGGGGGCTTTGATAGGTGCTACAGGTATGAGCAAATAAGGAACTAGGTACCCTGGTGAGCTATAGCAGAAGAGAAGGGAAGTAGGGGCTCTTCCCGGCAAAAACCCACTTCACAAGTTTCTGAGGAATGCGGAGTGTAAGCTTTTGCTTATCCACTAGCAATCCTTCTGTTTACCTGGTCAGAGTCTAGCCTGAGCTGAGGCCACACTGATGTTTTGGAGGTTCGGGGCCTACTTTGGACTTAACAGTGTCCTCTTCTGTCACTCTTCACTTTCTTCCCTTGAGACAGCATCTCTCACTGAAGTTGGAACTCAGTGTTTTGGTGGCTAAACTGGAAGCCAGCAAGCCCCAACAATTCTACTATTTCCACTCTGCCAATCCTGCCCCCATCACCAAGTGCAGGCCTTGCACTACCCATGGAAATGCATGGCTCTTTACAGAGTTGTTGGGGATCTTAACTCGGGTCCTCATACTTGGACAAGTGCTCTTTTCCACTGAGCCACCTCTCCAATCATCCTCTTATATCATTATGGAAAGCACAGCCACTGGAGGAATTGCTGGCTGCCTTCAATCCAGGCTGCAGCATCGGTGTCCGGCTTGCAAGATCTTAGCATGGCCATCCCATTTAGACTACGAAAGCTGGTTGTTAGGGTTTCTAAGTTGTTTGTGGAGAGGAACATCTGGCGAAGCCTTTGTCAGTAGCTTAGCCTGATTGTATCTTCCAGTCACAGGGAAACGCATTTGAAATCACAGAGCCTGTGGAGCATCCAGATATTTCAATTATGGGATCTAGAGCCCAAGAGTCTGTGTTCTCAGCCTCTGTTGCTTGTACATTGAAGGTCCAGAACTGACTGACAGATGGGATCAGACCAAGGGATGAACATCGGTGGTTTTCGGATCCTGTCAATGCTGCCACCTCTGTTCAGGGGGGAAACTGTCCCTGTGGTGATAACTACCACACAGCTTATGGTCTTTTACTGTAGTCACCTAAGCTGACATATGAGTCGTAACAGGGCCACAGAGGTTTTTAGGATGCCCCACAGCCTCCAAATACATGCTGATCCAAAAACTGAGACCCAAACAGGACAGAATCGAGGTTTGTCAGTGAGGTCACCACTGTCTCTGCATGGTACTATAAGCTTGATGATGGGAATCCATCATGTGGTAAGTTAAGAGCCAGAGGGTTAGGGTGAAGGCTGTATCCCTCAGTTGGTTGAACTCATGAGTAGAATGGACAAAGCCCTGGATTCAGTCCCCAGAATCTCATAAACTGAGTGTAATGGTACATGCTTATAATCCCAGCACTGGGGAGGAGAAGGCAGGAAAATATAGGCAGTTTGAGGCTAGCCTGGCATACCTGAGACACTGCCTTAAAAAAAAAAAAAAAAAAAAAAAAAAAAAAAAAAAAAAAAAAAAAAAACAGACCAGAAGGTGTTTCTGGCCTCGTTACCTGTGGCTCCTTTACCCGAGGTGATGCAGGAGAGATGCTCTCACCTGTATCATCCAAGCCTCTTTTTGACAGCAGCAAAACCATGAATTGTCACTCTCTCTTCAGGCTAGGGTCTGAAAGCCAGTGGTGGCATCCACCCCTCAACCTCTGGTTGATTTGAGACCCCTCCACCCCCGATTTGAGAACCATTATCCTGGCTTCCTGGTTGGGTTTTTGTTGCTGGAGAATTTCTCTCCAGCTCCCGCTGCCAAGTCCCACCAGTCCCAGAGCCCACTTATAAAATAAACACACAGACTTTTACATTATTTAAACTGCTTGGCCATTAGCTCAGGCCTATCATTGTTTAGCTCTTACTCTTATATTTAGCCCGTTTCTATTAATCTTTACTTTGCCACGTGGCTTGTGGCTTACTGGTACTTTACATCTTCCTTGTCCTGGCGGGGGCTCCCCGTAGTCTCTCTTTCCTTCCTCCTTCCTCAATTCTCCTCTCTCCTTGTCCCGCCTATACTTCCTGCCTGGTCACTGGCCAATCAGTGCTTTATTTATATAGAGCGATATCCACAGCAGGTTTTCTGTTGGTCTCTGAACTATTTTCAACAATTTCTCCAGGAGTACATGGTAAGATCTGGGGACAAGGGTCTTTATGATGTCTCAGAGAGAGGGGAACCAGGAATTTGCCTCCTGTCATTGAGTCTAGCTCTGGGATGAGGCGAGGAAGGCCCTAGAAAGTTTTCCACTGGGGTTCCTGCTGTCAGTTTATTGGTGTTACTGCCAAATCCTGCCCATTCCCACCTTCAGCTTTCTCACTTCCATAAACGACTGCTCCACTCTTCACAGGAGCCACCCTGATGTCGTTCACTCACACACATCCATCCAAACCCGGAAGAAACCCTGCCTGCTTTCCCCCAGGCCACCCAAGCTCTCATAAGTTGTACCAGTTGGACCGTGGCAGCCACCTCCTGCCTCTTCTTGTCATGCTGTCCTTCTTATTTCCTACAGATTTCCAGCAGTAGCCAAAGCACTTACTATGGCCTCGAGGACCTAAACACTCTGGCTCGCACTGACCTCTCGGACCTCCTTCCCTTCATTCCCCACAGTCTGGATCACACCAGGTACCTTTCCCTTTTGTGCTTGTCCCTGTAGTGCTGGTCCTTTCAAACCTTCCTATTCATTCTGGCCTGGGGACAGGAGCTGGATAATGCCACATCTGGATGTCACTCAGTTAGTGACAGACTTTCACAGAATCACACCTTCCCTTCCCCTACTTTGCTTTCATTCACAGCACACTGTACTTCCTCACATGTGTGCTTGGATTCTTGTTTTGCATTGTTTCCTGTGGTAGAATAGAAAATCCTAGAAAACAGGGAGTTTTTCTGTTTCTGTCCATCTCTGATTAGGCAGTTTGCTTTCTGTTCCCATGATAAAACACTCCTAAAGCAACTTAGGAGAGGAAAGGGTTTATTGGTTAACACTTCCAGGTCATGGTCCATCACTGAGGGAGGTCAAGGCAGGAACTCAAGCAGAAAATTTGAAGCAGAAACTCAGGAAGAATGTTGGTTGCTGGCTTGCTCACAGATTCATGCTTACCTAGCTTTGTTATAAGGCCCAGGCCCATCTGCCTAGGGACAGTGCTGCCCACAGTGTGCTGAGTCCTCCCAAGTCAATTAGCTGTCAAGACCATCTTCCTACAGTTATGCTTGTGGGCCAATGTGATGTGGACACTCTCTCAATTGAAATTTCCTCATCAAATAACTCTAAGTTCTGTAAAGTTAACAGCTAAAGATAACTAAAACAGGGAGCTAGCATAAAATAGCTGAAGGTCTGAGATGGGGTCTCATCATAACTGAGTTCTGGCAGGTGTTCAGGAAGTGCTTGCCCAGGTTACAGACTGTCAATTTCTCAATGCATCCTTACAATAGAGTATCAGATAGCTGGCCCTTATAATATAGATCACTAATCACATTCATGAGAGCTCCACCTTTCTGGCATAGTCACCTCCCAGAGGCCCTACTGTGGTGATATATTATGTACCCTAATAAAGCTTGCCTTGAGGATCAGAGGACAGAGCCAGCCACTACATTAGACATAGAGGCTAGACAGTGGTGGCACACACCCTAAACCCTACCACTTGGGAGACAGAGATCCATCTGGGTCTCTGTGAGTTCAAGGTCACACTGGAAACAGAGCCAGGCAGTGGTGACACACACCTTTAATCCCAGTACTGGGAAGCACACATGCCTTAATCCCAGGAAGTGATGGAAAGGCAGAACAAAATGGTATATAAGGTGTGCGGAAACAGGAACTAAGGCAGTTTAGCTGAGACCCTTTCAGGTGAAGACTCAGAAGATTTCAGTCAGAGAATTTGTGGAGTTAGAAAGGTAGTAGGTGGTGGCTGTGGCTTGCCCTGATTCTTACCCCATTATCTGGTACCTTTTTTTTTTTTTTTATTAAAAGACCATCTAAAATTCAAACAACACCCTACCTCAGAAATCATCACAAAAGAGGTGAGTGAGCATTTCCACTAACTAGGAATGGGAGCAGAGTGGGCACGGCCAATCATTTCCCTCATGGAACTAACCTGGCTCATTTTCCTGCACCCCAGGCAGCACCTGTGCATGGTGAACCCTCAGTAAACATTTGCTGAATGAATCCAAGGATGCATCTGCCTCCAGCTTGTCATTGAACTCTCAGCCCAGTCCTGTGTGGTAGCTGTGTTTCCATCCAAACCAGTAACAAAGACCCAGTGCTGCCCTGAATGTTTCTCTTTCCTTCCTCTGTGAGCATTCCGGGGTAGCAAGGCATTGTGATATGGAGTTGGAATGGTCCAAAATGTGTTTTGCTATTTTAATAAGATCACCTCCAGAAAAACATCTGATCAGCCCTGGCTAGAGTTTCTCTAAGCTCCTTTCTTTCCTCACCTCATTTCCCTTGCTTCCTGGGGGTTCTGCACTCTGGGGATACATGTTCTACATGTACACGAGGTTGGAGGTTTGTGAGCAAGGTCACTTCATCTTCCTTTCCCATTCCCTGAGTGATCAAACTCAGGGCCTAGTACATGTTGGGCTAGTGTCTCAATAGTCTCAATATAGTGCTGTGAGTCTGAAGCAGAGTCAATGGTCTTCAATTCACATTGAAAAGCTGAAAACACTGATTCTGGTGTCACCAAGAGTCCGCATCAGTGTGCCACTTGCCCACCTCACAGCCATTCACTGAAGAGGCTCCCGGGGGAGTGTTCTGGAATCTGCTTCTGGTCAGGCAGGAGAGTAGTATCAGCTGACAGGGCCACCTGTCACAGCTGTGCTGAGCAGGAGGGCTGTCTGTTCCAGAAGAAACATGGAGATTTTCCAAAGGTTTGAGTCTGGGAACATGTTCTGAATCCTGTCATCTTGAGTGGGCTTGGGGCGGCCAAGGACATACTGTTTTCCTCTTTAAATGCAACTGAAGATCCTTTCCTGTGGAGTCCTCCATAGCATTTCCCAATAGGCTTGGGAGCCTTAAATGGAATGCTGCCTTCAGTTAGGGAATCTGGGGAAACAAAACAATAAAAGCAACAAAGGAGGGGTGTGAGGGGGCCCGCCCAGCAGTCCATCTGCTCTGGTTTGTCCGTGTAAAGATAAGATCTGTTTCATTTTCTCCCTTGTTCCTGGTGCTTGGCTGTGTCTTGACATCCCCGACATGAAATGTGCTTCGTTCTGCCCACAGCCGCTCCGAACCATGCCAAACAAGAAACACGGGCTTGTCTTGGTGCCTGGGGCCTTTGCCTGTGATCTTTACCCACAGGCATCCGCCCCTCTGTGGATCCCTAAGAACAGATGCCCCATTAGCTCAGCAATGAGCCACCGAAGGGCATATCAAATTAGAGAGCAAGATAAAAGGCGCTTGTTTTTCAAAGTGAGAGCCAAAGAATAACAATTGTATAGAGCAGGGTGTGGGCTCTGGGGAAGAGCTGACCCCACTCTCCCCCCGACTCAGTATCAGGACTGTGCTCCCGGCCAGTCACCCCCACTTGCCTGTGATGCCATAGATACCTGTACAGTGGTGGGCCTGGTTAGTGATGGTGGGAACGGAAGTGCCACCTGCAAGATTTCAACCTTGGTTTTCTCTTTCAGACCAACCATGTTTAGCTTCTGCTGGAGAGGCAGCCACAAAGATGCCAGACATCAAACCTGTCTTCCTGTGGAGAGAGAAGACTGTGCCAGGTCCTCATTGCCTCTTCCTACCTAGACACCACTCATCTGCCAATCATTTAATCTTCGTTGGTGGTTAAGTGTGGGCACACATGTGTTTTGTGCATGTCATGGGCATACATATGTGTGCATTTGTGTGTGGTGCAGTTGTGCACATGTGCCTCTGTGTCTTGCATGGATGTGTGTGTTTGTATGTGTACAGGCATATATATGTGTGAACATCTCCCTCTTCTAATGATTTGTGCGTGTGGGGTCCTTGAGTTCAAGGGAAGTCTTCCAGCCTCTAGTGAGATTTAACTTGAGTGCCAGATGTTCATGGTCACATAAAACTCCATTGAGTCAGTGGCCTCTGGGCTCTTATCTTGTGAACTGGAGGAATAAAAGGAGTTTTATAGATTTCATAGGTGGGAGCTTAAGGGAAAGGCAGAGCTAAGATTTAGTAGGAGCAGCTTCCTGAAGATGAATCCCAAGAGGCCTTGCCTTAGAGTTTAAAAAGGCTTTGCTGGAGTGTGGGCAAGGATAACCTACTCAATTTGACAATCCATGGGATTTTTCATCAGTTTTCATCACAACCCAATAAGTAGTCTTCAGACAAGGGTGCTCTTCTATTGAAAAAAAAAAAAAAGACCCAGAAACCAGACTTCCCTGTTTTTTGTTTTTTGTTTTTTGTTTAAATTATGATATATTTTCAACGTTTTTCCCACCATGCTGGTGATCAAACTCAGGGCCTTAGTACATGTTGGGCTAGTGTCTCAATAGTCTCAATATAGTGCTGTGAGTCTAAAGGAGAGTCAATGGTCTTCAATTCACATTAAAAAGCTGAAAATACTGATTCTGGTATCACTGAAGGATGGTGTCAGCAGTGACCACAGTTAAAATAGGTGGATGAACTCAGGAACAGTGTCGATGAATTCACCAGTCAATTACAAAGACAAACAGGCAATAGGCAAAAGTTTTTCCCCCACAGATATTCTAGTATCTGGGCTGCTGCCAGAAAGTACTGCCCAAATTTAGACTGAGGCGTACTATTTTGAAGAACTTAATCAAGAAAAATTCCTCATAGGTGTTTCTGGCTTCTCACTCAACTTCATTAAAAAAGGATATGTTTTGAATGTTTTAAGCTTATTAGTAATTTACCCCGTGTCTATACATAACTAGGTTAGCATCAGAAGTACCAAAAGCATACATGGTGTACACTCTTGCAGAACTTGCCTGAGGATCTAAGGTAAGGATACCTCTCTGTTTGAATTGCTGTAAGCACCTGAATAATATGGTTGTAGCCAGAAAGTTTCTCTAGTCCTGCCCTGCCCTGAAGTCCTATAGCAACTTATAAAATAATCATTCAGAGGCTTAGTATTATTTGTAACTGCTCAACCACTAACTCAGACTTATTACTGACTAGCTCTTACACTTAAATTAACCCATAATTTTTATCTATGTTAAGCAACATTGCTTGGTACCTTTTCTCAGTTCTGTCTTATCATCTTGCTTCCTCTGTGTCTGGCTGGAGACTCCTCCCTCTGCCTTTCCTCTTCCCAGCATTCTCCAGTCTGCTTGTCCTGCCTATACTTCCTGCCTGGCTGCTGGCCAGTCAGTGTTTTATTAAACCAGTATACAAAAGCATTATCCCGCAGCACATTGTCTAAATTATTTTAAAATAAATTATTTTAAAATTGTAGGTAATATGGTGATCAAGAACAAATACATATATGTGTCTACTAGTCGTGGTTGTGTCCAAAAGGTGAATTAACCATTGATAAAGGCACTGTCTTCACAGGAACTGAAAACCATCTTCTGCTTGTATATCTTTGGAAGGGACATTAAATTGGCAAGTAATGACTGCAATAAGTACCAATGAGCAATGGAAAGGAATCACAGCATGAAATGATTTCTGTCATTTCTGTCAGGGATGGCATCCTTTTGAAGGAAAGAAGGATAGAGTCAAAGTAAGGTTTGATATTAAACACTCCAACAAATGAACCATGACCCTAAAGGGGAAAGAAAGTTCAGTTCAAGGACAAGGAAACATAATTATTCCTTGAGACATCAGGCAAGGAAGGACTCTCAATGATAGAGTTTAAGTGAAAAATAAAGGGAGTTAAGAAAGTTTGTAATAAAAATAAACCCCATACTTCCAGAGGTCATTGGAAACAGGATCTTATCAAACTTGTGAACTGACCGATCTCTTTACTTAATACTGAATAATAGTTAATCTCATATATTAAACCAACTGTTCCTCCAAGAGGACTCTATGGTGAGTCAGCCTCAGGACTCATTCATAGAAGCAAGGGACTTTATAGACTCACTTAGAACAATCTAGGGCAATACATGCATATCATTAAAATGTGCATGATGCCAACATCCACACCCAGAGTTGCTGGGCAGACCTGGATAGCTCCTTACGTATAAATGACCATGGAGCAATGGAGTAGAATAGGCTTGGTCTCCCCAGCAAAATTAGAATTGGCTTAGCCACTCCCCTCCTAATGAGGCTGAAATAGTGCTCAGCCTTTGTTCATCACTTGGCATGAGGATGAACAGAGTGAACGTGGTAGTGAGCAGTAATCAGAGAGTGTTGGTTTTGCTTTTCTATTCAACATTCAATGAGTTGGCTTAGTCAGGAACTCTAAAAGTTGACCAGGACCTCAAATATTTACTGATTCAGATCTTGATAACAGCAGGAGTCAAGTGTTTGTGGATTTGCTTCTGCTCCTGGTTTCTTGGTTAATAAGTAGGTGTCTTATAAGGGCCACTTTATTGAATTCAGACAGAAGCCACTGTGATCACCTGGGAGGTAGTTTAGAGCCGTGGATCATTGTTTCACCAAGTTCTAATGCTGGAGGCTCTCATGCAACTAAAGTAATTCAGATACTATTCCCTAGGCCGTCCCTTAGTAGTTTGTCTTTCTTTCATCCCCCAAATTACTCATTATTCTGGTCCAACATGAATTTTACCATCCAACCTGAGTTTCTGAAAACTGCCTCAAAAAAAAAAAGTGATTGAACAGAAACCAACTCAGAGCTTCCAGATGTCTGATCAGCTTGCTTTTTTTTTATATTCCTCTATCAGAATGCTCTAATTCATTTTTAAAGATAATACCTCGTGCCTTCTTAATGGAAAACTGTGGTTATGTAACCCTATCAGGGTCCCTAGGTCATAGGAAACAGAACATTATAAAACCTCAGGAACATACACACACACACACACACACACACACACACACACACACACACACACACACACACACACGTGCAAATCAAAGGGAACATTCTTAAACAGAAGTCCAAACTGAGTAACTAGGTGTGGGGAAGAGATGTGGAACTGGCCACAGAAAGGAAAGGGGTTGGAAGGCTGGAACTCTCTGCCTGCTATTGCTTCTCTGCATTTGACTGTCAGGGTAAAGCTAGAGCATCAATACCTGGATCCTAGAAATATGTCCCCTTATAATCCTGTAGCCAGAGAAGAAATCAGCCCAATGCATGGATTCCTGTCAAAACAGAGAATTTTGACTAGCTCAACCTGGGCCTGATGCTCACTATCTATAATATACATTATATTGGCCATTTTTCACATATTGTTTGAGCTCATTCTGTAAGCAGAGCTGGTCCCCCACTTCCAACCAAAACCCCTCATCTGGGGATAGGGTGACCTCACCTTTGAAAGGGAGGGAAGACAACAACAACACACTTCAAGCATCAAAGAATTAGATCCCTGAGAACAGCTAAAGATAAAACATTCCTCCAGAGATTACTAGTGTTTATCCCATGATGTAAGAGTGCCTTTAATAGGAAAGAGAAGCTGAAACTTCAGCCATGAGGAGAAAGATGAATAGGGAATGCCATCTGACTGCCTCATCATTCCCAGTAAGTTTCCAGTGGATGTGTGTAAGTCCCAGATTTGATGATTTTTGCCATTTGTTATTTGTTCCTTCACTTGGAGACCTCCTAAGGGACACACTGCTCCTCACTGGGGTCCCTCTATTGAGAACTCCAGCTGATTCTTCAACAGTGTTTCCTTACTCTGTTTCTGATAGATGCTTTGAGTGCCTAATTAGATGCTGGTTTCTGTTTGTGTGTGCATCTGCTGCTATTTATTCTCGTACTTTGGCTTGATACTAAATAAACTCACTCACACAAAAGTGAAAATATGGCCATTGTAGATCATTCTCAGGACTGTAGAAAACACCAGTGTCTAGGGTTCAGAGAATCATGAGTAAGGATGAGAAGACACAGTTAAACCGAAGCAATAAAGTCACTGAAAGACTACAAGTGCTGTTCTGGACAGAGGAATTCATTGATGTCTGCTTTGCATGGTCACATAATTTGGTTTTGCCACGAAAGCCTTGTACTAGAACATTCCAGTCTGATAACTGCCTGAGCCTATGTTGCACAGAGAAGCATTTCCTTGTTACAGAATCCTTTTAGGTCTTCTAGGTCCTATGCTGACCTTTCTTGTCATTTCTATTAACTGACTATGCTTTGGGATTCAGATATGACCCTCAGCATTAAAAATCACACATTTCACTGAGGCCATGATACGCTGCCCCCTGGAGTACTGGCTACACCAGTTTATGGGTGCATCGTTGCTGATGGTAATTTTGCTTGCATGTGGACTTGCTGCACAAGATGCTAATGGAGAAATTACAAAAAGAACACTTTGGGATTGTGCTGACAATGGAGAAGCTTTTCAGGAAAACCCAGCTGTGGTCTCAAATGCACATCTCCCTTTAGAAAGGTCAGGGGGCAGTTGAAGTCTTACCCAGCTTTCAGTAACTCATGCTTTCACAGAAGGAAATGGGGAGACTTCATTGTGAGGACCATCGTAATTAGGGTCTCTATTGCTGTGATAAATACTGTGACAAAGAGCAACTTGGGGAAGAAAGCTTTTATTTCATCTCACAGCTTGTAGTCTCGTAAGTCAGGACAGGAACTCAAAGCAGGAACCTGGAGGCAGAAGCGAAAGCGGAGGTCATGGAAGAATGCTGTTTACTGGTTTGCTCCTACTGGCTTGCACAGCCTGCTTTCTTATATATCTCAGGGCCACCAGCCCAGGAGTGGCACCACCCACAATGGGCTGGACCCTCCCACATCAACCACTAAGAAAATGCATCACAAGCTTGTCCACAGGTGGAGATATTTTCTCAACTGAGATTCCCTCTTCTCGATTGACTCTAGTTTTTGTCAAGTTGACATAAAACTGACCACCACTAGTACATCTCTCATATTATAGGTGAGAAAACCAAGTTCCAGAGATGTCATACTTAGAGAACCAAGAAACCAAGAAGATCCTCTAAGGAACTTCACAGCAGGCAGCAATTATGGATTATCTGTCATGTGTTTCACCCTGTCATTTGGGTGGAAACATGGACTATCAGGAAACCAAAATCATGGTCCCTACCTCCTGTGAGCCTCCAGTCCATTCATCCCAACCATGGAAACTCTAAAAACTCAGGGCCATATTTGGTAGTTTCCCCCAGTAAAGGACTTGAAAATTAAACAAGTGAATTTCAACACAGAGACTGTCACCAACTGTCTAGCCTGATACACTGATCGGATTCTTTATAATACAGAGAAATACCATGTTATTTCTAGCTTGTTGTTTGGGTATAGCACTTTGTGTTGCAGCAATGAGTACATATTGTAACTGCCAGCCTTCTGGGCTGTGGACGGTCTTAGGACTGGCTGATATGGCCTCCTAAGGGTTAACTAAGGAAAAGACTGTAGGATTCCAGGGCCTGCAGTTGATTTCTAGGAGTCCCTCTTTGTGGGGCCAATGCTAACACAACATCTGGCATGCACCTGAATAAATCCAAGAAGTTTCCTTTTTAATATTGAATAAATTCTGCACCTTGACTCATGGCTATTAAAGCCATGGCAGTAAGATCTCAGGCAAGCATGGCAATATTTTCTTCATGAGGCAGGACCAGTCCAGGGAAAGCAGCATGAAGCCATCTCCATGCTCTGCATCCCAAAGCCTCTGGAGACAGCTGTCATCTGGGCTCCTTCTGCCCATCACTCTCTTTGACTCACCTGACTTTTCAAATAAGCTTTCTATTGGGGTATGGTATCGCTCTTATTCTCTTGTGGTCCTAGGATTCTTCTCCGTTTATTTCAGCACGTTTCCCCCTGAATGATGGGAAGCACCTGACCAGTCCACGTAACTGTCTGTGTGTGTGCACTGTGCTTTGCCAACTCTGGTCACCCAGAGTGATTTGAGTTAAAAGGTGGCTCTTTGAAAAATGATTCCTGTCTGCCTTTTTGCTGTCTTCTTTGGTGCCTCCTTGTGCCGCTGAATAGAGTTCTTCTAAGAAATCTTGGCTAGTCTGAGTATCCATATCCCTGATTTCCACATGCTATCATAAATGCAGCTGAGTGTTGGAGTTGTGAACAGGTTCACTGGGTTTCTTGGCCCCCGCATCTCCACTTTGCAGATCTTTGAAACATCCTAGTGAGTTCCTTATCTCTGTCCCTGCCTCTTCCCCTGTTTACTGTGCTATAGTAGTGTCACATATAAGAAGTGCTCTTGAGGGCTAGAGAGATGGCTCAGTAATTTAGTACACTGGCTGCTCCTGCCGAGGACCCAAGTCCTATTCCCAGTGCCCACATGGTGGTTAATAACCATGAGTACCTCAAGTTTCAGTTGATTTGACACTCTCTTCTGGCTTCTGCGGGTACTAGGCACCCATGTGGTACACAAAC
This sequence comes from Peromyscus maniculatus bairdii, assembly GCF_049852395.1. Lineage (NCBI taxonomy): Eukaryota > Metazoa > Chordata > Mammalia > Rodentia > Cricetidae > Peromyscus > Peromyscus maniculatus. The sequence goes on from NC_134855.1 coordinate 125,990,757, forward strand.
ATACATGTAAAACACTCATACATATAAAATAAAATAAATAAATCTTTTAAAAAAATAATTTTTTAAAAATGCTCTCTTCTCCCTCACCTGGCCCACCCAGTTCTTGGCTCCATAATTCTACATAGTTTTCACCATGGCTTCTCTCTATGTAACCAATATGAAGAGAGCTTTGGTTTGTCCTGACCTCCAAAAGCATGACATAAGACAAGAACTCTAACACCAGCCCTAGACTTTGGAGCAAACTGCAGTAGATGCCAATGGGAATCTGAAGACGGAGGCAACACAGAAAATCTGCAGCCTGGAGCAGGTTCTGCTTGTGGAGCACGTGGACTTGATCCATTGCAACCTTCTCAACAGCCTTAGAGCTTTGTGGGCATAGAGAAGTGTATGGAAGGAACCCGCTGTGTGCTCTCCCACTTCCTGCCTCATTTGGGAATGTCCTTCTAGATTAGAAACCTTGGAGGTCTTCCAGCCACTCAAGCTCTGGGCAAAAGACTCTGTCAGACTGATGTTTTCAACCCTGTCTCCTAGAGTGTCCAGTGTGGACCAAGGATTGTATTGACTTGTATTGACTTGTAAACAAAACCTGGAATGCATTTATCTCAGTATCTCAAGATAAAATATAACAAGGGTCCTGTTTATGTTAACTTAACAATGAGTTGAACCAATCACTAACTTCACATAACTATGGCTTGTCTGTTTTTTCAGCACTGGGTGTTGAGCTTGAAGCCTTACACATGCTAGATAAATGCTCTACCACTTATATTTGGGGACAAGCCATACATATGTAGGCCAGGCTGGCCTCAGACATGCATTCTTCCTGCCTTAGGATCCTAAGTAGCTGGTAGCACATGTGTAACCATATCGCTGGCTTGAAACTGGGTTTTTGGAACAATGTTTTTCTAAAGCATTCAAATTATAACCCTTCAACATCAGAGAAGTTGGGCTGATATCTTGGTGGGTTTAATCTCAAATAGCCTGTCATCAGCAAAGAATGTCTTCAAAGTTACTTCTTAAATCTCTAGAAATGACATTCTATTTCATAATCTCTCTATATATTTCTTTTAGTGTTTTCTAAACAGGCCCTCTTTCTATGTGGGAACTACACATAATGGAGATTTAGCTCCATGCATTCTATCCTCACCCTCTGGATCATTAAGAGTCCACTGCCCTTAGGCTTAGGATCCATATTGAGAAGGAGAAAGTTGGGGCTGGAGAGATGACTCAGCAGTTAAAAACACCAGCTGCCCTTCCAGGGAACCTGGATTCAATTCCCAGCATTCACATGGTACCTGACTACTCCAGTTCTGAGGGATATGATGCCTTCTTCTAGCTTCTTCAGGCTTGGCATGCACACAATGCACAATGCACAGACATACATGCATACAAAACACTCATACACATAACAAAACAAAATAAAGAAAGAGAGGAAAGCTGTCTGAGGCATTGGGCTCTTCCTCTGCCTATAAATCTATAACTACAGTCTAAGCAAGAGCACATCAAGGCAGCGCCAGAGTGGGGAGACAGACAGCTGCAAGGGGTTGAAATCAAAATGCATCTTCCTGAGGAGCTAGTTCACTTCTGATAGTCCCCAAGCCTCCCTTCTCCATTTAGGAATTGCCCCAACTATTTCCTTGCCTGTGCTGCCCTGCATATTCAGGAGTTTTTGTACTAAGGTTATGGCCAATGACACTGATCCTGCTGAAGACCTTGAAGGTGAAGGTACTAAAGGTGGTGAGTATCTTCTTTAAAACGAACAATGCCTTGGCCCAATCTTACTGCCCACACAGAAGCTAGATGACCTTTTAAATTCTTCTCTGCCTCTCAGCACAGAACCAGCCTTCCAGCTTCGTGTCTCTGGATCCCTATGGACTCCGTCTCTCCTCACAAACTTGTTTTCTTCATTGTCCTGGAGACATGTCAGTGACCATTGCTATGTACACCCCCTTCCTTCACTCCATTAAACCATAAAAGATGCTCATAATGAGAAATGAGATGACTGTCTGTGTTCTCACATTACAGCTACTACTTGACATATCCATATGTCATAGGCCAGTTGTCATGGCCTCAGTGCAATGAAGAAAAATGCTAAATGCAAGATTGTGAAGCTACTGCTACAACACAGCATACTTGCTTGGTTTCATAGGTACAAGGAGTACAAGGAGCTCAGCAATGAAACAACCATGGAAAATATAGTATAGAGAATACATATGGCAAACTAATATAGTCACTTCTTATCAGGCATTATGTAGGGTGATCAGGAGGATCCCTGGTACTTGCCAGCCACCAGCCTAGCTCAAGGTTCAGTGAGTGACCCTGTCTCAAATGAATAAGCCGAAGAGTTGGAGAACAGGACACCCTACACCGTATTCTAGACTCTGCTCATGTACATAGGCATGCATACGTCTACACACACTTGCAAACACAATACACACAAATCATTAGTATACAGGCACATAAAAGTGATGGATGTGGTAGGTACTATAAAAGACAGGGTCACTGACAGATGTAATAATAAATGACAGGCATTATATATATATATCTATTATATTATATATATATGTGTGTGTAATTATATATAATATAATATAATATAATATAATATAATATAATATAATATAATATAATATAATATAATAGCTATTGATATAGGATAGAAGATAAATAGATGATAGGTAGGTAGATAGACAGATGGATGCATGGATAGATAGATAGATAGGTAGATGATAGATAATATCTGAAAAAGAGAAAGCTCTTGGCTGCAACTCTGCTCTGTTGCCTGACTTTCTTTCCTCCTTAGCCCTCTGGTAACCATTCTTCCTTCATGCCTGACACCACCTCTGAGATGTTCTTGGAACCAACACTCTAAAAAGGATTTCCTGTTGCCTCTTTGCTTTTCCAGGCTTTGCTTGGTGCCTGCATAGTGGCATATAGACAAACACAGTCTTGGAATGGGTTTCCCTGAAAAGCAGATAAAATATGTTATGAGACAAGTATTCTTGCACAAGAAGTTTGTTTGAGAATGGATCCCATTCAAACTTACATAATATATTCCTAAATATGGTCCCATTTCTAAATATGACTCCATTGTTGCAGTACACCAGGAAAACAAATGCTGCTCTAACTGTGTCCCCTTCAGGGACCCTCTGTTCATAGTCCTTCTCCCTTAGGCCACTCTCTCTGACTATAGGTTCATTATGAAATGCTACAGAAAAAAAATGCATGAGTCAAACAAACATGGAGAATGTCAACCACTGCACAAAAAGAAGGCAATTACCTTTCTGCATTTTTCAGTATTAAAGCCAATAACCTAATGTTTTACTCAGTGCTTTAAAACTTTGCATTTCTTGTTACTATGACATTCTGGTGCCATTTACCATAAGAAAAGCACACACAGAGAGCAGAGTATCAGGAGGAGAGATTGGAGGAAGGTTTAGAGGTTTGTTCATGAAGGAATGTTAGAATTATATTAGTTATTTTTCTGTTGCTGTGATAAAATACCCTGACAGGCCGGGCGGTGGTGGTGCACGCCTTTAATCCCAGCACTCGGGAGGCAGAGGCAGGCGGATCTTTGTGAGTTCAAGGCCAGCCTGGGCTACCAAGTGAGTTCCAGGAAAGGTGCAAAGCTACACAGAGAAACCCTGTCTCGAAAAACCAGAAAAAAAAAAAATACCCTGACAGAACAAACTTAAGGAGGTTATTGATTTTTTTTTTCTGGATTATGGTCACAAAGGGATAGAGAAGAACAGTAGATAGTGAAGGCACAGCCACAGGAACAGGAAGCAGAGACATCACATTTCTTCTAACACAGAAAGAACAGGAAGTAGGTGAAGGCTATAATAAACCCTCAGAGCTCACCTGAGTGATGTGATGTACTCTCACCAGCAAGATTCTATGACCTCCCCACACAGTACCACCTACCAGAAATGAGTGTTTAGATTCATGAGCCTATGGGGGACACTTCTCATTCAAACCACCACAACAGTCATCCGGGATTCTGAGAAAAGGTAAGCAGCCTAGCCCCTGCATATCTTCTGGGTACCTTGGTAGTTGCTGATTTCTTCTTCTGGGTGGAGGATGCCAAGAAAATAAAACAGAGCTGAATATCCATGCTTCCTTGTCTCTTGTGACCCACTCTGCTGACAACCTGTCCAAGGATAAAATCAACACAAAGGAATTCAGTACCCAGGTCCTAGAGGAACACTTCTTTGGGACATCATTAGACAGCCTGAATACTGTGGATAACCTAGAATCATCAAGAAATCTCTCCTTTCTTGTAAGTTAGTGCATTTATGCTGATGCTTATGGGCATTTTGGTTGGGAATCTTGTCCTTTGCTGTTAGAAGGGCCTGTCTAGTATACTTTGAACTTGGATGAATGTTCTGGAAGGAGAACAATTGTACTCAGCAAGTCAAAACATTTGAGAAGAAATGAGTTCCTGCTCCTATTAATAACAGCCATGTAATTCCATGAATCCTAGTGGTCTTTGAAAGGAAAAAGTTCAGATCATGGGGCTAGTTAACAATTAACTAGAACATTGTATATACATGGCATCGAGGCATATATGTGTGTGTGTTTACACTATATATGTGTGTGTATATTTATATATATATATATATGTAGTCTTCCTCTCTCTGTTTCTCTCTCTCTCTCTCTCTCTCTCTCTCTCTCTCTGTGTGTGTGTGTGTGTGTGTGTGTGTGTGTGTGTGTGTGTGTGTGTGTCTGGACACAAAATGACCCCTGACCTTACAGTGTCTATTCAAAGAACCTTAGCCAAATCACTACAGAATAGCTATAAATAATTCTAATCATTGTTAATCCCATTGTTATTAATGGACTTGAACTCATTGGCCACAGCTACACTTATCAAAATCTCCAGAGTCCTTCAAGTTACGTTGGACCCTCAGCTACCACACTCCAGCTCCATTCTGTAGCTGTGATTTCTCCCCTTCCTCTCTTTCTACTTCCTTTGCTTTTGAGAACAGTACTTAAGATATAAGAAGATCTAAGAGGGGTTTGGGGAGGAAAAATTGATCAAAATATATTGTATGAAAACCATAAATAAATAAGAGGAAAAGGAGAGACTGTTTCCTCATTGAATGGATGGCTAGCTGTACTCAGCTATCTTAGCAGGAATGAAAACTCATGATGCCCTTTTGCTGTGTGAATGTCAGACAGCCCGTCATTATTACAGCTAACATAAGAGAAGGTCAACTGCATAATTAATAAGAATTTCATGAGAACAAAGACAGCAGTTAGAAGCTGCTGCAGCTTTTAAAGGATGCAGGAAGTGTGCTGAAGGAAAAGGGGAGAAATCAATTGTGACAATCAATATTATATCTACAAGAGAGGTATGGACAATCCTATTAATTACCTACAACAGTCCTCATTTATATGCAAGGCATATGCTCGAAGTCCCTCAGGTGGATGGCTGACACGGTGGCTAGTACTGAATGCTGTATGCACTAGGTTTTCTTCTCTTATGCTAACTTACGTATGCTGAAGTTTAATTTATAAATTAAGCATGTAAAAAGTTAATAACTGTATATTTTTAAAGTACAGTGTTATAAAAGTAATGTGAATATAGTCTCCTGTTGTACTCAAAAAAAAAGGTGGGGTGGTTACTTTCAGGGACTGGAAAGATGGTTCAGCAGTTAAGAGTACTGGCTTGTCTAGTTCTAGAAGATCTGACTCCCTCTTCTGGCCTCTGCTGGTACCAGACATGGTGCACAGAAATACATGTAGGCAAAACATCCATACAAAAAAATTTTTAAAGGGTTACTTTGATAAAAGTACTATGTTGTCATGATGATGGATCTAAGGGCAAAGACTGTTTATAGGGGACAAGTGAGTGGGTAGCCTATTCACAGCGGATGTAGAGGGCAAGAGAAGGAGAACAGTATGACACTTTACTGCTTTCCTCAGAATGGCTCACAAATTAAAGTTTAAGAATGCTTAGACTATATTTGTCCTTGAGTAATGAAAACCACAGAAGGAGAAACTAGAAATGGAAAGGACACTATGCCTAGCTTATTGTATCTAGTTGTTTTGTAGTGTGGCTTCTAGATAATAATACTAGTATGTTGTTTTTTGGGATGTGCTTACTTTTAATGCTGGTCAAAGTGGGAGTGACAAGTAGTTTGAAGTAGGAATAGATAAAAAAATATAAAATTTCAAATGGAAGAAGTACCTACTTTATTTCTTGTCATAGTAGTAAAGCTCCTACCCTTCCTCTTGTGAAGATGGAGGACCAAGGCATGTGGCTTGCACTGGGCATCCATACCTTCAAGGTGGCATGACTTAGAGTTTGGGAGAATAGAAGAGACCATTCCTGGGAAAGGGAGCAGATGTCCCAGGCAGAGAGCAGGACTTCCCAGAGTGACTTCAACAGGCATACAGAAATACGCATAGCCTGAAGGTGCAGCACCCAGGGCCACATGGGGAGTCCGCAGAAGATTCTGGATCAGGTACCATGGGTGGCTCACCTAGATCCTTGGGGAGGCTTGTGCTGGCTGCTGCAGGAGCTTCTAGAAATGTCCTCAATGAAACTTACCTGGAGGATGCTCAGGGATGGTTCCCCTCAGAGCACTTCTGAGATATGCTCCTCACTCTGCAGCATCACAGAATGATAGAGTGGTGGGGCTTAAAATAGAGCTCTGTCACCTTCAGCAGAAGAGATGCTCCTCTCTCCATCTATTTTTTCACGCCATGTGGCTCAGGATGGATTTCATAACAACACCTTGCTGTCATTCCCTTCTACATCCTCTTCCCAGTCCCTTCCAGGTGTCGCCGGAAGAAAACCCTCTATCATCACTTTGCCAAAAAATCTCCACCAAGCACAACTTAAGACAATCACCTTAAAACAAAGGGCTTGATTTCTCTTGAAAACTGAGCACAGCAACTGCATTATGGAATGTAGTGGTATTGTGCTCCCCCAAATATTGTACACCCTAATAAACTTAATCTGGGGTCAGAGACAGAACAGCCACTAGATACAAAGGCTAGAAAATGGTGGCACTCAGACCTTTAATCCTAGCATTCCAGAGGCAGAAATCCATGTGTTCAAGGATACGGCCAAGCATGGTGACTCGCGTCTTTAATCCCACGAAGTGAGCCTTTAATCACAGGGAGTGATGGCAGAAAGGAAAGATATATAAGGTGTGAAGACCAAGCATTTGGCTGGTTAAGCTTTCAAGTTTTCTAGCAGCACAGTTCAGCTGAAAGCCATTTGGGATGAGGACACAGAGGCTTCCAGTCTGAGGAAACAAGACCAGCTGAGAAGTTGGCCAGGTGAGGTTAGCTGTGGCCTGTTCTGTATCTCTGATCTCCCAGCTTCACCCCAATACCTGGCTCACAGGTTTGATTTTATTAATAAGACCGTTTAAGATTCCTGCTACAATAGAATTACACTCAACATGTGTTGATCTTTCAATTGAAGTGTTTCTGAAGAGACAAGTTTGCAAAAGGGTTAGAAGAAATTCACACTGCTCATTCTCCCAATTCTATAGCACAAAAGAGGGATCACCATGTGCCTAGAGTAGCAGTTGGTGCTGGAGTAACATCAGTAGAAATAAAGTCATGGAGTGAAGCCACAACCTGGTAGACGCTTGAGAGAAGATTGACACAAGAAATGAGAAACCCATCTTCTACTACCCTGGTATGAGTAATGAGTAAAGCCTGCTGAACAATTGAGAGACCCAGAGAACAGCCTGGAATGAAAACACACATATTTTTTTATCTCTATCTGCATTTAAGCACAGTCAGAAGTAGGACCTGTGATCTACTTACCAAAGTGGTACCCAATATTTTCATTCTTGATAGTTGCCTCATCATCTGGCCCCAGGTGGTAGATATAAGCAATGAGGTGACTGGATCATGATGGTTAATACATAATCAATGGATTAAATCACTTGATAGATCCATACTCTGGTGGCATTGTTAAGTAAGAGACAATAGCAGGTTATAGGAAATAGGTAACTGGAGGAATGCCTTTGAAAGACATTGTGTCTATATCCTCTTCCTGTGTCCTTCTCTGCTTCCTGGCTGCCATGAGGTGAGCATCTCTGTTCCACTATGTCCTCTACTGTACCTTCTCCTACACCATGCTCTGACTCACCACAAGCCCATAGTGATGAGGCCAAGTGATCATGGCCTTAACTCTCTGAAATCAGAAGCCAAAATAAACCTTCTCTTTTTTTCATTCGTTTCTCTCAGGCATCTGTCACACAGTGAAAAAAAAAATGATTGGCACATCCCCTTTGTGTGAATCTGCCCATAGAACTCTGCCTAGTCGTATATAGTTACATGGATCATCAGACACTGTCTCCAAATGCTTGTTGGTGTGGGCCTTTATATCCTGCCCAGCAGAGACAATGCTTTTGCTTTACTCAATGTGATAAAGATGGCTGGCCAGCAGAGAAGCAATGGCCCCTGTTGGCTTTGTTTTCTTTGTAGAATTCTAAAAATAACAACCATCTCCTTTTATGCCTTATTCAAAACTGGCCCATGAATGCATGTGGATACATCTTCTTTTAATGTGTTTTAATTCAGGATCCCCCAAAGCAACCACAGAAAAGATAAGTATTTTTGACATGTGTTATTTTTAAATTCCTAAGATCTGAGAAACTAAAGGCAAAACATGTTCAAGAACAAATGAAAACACGTGAAATCAGAAAGGCTTGATTCTAAGCTCTGAGTCTTTGCTTAGATGGGTTCAGTATCCTGGAAAGTCATACCTACCCTGGCCACCCAGGCATCCTTCTAGGTCAGGTGTTACAGGAAACACCATCTGGCTCTTCCATATCTAAGCATTCCCACCTTATGTAGTCACCTGACAATCACAGTATGTAAGTTAGCATTGAGTAATGTAGCAAAGGGAATGAAACTGGAGTAGCCCTAACTCCAGAACAAACAGTGATCCTGGAAGATGCATCCGGGTTACATCATCTGAGCTGTAGTTCTTGCATCAACAGTACCATTTCCAGAGCGGTGTGTACAGAGCAGCTGAAACACGGCATCACAGGAGCCCAGACATGCTATGTTTTTCTCTTTCTTTCCTTGCCTTCCTCCTGTTATTTGTGATCTTTCTTTGGGGAATATGTATATTTTGGTTTCCAACTCAATTCCAAGCCAGAGCTTTCACTTGAGAGGTGATTTCAGGAAGCCCCAAGGAGTAGCAGGGTAAGGGAAGGAGTCACCAGCATCACCAAGCAATTTAGAAAGCATCAACTCATCATTACTGTGGGCACTCAGCTTAACTCTGCAAAGTGATATAAAACTCACAATTCAGTGATGCATCCTGGAGGCTTGAGAATTAAAGGGCCACCTCCGCCAGTCACTGGTTAATGGTGGTTGTCTCAGAACAATGTTAATCTACTGCTTCCCCCAGACAATAGCACTTTCCAAGGCTCTAGAGAAAGACCTGATGACAGAGATGCAATTCCATGACTGAGACCAAGAAGAATACATAGGCAGGCTTGGATAGCACTGGCTCCTGTGCCCTTGGCTGAAAAACACAGTCTATGCATCAGCTGCTCCAAAACAAAAGTTTGAATTTAAGTATTGACCTCAAGACAGTGTGAACTGCTTTTCCTGACAAGAGAAAAGTATATTTCAGCTCTGCATCAAAGCTTGTATTTAAATCTAGCTGGAGGTCTCCCTTTAAAAGACCAATTAGTTCAACTACAGTGAAAAAGCATGAGGATATGTGTTTATAGATGCATGCATATATTTGCATAGCAAGCATGCAGATATGCATATATAGACATATGCATATATTTACATAGCAAGCAGGCTACCAGGGCTTCTTACAGATGCTCAATCAAGAAACTAAGCAGACCCCTAGAATAACTCCAAGGGAAAGAGCTGAGAAGGGTGACAGAGGGTGAAATGAATTCTAATACAGGAGAAGAGGCATTGTATGAAGATGTAGCCCTGGTCTTAAGTGCTGACAGATGGTGGCACTTAACTGGGTGGAAGGTGGGGATGTAGATGGGAGGACTAAAAATGAACAAAGTGCAAGAAGCTCTGGTGAGGGAGGCAGTGTGGAAGGAAGCCAGTGTGAGAACTGGCCCCAGGGATTTTACCACGTGCCCTTGGCTTACAATCAGCATTTCATCCTCTGTGTTTGAACCATGAGAGGAGCAGCACCTGCTCTGTCGTGCTGCAATGGGAACTTCTGTCATTGTAGAATGCCCTATCTGGGCTGTCCAGCTTAGTAGCTACTGGCCACGTCTGCCTGTTGAGCACATGAATGTGTTTCTGAGAGTGAGGACCCAGCTTACATCATACATCATTTTGATCATTTTTGAATTGAAATAGCTTCAGGTGCCTAACATGCTTCGAAGAATGCCACTTAATGTGCGGTTTTAGGTGTTAAGGTGTAGAACATCAGTCTTGGTTCCCCTATGCTACAGTGAGATATTGAATTCATAAGCCAGATTTCTATTCCCGACACTCACTCAAAATCTCCTCTTCAACAACAGTGTATCAGTTCTGGTGTGTCTTGCTGCCGGAAGTCCTCACTGAGAGTCCTGATGCTGCTAGCATTCTTCCAGTACCATTATTGATTTGCCTAGTGGATGACAAAATCCAATGGGCAGCCACTAAACAGCATGAAACATCTCAATTTTAACTTAAACTGGGGGCAAGAACAGTCTCGAGGCCTCTGTAGAAGGAGTGCTCATCAGATGACCCAAAAGACAAGAGGGAAAGCCTGTGTTTGAAGAATAACAATCAGTGGCTGAAAGCTATTAAGTTCACTCTTCTAGTTCAAAGGGATTTGAAATGGCAATTTGTCAGGCAACTGTTGTCACTTTAGATGCCCCCAGTCGCTTCCTTTGAAGCTCTTGATTGACTACAGGAGGCTATGCCAGATTCTTCTAAAGACAGATTTCCACAGTTGAACACATTTATGTCACAGTAATTATGACTCTTCCCAAATTTAATCAACAAAAGGCAAAAGAGTGCAAGTCTGAGAAAACATTCGTGTGCCTGGCACAGTCCAGGCAGTGGCCCAGTGGCTATGCATGTGGCCAGTTGGAAGATTTTGGTCACTTTATCAAGCTATTGGTTTGCTGGAGAGGCAGGTGGAAGGCCTCTTCTCCTGTATTTCTTATTGGATCTGATAATGAAACAGACTTCAACTTCAAATGGATTTCGGGAGAAAACAAAACAAAACTAGCCCATTAAAGACAAATAACCTAACTCAAAACACAGTATTATCCCTTTAGCTAGCAGAGATGGATCTAGAAGGAAATGGTAACCCAGGTTTTTTTTTTAAAACTAGATGCAAAAGCAAGTGGTTCCCTGTGAAGTAGTAGGTGGTGAGCTTGAGTGAGATGTTCATAAAAGGCATTGGCTCATACACCGGCCAACTAAATGAGAACTGTGGCTGCGCTGTGCCCTATGTCAGACTGTCATTCACAGAATAGACAACTCCTAAGTTCTCAGAAGCACTTTTGCATTAGGAAGTATTTGCAAGTTGAATTTCTATGTGTTAGGCTCTCAGGAACCTATGCATCAAGAAGAAGAAGTTGTCCCTGGGAGTCTGTGGAGTGGGGAGTGCACACAGCTTAAAGCTGAGATGTTTCATACTGTTTATTGGTTACCATTTGGATTTTGTCATCCACTGGTCCCATCCTACGCTTCCTAAGGGAAGTTCAAACCAGAGACAACCTGAAACTAGAAAGAACAGAAATGGTCTCCAGAGCACACCTTTCTAATCAGTTTAGCACTCCAGGCAACAGCAGCATCCTGTCTCCAATAGGGGAAAGTGATACAGATACAGGAGCTTCTGGAGAGGACCAGTGAGGTGGGCCCTGCCCAGCAGCTGTGTGCCAGATGTCCCTGCAATGCATCCATAGGAACACATCCATTGCAAGTAACCAAAGAAAAGTCATGGTAGAGAAAATAACAGTAGAGATATCTGCATATGGCATGTAGGGGCAGGGCCAGCAGTGAGGTCAGCAAGACAGTAAACCCAGAATCCCACCTTTAGTTGCTTCATAGGTGTAGAGTAGACCAGGCTCAGGGGCCTATGTATGTGGTAAAAAAGGAACATATGAATAGAGTAAGGCGTCAAGACCCTTAACCAGAGTGTCGAGGCATTGCATCCCTTTGTGTGCATGTAGGCTGCTCAAGGAGTACTTCTTACTATGGGATGCCAATCAGCCCATGAAGTCATTAGCACAAAGTTTATGCTAACTGGTCTGTCTCACAGGACTTAAAAAGACATTCCCTCTTCATGAACAAACCCCAGAGAAGTTCATTTCTACAGGAATTACTCAGGTAAAGAAAACAGTTGGCCACATATATGCATAGGCCACAGAAGTCATGGGACCATAGAGCTAATTATGAGGTTGAAAAGGTTTTCAGGGGAACAAAAGACTTTGATGCTGAAGAATTCACTCTGGAAAAGCTGTGCTCTCTAAGCTGGAAAACCATTTTTTTCCCTGAGAGAATAGACTCCCAGAGAGAGCCCAGGAAGCATGGGAAGGCAGGGGGAGACTTGTGTTAGTCACCTTTCCCATACTGTGATAAACAACCCTGACAAAAACAAGTCAGAGAAGAACGGGTTTGTTTGGGCTTGCAATTCTGGAGAAGATACAGTGTATCATGGAGGGGAAGGGAACGAGGCAAAATGGGAGACTAGCCTGGAACCAGGGAGATCACATTTTCATCCTCACACAGGAAGTGGAGCCCAGCTATAAAACCTTAAAGCCTACTCCTAGTAATGTACTTCCTTCCACAAGATTCAACCTTGTAAAGGTAGTATAACTTCCCCCAAACACTAGCACCACTCACAGGGAACCAAGTATTCAAATGCATGAGCCTAGGGGGGATCCTTCCTCATCCAAACCACCACATTCCACTCCCTGACTTCTATATAACTCACTGCCATAGCATAATACAAACCACCACACCTTCCTAGTAGAGAACTATATTAATTATGTTTCTATCCTTGTGATAAAAGACCATCACCAAAGTCGACTAGTAGAATAAATAGTTTATTTTGGCTTAGGGTTGCAGAAGGATAAATAAATGCCCATCCTGGTGGGGAGGCATGGCAGCAAGCAGCAGGTATGGCAGCAGGAGCAGGAAGCAGAGAGATCACTTACAGCAGTAAACATGAAGCCGAAAAAGTCAAGTGGAAGTGGGATGAGGCTACAAACTTTCAGCGCCTACCCTCAGTGATATGAAAAACTTCTTCCAGAAAGGAGGCATTGCCTCCTTAAATGGCATTACTAACTGAGGAGCAAGTGTTCAAATACTTGAGACTATGGGGGAATCTTTCTCACTGAAACAACTACATTCCACTCCCTGGCCCCCATGAGCCTCATGGCCATATCATAATGCAAAATGTACTTAGTCCAACCTCAAGAATCCCCATAGTCTTCCTCAGGCTCAACACTGTTTAAAAGGCTAAAATATCCGTTGAGACTCAAAGTAATCTCTTAACTGCATCCTCCTTAAAAAACCATATTATATCCTTCCAACATACAATGACACAGAATATACATTACTATTTCAAAAGGGAGGAAATGGGGTATAGTGAGGAAATACTGGACTAAAGCAAGACCAAAACCAAGCAAGGCAAACAACAGCTCCTATAGCTCTGTGTCTGGTGTCTAGGGCTTTAGTTTCAAAGGGCTCAGATGGTTCTGCCTCACCAGCTTTGCTGTCTGAAACATACATCTTTCTGTTGAGATGGTTCTGTCCCCTGTATGCAGTCCTCATTGGCAGATGTATCATGACTCTGGAACCTCCAAAACTCTGTGGTCTCTGCTGCAATCCCAGGCTTCACTTTTACAACTTTACAGTGGCCTCTTAGGTCCTCCTGCCCTTCTCCAACATGCATGCTAGGACTTCCTTGCCGCATGCTGTATCGGTGGCTCTTCAAAGCCACAGAGATGAATCTACAGTCCCTTCAGTTTTGCATTCTTCACGCTTCTAAATCTGACACCACTTGGACAACTCTGTCAAGTTCAGCAGCTTAGAATGGACCCTGACTTGGGGAGGACCCAGGCTGCTTGGGTTGGACTCAGGCTTGGGATGGACCATGTATCCCTTGAATCACATTAGCAGTAGCTTCATTATTATTATTATTGTTGTTATTATTATTATCATTCACTTGCTTTCTAGATGCAGAAGATTCCTTAGGCTTTCTTTTACAAACTGGAAGCTTAGCTGGATGAGGTCCTGCCCTCTGGCACCCTTGCCTCCCTTTCGGTGCCAAGCAGGCCTCTTTTTAATGGCGGTCATCTTTGTAATAATTAGTCTCTCTTCCCACAGGAGCCTTGGCTGTGACATGAAGCTTCCTAGTGCTCCTTTTCTCCTTCTTCTCTGGCCCACTTGTTCTCTTTTCGTTGTAGACATGTATAAGGATTATCAATGACAACGTCTCAGATTCAATGTTATGCCGTCTTGAAATTTCCTCCACCAAAGAATTTAGTCTGTTACTTTTAAACTCAGCCTGAGGAAAGATCTTAGGGCATGGGAATGCAAAAAGCTGCTAGATTCTTTACATCACACGGATGGCCTCTAGCCCAGTTGCTGTTAAAGTCTTTGCTTTCCTCTGGACCCCCCATGAGCCAGGCCCCTACAGTCTGTATGACTCTCAGCACTGCTGTCTTTTAGGCTTAGTCCAGTGTCTTCAAAAACAATTCTTCCAAAAACCTATATGGTCAGGTTCTTCACAGAAACAATCCACTGTCTGATACCAACTTCTTATTAGTTTTTTTTTCTATTGCTGCAATAAAACACCATGACCAAAGGCAACTTAAGGAAGAAAGATTTTATTTGGGTTTATGGTTCCATAGGGAGAGTCCATCATGGTAGGAAGGTCTAGCAGCAAGGAGCAGGCATGGCTGGAACAGGAAGCTGATAGATCATATCTTCTATGAGAAACATGCAGGAAGCACAGAGTAGAGCCATCCTGGGAAAAGTCAAGGAAAAGGCAGTCGAGGAGGAGAAGCAAATGCTAAGCCTCAGGGAGGGAAATGGTGTGTCTTCTGTCTAGTGTGCATTTCCAGACTTAGCCCTGTTTTCTAGAGTTTCTTGCAATCGCAGCGTTGTGAATCACAAAGAAGGGCCCCTGCTCACATCTCCACTTACGTGTATGTGAGCAAGTATAGCATGAGTATATCTCCATGTCTTTCTGACGATATGATCTGACTGCTTCACTTGACAAACATACATGCTATTATTGGTAAACTATTGATTGCTCCCATGAAAGAGAGCAAGACCTTAAGGCTATCTTGCCTGAGTTGAATTCCTATTCAACCATGCAGTAGCTATCTGATCTTAGATAAGTTAGTCACTTCTCTGTGCTTTAATTTCCTCATCTGTTAAATAATATGATTCTTTTAGTGCTATTGTGGTGCTTAAATGAGCGATTTTATACAAAGGACAGTACCTAACACAGTAAGCACACTGCAAGATTTAGCTGTTTTTATGATGTGTTTTCTATTGTACTTCTAGGACACTTAGTGACATGTGTAGAAGCATGGGGGAAGGGCTAAATAGACTTTGAGAGTAGTTTATTTTACTCTGCTTGGATCCCCTCCACTTCATCCCCCAGAGGTAGTCCATATTTTAACACTGCAACAACAGTGTTTATGGCAACCTGGGGAAACCTTGCTTCCTGGAAAATGATTCCTCTGGTGGAGGGAAACCTGTGTCTTTGTAGTTTTTTCATTCTTGTTCAGGTTTTATCCCTGGTGGCCACATCAAACAGATCAGGTCCAGAAGTAGTATTTCAAGAACTTCAAAGTGATTAATGAGATCCCCTGAATCTTCTCCAGTATATATGACTGTGGTGGCTTTAATGAGAATGGTACCCATAGGTTCAAATATTTGAATGCTTGGTCCCCAGCTGGTGGAACTATTTGAAAGGGACTTGGAGGTGTGGCCTTGTTGAAGGAGGTGTGTTACTGGGCAGGATTTAAGGTTTCAAAAGCATGTACCATTCCCAATTAGCTCTCTGCCTTGTGATTGTGGATCAGATGTAATTTCTCAGCTACTGATCCAGTACCATGTCTGCTATCTGCTGCCATGCTTAGTGTCATGATGGTCATGGACTTGCCCTCTGAAAGTGTAAGCCCCAATAAACTCTTTCTTCTATAAGTTTCCTTGGTGATGTGAGGTGGTATTGTGTTCCCCGAAATATTTTGCACCCTAATAAACTTATCTGGGGCTAGAGACAGAACAGCCACAATATTAAACAGAGGTTAAGCAGTGGTAGTACACGCCTTTAATCCTAGCATTCCAGAGGCAGAAATCCATGTGTTCAAGAATACAGCCAAGCATGGTGACTCATGCATTTAATCCCAGAAAGCGAGCCTTTATTCCCAGGGAGTGATGGTAGAAAGCAGAAAGGTGTATACGGTGTGAAGACCAGAAACTAGAAGCATTTGGCTGGTTAAGCATTTGGCTTCTAGTAGCAGTTCAGCTGAGATTCATTCTGGATGAGGACTCAGAGGCTTCCAGTCTGAGGAAACAAGATCAGCTGAGAAGTTGGCCAGGTGAGGTTAGCTGTGGCTTGTTCTGTCTCTGATCTTCCAGTGTACACCCCAATACTTGGATCTGGATTTGATTTCATTAATAAGAACTTTTAAGTTTACTGCTACATCGATGGTATCCACAGCAACAGAAAAGTCACTAAGATACCCCACAGGCTTTGTCAACACTTCCTAAGACATGGGACTGATTGTTTCTCGTGTTTTACTTGGCTGCAAGCTCCCAATGATGTAAATACCACTTAAAATACAATATCTAGGACTAAATATCATCCTGAAAAGTAGAATTTGATTTGATCAGGACAGAAGATTGTAAGCCTGGGATCTTCTTCGTAAATGTCCTCTCAGTGTGACCAATATGAAGCCCACTCTGTCACTTTCACATCTTGAGGTACCCCTGAATCTCTTAAGGTAGGCATGCACCACCAAGTTGGTTTTCAGAATCTAACCTCTAGGTCACTTCTCCACCATTTTGGTTTAGTGTCACGGAATTTTGAATACCAGGCACAAAACAAGTATTCATTTGTCCCTGATGATTGTTTGAGAAAATTAATATTTCTTTGAACCTTACTTTGCCATACAATGCTGTCAATAATCTACTGCTTCATTCTATAACATGAGAAAGCATACCACTCGGATTTATACCTTAGTTACTAGTAAAGCATGTTTAGTCACAGGACAAAGTTGGGAGCCATGAGGCACACAGTTGGAGTCACCCTCTATCGTCATTCCTGTTCTCTTTAGAAGATGTTTAGGGCATGATCTTTTACCTAGTAAAGGCTCAAAAGAAGTGTGTACTGAACTAGGTTCTTTCTCCATTTTCCTTTATATTCTAAAGTATTTCATGAAACAGCTTGTCAAATATCTATGTACAGCAGGACATAAGTCTCCCTAGCTGTTGGCCAGATGAGTTGCCTTCTTCATTGGTAGGCTAAAGGGACTTGTTTTAACTATTGCTGAGGAGCAAGATCAGGAGTTCTGTTAACAAGATAAGTTACATGGATAGTATGTGCTGTATCCATAAAGCTTTATGAACAAAGCAGTGTCTTAGCCATGCAATGTGCTTCAGAGGGGGTTGCTGAGGGACCTATTGTGGGCTCAGCCCCAGTCTCAGGGAGTCTGGCTAGTGCCTCAGAGTTGGCATTTCTATCAAGTTCCCAAGTGAAGCTAAAGCTACCTGTGTGGGGACCTCGCTTTGAGAGCTATTGGTGAAATTATTAAGGCCACTCCACGTAGTTAAAAGAAAGATTTATTTGGTGGATAACTTACAAATGAAGGGATAGGTAGGTTGCGGGGTCTGGGGAAGGTGTATCGCAGTCCAGCAGTGTTCTCTGGAGCTCTGCTTGGTCAACCTCCACCATCAAGGGTCCAGGAACAGAGAGAGCAATGGCCAATCCAGATCTTGGGACCCCGGGTGCCTCCCTTGGCCCCACCTTGTAGGTGTGACAGTTGCTGAAGCCTCAATGGGGGTTGGAACTTCCAGATCAAAGCTGGAATGGCTACCCACTACAGAGAGCCACCTCATAATGAACATCCTTCTGTCTCTAAGACAGTGTAGAAATGGGTAAGAATGGGGAAAGTGTGAGTTCTGCTCACACTCCTGAGGAAATCTCTGCAGCACAGGACTGAGTTGTCCTTAATTATATCTTTACACTTTCATGAAGTCCTTTGATTGTCTATTTCTTACTAGGATTGTGATTTTTTTTAAAAGAACTTCCTACCTTGTAAATAGAATCTGTTGATTAATTTAGGTCTTGGCAAGGAGACAAGGATCTTCTCTGATCTTTGGCCAAAACTTTTCCTACAACATAATACCCACTACATGGTTTAATCCAGTATTTCTTTTTTTAAAAAAGGAATGGAGTCTAGTGTGAAATTGCTATTTCTCAGTGAACTCACGCTGGCTTCTTGTGATCACAGATTCCCTGAAAGGGGGAACCAGAATGGGTAATGTGTTCCAGAATCTTGCCTGAAATAGACATCGAAGGTGTGTGCTCCCCATCACAATGCCGACTCTGAAGTAAAATGAAACTGGGGGAACTGTGTCTTCCAAATATTCCACCATCTTTACCCAGGACTTCCCAAAAACAGGCTTGTGTCTCTGGCCAGCCTTTTGCTTCTGTCAAGTGCTCCCACAGCTGTCCATAGTGCATCACTGTTTGCTCTTGGGACTGGCAGGTCTCCTCCCCTGGCACACACAAAATATTCCTTCTCTTCTTACACCACGTCCCAGTGGCAGGATGCAGAGGCATCTTCCTGAGCCTTTCATGGTGCCACATTCTCAGGCTCTCACGCTCTGGATGGTCAGTACTACAAAGGTACAGTTGTTCTCTGATGATGTCCATGGCCACCTGCATCCTGGGTGTATCCTGGGGGAAAATAAAACAAGCCAATGGGTACAAAGCCAAAGGTGGGAAGTGTTGCCAGCCAACTGTCTGAAAGGTCTCTCTGGCAAAGGCAGGCTTGGTGACATATCCGATATGTTCTGTCAGTGAAGATTCCACCATAAAAAGACGCTCTGTGAGAATGGACACTGTTTCTTCTGAAAGTCCTCATCTCATTCATGGGAGCTCCTCTGTGTCAGACCTTTGCTCTTCTCTGTGCGTGAGGGTCTCGTCCTTCCTGGTGCTCATCAACAGTTTTATGGGACCAGCTCCCTTATGCCTCACTGGGGTCTGAACCCAAAGGAAACCAGACAACAGACAGTCCTGTGACAAGCCTTGTCAAGGGCTTTCTGAGAACTTGTTTAATCCTCATGGAAAAATCAGTTGGTTATATAAGCCCCATTTCACAGATTGAAAAGCTGTGGTGCAGAAATGTAACTAAAGTGTAAGTGGTGAGCTGAGCAATGAGGAGAGGGATGCTGGGTAAGTCTGACTTCAAAGTCTGTGATGTGTAATCTTTTGGTCACCCACTCCAAGAACAAGTAGTCTTGGAGGGCACTATGCACACTCAAGTTCCAATAGCCTTTGGCTTTCATTACTTTTAGGAATATCACCCTGTAGTAGAAG
This sequence comes from Peromyscus maniculatus bairdii, assembly GCF_049852395.1. Lineage (NCBI taxonomy): Eukaryota > Metazoa > Chordata > Mammalia > Rodentia > Cricetidae > Peromyscus > Peromyscus maniculatus. The sequence continues at coordinate 126,010,285 of NC_134855.1, forward strand.
CCTAGATATCTGGATTCTTGGAAGCCCATTGAAAAGCCTGTGATCAAAAGTCACTGAGGGCTGCAGACCATTTTCTCCTTCCTCTCGCCACCAATACTTGAAGCCTTCATTTTTTCACCCTAGCATTGGCTAAGAGGACAGAGGGCATGCACGTCTGTGTTTCCACATGCCCGCCCTTTCATGCACATAAACATCGCCAAGGAGACACCTGTGTATACAGTCACCTGCTTTGGCCAGACAGATATTTATTTGCTGTTGTATAATGAGGGAAATTTGCACTCAGCCTTGAAAATTTGGCCACACCGGCTCGTCCTTCCTCTTCCCCAGTGATTTCTTCACGGTGAACTGCCACAGTCCACTGCTGTTTTGCTGTACTCTGCTTCACAGCCTTGGGAAGATCTGTTTTGCACCTGTACCTTGGCCTCTGTAGGTGCTCAAGCTGTCAGGGAAGCCCTACATAGCCATGTTAAATCAAGTTGGACATGACAGGGAGGAAGTGCTTTTAAAGGCAGGTGTTGAATCCTGTCATACCTTATTTTATGGGATGGTCCTTTAAAACAGAACTGTGTAATGGGGCTTGCTTTAAAGAGCTCAGCCTGTCTCACTGGACTGAATGGAAATGATGTGAAAACAAGGCAGGAGCATAAACCAGGACTGTTGAGGTCTACTGTCATCCACACGCACAAGGTCGACCAGCAGAGGGATAGGAGGGCTCTTCTCACATCAGTAAACCATAAATGCTTATTGTGGGCTGCCCTTAAAATGACAGAAGACATCTTGGTCGCAGCCAGCGGGTAACTGCAAACAGCATTCCAGGACAGCTAAATTGTTCATTCCTTTCATTCACTAGTTATTTTAAATTAGCAAGCAAAAATGTCAGCTATCATTATAGCATTTTCAAACACTGTTATAGTGGCTTCTCCATATCCCTTTCCTTCTTGTTTTCGCATCACGTGCATCCTATTGCCCTCCATGAATTTAGTTTTCTGAGCGTAGAACCAGCGTTCTCAGGTGCTGTCATCAATATTCCTGGAATGGCCAGGAGGCTAGGAAAATGTCCTGTGTGACACAGATACGGACAGAAGAAAGAAAAGGCCAACGGGGCACTAGGATGAGGTCTGAGTCTCATCTCTTATGTGGCCATTTCCCCCTTCCCCAGTCTCTTTATTTGCTGGATGACCCAGCCTCCTGGGAAGCTCAAACATTTACAGAGCTCTGCTAGTGAGTTAATTCACCTTCCCTGGGTTTGCCTAGAGCCTGGGCCATAGACTGGAAAGGCTATTTCCTGCCATATTCATGCAGAATCGCTGACTTAGAAACTTACGAGAAATGATTCCTGTCACCATCCTCTTGCCAGTGGTGCCGACTGTAGCCGCCTGAGAGTTCAGAACTCAGCTGTAGTGCTGTTAGACTCCTAGACTCACAGATGCTCTCTGTGTTTTTCCCAAAACAACACCCTCACCCATAGATGCCACTCAGTCTGGAATTTTCCATGTTCAGAGGACACTGGCACTGTTGCCCACAGAAGTACCAGGCAAAGGGATGAAGTTACAGGGAAGGGGTAGGACTTTCCATATTTTACCACCTGATAAACAAGGAAAGCTGTCACTCAGACTCAGTCAGGATCATCATGTTCAAAGGTGCATCTTCTCTGCTGTTTTTAGATATTAAATGTTTAGTAAATCCAAATGAAAGTTATTTTTTAATGTGAGAAAATAAAATTTAAATAGATAAATGTGTGTTATATAGTGAACTATAATGCAAGAGACACAGTGAGCCTCACCCAGATAAATAACATAGTATCATGAACTGGCAACTGTGTGGCATTGGGTTTTAAGCTTCCAGGGGCTGTGCATTATGGGTAAGTGTTCTGCCACTGAACTATGCTACCAGACCACCAACCTAGAGGTCTGTCATGGGCACCTGAATCTTTTCATATCATTTCTTTCTCCATAAGATTTTCTTGAGAGTCTTATTGAATACAAAGCTGTTCACAAAGTACAGCTCTGGAGTTTGTTGGTGCAGTGTTCCATGATGTTGAAGTCGACATTGAAGAAACCATATTATGTGTTCCATGTTGACACTTCCTTCATGATCTTTAGGCATGCAGCCTTCTTCCTCTGATAGTAATAGATGCCTTTTCCCTTTTCTGGATACATAATGATATGTTTTGCTATCTTTTTGTGGGAAGTTGGGCCTCTTCTGGTTTGTTTATTCATGGATGCATATACCCATGAAGCTGCTACAAAACTTCTTGCACAAGTACAAATGAAAACATCTTGCTGTAAAATATGTGTGCATTTTCTGGGTCATGGGGCATGCACATTATCTGCGTTTTTGCATAGTACCAAATCGTTTCCGAAGGATATTGCATTAACTGACCCTTTCCCCACACCATGCAGTTGTTATCATTTCTGCAATCCTTTATATTGCTAATGCCTTGTATTTATTTTAGTTCTGTGTGAAAATGATACTTCACTTTATTGCACACTTTGTCGTTCCTCTGTCCCCCGTTAAATGGAACATCTTTCACATGTGGAATGGCCACCCAAGTTTTGTCCCCTGCACAGCTTCTACTTGAATGCTGTGTTGTCTGCTGGGCAGTTTTCTCCCCCCATGTCTGTGGCATGCTTTAGATATTCTACATCCTAACCCCTTGTCCACCGTCTATGCTGCCAGGATCTTCCTTTTTGTCTGTCTTTGACTCCCATGTCAAGTTTATTCACATTAGTTCTTAACTAAAATGTAACTGTGTTGGCTTGTTGTTGTCTTTGTCATTGTGGTGGCTGTGGCTTCACACAGTCCCAGAACCACAAGGAGCATGTGATGTAGAAGACTTGGAGTAAGGAGAGCAGTTAATATCACAAGAAGAAAGCAAGCAGATGTTCTCTCTTGAAATAGGGGAAGGCACATGGTAGAAGCTAAGCAATTTAATGGGAAAAGAAAGTTACTGGTTAGAAATAACAGGCTTATTAAAAAGGAAGAGGAGGTAGGGAAGAAAAGATAGGAATTATGTCTCATCAAATTCCTATGCTTTATATTCATCAGTGGCAATGCAATGTGGAAGAGAGGGGGTCTTTAGAAGGTGATTATGTCATGGAAGGGGCCTTCATGAATGGGAGAGTGACACCATGGATATGCTGTAAAAGGCCTGGAAAGCATTCACTTCTGTCCCCCACAATGTAAAGACGCAACAGAAGGTGCCATCGTTGAGGCAGAGATACAGATTGGCCTGAAACACAGTCATGTAGCCCAAGATGGATCCAAACTTGCAGTAATCCTTCTGCCTCTGACCCCTGAGTCCAGAGATTACAAGCATGAATCACCAGGGAATCTTTATTTTGTGGCAGTTGAATTTAATTAGTCTGTATAAAATTTATCTTCCTTGTTTGGAAAACAGGTTAATAATGTCTAGTTTAGGAAAGTTTGATAGAACTAAATTAGGCAGCGTGTTTTAGTGCTTTCAAATGATCCTTGTGTTCATTAGGGTTTGGTACCAAACATCCCCTGTATGGAAGCTCCTGGAATATATCTCAACATATTAATTTGTCTATGGTTATTCACAGCTCTGTTTCCCATCTGCTATGGGTCTTCTCGTGGTCCCAAGGCCTCATCTAACACACTGTATAGAAGAGACAGAGTAGGGAGGAGACAACTAAGACAAGAAAGGAGAGAAGGCAAAAGTTCTCTCCAGCAGCGGAAGCATGATTCAGGTGCTAATCAATCTAACAGGAAAAAGAAAGGTACTAGTTAAAAAGAAGCAAAGTGTGTCAAGAAAGCAGATAAGGTGGTTGGGGTTGTGGGGGAGAGGGATGAGGACCCAAGAATCCAATATCACCTTCACCAGACAGATCTTTTTATTCTAAGAAGAAAAGATGCTATGCAGCAACCACTGTCTTAAAAGTTCTAGACAAGCCTGGGATACATATATACATACTATAAAATAAAATAAAATAAAATAAAATAAAATAAAATAAAATAAAATAAAACCAGCATTTGTAAATAAATACCCTTGGGACATTCCTGGTTTTTGAAAAAAAATGAAGTCAGACTTAAATAAATTGTTCTGTAATTGGATTGGTTGTGGAGTTTTGTTTGGTTTGGTTTAAGTTTTACTTTAGTTATTTCTTTGTTTATTTATTTGCTCTTGCACACATATGCACATGCTTGCATAAGCAGAGATCTGAGAATAACTTGCAGGAATCAGTTCTCTCCAACCATGTGGGTCTTAGAGACTGAACTCAGGTATTTGGGAGTGGTGGCAAGCTCCCTTGCCTTCTGAGCCATCTTACCAGCCCTTGTTTTGCCTTTTTGATTATGCATCTCAGATAGAACTGGGTCCCCAGGTGACTGATTATTGTACATTTATAAATAAAGCATGAAGGCATGAGTACTAGCATTGAGTGTCATGAAGATGCAAGTATGGGTCTCCTGGAATGATGCTGGAAATGCCAAGGACTTCTTAGGACACCAGGACATGCATCCAAAAATGTGTTGTACCTGAAAACATCTGGTGAACTTGAAGGTGAGACACACACATCAAGCATGATAAGTGTGAGAAAAGGGTGTTATTTTGAACTCCTCCTTATAGCTACTAAGCAGTGTGTGTGTGTGTGTGTGTGTGTGTGTGTGTGTGTGTGTGTGTGTGTGCGTGTTTCCTGAGCCTGACAACCCTGAATCACCTCTACCCAGTCCTTTTTGGAGACAGGTTTATAATGCATTCTTATGTGCTCCCAATTTGAGAAGGAAAGTGGGAATAAAACAGGAAATTAGCAAGTAGCAAGAAGGAGGATGGGCAAGGAGAAAGAAAGGGGGGATTTGCCTGAGCATTTTCACACTTTTTATTTGAGACTGCCATGCCTTGAAATAGGAAGTATAGACTTCATTTGGCTAGAGAAAAAAAATATTTTTCCGTCCTTGGTATTGCTAGGAAAGCAGAGTTATTGGTGGAAACTGAATCCATCACTGCATGGGATGATTCCATACTTGGGTTTACACATATGTGCATTATCATCTGTCCACTGTAAGATAATTTTGTTTTTATTCATAAAATCAAAATGTATGAAAAGTAGTGTCATTGTATATATAAAGGAGTAGTGCCCAATGACTTGATTGAAATATAATCAAGTGAGAATCGAAGAAATTAGCTGCTATTAGAGTAAGGAGAGTTTGAAACCATGCTGGCCTACAAAGACCCTGACTCTGAAGAGAAAGAGAGAAGTGAGAGAAAGAAGAGGAAGAGGAGGAGAAACCCTCTAGTGGCTAAAAATGTGAATTAAGCTCCAGTGACCTCATGGTGGAGCCTCCTGGTGATGGAGGCCCAGAACACATAGTCATGGTAGAGCATTGCATTTGGGGCCTCCTGTAGTATCTGTTCCCTTTTGTGATGCTATCCCAGCATGTTGTAGCAAACTTCAGAAGTTTGGAGATCTAGTTGTCTATCTACTAAAGTGACTCATGGCCATTAGCAGTAATCAGGAATTCGTGCAGCCCAGTGTGTACTCTTCAGTTAACTATAGAAATTTTTAGAACTTTTGGCTAAGCATTAAATTACTAAAAACTCATTTTGCTAGGTAGCAAGGTGCAATTGCAAAAATAGATTTGGACTTCTGTTTCGTTTTATTTTTCAGTTGAATGTATGCTAAAAGGAAGCAAACAAACAAAGAAACAAAAACCCAGAATGCAGAAGACAAGAAAGTGCCCTGCAGTCCAAAAGGCATAAGAGTAAAGTCCAATCTATCTCTTGGTGTGTCTGAATTTGGCTAGAGAGTCTCTGATTTGTGTGACTAATTATTAGAGGTCAAAAGTCTTTTAATTTTAAATTTTAAAAATTTTAGTGGAATTTTATCTAACTATTCTTAGATCTTTTATGATCTCCCTTCTTTAACTCCCCCACCCTCGCATCCACTCACACATGTCCCAGTAACACATACTGCCACCCAGGGAAGTGGAGTTTCTAGAGAATTTTATTGCTTTGTATATTTCAAGAAGAGGAGGAGGAGGACGAAGAGGAAGAAGAGGAGGAGGAATAGAAGCAAGACGTTTCTAAAAGCTTTAAAGATACTGAGATTTAGATTTTTTTGTTGCATTACTGATGTTTGTTCTCTTTTATTCTATACCTAAATGAGTTACCTAAATTTAGAGCCAGAAAAAAAGAGGAAGAAGGAAACATTCAGATAGAAAAGAATCCAAAGCCAACTCAAAGTTTATGAAATGAGAAGTTTCTGCAAGCCGGTTATTCAAGTCCAGGGAACTTATTGAATTGATTTCCTAAACAGCAGACGAGTTCCAGTAACAGCAAGTTTTGAAGCAGAAACCTCACTGAGAAAAACTTCTGGAGCCAGTGAGCCACCCAATGGTCCTTTTCAGCATTGCAGGTTACTCAGCAAAAGCAATCAGAAATTCCCCCCAGTTAGTAAATACGTTTTAGTGTAGGTTGAGTCAGGTAAGTTCTTAAGAGGTATTATATTCTCTATTGAGTTTTAAGTCTATATAAGAAGAAATTTTATCCACAGCTGTAACCATAATCTTTATTAAATTATCAAATTTGATAAGAAATATCAAGTTTTTGTGGCTAATAGTTTTTTGTTTGGTTGTTGTTTTTGCTTTTGTCTTGCTTTTGGTTTTGGTTTTTGAGGCAAGATTTCACTATGAAACCAAGACTATCCTCATATTCATAATCCCCCTGCCTCAGCCTCCTGCTTGGTGGGATGGCAGGCATGAGCTGTGACAACACTCCATTTCTTTTACATCTTTAGCTACTGGTGCAATGTTGAATTATACAAAGAGCAGGCAAAGAGTCACCATTTACTATAGCTCCACCCTCCAGGTAAGGCAAGCCCTTGGTGTTCTAGAACCTTCCTTCTAAAGTCATTTCATTCAGCATGAGAAAAATTTAGATAAATTCAAAGTCAGTGCCATCTAAGTTGGAAGAAGTGGACATCTCGTGAATCCTACAAAGAATGACCTTGTAAAGAATAAGACGCCCTGCCCAAAATAAAGATATTAGAGACCTCCAATGTGAGTGATGTTCTTCCAAATAATTAGTCTCCATAATTCAAAAAGTAGCTTAAGACAGGTTAGGAACTGTCCCCAAACCCAAGAAGTCTACAAAGGCACATCAGGTGAGGCCAGGTGGGAACAGGTACTGGGCCAGAAAAAAGCTAGAAAGGGTGTTGTGTAGTGGGTAGTCATTCCAGCTTGGATCTGGAAATTCCAACCTCCATTGAGACTCTGGCAACTGTCATGCCTATGAGGTGGGGCCAGGGGAGGTGCCTGGAGACCCGAGATCTGGATGGGTGAGCACGCTCTCTGTGCCGGGACCCTGAACGGTGGAGGTGGACTGAGCAGAGCTCCAGAGAACAACGCTGGACTGCGATACACCTTCCCCAGACCCTGCGACCTACCTTTCCCTTTTTGTAAGTTGCCCACTAAATAAATCTTCCTTTTAACTAAGTGGAGTGGCCTTAATAATTTCACCAATAGTGTTGTGTGGACAAGTCTGATATTTTAAATGGACTCTGGAGTAGCAACAGCATTGTGTCAGGGGTAATTTTTATGATGACATGATGGTTATATGATAAATGTATTGGTTACAGGAAACAGCATTTAAAATCTGTAAGCACTGAGTCAACATGGGTGCAGAATGTTGAGGCGACGCTTTACATGGTGCAAGACAGAAAGGTCCTAGACAGGGCTTGTGTGGGTCTTGGGGTTCCTGTCCCTGGTCTTTGTATGAGGCTGGAGGCTTCAATTGCACGTGTGTAAATGTGTGTGTATGTGTAAGAGGAAACTGGTTTTCTGAAGTCTCCTTTAAAAGTCGCTCTCAGAGCCTGAGTGGTTCTGGGTTTGTAATTAGTTAAAAATTTTCACCTTCAGGGTGAAAATGGGAAGATATTATTTCCCTTTCTTCTCTACAGTCCCAGCTTTAAATCTTCTACCAGTCTCACCCTCCATTCTTTTGTTACTTCCTTCTTCCTTTCTCCTCCCCCTTCCTTCCCTTCTTCCTTCTCACCCCCTCCTCCTTCCTTCCCTTCTTCCTTCCCACCCCTCCCCCTTCCTTCCCTTCTTCCTTCCCACCCCCTTCCCCTTCCTTCCCTTCTTCCTTCCCACCCTCTCCCCCTTCTTTCCCACCCCCTCCCCTTCCTACCCCTTTTCCTTCCCACTCCCTCCCCTTCCTTCCCTTCTTCCTTCCCACCCCCTTCCCTCTTCCTTCCCTTCTTCCTTCCCACCCTCTTCCCTCTTCCTTCCCTTCTTCTTTCCCACCCCCTTCCCTCTTCCTTCCCTTCTTCCTTCCCACCACCTCCCCTTCCTTCCCTTCTTTCTTCCCACCCCTTTCCCTCCCTTCCCCTCTTCCTTCCCTTCTTCCTTCCCACCCCCTCCCCCTTCCTTCCCTTCTTCCTTCCCACCCCCTCTCCCCACTTCCTTCCCCTCTTCTCATAGTAAAACATTGCTAAATCTAGAAGATGGGCTCATGGCTATCTGCTGTACTATTACTGCTGTGTTTCAAAGCATTTGGAAGGTTTGGCAGTTAAAAAAGAAAATACTGAAATAATACTCATGTATGTTCCTGAGAAAGAAATAGCCTATAGCCCACACCATATCTACTGGAGTCAAGTCTCTGAGGCTTGGGCCATTAGCATGTTTGAAAAGCTCACACAGATTCCCTTATGCAGCTGCATGTAAGAGTCACTGGCCAGTAACTCTATCTCTGGTGCTAATTTCCCAGAGAGGTGTTTTGCTCAGATTGGGTTGTGGGGGGCACCTACTCAACTTCTCTGAGCTGACAGGACCATGTGTTGCATGAATGAGTAAGACAGTTGATTGAAGATGCCAGCAATCACATAAGGGAGAGGTGTCCACCAGGCCTGGTCATTTGTTTAGGTCAAAGGAACGTAGAGATTTTGTCCTACAGAACTCTAACCAAATGCAAGCCCATTGCATGTCTACACTCTCATGCACAGATGAAGCTGTGGGAATGAGAGAACCAAGAATTCCTTGATTGGATCCTGAACTTCCCTCGAGGGAATGAATCTAGAGTGGCCCTAAACGCCTTCACCTCCCCAGATTCCATCATGGGCCTTCACTATGCTCTACGAGTCTGTGACCAGGTTGAGTACAGACTGAGGCTCTGCCCCATGGAATCTAACAAGATGGGAACACAGAGAGAATGAGTAAACACCGAGAGGCTAGTTCTCTTCTGTTAATTGGTATTCCAAAAAGACAGGTAGAGATGATCCAGACTTGGATAGTTTGACTTAACAATGGCTCGGTGCTATGATGGTACAAAGGTTCATCCATCATCCATTCTGATTTTCACATTTACAGAGTGCTCCTTAGATTGCATAAGATACACAACACTCTTATGAAATACACTTTGCATTAGGTGACAGTGCCCAACTGTTGGCTCATGTGACATTCTGAGCATGTACAAGGTGATCTGGGATTATTCATCATGTTAGATGCATTAGAGATTTTGTTGACTTTGATATTTTCAACTTACAATGTGTATAATGGGATATAACACCATCATAAGTCAAAAAGAAATAAAGAAGTCCAATGTGAATGATATTATTCAAAATAACTATTCTCTGCAATTCAAAATCAACCTAAAGAACTCTCCCAGACACAAGAAGTCTACAGAGATACATCAAGTGAAGCCAAGTGGGACCAGGGACCGGGTCAAGTGTAGTAGGGAAACACATCAGAACCAAAGACAGGCTTCTTGTGAGATAATATATTGGGATGATTACTTTTTGTAAAGCTGCACAAATTGGAGTCATGTAGGAAGAAAGAAACTCAGTTGAAGAATTGGTCTGTAGGCATGTCTATGAATTTTTTTTTTGATTAATGATTGATATGGGAAGGTCCAGTCTACTGTGGACAGTGCTATCCCAGAAAGATGTGGAACCAGAAACCTCAAGCATAATTTTAGGGGAGATGTCCTACATGCCCTGGTCATCTCTGTGAGATAATAACTCAGGGCTATAAACAAAAATATAGATAACATTGCAACAAAAGCAACACTTAGGAAGCCTTCTTATTTTTATTAATGATTCTCTTTACCCCAGATGTGATAAGAATCCATTTGTGTACCTCTGTATGCTGCTGTGGAAGAACAGGGAGTATGGTTAAGGGCAGCAAAGAAGACATCTTCATCTGTACACTTTCGTGTGCTTCTTCAGAGATGTGGGGCATATTTCCCCATATGCCCTTCCTTTCCCCTTGTATTAGTTACTTTTCTATTACTGTGATAAAGTAAGGCAATTTATAGAAGAGTTTATTCGGGCTAATGGTTCCAGACAGATAAGAGTCCATTGTGCAGGCAAACATCGCAGCAAGTGTCAGGACAGCAGCCAGAGCAGAGAGCAGACAGCTCACCACCTCAACAGAAAGCGTGAAGCAGAGAGAGCAAACTGGAAGTGAGACAAGGCTAGATAACCTCAATGCCAACACCCAGTGACAGCCTTCCTCCAGCAAGGCTGCACCTCTCAAACCTCCCCAAACTGCCACCAACTGGGAACCAAGTGTTCAGGTACAGAGCATACGGGGTGGAGTAGGGGGTAGGGGTGGGGTAAGGGTATTCCTCATTCAAGCCATCACACCTCTCAACAGAGATACCTAACTTTTGCTCCTGTGGTTACCTAGTAATGTTCTCTTCAGTCCTGACTGCAACATTCTAGGCTGGAGTGCAGTGGTGTCAGGGATGCTTTAGTGACAAGAAGAAATGAACCTGTAGCTGGTGGGGAAGCTCCTGAATGACCCTCCCTGGGTGTGGTGAGCTCTCATCCTCATCTAAAGCTAAGTCCTGTTTGGCTTCTCTCAAGTCCAATCTTCCACTGTAGGGGCTGGAACATACCAGTACTTTGCATATTTTCACTATGTCAAGGTTTGAGTTTCTTGTGATCATATTTTCAGAGGGTTTTTGTTTGTTTGTTTGTTTTGTTTTATGTTTTGAGACAGGGTTTCTCTGTGTAACAGTTCTGGTTGTCCTGGAACTCACTTTGTAGACCAGGCTGGCCTCAAACTCCCTGAGATCTGCCTGCCTTTGCCTCCCAGAAGGTTCTTAGTTTGTTGTTATTTTTCATCTCTTTCAACAAAGCTTAATGTTGTGGAATAATCTTGTTGTACACTGTGAAGATGTGTCTTTGCCAAGGTGCCTTCTTATTGGTTTAACAAAAAGCTAAACAGCCATTAGCTCAGCAGGAGGTGTAGGTGAGAAAACCAGACACAGAGGACTCTGGGAAGAAGGATGGAGTCTCAAGGAGATGCCAGGACTCAGAGAAAGCAGCATGGGCAGTAGAGAGGAAAGGCAATAAAGCCACAAGGCAGAAAGTAAATTAATAGAAATTGGTCAATTTAAGTTATAAGAGCTGATTAGAAACAAGCCTAAGCTATCAGCTGAGTTTTCATAATTAATAAGAAGTGTCCATGTGATTATTTGGAAGCTGGCTGACAGGACAGAAAAAAAGTCAGACTACAGCTTAAATCTGTCAGCATTTGACTATGCCCCGTGAATATGCAGCACTTGGAATTTCCAGTGTAGAGGGGATGTTTACCTGCAAAGTTCAATAAATAAATTTTACTCTGCCACTCCACTTAGATCTGTGTAATTGTGTCAGACAAAATTGAGTGTGTATGAATGCATGGTATCTGTTTGCCTGTGTTCAGAACTGCTCCTCCACACACTGAAAATGAGCTTTGACTCCTTATGGTGCAATAAATGAGAAATTAGAGGGGTCTGCTGTCTCAGAAATCAGCTTCTCATGCTTTTCTGTAAGAATGAAAATCCAGATTCAATAGATATGAAGACAGGCAGCACATATCCATGCTCTGCCGTTGAGAAGCAGTGACCATCGTCAGTCACAGTAATCACACGGAGCCTGCAGCTATTAACCACTAAACACCATCCTCTACCAATGAGAATCAAGGATCTTTTTATGGGAGACTGGGCAAGGAAAGAGAAACAGGCCTGGAACTTCACTCTGAAGCACAAAGTGACGAAGTGGTAAAAGCATGATGAGAATACGCTGCAAGAGCCTGTTCAGGATGCCAGAACCAACAGCACAAATGAGGCTTCAACAGCAGAAATGGAAATGACCTTTCACAATTTGGGAGGCTAGATATCTGAGTCCATGGATCAGCAGGGCTGGTTCTCCACTTGGCTTGTGGAGAGCCAATTATCTTATGTGTATATGTTTGGTCCTTTTCTCCATTTAAATGTAAAGGGAGAGAGAGAGAGAGAGAGAGAGAGAGAGAGAGAGAGAGAGAGAGAGAGAGAGAGAGAGATTGGTGGCTGAAAAATAATGCCCAAGGTATATAACACTTATCCACATGGCACATACACGCACACCCTGAAACATATTCATATGGCCACCTACACACTAAGAATACCAGTTCTAGTGGATTAGGGCTTTACCCTTAGATCTCATGTAGCTTAAAAGTCCTGTCTCCAAATGCAGTCAGACTGAAGTTCAGGCTTCAGATTGTGAATGAGGGTGTTGAGGACACAACTCAGTCCATGATACATGTGAAGGTCCATAGGAACTGGCTTGAAGGGCACCAACTGACCACATAATGATAACAACAGAGAATATAAAATCTATAAAATCTGAATCTATGTGTCCATTCTGATGTGACTAAACTGAGTGAATATATTAAAAACTAGGGCAGATGGAGAAGTCCTCTTTGGAATTGAAAGCTGGCTAGCCACTGCATCTGGGATGATGGACTTTGACACTTGCAGCTACCACATGGTGATCATTTCATTGACACCAGAGGCACGTATTGACAGTAAATGATGAAAGCCATGGCTAAGTTTTCATGAGGAATAAAATACTTTCCCTACCTCAAAGCATCTTCCCAAATCAGAAGTACCTTACAAAAGAGAAACAATAAAGCATGGAGAAACCACTTTAAACACTCTAGCAGAACTGGCCAGAATCCTAGTATTTCAGAACACAGCAAGAGCTCATGGTCAAGGCCAGCACAGGCTATGTGACAAGACCCTGTCTCAAAAACAAAGTGCCATCATTATGCCTCTCCTAATATGACTCAATGAGGAGGGAAATGCATTTCTGAAATATTTCTGGAAAAAATCTGCATAACCAGAATGTCATCATGAGAAACTATCAGACAAACCCAACTGGGGCAAATTCTATGAATTATCTAAGTATTCCGGTACCTGATACACAATACAGCACCTGCTTAGAAGTCCTAGTCTTTACTCTCAAATGTGGAAGTTCATAAAACTTTGAATCTTAGAGGAGTCACTCAACCTTCTAATTGCCATGTGGCCCCTCAAGTCCTTCATCTCACTTACACAGTGGTGTGAGGATAGTCACAGTGCATCAAAAAGCATGGCCCATGGGGACTTTAGAGAAAAGTTATCATTGTTTATCATAGGATTGGTGACAGTACATGCACTATTACCACTGCATTTGGTACTGGTTATAATGCTTTGGATTGAATTGTGTCTCAAAGATTCTTATGTAAAAGTTTGGGCCTCTCTCCACCTGTGGTGCTATTGTGAGATTGGTAGAACAATGTCATGGAGGTGGGGCCTGGTGGGAGGGAGGAAGTTGGGTCATTGGGAATCCTCTCTCCTCCTCTTCTTCCTCTTCATCTTTCTTTTTTTCTTATTATTTGTTTACTTTATTTTAAGCAAGAGTTTATTTGGGTCTACAGTTCCAGAGGGAAAGTTCATAATGACTGAAAAGACTTGACAGCAGGCACCCAGAGCAGGAAGTTGAAAGGTTAGATTTTTTTCAACCATGTAGCACTGGCTGGTCTGGAACTTGCTATGTAGATCAGGCCCTAGCATTGAATGCAAAGAGATCTACCTGCCTGCCTGGCCCTTTCCCTTGAGTGTTAGAATTAAAGACATGTCACTACCATGCCTGGCTCTCTCTAGTCACCATGATGCATGGTGATGCAAACAGGCCTTTCCCATTGTGAGATTCCCACCATGATGTTTGCCTCACTGGCCACAAACAAGATAACCAAGTGACCACAGACTAAAACCTCTGGAGCCAAGAGAAAAGAACTTTATCCTCTTTTTCCTTTTCTTTTAGAGATAAGATCTCTTTGTAGTCCAGGACAGCTTCAAATTCACAATCCTCCTGCCTCCACCTCCCAAGGGCTGGGATTTTCCTCCTCTCCAGTGCCTATCTTGGATATTTGTTCCTGGTAGGAGAGGCAGACTGACAAGCTGATTAAAGTGAGAGCCAGTTGACAGCAAGTCAAATAATCAAAATGCTTGTGGGAGTGAGAGCTAGTAGGAGAGAGACTCAAAGTGACCCTAAAGTGAACATTCATTTCATTACCTCATTGCATGTAAGTTGGGGGGTGGGGCGCCCTGTGCCTGTGCATGTGCCTGCCTGTGCATATTCGTATGGAAGTCCAGAGGTTGTCATAAGGAGCCTTCTTCTATCATGCTCCATGTTCTTGTTGGAGGCAGTATCTCTCATTGAACCTGGAGCTTGCTGTTTTGGAGGCGGGTTGTCGAGCAAGCCCTGGGACTCACCTGTATCAGCATCCCAGCACGGATGTTACAAAGGAGAGCCACTGTGTCCAGCTTTGACATAGATTCCTGGGATTTGAACTTGGGCCCCTGTGCTTGTACAGGAGGCACTTTCCCTTCAGCGTTCTCTCCCTGGCCTCTGTCTCGTGGTTCCACCAGCTCAGTCCCCTTGCATTTTCCCGTCTGCTCTTTAGAGGCCACCAGTCTCCCATTTTTCGGGCTGATCTTTAAAAAGCGTGCCTCGGGGATGGCACCTGCCCTCCCTCCTCGGCTGCAGCCACTTCAGCTTCCTGTAAAATATGAGGTTTTCCCCCCTCGCCATATTTACTATGCACAGATGCAGAAGGAGAATTACTCACGTTCTGCAATAAAAATAAGCTCGGCTTTGCCAGCACCTGCCTTCTGCTGTTTAATAATGCCGGGCTCCCTTCCTCTACGTGCCTCTGTTTACTCTTCCACAAATTATTTTTGTTCTCAGTTGACAAAGATAAATGGTGGGATTAATATATATTGAAGCAGTCCCTGTGAACAGAGTGCCAGCCCAGGAAGGGGTGGGTATTATTTCCCTCAGGTAAGGCGGCATAGAGAACTGGATTAAGAGTCATTTGCTGTGGGGCTTTACATGATCACAGTCCATTAGTGATACACCGTTTATGAAAATTGCTTTTTCTTAAATAAAAATTAGAATGACTTTCATTAACTTGTCAGGACTGAGCCAAGCCAACTGCAGCCCCCACCCCCTACCCCCAAGGGAAGAGAAAAATATCAATGGCATCAATGGCAGGGCTTAGTTGTTTTGTTTTTTAGTTTAACCCAATCATCTCCAAACTATTGAATGGAACCATGGGGGTGGGGTAAGGAACGCTATCCCTTAAGATTCCAGGATGCTGACCTGCAGTTAAAGCTGAAACTGTCAATGGAATGGGAGGAAGAAAGCATGCAAAGTGAACCCAGCAGGAACCTCTTGGCTGGTGCTTTAACTTATGCAAATCTCTCTAATGTAAAGACTTGGCAAAATGGTGAGTGAGTGGGTGCTCTCAGAGCTGTGGTGTTTTTGCTTTCATTTTAAAGCATGTTCTTGAATAACAAAAGTAGAATTTTCAGCTAAGCAGTTCAAAGTTGACCTAAGCCTAAGCTTCCCCTGAGCATAGGATGGATGGAATACACAATGGATACTTACCTATGTGCTTGGATTGTCCAGTGATGGGACATTTTTCTTTGCTAGGATAGTATTTGTTTGTTGCTGTGTTTTAAATAGTTGTTAAGGCTACTTAACATTTGACCTTTTTGTTTTACTTTGTCTCAGTTATAGAGCTCAGTTTGGCCTCAAATCTTTATATACTTGAGGATGACCTTGAACTTCAGATCTTCCTGCCTCCACCCCGGAAATGCTGGGATTACAGACTTATGGCACCACATCTGGTTTATGTGGTGCTGGGGACTGAACACAGGGCTTCCTGCAGACAGGGCAAACACTGTACTAGCTGAGCTAAGCAAGTCCCCAGCCCTAGACTCCTTAACTATGGTGATATTTTATTTGTACTGAAATGTGATTTTATTTGTATGTTAATAAATAAAGTTGCCTGGGGGTCAGAGCTAATAGCAAGCCATAGCAGAAGCTGGGCGGTGGTAGTGCATGCCTTTAATCCCAGCACTTGGGAGGCAGAGCTAGGCAGATCTCTGTGTGTTCAAGGATACAGCCAGCATGGAGACACACGCCTTTAATCTCAATACCAACCATAGAAGACCTGGAGGTCTGTATAGATGGGCAGTGACAAGGAGGTCATGTGGTTGGGTTTACAACCAATGAGAAGGCAGAACAGAAAGTCTACATAAAGACAGATACACAGGAAGTAGGGCACTTGCTGAGGAGGATAGCAGTGGCAGTGAAGGGTAAGGTTTTTAGCTCTTAGCTATTGCTCTGACCTCTTGGGCTTTTAATTGTGCAATTGGCTCTGTGTTTCTTATTTAACAAGATGGTTACATCTACACTTAACAGTTGGATAACATCTCTTAAATGCGTTAAATGCTAATAAAAAGATGTCAGAAGTGCTAATTATTGATGATCATATCTGAGATTTAAGTCTTTCCTGTTCCTGCTTTGGTATGTAGATCAAATAACTGTTATATTAGATTTTCAAGCTTCTTATGTTGGAGGGGGTTACTAATAGTCCAGCATCTCCAAAATGAAGCAACAAGAACTCAGAGGGTCTGGGACAAATAGCTTAGTCAGTGGATCTATGTTCAGCAGACCAGTTTAGTACTCCATTTATACAACATCTAAGGTTACATTGAAACAAATGACAACTTGTTTAGCTCAGAAATACTTCATTCTCTTGTACCAATCTTTCAAATGAAAAGAAAGAAAGAAAGGAAGAAAGAAAGAAAGAAAGAAAGAAAGAAAGAAAGAAAGAAAGAAAGAAAGAAAGAAAGACAGACAAACACAGGACCTATAGCCTCAAACATTTGGAGAGGGCTGCTGAACACTGGAGCAATACCTTATTAGGATAACACAATATGTAAATGTATTTATTTGTGGTAATTACCTCTTTTATGTGCTTGTGTATCTTGGGATCCAGTGTGACATTGCCTAGCCTCTACCCTTTCTTTCTTCTACCCCCTTTAGCCTTTAGCACGGGTTCATGATTTGAATGTTGTTGAATCAACTTCCAAGGGTCAGCACTGGACAGCTCAAGGTGAAGAGTCTTTCTTGAAAGATATTTGGTCTTGCGGGTTGCTTCGGGGAGATTTAGGCTCATAGTGTTGGTCTGTATCTCTTCAACAGCACGAGACCCCCTGCCCAGTGAAGTTGACAGGGTTCACCAGAGGTGAAGTATACAAAGAGATGGGCATCCTTGAACTGCTGGATCCTTCTGTGCCTGACTTTCCCATTTATGTGACCTAACAGATAGTACTTTCTGCTTGACAAATTTCAACTGAGTTTCTCTCCCATCCAGTGGAAAAAAGTCTTAGTACATAATCTAGCAATCATTTATTAAGACTCCACTTAGTGGGGTTGGAGAGGTGGCTTAGCAGTTAAGAGTGCTTAAGTTCTTGCAGAGGACCTAGGTTCTCTAGAACCCACATAAGAGCTAACAGCCATATCTAACTCCAGTTTCAAGAGGTCCAATGCCTCCTTCTGCCTCTGCATATACCAAGTATGCATATAGTGGACATCTGTACATTCAGGCAAAGACTCATCCATGTAAAATAAAACTAAGTTAGCATTTATTTAAAAAAGAAAAAAAAAAAAACCTACTTGTGTCATGAAGTTTTAGGTGTCTTATTATCGGCATTGTCTAGTTTACATTTCCTCAAAGGTAGATTTTCCAGACTGTTAACAACCTTTGGAGACCAGAAATTTGTTACCTCCATTTTTCATAGAGGGAAAAACTGAATCAAGTTGGAGAACTTGCTCAGCATCCTACAGCTACCAAATGATCAGGTTCAGACTTGAGTCTGGAAGCCAGGATATTACTTAAACAAACACATGTATAAAACACAGTGCTTTTGAACCAAGTACAGTGGTGCAGACTTCTAATTCAAACACTTGGAGGCTGAGGCAAGAGGACCGTGAATTGCAGGCCAGCCTGGGCTACAAAACAAACTGGTGTCTACTCTAAATGCTTTTAAGGAGCTTGCAATTTTGTAGAGCGATAAATTTGTATGCAGCACCCAAGGAACTATAAAGATCTCGAGACTGTTGTGTGGTAGGGAATGTAAAGGGAGATATCATCAAAATCTTAGCAGCAGATCTCTAACCAGCCATGAAAGCACAGGGCAAGTGATAAAGTAGATGCACAGAAGAGAAATAGGGAGGGTGGTGGCATGCTTATAGTTTTGAAATGTCACTCACGGAGCCATGCGTTTGAGTACTTGGTCCCAGGGGATGCTCTTTTGTGAGACTGTGGAATCTTCAGGAGGTGAGGTCAGCTGGCAAATACAAATACAAGAAGGGGCTGGCCTTTGAGTGGCAGCACATCCCCCATTTCAATCTATCTCTCTCTGCTTCCTGTTTTTCCCCTGTAGTGTGACCAGCTGCAAGATCCTGGCACAGTGGACAAAGCCACATCAGCTGCCAGGTGTTCCCTGCCGTGACCGACTGTGTCCTCTGAACTGTGAGCTAAAGTAAACCCATCTTCCCTTAAGTAACCCTGACATGTGTTTGGTTACAACAGTGGGAAACATGGTGAATAGAGCTGGGGGTGTCAGGGTGGTATTCTAGAAGACACTAGGCAGCCCTTAAAAGCCACACTTCAGTGGCTCAGCATCCCTGGCCCCTTGCATGGCTAGATGGGGCATGTTCCAAGAGCCAGGAACTGAATTTCTGGTTCCTCACGCACGGATCTGGAAAAACAAAACTCCCCACTGCCTCACTTCCTCTCTTCTACTTTTCCCTCTCTTCTGTACCCTTCGCTGCCACTGACTGGCCCAATCAGGGGTACCGTGACCATAGGAGAACCAGGGCTTGGGTAGTCAGGAAAGCAAGGACTTGGCGAATGACAGACAGACAACACAGTCAGAAGTGGTTTGAATCTGCTGCAATTTTACTTCTGCAAATCAGTAGTTTATTTTATTTTATTTTATTTTTGAGACAGGGTTTCTTTGTGTAGCTTTGCACCTTTCCTGGAACTCACTTTGTAGACCAGGCTGGCCTCGAACTCACAGAGATCCGCCTGCCTCTACCTCCCGAGTGCTGGGATTAAAGGCGTGCGCCGCCGCCGCCGCCGCCGCCGCCGCCGCCGCCGCCGCCACCACTTGGCTGCAAATCAGTAATTTATAAACAGAAAAGAAAACTATCAAGTCATACAAGGAACAACAAGAACTTGGCAATAATTCAATTACATCATCTTTAAAAAAAAAAAAAAAACCTTAAGCACACAATTATTAATTGGCGCTAGACATATCTCTTCACCCACAAGAACTTTATGACCCAAAGAGCAGTCTGTGTTTTTTAAACTTAGCACAATCCCTAGACTTGTGTAGACTTTTTTGTGGTTGTAGCTGTGTCCTTCATCTTATCTAGTTTATTGTGTACTTTTACTTTTCTGGTTCTCATGACCTACTTAGCCAATTTGGATGTAACAGGCCCTCTCTAAGTCTTTCTTTAGTTCTTTTATCACATATCTGTTTTAATATAAAACCTTTTTACCTGCTGGAATATGGATTTTTGTACTTTTACTCCTGTAAGGGGAAGAAGGGGTTCTACTGTAGTCCTTAAGTTTCCCATTCTGAACTTCCTCAACGGAGGGGCCCACCATCTGCCTCCTATGAGATAACATCTTCTGCCATAAATCAATTTAGCTGGGATTCCTAAAGTATTCCTATTGGGTGAGTGTTCATTCCCTAGAAGTGCCTGAACCTTTATACTTTCTTTATCTAGCAGCTTGAGGTCTTTAAGAAATAGCTCATTCTGTTATATCTGATTAAGATCCATGTCCAGCTTTCCCTTTTCTTGATAGTTTACAACCCAAGCATTTATTAATTTTTGTTGTGCTTCATAGATTAATTAAAACATTATCAGAAAAGCAGTTATAAAAGCTCCCATATCCCAGGGAGCTCATGATCTGTGAAGCACATCTTCTTTGAGAAGGGAGCATAACACAGACACTCTGCCAGGGACCTCCAGGGAGCTTAGTTCCGTGGGACACGTATCTCCAGTCCGCTATTATAGACATAATTGTTTATGTCACATGGACGACACTGGAGTTGGTGTGGCACTTTGCCTGTCCTTTCCATATGTTTCCTCTCTGACTCCCTCCTTTCCTTATGCTTTGGCCCCTCTCCTCCCTGTCTCCTGTCTCTTAGGGTTGGCAGCCTTGGGCAAGTAGAAAGGACACTGGAGTTTTAGAATCAAGACAATTGGTTCCCAGTCCAGTCTCTACTTACGACTGAGAGATCAGATGTTTGGTCTCTTTTAGCCTCCCCTTCCTTGTCCCTCAATTGAGAATTCTTTCTTCAGAGGGGTGTCAGTGAGCGCTGAAGCCATTTCCCACATCAGCTCTTTGCCTGTGTAGTTCACTTTCTGATTCTTCTCTAGGGTGGAAATCTCTGAGCACAGCCATCATATAGCCACACCATGAGGCTCATCCGAGCCTTCCTGCTGACTTGAGAATCAAGATTATAATTCCTTTGGGGGTCACAAGTCTTCGCTCCTCTCTTCCTGAGATGCTCATGCTGGTTTGGGACCCGAGGTGCTGTGGCAAGTCAGCAGTTCTGTCAGCTTCTGAGACCACAGTCCCTCAGACCTCTCCTGGCTTCCTCACTCAGAACCCATGCTCACTGCACCTGGAAGACAGCTCTGTGTGTGAAAAGAGGAGGGTCGAGGTTTCTTCAGGAATTGGGTCCCACATATCCACAGCTCGGTCAGCTGTCCTTTCCCACGTAACCTTATCAGTGTACTGCAACCCCTCCCCTGCCCCCAGAAAGCCTTCTATGACCCCATCCTAGGTCAGGTCTCTCAGTTATCTGTCTGTCCCTGCAGCATCTTGTACATCTCTTGATAATATCTGGCAGAGTGGTAATAAATAACTGGGATATATTTGTAACCAATATAGGAGTCTTGCTGTTATAATTCTTCTCTATTATAGATTATCAGTAAATATTTAAGGAGATAATGCTGAATACATATACAAATGAACATGTGAAGGGGCAGTATGAGTATATATCTAACTTGTAAGGCTGAGTAAACTCTTCACTTCTCCCCCTATATCACAGTTCAGGGGTCATGGAGTCTCTGCAACTGTATATTGTAAATCATGCTTGCTTGATGCTATGTAACACCCAATGTAGGCACTGTCTAGTTAAGCTTACGGATATTGCACACTCTGCTTATAAACTGGTAAATTTATGCAGCTTGCCCCTAGCTGGGGATCTCTCCAACATGGCTGCAATAAGTGTGTCAACACACCTAGGGGACAATGTGAGTAGGGACATGTGAGCTCACTAGGTGCGATTCAGAGGTGGAAGATAGGAAGACCAGGCTTGTCTAAGGCCTTCAGCAACTGCTATGTTCATCCCTGGGAATTCACTCTGGTGGGAACCAAAAACAAGGTCTCCATGAAGTGCACTGCATCATTGTTGTGTTGGTACCAATCAATGCTTAGATCTTTTTTTTTTTAATGCTTAGACCCTTAAAATCATGGTCCATCTTATATCATCTCCAATGTTGATGATATAAATCTTACTTTCATAGACTCCCAAATAATAATGGCAAACTGATATTGGCTGCATTTTGCTGTTTGTGAATGATACTTGAATGGGGCTCCTTTAAAACATGAACACACTTATTTTTTGCCAGTCAGTAGGGAGGGAGTCAGACCTCACTAAAGTTCAAGAAATCTTCAAAGTTAGGTGAAGTGATAAAAGGAGGATGGCATTTTCATATGACTGAAGTCTGTCTAAAAACTAAGAGGCATCTAGACTCAGTGTTGCTAGGTCAGGTCCTCTTCAACATTTTCTGCTCGAAACTTCTCTTTATCTGAATTTTTTTTTTTTTTTACAGAACTCTGGACATAGAAGTCTATAAAATGGGTATACAAATCAAACATTTGCTGATCCTAAATCATGAAGGATTTTATTTTAAAAAGCATTTTGATGTTAACCATTTCTTAAAATGAAAGTAAATCTGCACAATAATGAAATAGAAGTGCTTGCTTTTTTTTGCTTTATTTGTTTAGTTGGTTGGGTTTTGGGGTTTTACTGCTTATTTTTCCACAAAGATCTAAATCCCAGCTCAATGTTTAATACCATAAGAGTTAGAACATCTTCAACATTTTTCAAAATTGATTGAGATTTTTATTTTATAATCTTAATATTGGAAGCATGAGTTAACATAAACACAGAGTAGAAAGCTGCAGAAACATGTTTAGAGCCATTTCAGAAATCATTGGAAGTTTTATTCTAAACTCAAAGCAAAATGCATCAATGATGTGAAAATCCTGAATCAGCGGTGTTAAAAATGAAACATTCTAACACTTCAAAGCTAAACTAACTTGATACTTGAATGTTGAAGCATGCTGGAAAGTATTAAAAGCTTTTGTTTTCCATCACTAAACCACCTCCTTTCTACAGGAGCAGAGATCTGTGTATATAGTGCTAAACCTCTGCAGTTCCTAACATATATTGGTCCAAGTGTCTCAGACAGCTTGAATTGATGTTGAGTGGCATGGTGTGTATTCATAATCAAGGCTGCTCTGAAGCTCGGCAGCATATCATTAACAAGGGATGCCGCACACCCCTCAGATATCTTATGTGTTTTACTTTATTTTAAATTAAGTTTTGGTCATTGAACTTTCAGAAACTTTCTGTGGCTGCCATTATTTTCCCACAAACCCTCATTCAGTTATGTGGCCTCATTTGAGGTCTAGGAGACTCTGCTCTGGGGGTATAAATGGCCACACCTCGTCTTTGTCTAGTGTGAGGACAGACTATCTAGAAAACAATAGAGCTTCCATGTTCACAATACAATCAAGTCACAAACCTTACACGCCAGTGTGTGCCAAGAACCACAACACAGGGCAGAGAGCAAAATCAAACCAGAAGGGTTTAGATATTTTTAAATGGCTACATTTTACATTCTAAAGTACTTACATAATGTTCTAGAATTTTCTTGTAGTTCACATACCTAAAATGTTTACTTTTTTTTTCAACTCCCAACTTAAAGCAAACTTGAATTTTCTTCCAAAAAGCTCACAAAATACAAATTGACATCTCCTGCCATTGTTCAGAAGAGCAAATTATGCAGGACAGAGGGAGTGATGTGTTTATCTTAGCTTCATGTGCAAAGGTTGTTCTATTTCAGGTAAAGACTGCTCAAGAAGTAGACATGACAAATGACTTGAGCTAGCCTAGAACATAGCCGGGGGCCTGGAGAGGTGGTTCAATGGTGAGAAGCACTTACTGCTCTTCCAGAGGACCCAGGCTCCATTCCAAGCACCCACTTGTCAGTTCATCACCATCTACAGCTCCAGTGCTAGGGGATCCAATTCCCTTGCCTGTCCTCTCTGAGAACCAGGCATGCAGGTGGTGCACAGTCATACATGCAGGCAAAACACCCGTGCACATAAAATAAATAAATAAAAATTAAAAGATCAATGGAAGAAGAAAAAGGAAGAAGAAAGAGAGGAAAAGGAAAAGGAAGAAGGGAGAGAAGGAGGAGAAGAAAAAGGAGAAAGAGGAGGAAGAAGAAGAGGAGGCCGATTTGGAGTGTGAGACTGTCATATATACGGTCTTACAAGTATTGTGGCTGAAATGCATGTTTAAAAGCTCATTTTTACCCAACAGCATTGATAATGACTCCTTAATGTCTTTCCTTTAGCGCAAAATCAGTATTGAAACTTTGTTTGCATCTTTGTATCGTGCATAGCTCCATGGGCTTCCTCAGTTCAGACTGTCTTCCACAAGTCAGTTATGCAGCAGACATACCTACAATTGTCCACCTGAGGGCACCAGAGAGCAATGCAAGAAAAGGCAAAAAAAAAAAATTCAACTGCCAATTTCAGGCAAGTACAATAAATGTCTGTGTTGCTGGACCAAATTTGCAATTATATTCTGAAAAAAAAAGTTTTTAGATGAAAAGAAATTTTAAGTAAAATTTTTCTAGACCAAGAATGTAGGACTGAGACTTAAATGTTATCCCCACCCCCCATCCTGTAAGGAAATCTTCTGAACTCTCAGACCCCCAGCTAACTTGATGAATCACAGGGAGTCTAGGAATCATGGAGTCACTGTCTCGGACCAGAATGTCCCTCTAGTGCACTGCACCACCTGCAGGCAGGGCTGTGGATGTCTGATCTCAAGTGAGAAAACGCTGCGTGTGGTCTTGATTTCACCAGGAAGTAACACGTGATAGGTAATTTTTTTTTTTTGGTAAATAAATTATTTATAACATCTTTGTGGGATATAATACATTGAGAAATGATGGCCCCCCTTCAACCCTTCCAGATCTTTCTACAGACATTTATTTGCTCATCTCATTTTGCCTTTATAAAATACACGTGAGAGAGTATCCCGTGTAAAAGAATCATTCTTGCTTAAATAACCGGCACCACAGTGCCTGGCCCAGTTGCTGCTCCTTGTCCATCTTTCAGTGTTGAACTGGCATCCTTTAAGCACCTGTCAGCCCTCCTTTCAACTGAACAGTCTTTGTGAAGCACATGAAGCATAACCCGGTGATGTCAGCAGATGTATCCAGGCCGCTTTGAGCTGTCACTCGTCCAGTCCCTGAATTTGTGCAAACCCCCCCTCACACCCCCCACACCTCCCCCCTCCCCCCCCCCCCCCCCCGTGCACCTGGCTCTGAAATTACCCAAGAGCTAAGGTGGAGCCCTCTCCTTGAGGCCGCGTGCCTGTCTCTGAAATGAAAACAGTGTGCATTATCCCCTGTCATGGTCTCCCGTTTCTCCTCCCTAGTTTGAACAAATGTTACCAGTTTCAGAGCTTTTGGAATTATTACCAAATAATAATTTCAGCAGCCCTCTGGGTTTGGGAAACAATACTGAGGGAAACAGCTCTTGAGCCCCTTTAATCCAAGATAATTGCTCTGGGACTTCGTGGGGGGTCTGGAATTCTCCTGCTGGCTTTGCCGAGTGGGTCTCCTGGAAAGGGGCTGTGGGGACATTTTCGGTCTCTACTGACAAACGTTTCTAGCAGAGCTTCTGTTTACAAAGGTCCCTTTTCCTTCTGTGACAACCGGCAGCTCCCCTGAGCTGCAGGTACGGCTGTTGGGGTGTCAGGGTGGTCATCTATATGCCCATTTGCTTCCTTTCTTCTCTCCTCCCTTTCCTCTTCTCTCTTTCCTTCCTCCCTCCATTTTCTCCCTTTCTCTTTTGTCTCATGCTTCTTCTCTGTGGTTCACCATAGTGAGTTTTTTTTTCAATTGCAAGGGTTTTCTTTAATTTATTTGTTTTTATTTTATGTGCATTGGTGATTTGCTATGGGTGTCGGGTCCCCTGGAACTGGAATTACAGACAGTTGTGCGTTGCCATGTGGGTACTGGTAATTGAACCCAGATCCTCTGGAAGAACCATCAGTGCTCTCAACCACAGATCCATCTCTCCAAGTGAGTTGTTTTTTTTTTTTTTTTCAATCTTATTTTTTTAATTTAATGAGGCTGGAAAGATGGCTCATCAGTTAAGAGTACTGGCTGCTCTTCCAGAGAATCCAGGGTCTATTCTGAGGTTTTACATGATGGTTCACAACCATCTGTAACTCCAGTTTCAGGAGATCCAACTCCCTCTTCTGACTTCCAAAGGTACCAGGGACACACTTGGTGCATAGACATCAATCCAGATAATGCATCCCCACATATAAAATAATAAAATAATTTTAACAGCCTCTGGTGACGCCTGGTTTTCTTGTGCTTAGAGGTTTCAGACCAGCTTGTGTGGCAAAGGATATTCCTGGGGTGGTCTCCAACACATCATCAGGGTTATGCTGGTCTTGATGGGACTATTTGCTCTGATTTGAGTGCTATCTATTTACCAAAGGTATGAAGGAAGAACTTACCTGAGAAGTAATGGGACCTTTGGGTGGGGCCTAATAGGAAGTCTTTAAATCTCTGGGAACGGCCCTTGAAGGGCTTTCTTGGTTAATGACATCAGTGATTTATTCAGCCAGGGACCACACCATGATGTTACAGTCCCTCAGAAGTCCAAAGCACAGGTCCTCCCCATCCCTGTCTTTGACTAGAACTTCCAGGGCTATAAGCTGAAGTAAACCTTTGGTCTTCTTGAGTTAATTGTCTCAGGTGCTTCAGTATAGTGATGGGAAGTGAATTCATTGTTGTACCTTGGGCAACATCCTCAAGCACACTACCAGTTTTATCTGAATTTATTTCTTCCTTCCTTCCTTCCTTCCTTCCTTCCTTCCTTCCTTCCTTCCTTCCTTCCTTCCTTCCTTCCTTCCTTCCTCCCTCCCTCCCTCCCTCTCTCTCTCTCTCTCTCTCTCTCTCTCTCTCTCTCTTTCTTTCTTTCTTCTTGTTATTTTTTGTTTGTTTGTTTTTCGAGACAGGGTTTCTCTGTGTAGTTTTGGTGCCTTTCCTGGAACTCACTCTGTAGACCAGGCTGGCCTCGAACTCACAGAGATCTGCCTGCCTCTGCCTCCCGAGTGCTGGAATTAAAGGCGTATGCCACCACTGCCCGGCTTATCTGAATTTCTTAACTTGAAACTTAGAGGTTGGTTCCTAGAAGTCACGCTAAACTTTGCCCTCAGAAACTCAAACCGGAAATGCTGGGGGCCTGGTTTGTTGTCCACAAACTTTGCTTTTAGGAACAGGAATGGGGGGAGCTGAATTTGAAGTTACAGTGCCTGAGGTGGAGAAGGCAGCCTCTCCTGTTATGAAGGAGAAAAGTCTGCTGTGTCATAGCCCTCATCCTCCTGCATGTGGGTCGGTCCACCCTTTGGGGCAGCTTCTCACACTTCTTCTTTCAGACTGGGACAGCTGCCAAGGACTCTGCTGGCCAAGTCAGAGACTTTCACCCTGCTGTCCTTGCTTCCCTGGGGACATTTTAGATTCCTGTGTTTTCCTTCTTTTTCACACCCCTGTGAGATCTCACCAGTTGCCCGCCCTGGGCCCTCTGAAGATTCCAGCAGTCTACTTGTCACCAGGCTACCTATAAGTTCCCCAGAAAGTAGATTTGGGTCTGGAGGATAGTAAAATCTCAGAAACAATTAGAACTTCAGGAGGTGACCGGGAGACTGCTTCTCTTTTGCAGACAGGCACACTTTAGAGGCCAATTTGAGGGTAATAACTGCCCTGAGAGTGTGACCTTGTTATTTAATCCCAATAGAGTGGGTAGAATGTGAGGCCTTACTGATCTCCACCTCACAGCAAAGAAACTAAAGCTCAGAGAAGTTGGACATCTTCCTTAGGTCATAGAGCTGTGGGCCTCAGGGCTGAGTGAGCTTCACAGGAACATTTCTTTGGAGGTCTATCAGATGTTGGATAAATGACACCATTCTGCAAGGAAGGTCTACAAGGACAAGTGAGTGCTGCTTGCCAGTGTTTGCTGTGTTAGCAATGTCTCTTGTGGCGATCCCAGACACCCAGAAAGAAGCTGCCATCCAGTTGAACTAAGTATATCACACTCACTGCAGCAAGAAGGCCAGCATCTGGCCACAGGTCTGGAAGGGACATCGGGAAGAGTATTTGCTGGGTCTTGGTGGGAATGGCTCCTAAAGCTGTTGGCACTG
This sequence comes from Peromyscus maniculatus bairdii, assembly GCF_049852395.1. Taxonomy (NCBI): domain Eukaryota; kingdom Metazoa; phylum Chordata; class Mammalia; order Rodentia; family Cricetidae; genus Peromyscus; species Peromyscus maniculatus. The sequence goes on from NC_134855.1 coordinate 126,038,000, forward strand.
GGCACAGCTTCTGACCTTGTCAGTTGTGGGTCAACACAGAAGGTGAGAGATGGGAGGTGAGCGTCACTCAACTTTTTTATTCTCTACTAACAGAATGTTCTAGAAATGGGTTTTGCTTTTTCTCAATATTGTTCCAGTCCTTAAATATTGAGGACAGGAAGGCGACCCCACACAGACCAGGCTTCTGCTCCCAGGAGCTTTGTTGTCTGTGAGTAACACAGTAATCTCACTGGACAACTGAGAATACAGATCAGAGGTTTTAATAATATTATTGCCAAAGTTGGTGAAAGCTGGGCCTGGGACTTGCATTCAAATGCTGGATCTCAGGAACATTGGTGCTCAACCAGGGCTGTCCACTGATTTCTGTTCTGTTCTCCCAGTTACAATGGGAGACTAAGACATCCAGAACAGAGTCAGCAGAGAGAAGAAAATGTTCCTTCCGGGTCTACAAGAGATATCCACACCCTCATAATCACTGCGGCATTTTCCATAATACCTAATACATGGAAAGAGCCCACATTCCACCCATGGGTGAATATACAGAAAGAATAAGCATGGTATATGAAATCAAGGGAATATTATATTTACTCTTTAAAACTGAAGCAACTGTTACCAATTGATGTTGTGAACAGGCCTGAAGGACATTGCGTTAAGTGAAACAAATTAAGCACAGAAAGATGAGGAATGGATCTGACTTAATGGGAAATCTACAGAAGTCAAACTGTAAAAGTACAGAGTAGAATTGGTTGCCAAGGGCTTTGGGAAGGTAGATATATAGAGGTATTGGACAAAGGGTGAATCATGTCAATTAGGCCAGTTAAGTTCATTCCAGGAGTCTAAGGGACAGTAGTGACTCTGGTACTCTTAAAGCTTTCTAAAGGGTACCTCTTAGTCTGATCACTCTACAGCACATGAAGTTATTCAAGGAGGAGTCTTGGGGAGGTCTCTTTATTACATACATGCAACTTTATACATGGTCAACATGCGGCAGTAAAGTGAATTTTAAGAAATAAAAGAAAGCTGGTGATCTAGCTCTGTTGTATGATGCTTGAACATGGCACATGAGGCCCTGAGTTCAATCTCCATCACCAAAAACTGAAATAAGACAGACAAACAAACAAAACACGAAGGAAAATATCACTTGTGGAAATTCACTGATAGGAGGATGACAGAAGCCACTATATCAGTGTCCTGAGAATTCCTATATTAGTCTGCATGGACCTCAGCTATATCAGAGTGTCCTGAAAATACCTGTATTAGTCTGCATGGACCTCAGCTATATCAGAGTGTCCTGAAAATGCCTGTATTAGTCTGCAAGGACCACAGAGCACTGAACTGAAGTCTATGAGATTATGCTGGGGAGGAAGTAAGTGGGGGTGATAACATGAAAGGCACTGATTTCTGGAGTCAAAGCTCATTGCCCATCCTTTGTTTAACCTCTCTGCACAGACCTGATTGGTGCTGGCCTCTATCTTGCATCAATAACCAAAAGTGAGGAACAAGAACAGAGTAGGAACAGATGCTTTGAGGAATTAAGGAAAACCCCCAAGATATGTAGGTGATCTAACCTTAAGAAAGGCCTCTGGCCTATTCCTATCATGGACACATCTGCACACTAAAATGGTGTGGCGGTTAGTTGTTTTTAGTTGTGTTTTTTTTAAAGTCAGTTGTGTCATATTTTGGCCTCAACTTATTTCCCTGACCCCTTACATTTTTTTAAGTCTCCTAAGGTGGGTGAGACAGTTACTTGTTTATTTCTACTAAGAACCCTCATTTGGCCACCAGGGGGCGGATGAGACCAGCAAATTACCCCCAGACACTCACAGGTCATTTTGGTCTGTCTGAACTCCAGGCAATTAGCAAGGCCTGAGAACTGCCTCACAGGCTGGATTAAAGGTTAAATAAAGAGGACCATGCATTGATTTGGGTATGACTCAAAGGAAGATTATGGGAAAGGAGAGTAGCTTTGAAAAGGGTCTCCAGGTCTTCTCTGTCAAGCGCTACCCTGGCTGGCTGGTAGCTTTTCTTGTCTGTCTGCTCACCATCTCATCTTTGTTGTAGAGACCATCAGAATGCCAGTCCATAGGTGCTCCTCTAAATCCCACAGGGTCGCCTCAATTCTCCTGCCCTCTCCTTTATGCAGAATGTCAGAAGTATAAGTTAGACGGGACAATGATGTGTCTTGGCTGCTCAAGGCCCCTCTGATGCTGCTTTCGAACAGCCAGCCAGCATCCTTCCAGGACAATTCCAGGAAGACTGGAGTGGACAGGAGAGCAAGGCCCCCATGCTCATGGCTGCTTTTCAGTGTCTGGTTGGGAGGCAGCCTGGGATCAGAGAGGTAACTGCTCCATGGAAACACTGTGTTAAGCAGAGGATCACAGTGGGGCTGTTTGTATCACTGCTGCCATATTAAAATTTTTCCCAGCAGGAAGCAAGAGAGGCCTTTTAAGAGGATGGTCTTAGGTCCAGACAAGCCTTTCTACACTCTGCCCCAGGTACCTGTGCTGGGTCCCTACAAACCATAATGGGTTTGGTCAGCTGTTCCTTGTTAGATTTTGTCAGGAGGGGAGGAGAGATTGGGTGTGTGTGTGGAATAAGAACCAGTTGCTCCTGGCCTTTGAAGGACTTCCTCTTCCTGTCAGACTCCCCAGCAAGGCTTCTCCACCCTAGCAGCCATGTGACCATCACTGAAGCCACAGCTGAATCCTGTTTGCAGTTTTCTGATATCCACAGGGCCAGTGCCATCGTGCCTCCTAGAAGAGTCCATTTTCCCTGTCCATGGAACTGTGCTGAACAATGTAGCTGCTGTGGAAGAGAATGTGGTGGCTTCTTACAAAGGTAAACATATTTCTACCCTAGCACCTACCCGTGGTGCCCTTTTGGTATTTGCTAAAATGAGGTGAAACTGAGGTCCACACAGAAGACTTCAGGTGGATGCTCACAATAGCTTTATTTGTGGTTACCAGAGCAAAGAAGCAACCGAGATGTCCTTCAAGAGTGAGACATTATTTCAACCACTCAAAGAAGTGTCACTCCACAGTAATGGGAAAAACAAACAAACAAGAATGAGCCACCAGGCCATGGAAAGACAAGAAAGAGCTTTGAAAGGGTTTTGCTGGAGAAACAAAGTCAAATTGGCAAAGCTTTATTTATAATGTATGATTTCCGACTGCACACAGCATTAAGCTATGGAGATGGTGGACTTAGGCAGGGGTGGGTGGGGCACACAGAGAAGTCCTGAGGTGATGTGGGGTTATAGAGTGGGGAAGATTCTCCCAGGACACCTGTTCAGGGTACATGGGACTGTGTGTGTATCACAATCCATAGAGTACACATCACAAAGAACAAGCCCTAATGTGAACCAGACCTTCACTGATGAGTGCATCCACACTGGCTCCTCATTTGTGGCCGATGCCACACTAACACAGTTATTGAAGGCCAGGGAAATGCTGAGTCAAATTGGGGCTGAGAACATTTGCACCAGTTTTTGTTATTTCTTGACCAAGTGTCTGAAAACCTGAAACTAATCTAAGAATACAGTCTATTCACTTTCTAAAAAGCCAAAGAAACAACCAGACTAGGTGATGTTCCTGGTCACTGCCACATACCTACGTCCCCAGTGGTGGGTTCAGGCAAGGCAGAGACCTGGCTCTTGCTAAACTCTCAGTGGTGTCTGGGTCAGACACCCCACCTCCAGCACTCTGTGACCTTCTTTCTAGCTTTAGAGTCCCCCTTTCCTCCTTCCTCTGAGGAGACATGATGGCTAGAGGCTGCTTGTTTGATCTGAGATTTGTGTAGCTGGGTTGTTCTTGTTGCTTCAATTTCAAAAGCAAACGTGAAGCTGAACTATTAATGTTCAGAACCTGACATTTAGGCCTTAAATAGACTTCCAGCAGAAGGGTGTGGCCTAGATTAGAGGTGGGTCTTCCCACCTCAAAATATCTGGATTAAAGTTGTGTCTTCCTACCTCAAAGACCCAATTAGAAGTGGATCTTCACGCTTCATTTGATTTCATTAAGCAAAAATCCCTCACAGGTGTGCCCAGCCATTTTGGGGGTTTTAGTTAATTCCAGATGTAGTCACACTGACAACCAAAATAGCCATCACAAGATCCAAGGAAGAAACCTCCTGCATCAACCCACAGAGGTCTTTTAATTAGATGTGCCCTGGTGATGGCAACAAAGCCACTTCTCAAATTAGCTTACAGTGTCTAGAATGGCATTGTCCAACAGAGGTATAATGCAGGCCACAGAAGCAGGTCAAGTATTCCAGTGGCCATGTTAGAAAGGCAAAAACAAGCATGATATTAATTCATAATACATTGCATACAATGCAGTACACCCAAACTATCTCGGAGATACGTTGCACTCTTCCATGGTTTTCTTTACACTAACTTCAGGAATCTACTGATTCCTGAATCTAGGTCAGGGCATGATGGCATACACCTTTAATCCTAGCACTTGAGAAACAGAGGCAGATGGAGCTCTGTGAGTTCAAAACCAGTCTGGTCTACATAGCCAGTTTTAGGACATACAGGAATACATAGAGAGACTATAGATGTAACCAGCCGTCTTATTAAATAAGAAACACAGAAACAATGCAAAAGAGAAAGCCGAGAGGTCAGAGCTCAGAACTAAAATCTCATCCTTCCGCCTGCGATGTCCCGGCTTCCCGAATGAGGGTTCTATTTCCTGTCTGTTTGTCTATTTAAAGTATTTTGTTCTGCCTTCTCATTGGTTGTAAACCCAAACACGTGACTGCCTCATCACTGTCTGAATGTACAGCCCCCTAGGTCTTAAAGGCATATGTCTCCAATGCTGGCTATATCCCTGAACACACAGATCTCTATGGGATTAAAGGCGTGTGCCACCACCGCCACACTCTTGCTATGGCTCTAATAGCTCTGACCCCCGGGCAACTTTATTTATTAACATACAATCAAAGTCACATTTCAGTACAATTAGATTACCACCACAAGAGACCTTGTCTCAGAGAGAGAGAGAGAGAGAGAGGAATCTATACTTAGATTTCATATACTGATATTTGCAAAGGTGAATTCCAGTTCCAAAAATCCCCAGGAGACTCCATTGACTCAACTTAACATCAGTTCTTAACTATGAGTTAGAGATCTGCAGATTTGGTTCTAAAGTCCGCTAACTCCTTCCTGCACATCAGCATCACATGACAGTGGATGATGTGGTACAGGTGATAACACCAAGCCTTCCAGCTCCCTCAGGAGCTTGCATGCAGATTTCACTGACCTTCCCCTGGAGTGAGTCTGAGAGCCCAAGTGTGATCAACAGAATGTGAGTTATCTCAGAGCTAGACAGACAGCTAGGCAGGAAAGAGCCTGTATCTGACAGAGCCCAGATTTGAAGTTCAGTTCTCATCACCCATGCCAGGTGGCTCACAACCACCTGTATGTAACTCCAGGGAATCTGATACTTATGGCCTCTGTGGACGCCTATACTCAGTGCATATACCCACACACTAACACTAGCACACATAACATATTAAACATAATAGAAATCAATTCAGCTGCCAAGGCTAAAGGTAAGTTGAAATCTCTTTCATTTCTGAGTGATGGAAAGAGACCCATATTGGAAATGTTTCTCACCCAAGACAGTTTTCCAGTATTCTCTTACATAATCAGTTATACCAATGAGTCTCTCGTTTATTATCCATTACTCTTGTGCTCTCTGTGAGCTGCCCTGTGCCCAGTGTGGAACTTCAAAGAGGACATCTGGAGTGTCTTCCTAAAGGAAGAGGTGCCCAACCCATATGCGAGATGAGCAGGATTGAAATAGGGGGGTCCTCGTGATTCATAATGATCACCACTCTGCACCATCATCCTTCTAGAATGCTCCCAACCCAAGAACACAGAAGAGGGAAAGTCCCCACCTGAGACTCTGTAGTTTTTCACCTCAAGCCCTGGTCTTCCAGCCAGTGATGTCCAGCTAGTACTCAACCTTCTGCCAGAAGCTGGAAGTGTTAGCAGCCTTGGGATCTGGGGCACCCAGAGAGAGCTGGTCAGATACCTAGAGAGCTTTCTCTATGGGGACTTCCACAGGGTAAAAGAGAGAAGCCATTGATTCATCACACACACACACACACACACACACACACACACACACACACACACACACAAACAATGTTCGCTATCACAAAGAACCTGTGTCTCTTTGTAATCCGTGGAACAGTGCAGAGAACAGTAGGGAGCATGAGGATGAATTCAGTATCACGGTGGCTGTGGCGCGTGGCATTCACGCATTAAAACTTTATTTATCCAGCAAGTTCAAGGAAGTGCTGACAGTAGTTCTACAAGACAGAAGGGAATTTTCCTGTCCTCCTGAAGGAACCATAACCCACAGGGGCACACCAAACACCACCCAGGAACCCAGGTAGAAATCGGAGGGAACTGCAGAGGAGTGGGAACCCTGCAGTGTTGCCTGGAGGAAAGAGACAGAGAGATTTTGTCAGCTGACTCTGGCTTGTGCCTGGTATGGAGCATTTGTTCTAATGAAGGCCTCCTGAACTAAAGGCAGAGCTGGACACAGTTCAGTGATGCTTAAAGTCAGGGGCCCTAGGAGGGCAAGACAGGGAGGACTCCAAGTCCTCAAGGGCTGTGCTATGGAGATCTCATCTGCTGTACACAATAGAGGGTGGCCATTCTCCATCTCAACAGCACCACAGAACCAAAGCTGAGATGGGCTATAAATCAGTTCTAAAAAGTAGAGATAGTTAAGTTCACTGTAACCAAATGTATGCAGAGTTCTAAATACATGGTCTAGAGAGCCCTTGGTGCCTAGAGATAGTTCTAAGAAGTCAATGTGTTCAAACCCATTCAGTAATATGGTATTCCAGGGACATCCATGCTTTTCCCACTGTTTCTCTTACAAGAGGAGTGAAATTTCCAAAACCTTGGGAACACTCACTGTTAGGACAGATTGGACAAGGGAAGCAAGAGAAGCCATTTGTCTTCTGTGCAGTCTGAAATGAGAATAAGTGTTCCCCTTTCTTTCAGCTCTTCTGTTCTAGAACGCACTGTTTTCTAAAACTATCATTTCTGTTTCTGTAACAGAGAGTGTGTGTTTATTATTTTGAATGGATTGATAAATATTTAAGTGTCCCAGCTGTAGTTTCTAATATTCTATATCTTGATAGATATTAACACTTAGAGACCAAAGTTCTCTAAATCAATAATTTTTAAGAATAATGGGATGCTAAGAGCACAATGTTGGGAAGCACTATTCTGTTCTCTTACATTGAATGATACAAAGTCGATTTAGCTGATAGTAACCAAGAGAAGGGCATCCAACAGCATCTGTTTACAGAAGATGGGGTCTGAATGGCTCTCTAGTTTTCAAGCAGGGCAGACATCCCAAGACACACTGCACTGACCTGAACGCTCAGTTCCCTTCACCTTCTATATAATCCAGGATTCTGGAGAGGTAATGGTGCCACCCACAGTGGATGGTTCTTCCCACCTCAACTCAATCTAGATGATCTTAGACAGGCATGACCAGAGGCCTGTCTCACAGGTGATTCTGCATTCAATCAAGTTGATAATTAATAGTATCCCATATACCGCCTAGTGCAGTAACTGAGGTGAATGTCTTGGGACAGAGACACACACATGCTTGGGGCTTAATAGATATTGTTTCTTCTCTTCCTCTATCTCAAATCTGCATACATTCTTGTGCATTCACAAACTCAAGCACATGCACACTCACAGGCAATAAAACTCTTGCACACACATGCATGCTATATACTACCTCAGACATGCTTTCATGAGGCTGGCATTCACAAGTACTTGCACATGTTGGTGGGGATGACAAAAGTATACACTGGCCTCATAAACAATGGTAATTGGGGGACAGCACCACTGAACAAAAGAACATGAATCTATAAATAAAAACAGCGTTTCTCAAGGGCTTTGAGTGGTAGAGCAATTGTCTAGCTTGTATGAGGCCCTAGGCTTGATGCCCAGCATTGCAAGAAAGCAAGATAAAAAAGAACATTAAAAAATGTTTATCCTGCTGTGTTGACCTTTGGTGTGTTGTGTTCACTGAAGAATCCTTAGCCCTCTGAGCCTAGGTTTCTCATCTGATACATGAAGGCATGGAAGATGAGACTCTTTTATCTCAGAAACTATTCTTTGATAAACATCAGCAAAGCTTCTGGCCTCTTGGAAGCAAGAATTCAAAGCTCAGATTCATCCCATGGTGATTCATTCATTTCAAGTCTGGCTTCCTCCTCACTTACAGTGAGTGCTGCTGGTCCCTCGGCCTGTTGTGAGGAGGACATGAAACACAAGGACACATTCACCAGCATGAGGGGCATGCGTTCTTGGCCATCCAGCAGAATGGAATGTGCTCACCCACATGGAGTTGGATCCTATCTCTTCCCACTTCTCTCTCCTGAGTGGCAGATGGAACCCCACTTCCTCACCTTCTCAGAGAAGCAGAAAATCTTCCTGTCTCCTCTAGGTGAACTTAGCCCTATGTCCAAACATCATAGAAGCAGTTACAGGAGGAAACCCCTCACACCCACTCTGGTACACCTTGGTGTTTGCCATTATTAGAACAGCAAACTGAGTGCTGTTGATTCACAGGCTTGTGGTTTACCAACCCAGGCAGCTCAGTTCCTCTTCCTACCCAGTGACTCATGAATACACATCAAATCCTAAATAGTTTATTTACCATTTGAATGCCTTTTTGCTTCTTGTCCTATTTCCCTCTGGACAGATAACCTAAGATGCTTTCCTTACCCACAGAAGTAAATATGCAAACAAGAAATACTCTTTTAGGAATAAAGCAAGACAGAACACTAGGAATTTTATGGGAAAGGAAAGGAAAAAATCTATTAGAGGGCTTTTCATTTTCCTTTTTAAATCGCGGTTCTAATTTAGAACCCAGCATAATTCTAACTCAAAGAATAATTTCCATTAGGTAGTGATAATACTTGGAAGAATGCTGAATTATGGTGATGTCCAGGGCAAAGGACTGGGCAGAGCCCCTAGCTTCTTTGTAGGGAGTGAGGGGGATTGCTTGTTAACCCAACCTCCTTTACAGGCCCTATATGGTATTGCCATGCCACATCACACCTGTGTCCTGGGCTAGGGCCATTGAGTCACTAGAGAAGCTTGTTAGAAAAACCAAACTGTATGATTCATGGCTATGAAAACCAAATCTGTACTTCAGCTGAATGTAGGTAAACCATGTCCATGCTCCAGTTAGAGACCACAGCCTTGAAAAACGCTGCCAGGACCAAGATGAACATACATTTTAAAGGTTAGTCTATGTTTCACTGAAATTCACAGAGTGATTTTTCCAAAGTCTTCCATCTAGAGGATGTCAGAAGAGAGACTTCCTTAGATCATAGCATCTGCTGTCATTGTCTCTGAGCCTCTCCATATGGACAGTGCTGTTGCAAACTTCCTAAGGTCTACCCTCCAGCAAGAGCTTCCCTATGATGCTTTCTTGGTGCAAGGTAGAACTTGCATCTTTAGACACTTACCAGCCACTCTTCTTTTGAGAAAACATCCAGTCCCTTTCCCTGAGAAGAGGTTGGGATACCAGAGCAGCTCATGTCTGAATCCTGTATAGTTTCTCTCTGAAGATCTCCAGTCAGTTCAGAATCTCTGCCATTCAGAACCATCCCTCCCAAAGTGGTCCTGGGTTTGTCCACCTGATTCTGAGGCCACTGGATCCCATGTCAGCAAGGTGAGAGGTGGATTCCACATTTTTCTAATGCACTAGGGTGTGACTAAAATTACAGTGATCTTCTCATTTCCAGGTGGTCCATTGGCAAGCTGAGAGGTTGGATGCTGGGGCTGTTTCTTTTCTCTCACATGTCCACATGTGAGGCAGAGCTATAGGCAAGGCTCTACATCTCGACTGACAGCAACAATAAAGCCTCTTGAAATAATACTCTGTACCTGAGTGCTGGATGGTATTATGTCAACTTGACAAACGCTGGAGTCATTCGGGAAGAGGGAACCTAAACTGAGAAAATACCCCTGCAAGATTAGCCTGCCAATGAGCCTATGGTGCATTTACTTGATTGATGATTGATGTGGCAGGACCCAGACTACTAAGTGCAATGCTGCCCCTGAGCTGGTGGTCCTGAGTTCTATACGATAGGAGGATGAGCAAGCAAGCCATGAGGAGCAAACCAATAAGCAGCACTCCTTGGTTTCTGCTTCATTTCCTGCCTCTAGGATCCTGCCTTAGATTCTTGCTATGACTTCTCTGGATAACGTATTACAGGCTATAAAATGAAATTTTATCCTTTCTTCCCCAAGTTGCCCTTGGTTGTGGTGTGTTATCACATTAGAAACCTAACTAAGACAACCAGCTCCAGCAGGAGACATAGAGATCATAGGCACTGACCTTCCACAAGAAGTGCAGTTCAGATCAGCCACTGGGTGCAGATATTAGTGCATCACTCAACTTGTTTGATTTCTTGGCAATGCCTCTAACAGCTGATCTCAGTGTTCTCCAGGCAGTCAAGTTAAAGATTATCCTTGATAATTTAATAGTCTATAATCAGTCAAGTTAAAGATTATCCTTGATAATTTAATAGTCTATAATAACCATCTAGTGGATGTTTCCTATGAGTGAGTGTGTTGTTGACCCCACTGTGTAAAAGAAACAGGTAAGGCTCAGACAGGTTAAGTCACTGCCTATGTCTTTATAGCTATAGATTCAAATTCTTCTGCACCACTATAAAGCTTGTATTGTCAGTTATGATGTTGAGGTCTCATGAAGAGCTCAATTTATACTTAACATGGCCTAAGTGAGAAACTAAGAAAGGTGTAAATTATTTTTTACAATATTTACTCATCTGGCAGACAGACATTATTATTACTCCCTGGAGATGCAATGCAAATCAAAGTATTGTAGCCAATTGAGAAAGAGGCTAACCTGGCTTAAATTCTGACTCAGCAACTTAAGAGCTTAGTAAATGTAAGCAAATTCCTTAACCTCTCTGATTCTCTATTCATTACCTATAGACAGGACTTCCTCATGCCAACTTCTGAGTCCAGATGTGTCACTCCATGGTGAATTATATTGAGACCATAGTGTATCCAACAAGGCTTCTAACCCATAGGTGGGAAATAAATAGATGAGAGATAAATAATGAAACGTTTCAACACATGGTTACACACAAAATTCATTTTCATTTTTTTTTTCAAGAGAATGAATGTAGCCTTGGAATGAAAGTTTTACACCCTGTTTCTTCCTTTAGGACAGATTCATCGAGAAGTTAAGTCTGAAGGGTGGGGTATAATGTTAGGGACATCATTTTGGAGCCTCCGTATTTAGAATCTTATGGCCCAAAGCTGGAGGATGAATAGAAAAGCAGCTGCTGAAAATACAGGAACCACGTGTTGAACTTGGCATGAGAAAGGAGGGCAAGGATAGGAACCACCTTTCAAGCTGTAGGACCAGGGTCAGCAAATGTGTTCTGCAAAGAGCCACTTAGTAAATACTGTAGGCATGGGAGCCCTGGAGTCTCTGTCTTACTACTTAGCTCTGCCTCTGTGGCAGAAAAGCAACGGCATAACCTGCCACTGTCCCAATAAAACTTTATTTATAAAAATATTTAGGACATGGGATTTTGCATAAGCATCATAATTTTTCCACTGCTGATATAGAGTTTAAAAATAGCTTGAGAATATCATTATTAAGAAATGTCCCTCTTAAAAAGGGGTATCTTAAGAAACTTACTTAATCCCCAAATAAAGTCCAAGAAATTTTATAGGAAGAGATAATTTCTGGAGGTGGGGGTTCATGAAAAAATAATTCTTTTTTTACTGTCTTAGAAATGACTCTGGAAAATGTACAGGGGAGGGGAGTGTTTTCACTATTCTGTGTCTGAAAATAGCCTCCCACAGAGGATTCAAATGTTATTTTATCCAAATAGTGGTGGCAGTTTGGAGAAATGAAGACTCCGGTGCCAGAAGCTGCTACTGAACGGGAAGTCTGTGTTTAAGGGTGGGGTCCAGGTTGTGCCCAGTGTCTTGGCTTGAGCTGGCCACAGGCTGTCCAGTTGCTGGGAGCTAGGCTTCCCAAGGAGCGACACACACACAAGGAAACCTTCTTTCCCTGTGCAGAGGGGGCAGCTGTGTGCCTGGGAAGCTTCATTCATTCTGTGACTAGCTTATTGAGAATTTGTTGGATGAATTTCACCCCTAGAATTTCCCTTAAGTAATTCTAGGGGATTTTCTGGCAGAGCTTTCCATCCAAAGGTCTAAAGGGACAAATGGCTCAGCTTCCAGAAGAGTCTATGTCACTTCTGGCAGAGACAGTGACTATAAGCCACAGTAGGCTTAGGACTATTTTGGACTGTCCTTGCTTGCTTCAGGTGTCTACCATAGGTTGAAGGCGTATGAACAGCCCTTACCCATTCCAGGATACCCCATAAATGGGGAAGTTTTCTCTCATTTATTGATGTTTCTGACTTTGTGTGTAGCTGGAAAAGTGGCTGGATTGCAGACTGAAAGGAAGAGGGAGTGTTCCAAATCAGATCATTTCTATCCTGGGTCCTCAGAGAAGAAGTCCTTTTGAAAGACAGACGTTTAATCTTGGAATCTGAAGTGACATTAGAACTCAGAGAAAAGAAGCAGGCAGTCCTGCTGGCTTGTGGCACTGGGGGCTGTTCTGGTTTGTTTTTCTGTTACTGTGATAAAGCATCCCCATCAAAAGGACATGGTGAGGAAAGGTTTATTTGGCTTACACTTCCAGGTTACAGTCTATCATCAGGAGAAGCCAAAGCAAGAACCCAAGACAGGAACCTGGAGCAGAGGAAACACTGCTTGCTAGCTTCCTTTCTTGCTCTCTGCTAGTTTTCTTTCATATAATCTAGAACCACACACCTGGGCATGTTACCGCCCAGAGTGGGCTGGATCCTTCCACTTCCATCATCAATCATGTCTTCTCTGCAGACATGCTTACAGTCCAATCTGATGGAGGCAATTTATCAGATTGAATTAACCATATAGGTTAATTAAACCAACGATACAGGGCCTTCTGTACAAAGCCATATGAAAACTTGCTACACTCTCCTTCAAAAGAAGGCACTGCCCGGAAGTTTCAAAAGTAAAAGCTCTGGTCACTTGTTGGCCCCATTCATTTTTCCACCCCCTTTAAAGGAGAATCAGCACACCCTGTATTCATCTTGAGGAAAATAAACTCTTATTTCCAAAGTCCACCTATAGTTCTTGTAGTAAGCAAGTTCTTCTTTCCTCTTTAAGATAGTTTATTCTGCAAGCTATTTTTAGCTGTAATTGAAATATTACTCTGGGTGTCAGAGTCACAAGTACATCTACTTTATTTATATGACATTCATTTAAATGTTTGCTTGCCACAAAATATGATGGGATGGCTATTTAAAGAATCAATCTATTTCTTAGTTCTATCGTAAAATGCTCTAACTTTTTATTTCTTCATGGACTCACTTAGCATTTCAATAGATGTGAATTTTCTAGGAAGAAAAATATAAAGGCAAGTATTTGCTAATTCCTTTTTCAGTAGTACTTTTTCTTGTATCATTAACTTGTGCATTGTTCGGTTGATGGAATGAAAAACCATCTCATTCTATGTCTACTGTTAAGTTAAAAACAGAATCAAGGGATTTAAAGTATTGCTCCCAGACCTGACTACAACCCCATTTTCTGTATATTTTGTCTATGAGTCAATTTGAAAGCTGCAACGTAAAACTCTATTGAAATCTAGTTTAGCCTTAACAACAACTATCCTATAAGAACAATTCTACAATCAAATTAGTAATCAAATAACCAACGGCAAATTGAAAATCGGTCAATGTATTATTTCTTCTAATAACCCAATTCAAAACGAGACATTTAAAAATGTAAATCTCTCTTTTCAGTGTTACAGAAGCGTCCATGAATATTTCTATGAGCAGGGAAATCTTTATTAAAATAGTGACCAGCTATTGGGTCTGATCTTAGTCTTTTAACGGTCACCTCTTAGAAAAGACATCTGGGACAGATGGAGTCCAATGACAATGGGAAATGGAAGGCAAAGTACGTCAACTTGGGGTTGAGCTACACAAAGTGGGAAAACCACAGCCCCAACGCTTTCTGCTCGCAGACCTAGAAAATAAAACAGTAAATTAATTATTTCATAGAAGAATATTTGCTACAAATACATCCACTAAATGAAGAATAATCTCCTTAAGATAAATGCTTGGTATTTTTAAATGAGGCTCATTAAGGTCTAATGTCCCTGTATAGCCAACTATTAAAAATGAGAAATGATTAAAAGTTCAACTAACTTATCTTACCAGCTCTTCATTTTCTCTTATTCATTCTGTTTTATAGCCTTTGTCCCAGAATCCTGTCAACTTGTGACTGCCATTTATATATACCTCCCAAGGTTATATCAAATCCACAGGTGAATTAATGGGATTTGAAGAGGCCTTGCAAAATAGAGTAAATGAGCTGAAGGCAACTGGAATTTCTGCTTGGGACTGTACTTGGGCTTCTGGCAAGAATTCTACATTTCTGAATTTCATTGCTTATTGGGGTCTTGATAAGGGTACTCGGTTGGAACTCTGACCATCTTGGGAAGGTGTGTGGATACCTTTGGGAAAGAGTGATGCCTTGTTGCTGGGGTTCTTAACATCTGTTCCCTCCATGACTGCTTTGACAGATAAACTTGATAGTAACTTGAGAAGCATTTCCTATTAAAAGTTTACTCCCAGAGGAAGTAGAGATAAGGGCAGTCCTCTAGGACTTTGAAACCCTGGATCCAAACAAACCTCTCCAAGACTATTCTTATCAAGACTAGATGGATCACCTCACATGTCCACAATTTGTCAGTCTCTGAGGCTACATTTTAGATTTTGTTGTTGTTGTTTCAGCAAGAGTTTTGACACATGAAGTGACTCTCTGCTTCTAAGTCAGGTGGAAAAAGAAAAGTTCAAAATGATAATTAGAAAATACAATCATTTCACAATATTGTTCAATATTCAACCTTCCTGTCCATGGCTATATTAGAATAACAAGTTTACTTTGGACTTTGGGGAGTATTAAGTATCAGAAACATGTACCTAATGACTCAAATCGTCAAGGGACAGAAATTTCTAATTGTCATCGTGTCGTAAGCCCACATCTGAGGTTCCAGTCTGCAGGTCTCCTCCTAGCAGGTTTGGTGACTATGAGAAATAAGTACTTTGCAACTGCATTGAAAAACTTAGAAGCCAACTTATGTAACAACATTTAACAGTTCACAGCACTGTCAAGGAGTAGGAGAGCTGTCACAATCTCAAGTTAGTATGTTAAATCTCCATTCAATAGGAGGTAGATCTTAGCCTGGAATCACAGGCCTGGTGAGACAGATACAGATTTTAGAGTTGGGCCTCCCATTCATTTCTTTTCTCTTATGCTGTATTTCTTAGCCAGGCTATCAGAAAAATTCCCCAACAGAGTTTTGAAATTTGACCTAGGGCCTTGAACATTTCTCAACTGAGACATCCACCTATTCTGTCACCAATGATTAAACCAGAGGAAGTTGTTTTTGATTACTTCTTTCCAATGAATCAGCAGCAACCCTACCATATCCAGGCAAACACAGGTAATTTTGTTGTCCTATGCTTGTCTATGATGCTGGAGATGGAACCTGGAGCCTCACGCATGTTCACCACTCTCAGCCCAAGTGTAAGTAGTAGTCAGGAGTTTTAATCTTTGCCTGGGTTGGTTTGTAAACTTGAGTGATCCCATCTAGAAACTCATTACCAAATGGGAAAGTTAGCTTTTGGAAACTCATGTCTGCAGCCTACTCTCTGGCTAAGAGCACCTCAGTTACTTCAGTAAACACTAAAATCAATGTTTATCACATTTAAGCAAGCAGATATTGTGAAAATGGAGATGACAGCTCAGTAGGTCTGAAATGAGGTTAAAATTCTGCATTTCCCAAAAAAAAAAATCCCATGATGCTCCAGGTGTAAGGAGCACACTTTAAGTCTCAGAGTCATTAATTGGAAGGGCAACATAAACTGTGTTCCTTTGTTGCAGTAAGCGATATTAGTGACCACATTCTAGCAGTGTTTGGGGCACAGGCACCCAGCAAGGCTCAGGGCTGTGGTCTCTTCTCAGTAGACCCTGCAGCCTCAGCACTGGTTGTGTGCTATCTATAGCCTTGGGGATAGTGGAGGCAGCAATGGAGGAAAGAGGCCTTCATTATGAAATATACACATTTCAGTTGGTAACCCAATAGCTTCAGTTAGGGAGAATTCTTAGTATACTAAACACACATTTTCTCACCTCACTCAGCCACTGAAACCTGGAAAAGTTTAACAATATATGATGTGTGATAATCAGTGTGAAACTACGATACCGAGCTACTAAAGACTCCAGCAATTTCCTAAGCAACAGGGTTGCTAACAGTATCTTTTGTTTCCAATTTCTGCCCTATCTTGTTTCCTTTGTCTGTCTTCCGTCTTTCATTGCTTCCTGCCTTTCCTCCCTCTTCCCCCCTCCTCTGACACAGAGTTACCTAAACTTAGGATCCTTCAGCCTCAGGCTCTAGGGTGCTGAGGTTACTCACCCCAGTGCCTAACACATGAGCTCCAAAGTCCCTTGGAATTTCCTAGTTGATAGGAGCCTTTTGTTGTAATGAAAGCCTCGGTGGACTCCTGGGTAGAGATAGTTCACCAGAAAGACCAAGCTATAATTAGAATCTTAGAAGATTCTTTTCCATCCCCTACTCTCCATGAAGGAGAGAGGAGCTGGAGAGAGAGAGAGAGAGAGAGAGAGAGAGAGAGAGAGAGAGAGAGAGAGAGAGAGAGTTAATAATCAATCATGCCTTTATACTGGAGTCTCCATAAAAATTTCTAGAAGACTATACCCATGACACACCCAGCTCCACAGAGACAGAAGTTTCTGTGCTTGGGTCTTTTTCCACCTCACCCATCTACCTTTTTATCTGGCTATTCTTCTGTATTCTTTATTGTAACCTTACTTTATTATATAATAAATCAATAAGTATGTACATTTCCTTGAGATCTGTAAGTTCTTCTGGTAAATGGCTGGACACTGGGAGGACCCAGAAAGAGGAAGATGCCTACAGACCCTCACCTGAGATTTCAGTCACAACTTCCTCCTGTCTTAGTTGCAGGTGGTCTTGAAGGGTGACACAGTAGATAGGAGATAAAAGTTGAGTAGGCTAGATACTCTCCAGTGATGACCATCACTAAGCCAGGCTGAGGGTTGGACTTCCTGGTGGAATTGTTGCGTTTAAGTCACCCATGCCTCTGTAAGAAAGCCTAATAAACTCACTGGTTCACCAAGCTGTATTTGGAAAGAATTCTTCAGTTTGTTGGTGCCCTTCCTGTCTAGGATAAGTGGACATTTCTTTACACATATCCAAAAATAATCAGACAACAGATGAGCATAGGGATTTGCTGTAGCCTGGAGGATGGACATGCAAATTATGGTACCACTTCTAGGCTGGCGACTTTGCAAAGAAAGATGGATGCTGTCTCTTCTATCTCCTCTGTTGATATGGACTGGAACAAAGACATGGAGGGGATGTCCATTTGATGCCAAAAATATCTCTTCTTAATCAGTAAGTACCATACATGACATGTAGCTTGAGTGTGTCTTCCAAAGCATATGATCTGAAAAATCACTCCCCAGTGCAAGTGCATTATAAGTTGGAGCCTTAGGGGAGTTGTTTATGATCCTTATGAGTGGATTGATGCTGTCTGTAAAAGAGGTTGAGGATCGCATCTTACCTGTCTTGCTCTCTCATTTGCACATAGTCTCTTGCCCTTTCATTTTCTGCCATGAAATAATGAACAAGCAGACCTTCATTAAGTATGGCCATCTCCCCCAACCTTGAACTTCAAGTCTCCTGAACTGTATAAAGTAAATACCCAGTCTTTGATATTTTCTACTATTACAGCAAGAAAAAAATGGACTAGGACAAACATACATGTGTTAAACTTCCAATCAAAAGATAAAGACTGGGTTTAAAAAAAGTAAACAGGAGATCAAGTTATATGCTACCTATTAGATATCCATTTTAGCAGCAACTATGGTTGAAAGTGAAAGGATGGGGAAAGACTGCTATGTAATCACTAAAAGAGTGTAGGGTGGCTATACTATTATTTGACAAAGTGTACTGGCAAAATCTGTTGTATGAGATTAAAAAAAGGCATTGTGTAATGATAAAAGTGTTACTATTTCAAAAAGGAATAACATTTATGAACATGTATTTGTCAAAATCTAGAGCTCCAAACTGTATGAAACAGTTTTAATGACACAAACAATCTAGAATATAACATGTGTCAGTCTGTCAGTCTCTTACTTTCAACAGTGAACAGAAGTTTTGAACAATACAGACAAATTGACTTATACCCCAAACTGCACCAAGCAGTAGCAGAACATAAAACCCAATGCAAATATAGTTTTCTTTGTAATAGACTCTGTGTTAGGCTATAAAATAGATCTTAATAAACTTGAAAATATTGAAAGCATACCATTTTTCTTCTACTGCCAGTTGAATAAAATTAGAAAATTAGAGCATGAAGAAAACTGAA
The DNA here is from genome assembly GCF_049852395.1 of Peromyscus maniculatus bairdii. Classification (NCBI taxonomy): domain Eukaryota; kingdom Metazoa; phylum Chordata; class Mammalia; order Rodentia; family Cricetidae; genus Peromyscus; species Peromyscus maniculatus. The sequence continues at coordinate 126,056,573 of NC_134855.1, forward strand.
CATTTCACAAATGTCTAAAATTAAATGATGTAGTTAAACAACAATGGGTCAGAGAATAAAAATCCAGGGAAATGTAAAGATATATAAGGAGAAATGAAGACATTATAAAACATGCCAAGTGTAAGGGCTGTATAACAAATGGTTCTTATTTGGAAACAGCTACAGAAAGATACACTAAAAGTAAAGAATGGCTCAAATCAATAAGATAGCTTTACACTTTAAAAATCCAGAAAAAAACAAACAAACAGTTAGACTCAAAGCTAGGAAAAGGCAGATAATAAAGAGTAAATAGATTAAATAAAATGAAGAGAAAAATGGGAAAGAAAAGTCAATCAAACTGAGAGTTATTCAAAATGATAATGAAATTGGAAAGACTTGAAATTAAATTGACCACAAGAAGAAGAAGAGATGAAGCAGGTGCAGATATGTAAAGCCAGACACTGGAGTCTGCACATTTTATTAATTTCAGTAAATTAAAAAAAAAAGAGTAGAAAACAGAACTACGAAAAATTTAGGTCAACAAATTTTATGATCTATACGAGATGGGGAAAACCCTAGGAAAAACAACCTAACAACTGAGCCATGAAGAAATCTACATAGATCTGTAGCAAGTGAGAGTTCACCACTAATAAGCCCTCCCAAGCTCAGGTTAGGACATTTCTGTGTGTGGCTTAGACGTGAGACATAGCTATCACTTTCTTACAGGACTCGTCTGTGTGTTCACTTCAACTTTAGCTCCACTACCAAGCATTGGAAACTGCCTAGGGAACCTCCACTCAGCACCCCATGTCAAGCCCCTCCCTGTCTCTCCGGATCATTCCCTATCACGTGTGTTTCATGAGATCCTGCAACTCAGATTTGCAGAATGGACCAAGTATTTCAATCAAGTGGAGCTGAGGAATTAGAGACCTGTAATACCTACTCCTGACAGAACGGGCAGCCTCGAAGAGGTGGAGCTCATTCTGCCATTTCATTTTCAACAGAAGCAGGTGTCACTCTGTGAAATATCTGTGTGTTTAAATGCTGCGATTCAACTTTCAAATACCAGATAAGCTTAGGAATGCCTGGTCTGAAATCTCCACCTAGTGTGAACACAATAGAAAACACAGCACTTCCATTTCCTGGTGTCCTTAATGTGTAGGGGCAGTTCATTAATTCTTCTGTGCATAGAAAGAGTACGAAATGGATTTCAGCATGTCTTCCAAACATCAGACTCTTGACTTGAGAATATCAAAATGAATCCTTTCTTAGAAAGGGCTTTGTTTCTCCTGCAAAAGGGTCTGAAGAGAACCAGGTGGATCTTGTCCTTTCTTCTTACCCCATCACTTGGCATTTTCTCTGGCTGCTGCTCTCATGTGATGGTGGAACTGTGGCATGGTAGTTTGAATGTAATTGGCCGCCATACGCTCTTAGGGAATAGCATTATTAGGAGGTGTGGCTTTGTTGGAGTGGATATGGCCTTATTGGAGGAAGTGTGTCACTGTGGGGCGAGCTTTGAGGTTTTCAGTGCTCAGGATACTGCCTAGTGTCTCAGTTGACTTCCTGTTGCTTGAAAGATGTAGCACTCTCAGGTCCAGCATCACATCTGCCTGCATGTCGATGTGCTCCTGTCATGATGATAACAGACTGAATCTCTGAAACTTTAAGCAAGTCAACCCAATTAAATGTTTTCTTTATAAGAGGTGCTGTGGCCCTAAGACATGTGGTTACTCATGAGACTTCCAAAAGCAGCTCCCCTCCTCCCACCCCTTTTTCTAAAAGCAAACACATCCTCTTACCCAGCACAGGCTACCCAGAACCAGCTGACAGGTTCAGAGCAACGATCATAACTCTTTCCTTAGAAGGAACCATGGCCCTTTCCAAACCAGTGTTTAGTTTGAGATCCTTGAGTAAAGGATGTGACACTGAAGTGTGCCCAGAAACACCCTGTCATGTTGTAAATAATTTTGCCAACACTGTAAGTTTTAAATAGGTTCTCAGAAAGTTCTAGAAAGACTTACTGTGCCACCTTTCTGTTATTTTTGCCACATGAGTGGACATATTGAAGAGCAGTTGGTAAATGTGAATGCAGACACAGAATGTGAATTTGAAGTTGGTGTGTCACCTGTGTGCTCCATTCCCGCCCCCCCCCCCCCCCCCGCCCTCCCACGTCTGATGCTGCTGAGTCCCTGCTGGGGTACTGCTTTGTACCAGTCCTGGTGACACACAAATGATGGCACCGGATATCTGAGTGTTACTCCACACAACACCAGGATTTTCTCATGCCCTTAGGAAGATCCATGTGCGGTCATTTGGATCTGTCAATGTTCCTCAGAGGCTCATAGGTTTAAGACTCCAAACTCTGCTTGTGGTACTGAGGTGGGGCCTTGTACCCAGTCTGGTGTACTGAGGTCGGGCCTTGTGAGAGGCTACTACATGGTTGGGGGTGTACCCTCAGAGTGCATTGTGGGACCCACCCTGGGACCTCCCTCTCTTTTCCTTCTGTTGCCTGTCTGTGAGTGAGGTTTCTTTTTTGTCACATGCCACCTCACTGCAGGCCCAGAGCAAGGGGGAGATTTGATGTTTGGAGTGGAACCTCCAGACTGCGCAAAAGCAGAGTAAGCCTCATTTTATTCAAGACATTTTGCTATAGTGATGGAAAATTAGCCCAGTGTGTAATGACTTTATACTATGCAACATACCCATGTTTCCTTTCAGTCACCTTCCTGTTCCTCTGATACACGCATCCTACATGTGACCTAAAACATGCAATATTTTCCTCAGGCAGAGCTAAGGAACAACCACGGCCTTGGAGACAACTGTGTCAAACATCCTACTGCATATTTTTATGAGCCGTCTTGCCAAATCCTCCCAATAGTCCAATGGAGTCTTGATTGCCATCCTCATTTAGCTGGTGACAAGCTCTGCTGAGATGCTGGCACAGCTCCATCTCCCCTGCAGTGGTTTTCAGACCCTTAGTGCCAAGACTAGGATGTGGCCCAGAGACACAGAGGGTGAAATCCTCAGTTGAGGCAAGGGGCTTCTGTGCTGGTCTTAGTTCTTCAGTTCTTTAGTTCTGCTGATAAAAATCACTCAAATTTTCTGCAGAGAGAAATGCAATCTGGACCACTGATTCCACCCAAAGTGTCACTACAAATAATTTGGGTGTCTTGTACACAAGTTTCCTAAAAATTAAACTTCTGGGGAATTCTGGAGGGAAGAAAAAAAGTGGTTATGTTTTCGAACCAGATTTATAAATTCAGTATGAATTTAACAAAACCTCGGCCTGGGCTTCATTTTACTGCAGGAAATGGCCTGTTTAGTATTAGTTTTTTCAAAGGCCTCTTGCCCCATTCTTTGTACACAGAGGGTCATAAAGGCAGGTGCAAGCTGGGAGCCAGAAGAGCAGACAAAACTGACCTTTAGAGTTTTGTTTCAGGCCAGTGTGCACAGCCTCCCGAAGCACACTGACAAACACAAATAACTTTTGACCTCTGCCCTTGTCGCTTGTGTTGCCCACTGTGGGTGAGGCATCTGTCTTCTCCCCGGCACATCTTTTGAACACAGAGAGACTGTGTATTGAGTGATGATGATTTTTGTGACCTTCTTCTGTGACCTGTTGGGGTATTTTGCATACAGTGAACAGGCTGGGTCGAGGCCGATTTTAAGTAACATGTATTATCATTTACTTCTGCGGAGTCTCTAACTCTGATTTCCCATCTCAGCTCTCACGTCTTTAATAAGTTACTTTTCATCTTTTCTTCTTGTGCCGTTAGTTGGAATTTAGATATAGAGGTGGAGTTAAGGTAGGGAAACAGATATTTAATTCCTAGAAGAGCCACTGCTTCTTAGATAGTAACGGTTCCCTCACTGCTGCCTAGCTATTCACAAAAGTCAGTAAGAGCTGTGACTACAGCCAGTCTCTGCAGACTTTGCTTCTAAGGGAGAAAAGCCTTGTTCACCTACAGGGTCTTCACCATCCACTATATTAGTCAGATTTTCTTCAGTAACAAAAAGAATTGCAAAACTCAGTAGCCTTATAGCAGCAAACTCGCATTTCTTGTGTGGGGCTGCAGCTGTACTCTCTGTAACATTTGTTCCTGGATTCGAGGAAGAATATGTTCCCAGGATTCTCCTTAAACCATCAGTTTAAACACAGCAGGTATCATATGTGTTCTTTGCATCGCACTAGTCCAGCATGGCACAGGGCCAGGGCCAGAGACTAGAGGGCAGGGAGGCAGACAGCACATGTAGAGAATCCTGCTCACCTCATAGGAGGAGACTTAAGAAATGGTAAATCTGTGTAAGTCATGCATCCATCCGGTCCACTAAACTCTCTGAATATGTGTGGCTTGCCTTCTCCAGGTAGAGACAAATAAGAGTGTGTGCCAGGCTGCATAACTGCAAGAAAACAGAGGAAGGCGAAAGAGCAGATTGGGATTTTCTTTAGCCAACACAGAATCATGGTAGCTTCTGTGTGTGTCTGTCACTTTCTGGCCACCCAGCACCTGTCCCTCCTTCCTAATGGCACTTCTTAATAGTTAGAGAAGCACACAGCATAGACCTTTGGAGTCTTCTCAGTCATCCTGTCACCTCCACAGGAACTAGATGCTTTTTTCTCTCCAGTGCTCTTTCTCGGGACTTTACTTCCAGGTATGTGCTTCTGGGATGCAGGAAGAGAATGGCTGTGGGTCACACCTTCTACAGCTGATAATGCAAGGGGCTTACTTCGCCCAGGTCCTATCTGTTTCCTGCCCAGGCCCCTTACCATTCCCACAGAGTTGGGGGTGGGTTTCCCCTTTCCACTGAAATTCACCAGTGAGAACTTCTCAACTTGTGTCCAAAGAGAATGGTCTGACCTAGGGCAGCAAATAGAAGGATTAATCCTTTGGTATTTATTTCCATGGAAGTCACACTTGACACTGAGAATTAGAAAATATGTGTGGCTATAGCCAGATAATAAGTGAATAAAAAGGCAGAGTGGCTTGTTATAGTGAATTGGTGGCCACATGCATCTGGAATGTGAGTTTCTTCATGGTGTATGGTTCATGACTGTGGTCAAGAGTAAAAGAGTCAGTGTGGAAAGTAAGAGCATCCTAAAACACTGCAAATGTTTCTGTGTAGAAGAATGGGAAAAACTGACATCAGTCAGAAAAACACAGGTAAAATTGTGAGTGATGCTTACAAAAGAATTGCAACAGCATGTGATGATTATATTAAACTATTAAGTGAAAAGAAACAAAGGCATTTGCAACGACACATTTTGTTCTAGTAGAATGGGAGCATTATGTACACAGGACTCTGGAGTGACTTCAGATAAAACATGAGTTCCGATTTTCTCCTTTGTTCTACTTTCATGTGGCATCCCATTCTCAAACAAAGGGGCATGAATCACCCTTACAAAGAAGGATAACATCTTTGAAAATTAACGTCATCTGCAAGTAAACAATGGAAAGCCAGGGAAGGATGATTTTATAAACAAAACACTTGACTCAGTCAACCTTTAGATGACTGCAGGTCCTCCCTCTCTCTCCCTCCCTCTCTCTCCCTGCCTCCCTCCTTCTCTCTTGCTCCTTCCCTCTCTTCTTCCCTCCAACCCTCCCTCTCTCCCCCGGGCCGTTTTTGCCTGTGCACCTCTCCTCCCCTTGGTCAGAGTCTCTGCCAATCTGCACTGAGTTGGAATGAGTTAAGAAATTCACCGGCTGTACATACGCCACCTGGATTTCTTCAGGTCTTTCTATACAATGCTTCTCTCCCTTCTTTTTGATGTTGTTGCTGCACCTCAGCATTAGCTTGTAACATCTTTATAATAGCCAGCCAGGGATCCAACGCTTTCTAAATTTAAAAACAAAAAAGCACAAAGGCTTTTGATCAGAAAGAAACCCTGAGAACAATGTGTATGCTGGCAGAGAGAGAAACTATGCAACAGCTGCTTGGAGGCTGTGCTGCAGTGGCCTGCCCCTACCCCTTGTCACTTGCAGGAAGATCTCCAGGAATTGCCATAGAAAAGGAGACATTCAGGACCTTAGCCAGACACCTGCAGATCTGTGGATTATCCCATATTCCGTAGCTGTGGGTAAACGTTTTCACGTTAATGTAGCCAACCAATTAGATTTTCAGAGCTTGCTTTGGATGTCTACTGACTAAAAAGAGATTGTCTTATTAGAGAGCAACACTGTCCTGAGTGCTCCAAGCCTAATGCTTCAAGGCCATTTGTCTTCTTTGGAAGCTGGTGGAGTATGTGAAAGGATGAAAGCTGGGATCCAAAACTAAAGCAGCATCAACATACAGAAAGTAACCACAGTGATCATATATACTGTGAAAGCAAGATACTGGGATGTGCCAGCCTCTGGATGTATAATATATACCAAGTTCCACTCCATTCCAGTCCCATACTCATGGTGGAGACTGTTATCCATGACAACTCTCTTTGTCACAAAGACAGATGTGGGCCATATCGAAATGACCCCAGATGCTGAGACTTCAGTAACCTTAGAGGCTCACAGAACCCCTTCAATATGCCTTCCCACCTGGAGTTCACTGCCAGCCAGGCCGGAGATTGTGCATACAGATGATGTTATTTTTCAGCACATGTAGGTACCAGGTTCTTATGGCCGTGTGGTCACATTCTCTCCCATGAGTTGTGAGCACCAACCCTCTTAACATCCCTCTACTGGAAACAAGTACTGCCGCTTTAAAAACCTTAAAAGAAATGGGCATAAGCAAGCAATAAATCGTGATAAGAAGAAAGTGCTGGCTCTACTGCCTCTGATCCTGTGTGTGGTCCAGGAGGTTTGAGAAAGGTACAGCCATCAACAACCAATGAGTTTGAACACTATAGTCCTGAGATTTTACACTTTGTATGAGTTTTCCAGTTGCTTTATTTTTCTGACTGAATGAGATTTTACCAGAAGCTATGGATGTAGCTCACTGGTAGAGTACTTGGCTAACATCGACGAACTCCTTGGTTTGGTCTCCAGCACTACAAAAATAATAATGATAACTGTTTTTAAGATAGAGGATAGGTAGATAGATAGATAAATGGATAGATCATAGAAAGATGGAGTCTGACAAGAAGTCCCTGTTTCCTCTTTCTGTCTCCGGCCGCCATGTCTGCGCATCTGCAATGGATGGTCGTTCGGAACTGTTCCAGTTTCCTCATCAAGAGGAATAAGCAGACGTACAGCGCTGAACCCGATAATCTGAAGGCCTGCAACTCCTTCCGCTACAACGGGCTGATTCACCGCAAGACTGTGGGAGTGGAGCCCACGGCCGACAGCAAAGGGGTCGTGGAGGTCATGAAACACAGATCGGGTCAGCGAAAACCAGCCACTTCTTATGTGAGGACCACCATCAACAAAAATGCACAGGCCACCCTGAGCAGCATCAGGTACATGATCCGAAAGAACAAGTACCGCCCCGATCTGCACATGGCTGCCATCCGCAGGGCCAGTGCCATCCTGCGAAGCCAGAAGCCCGTGGTGGTAAAGAGGAAATGGACCCATCCCACCAAGAGCTCCTAAGCCCTACACCCCAGTAACAATAAAGAGTCCGCTGACTTTTTCAACCATAAAAAAAAAAAAAAAAGTCCCTGTTTAACTCAAACCTTTTTCCTATACTGTGTTATAATCCATTGGCTTTACTCCTGACTTGGTAATTTTGTTTACTGACATCCACAGTAATTTTCTTTGGTACCCGTGAATGCCAGTGTCTCGAACTTCTCATTCTAACAATAAAAGATGGTAACCAAGCTGAATTCTGTCCACTAAAACAAAAGACTATTTTTAAACAAATCTGCACGTCTTTCCCACAGGGGTTGCCTAATACTCTTTTTTTTTTTTTTTTTAAAGAAGGAGCGTAGTCTTCAGAGCCCAGGTGAAGTCAGGCTGATCCAAAAGCAGGTATCTTGCCCATTTTCCAAATGTGAAAAGCCTTCCTTTGTTGCTAGCAATTTCTTAGTAACAGTGGTAACTATCATTATGGCTTGTCATAGTTATAGAACCTACTTTCGGGACAGCAGAGAATTACTAATACTTTTGAAAAGCCCAGTTGGGAGAGGAAAAAAAAAGAGAGAGTAAACCACAGACTATCACACATCCCAGATTGGGTGTGCCTCACCCCAGCTGTAGTGAGTCCACACAGCCAGGGGCTTGTACCCTTTATACCTTCCGAGGACCTTTAGTAGAGAGAAGCCAGTGCTGCCCATAGCCCATCCCACTCCTGCTGATGAGGAATAGAGGACTGGTTGCTGTGGGTGTTCCCCTTCTATCACTTTTGACTCTATGTGTAAGAACTTGAAAGCTTAACCTAAGGTCTGACATCTGAGTAAAGAGCATAGAGACTGGCAATGGGATCTAGGGCTCAGCCTTCCAGAACAGCTTCCAAAGCTTGGCTGGGAAGAGAGGAGGGCATGGTATCTAACTGTATTCCTTTGTCAGGAAAGATCTTTCTTCAAGTTACTCTGTTTGAAGGGCACTCATCCTGTTGCTTTCATTTGCTTGCAAGTGGAAATGCTCTGAGAACAGGACTCTGCTGGCTTCCTCTCCTCATGAAGGCTTCTGTAGCCTATACTGCATGGCTTCCTGCCTCCTCTCCTCCAACTCCTGCATCATGGGACTGCCTCCTAGATCAACCACCTGCACTCAGCTCCCGCATGCAGGTTTGCTCCTAGGATCTATCTCTCTCTCTCTCTCTCTCTCTCTCTCTCTCTCTCTCTCTCTCTCTCTCTCTCTCTCTCTCTCTCTCCCTCTCCCTCTCTCTCCCTCTCTCTCGCTCTCTCTTCTTCTTTCTCCCCTCTCTCCCCTTCTCTCATACATGCATGTATGCATGCATGCACACACACACACACACACACACACACACACACACACACGAACATGAACACACCAACACACCAACAAGTGCTGGTTAGTTTTTAGCCCCTATTCACTATACAGTATATAGAGAGAACAGGAGTTAATGAAGCACCTACATTTTTCCTCCAGGGCTTCATATGCTTCAAGAAGCAAGGGATCTATGTCAGCAGCACTGGGTAAGGATGTGGGTCAGTGCCATGATTTGTACACATTGTGGAGGCATCTTTCTTCCTCTGGGTCTCCGTGACTTAGCACACATGCCTGGGAGTCATTGTTCTGTCCTTATACCATGATAGGGGAAATTCACAGAAATAAGGCATTCTGGGCTCTGTCAAGATGAGACTAATGAAGTTTAAAGTTGCTGAGTGTTTACATGGGTTTGGTCCCAGACCGTGCATTCTATAGTGCTGCATAATCCAGGCCACAGACAAACGTGGCTGCACACTCAGAATTGATAGTAAGCTAGCAATAGTGGAGAAGGTGCTGAACTGGCCTACCCCAGTAATCAGATTGGTGAATACCCTAACTGTCATCATAGAGCCTTCAGCCAGTAACTGATGGAAGCAGATGCAGAGATCCACAGCCAAGCACCAGGCCGAGCTCCAAGAGTCCAGATGAAGAGAGGGAAGAGGGATTATATGAGCAAGGAGGGGTTAAGATCATGATGGGGAAATCTACAGAGACAACTGAACCAAGCATGGGACCAGACTAGGCCCTTTGCATATGGGAGACAATTGTGTAGCTTAATCTGTCTGAGGGGCAGTGGGATCAGGATCTATCCCTGGTGTATGAGCTGGCTTTTTGAAGCCCAACTATTACCTATGGTGGGACATCTTGCTCAGCCTTGACACAGCAGAGAGAGGCTTGGTCCTTTCTTAACTGAATGTACCAGGCTTTGCTGACTCCCTATGGGAGCTCCTACCATTTTGGAGGAGGGGATGGGGGTGAGGGATAGGCTGAGGGGGAGCAAGAGAAGGGATGACAGGGGGGTCTGTGGTTGGTATGTAAAATGAGTAACATTTTTTAAATAATAATAATAAAGAATTGCTAGTAAGCAGTTAAGTAAGTAAGCATCTACTCTTGTAAGATAAAACTCTGGACCAGGCAAGAGCTAATCAGACAGGAATGGTGCTTCCTCCTCAAGCCCATTGCTGCGCCCACTAACCCAAAGCCCTTATGGCATAAGCTTCCTAGGTCCTCGTTCTAAGACATCACTAAGCCTCTTAAGGTCACGTTCTCCCTGGCTTCAGCAAACCTAAGAGACTTGACTTTATTGGACCCACAGGTTTCTCCCAAGGCCTTCCGGGGACCTGAGCATAGTCTATGCTCTCCCAACCAGTGGTAGTTGGTAGGTAGCTGTGTCCAGTTTGAGCACTTGTCCTGTTACAGAAGACAGAAGTTCATAACAGAGCAGGAAAGAGGATTGAGAAGGGAGCAGTCCGAGATTGCACCAGAATCATAGGAAACAGTAAAAGTAACCCATAGCAAGAGCGCTAATAGCAACTTGAATTTGGATTCCGAGTCCATTGCTCATGTTTCTCCACCAGGACACACTCTAGGAGGGTGGTAGGAGATGACACATTATCTGTACCTGGGACTGGAGTGTGTTCATCAAAATGCAGCTGTTCTGTGGCCAGCAAGGGTTGATGGCCTGAATGCAGTTTACACAAAAGTTGCTTTGGCACTTGGTGACAGGCCCCTTGCAAAAGTCACTAAGGGAAACACTGGATGGCTTCCTTTGGAAGTAAATTTTGTTCCCAAATTCTACCCCTGTGCACACATTCCATGAGATACTTTGGTCAATTAACAATGACACCAAGCATCAGCCACACACATATTTATACTTCACATAGTTTCATCCTGTTCAAAACATCAGCTAGAGCATCACTTGAGAGAGAGCCCATAATGTCTTATCCTAATTCTCAAATGTTGATGAGTAGAAAAACCACAGGGTTTTCAAAACTCTGTTGTTGGGAATCTGACTGGTACATCTGGGATGGGTGCCAGGACTGTGTATTCAGAAGTTTATAGACCCAGAAGGTCATAGGCACACAGCTGAGACTAAGATGAGGAATTGTTGCTTGGATCTGCCTCCTAGTTCAGCAACGACCACTTCTCAGGCTTATCTGAGGACACCATAAGTAGTGATGGTAGTTGTCAGAGTTATGGCAGGAAGTGGATGAGTTGGTGTTCAGTACATAGCCGTCCTCTAGGAGCTCTGCAACAGAGCAAGTTGTGCAAACCCTAGCAAGCATATGGCTCAGTGTATGACAAATACTTATGACTTGGGAAGGAAGAACTGAAACCAAGCTAGCCTTGAAGATCCCCAGCCTTTTAGGTGAGCCCTCTGTCCCAGGGACAGCACCTTATATTTGATTTTGATGAACAAAGCAAGGACTGTATACTCATCTGAGATCTTCGATGGAGGTATCCCCAGGTAGTCTCACTTCAGGCTCTCTGAGTATCAGACCCTACACTTAGAGTTTGGGTGTAGTAGTGTATCAAGGACTTGTTACTAGTTAGAGTGGCAATGGATAGGACAGGCGTGGGCTGTGGTGTGGGGAGCATGAGAAGAAGCAGAGTGAGGCTAGGGGGCGCTTTCATGTGAAACTCTTGCCTACTTGATTTCATGGAGAGCTTTCAGCCATGAAGGCAGAGTGATGTCCCTCTCCATATTTTCAAGGGTTTTCCAGTGATGATGGCATGGAACTCTAATCAACTGAGCAGATAGCAGTGGGGGAATGGAAGCACAGATTGGCTCAAGAGGACCCTGGAGACACCTGCTGAGCCCCACTCATGGCAGATGTTGGCCCAGGTGCTCTGTCTTGGGCTTCTGGCACAACACAAGGCTTTGGTTCTGAGTAGCTGAGTGATAACCCAGCTTAAGGCTTTTAATTTTAGTGTCCTCGTAATTGAAAAGGGAACTGTAATGGGGACCCGGCCCTTGTGGTGCAGGAAAACAATAAAACAAGAGCTGCTGGCACAGCGGTCACTGAATCATTCTATGACTGTACTCATCCTTCACCTCTGTAAACACACTTGGCAGGTTTCACCTGCTCCAGGTTGCACAGCTGTTAAACAGCAATGACAGCCATCATTCACTGAAGGGGTACCGTGTGCTGGGCAGCCTTCCAAGTGCTTTTAACACTTAACATATTTAATCCTCAAATAACCTGGAAGTTCACATTGTTGTTAGCCCTGGGCATGAGACATTATTAATAATTTTCCTGAAGTCACAAAACCCTTATGCATGGCGCTGGGACTTAGATTCAAGTCTGTCTCACTAATATGGTAGCTACACCACACTGCCTGCAGTACTTGTGTGTGTGTGTGTGTGTACGTGTGTGTGTGTGTGTGTGTGTGTGTGTGTGTGTGTGTATATACATGTGCATTTGGGCACATGTATGGTGGTCAGAGGACAACTTCTAGGAACTATCTACTTTGCTTTTAAAAACAGGATCTTGCAATGAATTGGCCCTTGCCACATAGGCCATATTGCCTGCCCAGCGAGCTGTCTTTCTCTGTCTCTCCAGAGATGGAATTACAAATGATCCCCACTGCGTCTGTCTTTCTGTGTGAGTTCTGGGCATTGTGCTCATGACCTCATGTTTTGTGGCAAGCACTTTACTGACTAAGCCCATTCCCTCAGCCACAGTAGTTGGTTCTTTATGTCTCTCTACGGTCCTCAAAAGTAGGGGCCCCTTCCTGTTTGTATCTGCATGTTTAATTCTGGGCATAGAAATTAGATATTTGTGACACATTTGGATTATTTTGAAGCCACCTGGAAATGCTTTGCTCTATTGTTTAACTTGCCTAGAATGATCCCAACAACAACAAAACTGTTTAAGCCGGTTTTATTATCTCATTCAATAGAAACTTCCACAATGCTTGGCTTCATGACAGGCCCAGGAGGAACAATGGTGAAATCAGATACTTTTCCGGGTCATCCCAGCAGGGCTGTCCCCTCAGTAGGCAGCTGCCGTCCCCACCTCTAAGGTATCCAATAACAGGGCCCAGGTGGCCTCACCATGGTATGTCAAGAGGTCTTGATGCTGTGTGAGAGGAACTCTTCTCCAGTCTTCATCCTCAGGTTCTCAGCACCTTAACAATCAACCTTATTCTCCCCTGACCCTGAAATCACACAAGTAATAATCAGCATCATAATTAGCAAACCCGGAACTACAGACGGGGCAAGAGGGATAATGTTTCAGAAGGCATTCTGAGAACCCAGACGGACTTTCCCAAAGTTGAACACACTGTGAAAACACTCTCTGGCCACTAAGCATTACAGTCACTTCTGATTGTTCCAATGTGTCTTAATAATGACTAACTGTTAACTCTTCAGTGGAGGGCATTTCATCTGAGCTGGTTTCTTTTCCTACACCCATGCCATGTGATTTATTAGCAAAAATGAGTGGCTTTTTAATGAAAGAAAAACTCCAAGCCAGTGTCCCCTGGGCAGTGATCAGTAATTTCTTGCTCTAAGATGAGGAAGGAAAAGACTCGTTTTACTTCTTCAGCCTCACTCCCATGATGCAGAGCTGGCACTGATGAAGGCAATGGGGTTCCTGCCTTCCCCCAGAGTGACAGCAGATCAGAGTGATGCAGCACCCAGAGTTTCACCAACTATCATCCCACCCTCTTTCATTCCTGAGGATGAAAAGGAGATGTTACTATAGTCAACCAGGTGGAGTTAGAATGGGCATTTTCTCACACAAATTGGGATTGGAATATTACCCCAGTCCCAGAGGACTTGAAGGACCCTTCGAACTGAAACACCTGAAATCCTTGAAGCTTATCACCCCCATCTTGTGTCCCCTGGGGACCCACGGGAGCTCTACTAGCTGTCATTAGCTGCCAACTTTCAGGTACAAGAATCAAGGAGCTCTACAGAGGATGTACCCAGTTCTGATTTAAATTTAATCTGTGTGGTCAATTATTTGTATAAGAATGGAGGAAAATAAAGACTATTTCACAAAAGTCAACTCTGTAATTTTAGAGCCTTTAAGACATTTGAAAACGCCTTGTGCAATTATGTGGCGCTTAATACTCAGATAATGGAACAATGAAAGATGTATGTTTGCATTTTGTAAAATTAAACTGTATGCAGTTATTTATCTTTTACCTTAATTGTTTGAGCTTGTTTCTAATGTAAACTGTTGTAATTTTAAATAAATATCATAGAAAAAACTTTCATAGGTATCAAGAATCCAGAGTAAATTTACTTTGCAAATAGGCTTTGTAGGTATGTTTTACACTGAGGATCTTAAACTGACACTTTCATTCAAAAATACTTTGAATTACTCACCATTTGCCTAACTGAGGTCAGACAGATCTCAAGGAGGCAAGGCTTTACAACAGAGTTCAGTTGACTTCTTCCAGATCCCAAGGTATGACAAATGTACAGAATCAGCATAGTAAAAGATAGGGACTATATTTTTGACTGATTCTGGTTCAGCATACAAAAGCTCATGCTTTAATCTCTTCTGTTCTTCAGACTCTGTTCCATATTAAGTGCCCAATTTTTTATGCCTTCTGAGAAAATTTTTGGACAACTTGAAATTTGGTAGCTTGCTAGAGCATGGAGGCATAAGAATTTGAAGTAGATAGGATCAGTTACATAATATGAGTTTATGTGTTAATATATAAAATCACCAATAGGGAGCCAGTTAAACTACTGTTTTGGAGTCCAGTGTTCTAAGTGTTTTCTGTTGTGATAGTCACACTGTGACTACAGATACTTGACAAATAATAGTAGAATAAAGCAAACCTGATTTCCTATGGGTTCTAGCCTCTGAGGAGTCCTACCCAATCACATACACTGCGTCTTCCAACTAGGATTGCAGCCCTTTAGTACTGAGTCACCCCGGGTCAGTGTCAAATAGGATCAAGTCTGAACCCAAGCTCAGATCTGTGGTTGGCTAGGTTAGTAATCTCACACATATAACATGAAATTGCTGTGCCTCAGTTTCCTTATCTGCAAAATAAGTCATGGGGAAAAGGGGTTGTTTATTTTTCAGGACTTGGATACATTAATATGTTTTAAATACTGTTGTGTCTAGTGAGACGGGCAAAGAGTTAAGAGTGTATACTGTTCTTGCAGAGAACCCAGGTTCAGTTCCCAGCACCCATGTTGGCCAGTTCACAACCATCTGTTACTCCAGCTCCAGGTATCTGATACCTTCTTCTGAACTGCAAGGGCATCTGTATTCATGGTCACATACCCACACACATCTACATGTATACACATAATTAAAGGTAACAAAAATAAATTCTTTAAAAATACTACTAACAACATATGGCACATTGTGAGTCCTATATGTGCTTTATTTTTGTGATATCTTATTTTAAGCGAATTTCAGATTTACTGAAAAGTTTCAGAATATTCAGAGATTCTCTCAGGGTCTTATATTTTGACAATTTGCTTTAGATAATATATTTATTTTATTGTGCTGTGTAAGAAACAATCACAAACATAGAAGGCCAAGGGTTACACAATTACTGTCTCACAGTTTCCATGTACCAAGTGCCCAGGTACCACTTGTCAGAGTAATTTACTCAAGATGTCCTCAGACTAAAGCAAATGGGTCAATAGGGACAGTTACCTACATTGAGGCTCAGGGTCCTCTGCTAAGCTCCTCCCTCTGACTGTGGGTGGAACTTGGTTCCTGTGGTTGCAGGACTGTGGCCAATCTTTTTACTCAGCATCAGTCAGAATCACACTGAGCACCTAGAGGCCAATTGTCATTTCCCAATATGCGGCCTTCCTATCACATGCCAGTTTTATTCCAGCAAGAAACATCTTCCTATTGTAGCTGACCCAGTTAGTCTTTCTGCAGTTTCAGGTACCCATGATCAACAGTAAACCAACACAATTAGATTGAAAGTTCCAGAAGTAGTTCATACCTTTCAAACTGAACACCATATAAAATTGAAAAACATAAAATTCTCAGTAGAGCCTTCCCATTCTATCTCCTCTAGGGCATAGTCCTTGCCTTGGAACAGAGTACCTATGCCTTAGAAGTAGATTCTCCCCATCTTCTAGTGCATCTCAGTTATCAGATGGACCATTGGGAAATCACAGTAAACTTCATCTTCATTACTAATAGCCCCGCAGCTCAAATGAAGAGCACCTGCAGTTCAGATGCTCCAAAGGGAAGCCAGGATGTGTCCTGTGAGTGAGACCAGTGTTCTCTACTTAAAAAGGAAATGGAAGACTCATGTGTGGCTACTAAGAACTTTGGTGTGCAGACTGTTATATGTCATCATGACACAAAATAAAGTCATCTGAGAGGAGGGAACCTCAATTAAGAAAATGCCTCCATAAGATCAAGCTATAGGCAAGCCTGTAGGTCATTTTCTTAATTAGTTTTTGATTGGGGAAAGGCCCAGTCCATTGTGGGTAGGGCCATCTGTAGCTTGAGTTTTCCTGCCTTGCCCACAGTCAGGACAAATCTTTGTCACCCGCCAGTCCCACAGCCGCTCAGACCCAACCAAGTAAACACAGAGACTTATATTGCTTACAAACTGTATGGCCATGGCAGGCTTCTTGCAAACTGTTCTTATAGCTTAAATTAATCCATTTCCATAAATCTATGCCTTGCCACGTGGCTTGTGGCTTACCGGCATCTTCACATGCTGCTGGTCATGGTGGTGGCTGGCAGTGTCTCTCTGCCTCTGCCTTCTGCTTCCCAGCATTCTCCTCTCTCCCTGTCCCACCTACTTCCTGCCTGGCCACTGGCCAATCAGTGTTTTATTTATTGACCCATCAGAGCAATTGAACATACAGACCGTCCCACAGCAGCCATCCATGGGATGGTGGTCCTGGATTTTGTAAGAAAAGCAGGCTGAGAAAGCCATAATGAACATGCCAGTAAGCAGCACCCTTCCATGGCCTCTGTATCAGCTCCTGCTTCCATGTTCCTGACCTACTTGAGTTCCTGCCCTCACTGCTTTTGATGATGAAATGTTATATGGAACTGTGAGTGAAATAAACCCTTGCCTCCCAAGTTGCCTTTGGTCCTGGTGCTTCATCGTAGCAATATGGTACATAGCATAGCTAGGACATATGGTAAGACCATTCTGCCACCAGTGAAAGCAGAAAAGGGGGAAACAACTTTGCTGTCACATCTTGAACTGCAAAGGTTAATGCTACAGTATGTGATACGACCGACAGGTATAGGAAAAGCATACCATGAAGGAAGCTCGTTCTGTGGGGTTTCTTCTTACCCAGTGACTTCTCTGTCTGTTGTTGTCAGTCAGTAGTCCCTATTGAAGAGAATGGCTCTGCTAGCCGAGGTCTCTAATCCTCTTCAAGCTTACTCAGACACCTGTCACTGTCGGAAGCTGGATTCTGGGAGAGCGAATGACATGCAAGGACTTTGGAGGCCTAGGCTTGCTCTGGCCTTCAGCATCTCAGCCACAATCTGTTGGCCAGAGTGAAGCACAAGATCAACCCTAATTCAAGAGGGAAAGACATAGATTCTATCTCTGTATAGGGCGAGTTGCAAAGTCAAATTGCATGAGATGTGAATAAAAGGCGGTCCAACTATGGCCATTTTTATCAATTAATCTGTATACTCTTTTAAAAAAAATTATTTGTACTTGTGTGGGGAGGGGGTGAATACATACATGTGCTCTCATAGGCCAGAAGAAAATATCAGATCTCCCAGGAGCTAGAGTTGCTTGCAGTTGTGAGCTGCCACACTCAGGTCCTCTGCAAGAATGGTGTGCACTCTTAGCCACTGAGTCATCTCTTCTTCCCCATAACCTGCAAACTTGTAACTCACCAAAAATTGCCCCATAGCAGAGATATATCAGCTGCCTATCATCTCCTTTGTTTTTACATCTCTAGTGAGGCATTGTCCCATGGTCCCTGCAGCTTTTATCACACACTCAGCCTTCCCCAAAATGTTGCCTTCAACAAAAACGGTTGGTTCTCCAGCAGCCCTGTATAGCCATGAAAGCCTTGGTGTTACCAGTCCTGTACCAATCACAACAAGTCCTAAAATCACCCAATGTGGTGAGGAACTGCCAGAGATGGAGAGGCACTTCCAGGACTCAGCAGAGTGTGTGATCAGAGAGTCAGCTGCACTTGAACTTAAATTTCTAACAAGACACCCAACTCTGTCACATCCCATGATTCTCAGAGGAAAGCTGGGGTGCTTTTCCTTTGGTAATTCAGTCCTCTGCTTGTTTTATTTTTCATTTCGAAGTGCCATGCTGCTTAGGATAGATCACTATTTGTAGGCCAGGAAGCATGAGAAATGATTATTCCCTTCACACTTATTCTAAAGTGAGACACTACCAGAATATACATATTTCCAAAAACGCTACTCATTTTCTCAGTCATAACAGGCTGGGAGGCTGGGAAATACAGCAGGTATTTTCCTTCTTAGGAGCCATTAGGACCAACTGGATAAATTAGAAACCTATGTGCTCAATGACCCTCCAGGATCCTGGGGAACAGACTGGTGTGTCCAGGTACAGCCCAGGAATCTGTATTTCTTCAAAAGCTTTGCAGCCTCCTCTTACCCCCTGAGACTCTGAAGAATAACAGAGCCAGGTACCAGGATCACTTGATTTCTCCATCCAGCAGAGGCACAGTGATAATTGGAAAGGCAACTCACTCTCTGTTCTTGTGAATTGTGTCCAGGTTGACTGTGACAGGCCCAGAGCATCAGGCAAATAGAACAGAGATGGTGAAACCTGGAATCCAGATCAGCACCTGGAGTTGTGAGTGCTGCCCTTCCTCTAACTCATCTGGACCAAAGCAGAAGATGAGTTCTGAAGCACCTGGTGCCCCTCTGGGAAGGCAGAGCTGAACACTTCTGTAGGTTCTGAGCTAGTGGACAGTATTCCTCAAGAGGCAGGAAGAGGTAGCCTGTTCTTGGAGCCCAAGAGAGTGACAAGGGATGTTGAGACTTCAGTCTCCTGCATCACCAAGGTGCAGCGAGGAAGACAGGAGGTCGTAAGAGTTCTCAGAATGCTACGGATCCAGCACTGAGCCACTGAGGATGGAGGAAGGGTAAGAGGGACGCGCTGCATATATGTGAACCACAGTTGGGCAACAGTGAATTTTGTCAAAAGCATCAAAGTGCAAAAAAGTGTCCAGATACCTCCAGGTATCCCTGCTGCAGAGCAGAGGTTCCCAGCATACAGAAAACAGGAAGCCGCCATGTAAAGTAAGCTGCCTGTTTCATAAGACAGGAAAACAAAATACATTTGAATGTGCTTGTCCGTGCTGAAGAAACTCTGGAACGTCACTTAAGACACTAACCAGAATCATCAAATCAGAGCTGGGGGGGCTTGGCAGGAGGGTAGAAAGACATGGCTGGAGCTATTTTATCCTATTTCTTTTGGAGTTTTCTGGGTTTTGAATCATGTGTTACTTATTCATAGATTTTTATAAACTTTTGGGACCAACATATAATGCTAACTCAACTCTATCTCTGGACCAAATACATGAACACTTTGAATTCAAACTGTTTATATTAATTATCTTCATAGTATATGTACAGTCATTGAAACATTTTTATATGTGTAGCAGAATACTGACACTAGTGTGATAAATATCACTTTCTCAGGCTGCCAGTGCTGCCTGGGACCTGTGATGACTCCAGTCCCTGTAACTTAAGGGGAAAGGCTCCAGGCTGTTTTTCCCTTGAAGCAAAGTCCATTCCTCATCAAAAGTGTTTAACAAGTTAAGTCGCCTTTTCAGACGCGTCTGCTTCTGGCTTGAACGGCTTGCATCTTAGAGGTGTACGGGAAGCTGGGATGCTGTCTTCATCTTCCTTTTGCTAAACATGTGGAGGGCTTCTTGCTTAGACCCACCAGTTCCTAGAGGCTGACCTGTCTAACAAATACCTGGTGCCATTATCTTAGCTGCTAGTGACAAAAACCCCAGTCTGTGTAGGCTGGCCTGTTGAGGTAATGGAGCAGATCCTTCTGGGGAGGCAACACATTGTATGAGACAATCTCATCAAAATCACTCTCCTCCACCTGAGTGATTGAGCTGCTTCCCTGGGTTATTAAAATGATTCAGAATGTTCCATGGCCCTATTTGGGTAGTGTAAAAGTGGCCTCCATTCAGGGAATGTTCTGTGGCTCACCGCAATAGGAATTCTCAGCCACTTTAGAAGTGGCATATTTACCGTTAGCCTGATGTCCAGTCTGTGTTACTAACCAGATCGCTACAGCTAGGTGACAGTTCAGGCCTGCATCGTTTCCAGTCTATTAATAGCCCATGATCATCAAGGACCATTTGTTTCCCCTTTACTGCCTCTAAGTGAGCAGGCAGAGCTAAGCTTGCCCTTATGAGGAGCACCTCACCTTCCTATACAGTTTGTCTAAGATAAAGTTAAAATCCCATTTTTTTTTCCAGTCCTGTTGTGTTCACATGAATTTTTGATGCTGCATGCATCATATGCCTAAGGCAGGGGAGGGAAGTTGATTTGACATTCCAAGCAGAGCTGTGTGGGTGTAAGGAACCATGCGCTGGTGTGCGCTGCTCCACGGTGCCTAATGGGAAGGTTTGATGATGCCTTTCAGTGAGTTCTTTCTCAACTCAGGTGTAAAAGCCTTCACACAGGCCCAAAGAGCATGTGTGTCCGGAGACATATACCCCTTTCCCTTGGTGACCCCATTCTTGGAGAAACACCATGGTCCTAGAAGCAGAAAAAGGAAAAAAAAAAAATGTGTTGCTTGCGAGCTGTAGCATGTGGCACGATTTATTGTCCCTCTGTTTGCTTTCCTTATGTGCACAAGTGTGACAGCTTGTGGGGACTGAAGGCTAGGTTTTCCATTGCACAGCCCAAAGCAAGGTATCCACACAAAAGAACCTTCCTGCACCTTCCCCGCCCCCCCCACCCCCGACCCACGTGCTTTTGTTCTGTTCTGCTGCCGCCCACCCTCTCCCGTGTCCATTCTCTCTCCTCCCTTTTCTCAGACATGCCCAACCAAGAGCTCCCACCACGGCTCTGGAGACTTCTGCTTCGAAGTGTCCGCTGTAGGAAACTGGGGTGCAGAGTCCGCCCCCCCCCCCAACTGCACCTGGCAACCAGCTCTGCTAGCAATGCAACAGAATTCCATTTTAGGTTTGGGGTCCAAAAATCCAAGTGCTGAAAGTTTGCTGCGCTAGGAGTAAAGAGGCTGTCCTGGGACCAGGCCAAGCTGTCTTGGGAGCACAAGATGGTTTCTTTGGGCTGGAGGAGCAGGCTGACCCGAGCCCTCTGCAAGTGCCACCCTGTGGCTTGCTCTCCTCTCCTTTAGATGGCACCATTTTACTGCCGGGAGGCCATTTGATCTCCCTTCTCCAGCGTCAATTAGTATTCGCTGTGCAGAAATCAGGAAATTCCTTCATTATGCCGGTGCCCGGTGGCAATCGGATAATTAAGGTGGTGCTTCGGCATTTCCATTATAAACTCCGCTTCTCACGGAGGGTTGTGGCACAGCAATAAAAATTTGCCAGGAGGGCTTCACCTTGGGACATTTTAGAGCAAACACTGCATTTTCCTTCTGAAGGGTCTTTTTTTTTCTTAATCATGTTATGTCAAGTCTGAGAAATTTATTTTTCTCCATGTGACCAAAAATAATTAAGGATTTTTCTAGAGATTTTGTAATTTTAATGCAGACATTGATTTGCATTTAACTGTAAAGAAGCAAGTAGCATTTGAGGTAATATACCCATTAATTGCCCTGATTTGATCATTACACATTGTGTACATGAATGGGTGTATCACATGCTACCCATAAATTTGTATGATTATTATGTGACAATAAAAAATGGGAGAATATAAAGTAAAATGCAAATGTCAAAGTGTTTTCATTTTAAAAATGGAAAGAAATATTTTGAATTTTGAGACTTGTTTTCCCAAAATGTTAAGTAGTTCTTGCATTACCTTTTCCCATGCCCTCCTTTTATTTTTAGTCTATGTTGAAGTCTTCCAAAATCAGGCAGTATTAACTTATGAGACAATTGTCCAGAACTTTACTCAAAATGCATTACTGTAGGTGCCTCCTAAAAGTCACTGACATCCCAGCTCTACCATCAGCAGAAGTTTGTGCAGAGAACCAAAGCAGCTACAAGGACTCTCCTGTGTAAAGTCTCAGTCACCATCTTAGAGGTTTCTGGGGACAGACACCATCTACATGTCTCCACATCAACTCCTGTAGTCATAGTCTCCATTTCCACTGTTCTGTTCTGTCATCGGGTATTGAGTGAAATCATGTGTCCTACCTTCTAGTCATAAAAATACCATGTCACAGTAAGTTTTTCAGTCTACTGGAAAATACTTGTATATTTTCATACCCTGCTACCATATGCTACAATGGGAATAAAATCTCAAACTAACGGCATGCCCTTACTTTTAAGAGTCACTGGTGATTGACAGTGACTGTATCAGCTTGTTTACTGTGGCTGTAACCAAATTCTTCAGCTGAGTATATTACAAAGAAAGGAGGTTCATTTTATTAACAGTTTTGGAAGCTGAAAGTCCAATATCGGATGGCCCTCTCAGCTCAAAACTGGGGCCAAGCTGCCAACATATGGGCCTCTGTGAGGCACACACAAACCTTACCAAACCAGAGCAGCTACCTGAACATGTTTTTGTTTCAGCCTCTGGAAGAATGTCATTTTAAAAAAAATTGAATCTGTAAATTGCATGTCATAAAATCATATGGTGATATATTAGTTACATTTCTTTTTTTAAAAAAAAAACTTTACATTTATGTATTATTATAACAGGGATGTGTGTGAGCATGTGTGCATGCCATGTGGAGGTCAGAGGACAGCTTGGGGAATGGGTTCTCCCCTTCTACCACATGAGTCCCACCCTTCCCCTTTGGGCCATCTCGCCAGGCCTCAGCTGTCTTTCTTATTACTCTGACAGCGTACAGGGCATAGACAATCTAATGGGGAAAGGATTTATTTTGGCTAATGGGTTTCAGAGTGATTGGTCCGTGTTCACATGTCACTGTGCTCTTCAACACAGATTCATGTGTCCCCACACTTTTGAGCACAGATTCATAACAGAGAGCATGTGATGAAGTATGGTTTTCATTTCATAGTGACAAAGCAGAAGAAAGAAATGTCACATAGGCTGACTAATTTTAACTTTTGAGTCTGTACAGGTCCCTAACTTATGTGAAGGTGCCACTGGTAGTTCTGAGGGGTCTTTCCACCCTTAGAGAATCCTCTCTGGAAACACCCTCCCAGATAAAGCCAACGGTGCCCTTCACTGGTCTCCGAGTTGAAGCCAGACTGACAGTGAAGGTTAACCAGTGACAATGGATGATTGTGCATTACATAATACACTGTGTATTACCCAGATGATATTCCTTTACTTTTACTTTTTGAAATCAGAACAAGGTGTTCCAGACACACATGTGAGCTGATTCACATAGAAAATGGACATCGGACATCTGAATGCTTGTTACCAACCTCCTCTGCATGTCATTGTAAAATGACAATGATTTGCCATCTAAAAGGCAGATTTGGGACGCAAGCAGGTCGCAGTTCTGGAATTCGTAGCTCTAAGCCCTATTTGAGTTCAGAGGAAGGTCATGCAGTGAGAAACCCAAGGTGATACACAAATGAAACATACATGTTGCATCACGGGAGCTGACACAGAAAGAGGAGAGAGAGAGAGAGAGAGAGAGAGAGAGAGAGAGAGAGAGAGAGAGAGATTGATAGCAGAAGTGAGCTAGATACTATAGTTTCAGGTCTGTGTCACTTCCCACAATTATAGTTGATACTTAAAAAAAATTCACAGATGAGTCATGAGAATTGGAGTAGAATTACTTTTGTGTAACTGATACAAAGATCGAAAACAATTCCTTCCTTCCTCTTGTGTTGGCTTAGCCAACAACCTCTGTTTCTCAACACACACACACACACACACACACACACACACACACACCACAAACTGGATTTTAAAATATTAATTTAATTATAAACCAAGATTGATTGCCAGGAATCTTCAGACACAGAGGATTTATCACCAAAAGTCAAGGCAGAGGAGTGTATGGTTGGAGCACAGCTATAGAGACTCTTTGTCCAGAGGAAGTGAGGCCAAGAAGATGCCTAAAACCATAGTAAGTCTAGGTGGTTCCACTGCAGAAGCTACAAGGATAGAGCTGTCAGTGACAGGTCAGCCAGGGACTTGAGTTCATTATGCCATATATATATATATATATATATATATATATATATATATATATATATATATATATGGACTTAGTCCCCTTCTCTGCCCAAGAAACTGTTGTTCACCCTATGAAACCTAGTTCCAATGTCATACCGGATAGGATGGATATTATAAAAAACAAACACAAGAGATATGAAGTACTGGGGAGAAGATGGACAAAGGAAAAGGCTTTCACACAGCAGGTGGAAATGTATGTTAGTGCAGCCACTGTGGAAACAGTGTGGGGGTTCCAACAGCATCAGAAAACAACAGCCATATGACCAGCCATCCCTCTTCCATATAACCAAGGGAGTTTAAATCTCCAACCTATAAGGATAAATGTAATTCCCATGTTTGCAACAGTAGTATTCACAAATCAGGTATGGAAACAAGCCAAGATAGCTGTAGACAGATCAATGGGGACAGAAACTAGAATATATGCACACATGCATGTATGTAGGGTGAGCCAGTGTAGTGTTCTGATGAACAACATGAAGACATTTTGTATTACTTGGGGGATTTTCTCTAAATTGGTAGCTTTCATCTGCTCTTGTCACACAGGTTTACTTGCTCTTATCACAGGCATGAACGGCTCGCCGTGTGAAAAGATAAATATATTAACTTGCTTTGCAATGGTAACCATCTTTCTTACTATCTTTGTGCTCTATAAAATCATGGGCATTCTTGAAATACATATAATAAAATTCATTAAAAGGTTGCAAAAGCAAATGTAACATTAGCTCCAATGGTCCTGCCCTTCTTTGAGAGCCTATTCAACCCTTCCCTTGTACCCAAGCCTCCCACTATGGCATTTCATCATATTTGTGTGTAAAATGTACTCCTATAGAACACTAACTAGGTAAGGATGCCATTCTTCCCAGTGTATTGAGTTCTAAAGGATCAGTGCTTACACCTTCATGTCTCCAGTATCTTGTACAAGCCTTCCCAGGAGACTTGGTAACACAGTCAGACACTGGCAAATGAGTAGATGGATATGTACACACAGGGCTTTCCAAAGGCTCTCGCTTTATGATTGGTTTGCTATACTTGAGTGATTAGGAGGAAATAATTAGTGGCTAAAAGCC
The DNA here is from genome assembly GCF_049852395.1 of Peromyscus maniculatus bairdii. Classification (NCBI taxonomy): domain Eukaryota; kingdom Metazoa; phylum Chordata; class Mammalia; order Rodentia; family Cricetidae; genus Peromyscus; species Peromyscus maniculatus. The sequence goes on from NC_134855.1 coordinate 126,081,677, forward strand.
AGCTTTTCATTGTGGCTACGGATAACATTTTTTGGCCTATTTCCATCCAGTACCCTAGTTTGAAAAGAATGCTGGGAAACCATCTGTGTTTCACTGAAAATGCCTAAGACTTCCTGAAGCTGAAGATCAACCCAAGCTAGGAATTTCACCATGAGTCCCAGGCCTCAAGCCAGCCCTACTACTCCCGGATTAAGATGGCCACTCATTTGTGTGAAGCATTTGTTAGCTGGGAATGTGGGCAGTGGGTAGTGAACTGTTCAGATGCCTGGAAGGTATTTCCTAAGAGACCACACGTCAAGCACCTGCTGAATCATGAGCTCCCCTTGTACAACAATGGGATGCTTTGACAGGTTGAGGGAGGGCTGTGCTGGAGCTGATACCTGGCACACACTAGAGCTGCCCAATCTGAGACTGAGAGAAGGAAAAGGGAAACTGGAGACTGACTCACCGAGACTGTGCTTTTCATGGGAGTTGCTTCTATGGGAATCCTGGGTTCCTGAGTCAGAAAGAGCCACTTAAACTTTTTACCTCACTCATGTTTAGTAGATATTCTTCTACTCCCTCTGTAGTTCTCACCACATAGGCATAAGTGGACTATTAAGAGTATAAGTCAATCTTAAAAAAAATAAATTAAATTAAATCCAGTGTCAGGCATGGGAAACCTCCCTTCAAGTGTTGGTCAGAGGTATCCATGAGACTCTCAGAACAATATAGGCTATTGCCATTGCCCTAGGTTGCCTCCCCAGACTCTAAGGTAAGACATTATTGATGAAGAAACCACACATTTTAGACATAGCACTCGAGGAAGCCAGCTGTAATAAACATGGGAGCCTTCTCCTCAAGGACTAGCTCTCACAGTATCTAAGTATCATAAGGTGCTATGTAAGCTCCCAATGGAGAAAAGCCATTAATTAATCCCATCCAGCTATACAACCTGTGGTCTACAACAATAACCAGCCCTGCTAGATATCCCCAGTGGTGTAATAGTGGCATTTTTATCTTGGGGGTAACAAACAGCTGTCTAATCGGATGCTCAATAGGAGGAAATTCATATATATTACTGTATATCTTGCCAAATACCCACGGTGGAGAGGCCATACACTCTGTGGGAGAACCTACCACTGCCATTTTCCTAAACCAATATAATCCCTAAGTATATTCTAAATACTTACCCTTATACCCAGGTAAGTGTCCCTCTCACACCTCATTAAAGAGGCTTCTGTTTCCAGCAGACAGAGACTACTACAAAAATCTACAATTGGTCAAAATTCAGAGCATAAGTGAGCATAGGGTGTCCTGCCCCAATTAGTACATCTTCAGTGCATCTTCTACATCTGGGGCTCAGGGAGCATTGAGATATAGGAGGAAGAAAGTGTGTAAGAGCCGGAAGACTAGGGCTGTACTGTAGATAGTACCTTCTAGACATGACATGGAAGCTGTACCCACAAAATATCAACAATATGGTTGTTTAAACAAGACCCACATAATGCTAACACCAGCTGACATGACACTGTGGATGAAGTAAATTTCAAAAGGCCCCATCCCTAGATGAAGAGCCACAGGCAATCATTCATTGGCTCATGAGAAAGGGAGAATCGATCTGCTCCAGGTATGAACCACTTGATAGGTTACTGAATCCCAAGTGGTCAGCCCTAAGTACATGTACATGCGAGTTACAGTTAAAGGGACTCAGTAGGATGGATTTATGTATATATGGAGTTCATAGGGAGTGGGGAGACATGGGAGGAGTTGAGGAGGGAGGGTTAGAAATGATGTGCTTATGTTCGAAATTCTCCAAAAAAATTAGAAGTTAACAAAAGAAAAGTTTAAAGACACATAGTAGCTGACGTTAAGAGTTACTAATGAGACGGTGATGAGGACAGTGTGACAGTAGAAACCATGGGCACATAGTGCATTAGTCACTTGTTTTGTTGCCACAACAAAACACCTGACAGAAGCAACTTAAAGGAGAGGTTTACTTCAGCTCACAGTTCGTGGTCCCAGGTCAGATTGTGTCAACCATCAGGAAACAGAGAACAGTGAATGCCCATGTGCAGCAAGCTGTGCCCTTTTGCTGCAGTCTGGTAATCCAGCCCACGAAATGGTGCTGTCCACACTCCCACTGCAGTTAACTGAGTCTAGATAACCCCTCATAAACATGCTCAGAGCCTGACCTGATCTAAATAATCCCTCAGAAATGTGTTCGGAAAACTATCTCCTGGGTAAGTCTAGATCAGAGTGACAATCAATACTGAGCACGGCACATAGTTTATTGTAAAATTTGAAAATAAACCCATGTGCATGTGGCCTATTGGTCTTTAACTAAAATATGAAGGTATCCAATGTGTAAAAATGTTTTTAACAAATGATGCTGAAACACATTTATGTAAAAATATCTGGTCACTGTACATTATGTATAAAATAAAATTATATTTTTATACTTATTTTATGTGTTAAAAATATTTATGCTTTTTTCATAAAAAAAAAGAATAGTCAACATAGCTTCACATGTTCTAAATGAGAAGCTTGATAACTCCTAAAGAGGATGCTGAAGGTCAACTTGTGGTAATAGAAAATTGTGGGCTAGTTCCAACAAAGCTCAAGGAGAAATTTCAATATTCAGACAAATAAATTAGAAATCTGGGAGACATAAGATTTTATGGTTAAAGCCTAAATGTAAGCCAACATTTCTGTGCATGTTTCTAGACACACTTCACCCTCCACTACAGATCCATAATGATCTCCTGTGACCTGTGATACCATCAAAATTCCAAAAACCTGTAGACTGAAATAGAGCAAGGAGCACACAATGTTTAAAGCCTCTTTTGGAATTCCATATCTTTTCTTCCTAACATTTGCAAAGGACCATTATGTTAAGGGTGACCAGTTGGCCAACTTGAGAGAGGAAAAGGTAGATTAGACTATAGCTTCAACTCATAAACACTTAGCAGAACCTCTCCTGATGCAGAAACCATGGATTAGAACTACATTTTCTTAGTAAAATATAACTATCTATAAACCATACAACAAAGGCTTCTTAAAAAATCATTTATTTATGTTTTATGTATGCATGTGTGTGTGATTTTATATGCAACATATGACATCATAGGTCAAAGGGATGTTAGTTCTCCTAGAACTAGAGTTACAGGGCATTGTCAGCTGCCATTTTGGTCCTGAGAAACAAACCTGAGTCCTCCACAAAACCAGTAAATGCTCTTAACTGCTGAGTTGTCTCTCTAAACCCAAAGAGTGGCTTCTTTAAGAAAATATTCCTCCTTACTCATCCATTTCATCAAGGAGCTAATCTTCCTGCATCCTGGGTCTTCTTTCCTCTTACCTATAAACCTGAATGCCCGACAGGAAACTCAGGAGAGACCCAGTCATCAGAAAACCCTGGAGTAGAATTCTCTTGCTCAGAAATTCACTGTCTGCAGGCCTCTGCCTCATTACAAGTTGTCTTGGTCTATTTTATGTTTCTATAACTAAGTAACTGAACCTGGATGATTCACAAAGGGGTTCATTCTGATTCTGGAGTTGCTTGAGTGGCCATACCTTGTGCTTCTTCAAATCATAGCAGAAGGGCTAGTATATATGTGCAGAATAGAAAAGAGTCAAAGGTGTTTTGTGTGTGTGTGTGTGTGTGTGTGTGATACACAAGTATATGTGTGTGCTTGTTTGATATGTGTGTGCATGTGTAACTGTGTGAGGTGTCCACCCACACCTTTCCACCTTGTTTGAGACAAGCCTCTCTCAAGCATTCTAGAATTTGTTTGTATGAAAATGCATTTATAGCTGAGGAATTCTTGCCCTGTCTTTTGCCTGAGTTTTATCAGATGACCTCTACTATATGAGCTAGCTTCCTGTACCTTTATATTCCCATATAAAAGGTTCTCATCAAAACGCTCTCCCTTTTCCAAGGAAAGTAGGGATAACAAGGCTAAAAACCTGCAAATGTGGAAACTTTTTATAGCTGGCTTGGTGTAACATTTAATATGTATAATTGCATATATTCATTGTTTTTGTTACAGATTGATAGATATGAATAGGACAAATTGTGATGCTGTTATGTGGACATAAACACTCAAACTTCTCAATGGAGACAGCTTGTATCTTATACCTCCATAGAGGCTCATCTTGACTCATTCAGGAACTCATTCACAGCTGGGTACTGACTTCACAACCAGGAAATAGAAGCCTCTTAAGGAATAACAATCAAGAGATTTTTATCTTAATTTACTTCCATCTCATGACTACAGAATACTGAAGGAACTGATAGGAATCATCTTGTGTTCTGAGGTACACAGTCCCAGACCACAATGAAGAGAGGATACTATTTATTACGTGGGTATTTTCAAGTGTAGAGATGTGTGTCCGTGTTGAGACATTTCTATCAGGTAAACAGGGCTGGTCACAAATGCCTGCATTATTGGGATGGGAATTAAATGCCCTGTCTTACTCCTGGAAACTGCTACCTGTGCAGCATTCTAGCTTGAAGGAAATATTGACACCTAATAGTTGCCCCTTCTTTTCTTGCCTTCAGAAGTTTCTGCTGTAGGCTGTTGCTTTTTGCAAAATCTATGCACTTAGGTGCAATGGTGAGCTGATTGTTACTCTTACCATACATTAATGAAGGGTTAGGGAGATCAGCTTTATGGAAATGGTAGGGCTAAGCTTTATGGACATGGTAGGATATCTGCCCATTTAGCACATGAGGCATAAAATGGTCAGAGCACACAATGGGGTGTGTTGCTGGAAGCAGGTGCCAGGGTCATCTCCTCAGGTTCCTTATCTGTTCAGATCCCTGGCTATGGGGATCCCAGCACACCCTGAGGTCTGAGCCAGCCTGGAGGATGTTTGATCAGTGCACCTGTCCCTAATCTTCTGGCTTCCATTTCTTGACAAACGAATGCAGCATAATCCCATTTCATCAAAAGACAACTTTGATGAATGGGCTTGTGTCTTGCTCAGGCCCCACCTCTTTGTCACGCTCCCAACCACCCAGTCCTGGCCAAAGCCCAGCTGGGAGGAGAAATAGAAATAGAAAACGTCTGCTGGTTGGAAGAAAGCTATGCCACCTGTCTAAACTGAATGTTTGCTGCTGAGCTGAGGCGGAGAGACAATACCCTCACTGGGAACCTCATCCTGGTTCATAGAGAGCTGCATGTCCCTCATAGTGGGGGTAAAGAGAAGCTGCCCTTCCTAACCAGGATGTAGCCACTGGAGAAGATACGTTGGCCTTGATGTGCTGCCCTTCAGGCTCGTACCCTGCTGGGAGAACAAACAAGGAGGGGGTGTTGTGTTGTGTGGACAAACATGGCCACTGGAGGTCTGCCTGTGGGAGGAGTTTTTTCTCCTTTTATCCAGGGTGGGATGGAAGACTTGAAACTGACTGAGCATGTGCAAGCAAGAAAAGATTCTGATAGTCTTCTCAAGGGTAAACATTTTCTTTCTTGTTCCTCTCCTGGTGTGGACCACCTGTGCTGTTTCCCAACTATTCGAGAACACCTATTCATTCTCTCAGTAAACATTCTGTGGGTGGTGGTGCTCCATGAAAGGCGACAGATGCTGAAGAGGATAGATAACGCAGGTCCATCTCTGCCCTCACACAGCTCACACTCCTTTCTACAGCCTAAGGAACCTTCTTCAGCTCCACCTACCTTTCTTTTCACATGACAGGACTTCCGAGCCTTGGGTGAGCAGGTGCAGTGGCCGTCACTCCCACGTGACATCAGTGTATTCGATGCTGACTCTCATCAAATTACACGGGGCGTGGATTGAAAGAGACCATAGCATAGAGATATCCAGGCAGCACAGTTTTCAAACACACACACTGAAGGCCAGATCTAGCCAAGACCCACAGGACCTCCAAGGTGGGATGAGATCAGAGCTCCCAGCTCCCCACACTCCCTGTTCTGTGGCTACTGAATTTCTTCTTCTCCTTCTTTCCCAGCTTGACTTTCCATGGCTGAGGGCTTTTTAATCCAAATATGAACACAGAAGAAGTATTCATGTCAATGATTTTTATTGCAAGAACAGCCCATAACTTATTTTTGGAATTCATAGCATTTCCCCTGAAATAACTCAGTAGGTGATGAATCATCAGGTCCATTAGCAGCTGAATCTTGTGTGGGATATGGTCTGGTGTAGCGTGTGCCTTCACCATGAAGGTTTATCCTGGAATCTGCTTTCCCTCCTGAGACCAAAAAAATAGCTACTGATACCTCAAATTTTTTATTTTACTTTATTTTATTTAGTTAGTTTTTCTGAATCGTGTCTTTCTTTAAGCTGATCTGCCAGCTTCATGTTGAGTCTTCCAAATAACTACTTAGGGTTGAAAATGAAACGCCTTTCCTCCCCAATTTCAAGCAAGGCTGCTCATTTTTAAATGTTCAAGCCTCTGAGGCCCCACTCATTCTGCCTTAAGAAGGAAAAGGGAATTATTATTTATAGTAACATTTGAGTTGGGACTTTGGCAATTGATGGAATTTAGTCCATCCGATTCTGGGACAATGGTGAGAGATTGGCATAAGAAGTACGGTAAGTCTAATTTAAGCGTACAGAATCTAAGACTTTGGGATGAAGAAGCACATTAAAACTACAAGGGATTCAAAACAGTGTGTCTCAGCTGAACGGGGTGGGGAGTGGGGCAATGTTCAAATTGAAACTGGAGTCTCCTGGGACTGGTTCCCAGATACCACTGCCCGGCCACACTAAGCTCATGGCTGCCATTTTGCCATTTTTCTCCTCTAAAGATTACTACTGATTAAAGTCCTTTTAACAGATGGTATCATGAAAAGGACTACTGCAACAGAATAGAAGCTCAGAATGTGTAGCACATAGAAGATCAGTATGTCATGAGAGCAGTTTTCAAGAAATAGTGGAAATCAAGATGTTAAACCTTATATAATATCATGCAAACATGTACATGCGTTCTAGATAAATTCTGATTTTTTAATGTTGATTTTTTTTAAATTACAAGAAATTTTTTATGTAACAGAATCAATATGAAGAGGGTAGGGGAACACACAAGTTCAGTATAGGAGAATGCTACCAAAGACACTCTCCTAAGTGTATGCCCAGCACCAAGTATTATCTCTAACTACATAAAATATTAATTTTAAAATATTTTTTATATTTTTGAGGCTATAATTACATTATTTCCCCTTCCCTTTCCTTCCTCCAAACCCTGCCATGTACCCTTCCTCACATTATTTCAAATAAATACCCTTTTTCTTTGTTTGTTGTTACAAATATAAATGTATGCATACACACATCTATTTATGAATATACATATATATATTCCTAAATACATAAGTACAACCTGTTCAATTTGTATAATGTTACTTATATGTGTATGTTCTTGGGGCTGATCTGCTGTGGGATGCAGAAATATGTAGCAGGAATTCAGCTAACTATGACAAAAGCTATTACCTGGAAGGTCAAAGACTTTCCAGAGGAAGCCAAGGCTTAAGGAGTGTAGCTGGAGTTTTCTCCAGTCCTGCCTGGCCCATGGTCAGGACAAATCTCTCTCACCCACCAGTCTCACAGCCGCTTAGACCCAATCGAGTAAACACAGAGAGACTTATATTGCTTATAAACAGCAAACTTCTTGTTGTCTAGTTCTTTTTTCTTAAATTAACCCATATCTATTAGTCTATAAGTTGCCACGTGGCTTGTGGCTTACCAGCACCTTACATCTCACTTTTCATGGCAGTGGCTGGCAGCGTCTCTCTGACTCAGCCTTCCACTTCTCAGAATTCTCCTCTTTCCTTGTCCTGCCTATACTTCCTGCCTGGCTACTGACCAATCAGTATTTTATTTATTAACCAATCAGAGCAACACATTTAACATACACAGCAAAGGAGTATTATTTGGCTTTTTTAATATAACAGCTATTTTCTGCTATGAACTTTATGTGCACTATCATAGCTTCCCCAATTGATTCTTTTTCCTAAGAACTTCTAAACAGTGTGGATTGATCATTCCTTGGGCATATATGATTAAGATATTTGGATACAGTCACACAGGCAAGGCTTCCTGCTTCCAGGCTTTCTGCTTCTTCTTTTTAGCATTAGAATCAGATGTCTGCCTTCTGCAATTATCTCCGTTAGCAAGTATCCAAAGCCAGGGCCAGCTCTGGACAAAAGCATCCAAGGATAAACTGCAGACAGAATAAGCTCCAGATCAACTCACTAGTCTCCTGAATTAAGGTAAATATCCATACGAAGACATCACCTAGGCCAGGTGGATGTTAGGTACATGACTTTGCTTCTTGTGCAAATTAAGTCAGACCCCTCTTTCTCTTATAGCCTAAGTGGCATCTCTAGACTTCTTCTCAAGCAACTTATTTAGAACAAAGGGGCTTTTTCATACCAGGTGATTCAAGCTATGACACAGGTTTGCCAGCTTGAGCAGACTTACCCTGCTGGACCAGAAAGCTGAAGGGCCAGAATATTGCTGATTGTAGGTGTATAGAGATGGGTCACAGGGAGAGGAAAGGAAGGATCAAGGATGGAGAGGGGAACAAAGATGAAGATGAGAATGAAATGGAAAGAACTTAGAGCTATGAGAGGACAGGAGGAGAAGGGACAGAGAGGAGGAAGTATGAGAATGGAATTGAAGCTGTGTAGATAGAATTTCGTTTTAGAAGAATAAAGTGAGTGAACTAAGGAGTTTCACGTAAGTAGATTCATTTGGTGTCCCTCAGATGACTATCCCCGCCACTCTAGCATCTTCCCCAGGACTCGGGGAGAAATCTCCCCAGGGCAGACACCTGAGGGGCTTTTGATACTGATCATTTGGTGTTGGATAACCAACTGATATGCTCTTCCCTGGGGAGACTATTTCTCCCACTCTAAGCCTTAGTTACCTGTAGTTCTTTGTCTAGGGTTAAGGCCTACCAAGAATAAGTAAACAAATATATAAATCAATGAAATTTCAAAATACTCACAGTAATCTACACACCATAATATATATAGCAAAGAAAAGATCAATATCTCTACTATATAGATTTTTATAAATGTATATGAAAAAAGTATCTTGATAATAGAAAATAAGCATCCCACTGAAGAAAAGAGACAGAAAAGGGTAATAAAAACACGTAATCTATTTATAACCTAATTTGTAATCAATTGCAAATTTCAATAATTACATTGAAAATTTATTTTTATCATAATTTATTATTATAAATTTGCATTTACATTATATGCCCATATTTATTATATATAATAAATGTTGAGTATATATATACATATATATATAATTGGTCAATGTTTTCTTTTTAGCGAATATGCCTAGCATTTATTAAAAAGTACAGAAAATAAGCATTCTTCCCAGCTCACAGAAATGCAAATTGGAATAACAATTCTAAAGAGGAATCTTAAAAATAAATTGAAGAATTTTAAATAGTGGTCTATGGCTGAGGATGCAGCTCAGAGGCATAGCAAGGCCCTGGGCTTAGTTCCCAGCTCTGAAAACAACACAAGAAAATAAATCAAAGCACTTTCAGCTAAGGAAGGGAGGGGGAAGGAGGGAGAGAGAGGGAGAAAATTAAGGGTAAGCAAGATGGCTTGGTGAGTAAAGCTGCGTGTCACCGTGGCTTTGATCCCTGAGACTCACGTGGTAGAAGAAGAGAACTCCTGCTAGTTTTTTTCTGATTTCCACCTATGCATCATGATACATCAGAACCCCCACACACACCAAACAAATAAATGAATGGTTTAAAAACAAAATGTTCAAGTGATTTCTCAATTAAGCAGGACATATATAATATAAGAATATTGGATTATCCTAAGGATAAAAACAAGGCATTGAGGAAAAGGTATTCACTGTAACATTATATCTTTTGCCAAAAAAAAAAAGAAAAAAGAAAGAGAAAAAGAAAAAATGGAGAGAAATCATTTTGCTGTCTAACAGTAAAAAAGTTTACATTGTGGCATGAGTGCATGAGATGGACATAATGTGAAGAAGGCACAGCCCATTTAGCAGAAAAATGCATTTTTACCATGGGAACAATTGGCAGTGTATTCTCTAAGGGAAGTTCTCCCCAAATGGAGACCTGTTTACAACAACATGGTGAGTGTTGAAATTACCGTGTAAATAAAGTTAATTTAGGTGCATATTTAAAGAAAGACATAGCAATGGTTACTTTTAAGTATTGAAAATTATAACTAAGACAGTGAAAGTACATTCTTCATCTCCCCATTGTTCACTTTCATAAACATGTAGGATTCTGAAATCAAGGGGTAATGGGACAGTTCTAACATGTCATGCTTTCTTTAAAATGTCACCCTGTGGCCATGCTTTTCTTCCGTCAGTTACAGTATGTTATGCTTTTTGTTTCTCAAAACTTCTTAAGAACTTATTATAGCCAAATAGTTTCAGCTGCCTCCCCCACACCCCAACAATTGTCCCAGGCTAATTAAAGCGCTTTGATGCATGACCTGTGATTTCAGCCACAGCTTCCTGGATGCTTCAGAGGCAGCAGGAGGAAGAGTTTGAGGTATAGGGTGTGGTTCCAGGATGCGCCTTGGCCTCTGGGTTTCCAAACCACACTGGGACGCAAAATCAAAACTCTCCCTGGTGTCAGGGACATGGAGTACAGCAGAATGAAGTGTACAAATGAGACTTGTTAAAGCCAAGCTGCACCACACCTTATGGGGCTGCTTGTGTGCTTTCCTCCCTTGTGTGTGCAAGTGTGTGCATGCGTGTATGTGAATGTTCAAGTGTGACAACCTTGGGTGTCAACTGTGGTGGTAATCTAATTGTACTGAAATGTGATTTTGATTGTATGTTAATAAATAAAGTTGTCCGGGGGTCAGAGCTATTAAAGCCATAGCAAGAGTGTGGCGGTGGTGGCACACGCCTTTAATCCCATAGATATCTGTGTGTTCAGGGATATAGCCAGCATTGGAGACATATGCCTTTAAGACCTAGGGGGCTGTACATTCAGACAGTGACGAGGCAGTCACGTGTTTGGGTTTACAACCAATGAGAAGGCAGAACAAAATACTTTAAATAGACGAACAGACAGGAAGTAGAACCCTCATTCGGGAAGCTGGGACACCACAGGCGGAAGGGTGAGATTTTAGCTCTGAGCTCTGACCTCTCGGCTTTCTCTTTTGCATTGTTTCTGTGTTTCTTATTTAATAAGACGGTTGGTTACATCTATAGTCAACCTTAGAAATACCACCCACCTCCTTTGAGACATGATCTTTTATTGGCCTGGGATTCACAAATTAGGCTAAGGCTAACTGGCCTACAAGTCCCAGGGGTCTTTCTGTGTTCTTCCTGGTGCTGGGATTACTAGTATACTAACATGCCTATCACTTTTTTTCATTATTAATTTTTTAATTTATGGATATGGGTGTTTTGCCTGTTTGCATGTATGTATGTGGATGTGGATGACCAGGGAAGCTGGAAGAGGGCCTAGGGTCCCCAAAAACTAGAGTTGTTGCAGACTCTATGGTTGTGAGCTGCCATGTGGTTATTAGGAACTGAACCCCAGTCTTCTTCAAGAACAGAGTGCTCTTAACTGCTGAGCCATGTCTCCAGCGTGATACTTGTGTTTGTGGAAGTTCTGGGAATCAAACTTGGGTCCTCATGTGTGTGCAAACACTTTACTCACTGCGCCGTCTCCCCCTTCCCCCCTTGCTCCTTTTCTGAGTGCCCGTGCATCTTGCAAAGACTCTTCAGTTCTGCGAGAGTAAAGCCACCCTTCCAAACTTCATGGATAAAAGTAAGATGTTCACCTCTAAAGGATTTATTACATTAACTACCTTTACTGTGTATTATGAAAAATGATCAATTAGAATCAGACCTCATTAAATATGATGGGACATGTAAGGCATGGTTCCTTTTTGCCATCCCAATCACCCTTGCCCACCAAAACATCTTTTGACCTCCTTCAACCCACAGCTGCATGGAGTTCCTTTCAAAACCACCATTCTCTATTATTTCTGCCTTCAGCAGCTTTTCTTCCATAATCAATCGGTCTGATTCTGTCTATTCTCTCCTCTCACAATCTGACCCCTTCCCTATCGACAGTCTGCTTAAAGTAGCTTCTAAACACCATCAAGAATCTAGTGGCATGAAGTCCATTAGCTTCTCCACATTTCCACACAGAAGTACGAGAGATCACCTGCTGCCTGCAGTCTCCCTTGCCTATACACCAGCTGCTTACATACGCACACTGCTCACATTGGTCTTCAATGCCTGGCTTTTCATGCCCCTTCGTATTCTTCTTGTCAACTTTCCAATTCTCTTAGCTTCATCTATCTTCTTGTATTTGTGATTCTTAGATGTGGACTTTAAGTTCACCTGTCCCCTGGACTGATAACAATTCTGAAAGAGCTCCTTCGGCCTCACTCTATCCCATCCCAATACCTAGCTTCAGCCCTCACTTTCTGGCAAGAAAGTGAGCCTCTTGATAATAGCTCATCTTCCCATCTCAGACAGGATACCCCACTCCCACTCTATCACTGCGATGACCCTTAGAAGGATTACTAGGCACATTCAGTACCTCTAAAGACCCAAAGAGAAACTTAGGACATACAAGTAATAACTGTTTCCTCTTAAAACCCTTCACTAAGACCTTCAAAGAAACTGTCACCATCAATATTTAAAGTTCCAAGGCCTGTGACTATGAAGCAGTTTCTAGCCCTGAACTTGCACAGTGACCAGATATGCATAGGATATCCAGACTTCTGGTTGGTTCATAGAATTCCATACCACACTAACTAGGTGGGTAACACCCAGCTGTCAATTATCCATATTTTAATACATGACCTTCCTACAGGAGCATCTTCAACAAGTAAGAAGGTCTTATTGCCCTCAAAGTATGACTCTACTCTTTATGAAAGTAAAAAATGAGTTTCCTACCTTCCTGAAGCTTCTATTTATTGGTATACTTTAAACAGTATAGAACTATTGGAGCAAGAAAGCTGAATAGCATAGAGAGTTAAGGTATGACCTTGAATGATACATAGAGTAGTATTTAAATTCACTTTTGAACATTTACTAAGTGATCTTAAAAAAATTCTTCACTTCTATTGTCTGTGAAGTAGGGATACTACCACGATTTTTCTAAATCAGTCTCTAGAATTTTGAGCATTAGTGAAGTGATGTCTCTGTAGTGAGGGCTCTCTGTGGCTGAGCCCTGGCTCCATCTGAGGCTAGTGTTTTAGTCTTTCCCATCCCTGTATGGGGTTAAATTTGCATCCCCTCCATTGTCTTTATCATATCCCTCTGCGTTGGCTCCTTTTGGACTAAAGTGTGTTGCTTTGAATATTGCACTTATGCTGGGATCCCCAGGTACTGAATCCACTGCGAGTGTCTGAGAGATTCCACGTTATTCATGCACTCAAGAATCTTGCTGGATGTTTGAAGAACTATATGACACTTTGGACTTGTAAAGAGCTCTCAAAGGAAGGTGTTTCTACTGACTCTGGATCTTTACTAAATCACCATCCCTTGGGCCTGCATTTGTGCTGGATCGCAGCAGAACCTGGCATGGGGCTCAGGGAAGTACTTTATCACTTCCTTTTGGAAAACCTTCACAGACTTCCTGTTACCCACAGAATAAAAACCTAGAAGTGTTGGCATATGAGATCTCTGCTCTACATCAGGGAAACCTGGAGGTATCTGGACAATTTTTGCACTTTTGAAGCTTATAAGAAAAATCACTGTTGCCCAGCTTGTGGTTCACATATATGCTTGTCTCTGTCCTAGGCTAGGAGTTCCACAGTTAATTTATTTCCCGTGTGGCCCACTGTGGCTGGCACAACAGTAGTCATCCACATTTTCCAGCCTCCATTGGGGTTTCGATTCTGTTGGCAACAGGAGGAACCCCCTCAAGATGTGTTAAGCTGACACGCCTGTGACTTCATTTGTCGCACACAGGTCCACAGAACTCTTTCTGATTGTGTAACAGCCCTGTCAGTTTTTGCTCCCTGCCCTCCTCCCTTGAGCAGCTTTCTTGAATTTCATTTCACATACCCCAATATGTACTCATTTAAAATGTACAGTTCGGTGCACTGACTATATCTACAGCCCTTTGCGACCGTCACCACGCTGGCAGGGTAAAACCTTCTGGTCCCTCCCCCAGTGGAAACCCCACATGCCTTAACTATCACTCAGCACTTAGTGTTCCTACTCATGGAAACCCTGAGATGCTAACTGAGCTTAGGTCAGAATGGAACCTGGTTGTCCTTTGCTGATGGTGAAGTCATAGAGTGTGCTTCGGGAGGAAGCAAAACTGAACTTCTTGCCCTGCAGGTTGTGCTCCTGTTTCATTGCCAAGATACACAGTCACTGGGTGTCCCTTTCTGCACCCAGACAGCCCAATGAGCCATAACCTACAGACAAAACCCCAGTCAATGTGGAACAGGCATGCTTATATCCTCATTTACATAAAACCCACCAAGCAGCATTAAGCACAGTGAAACCCCTAGTTTGTTTAAGCAGACAAGAGTGGGACCCTGGTGGGGAGTGTCTTCTATGGAACACTTCTTTTCCTTCTTTCTGCCCAGATTCCCCTTAAATTTGTGCAGAAGGATGGATTCGCTCAGTTTGACCACTGCTTATTGTAAACAAGACTTCCTTTTATCATTTATTCTTTGCTAGTGAGGTTCTGAGACTCAACCTGATGGACCCTGCAGTCTCTTGATTTGCTAGTTCTGCATGTTTCCCATGAGTGGAGTAGTAGAGTATGTGGCCTTCCTTCATGACTGGCATCATTCTCTGCACCTCATAATTCCAAGGGGCACCCATGTTTTCATCTGACTCACTGTTTCATGCCTTTTTATTGCTGAGTAATATTGTATTGTGTGGTTATGCTCCATCTATCTGTCCACCTATCAGCTATCGACCATACAGACTGATGTTCCCTTTGTAGGTAAGCACTTCCAGTATTGTGTGGATACAGTCCTAATGAGGCTCAGCAAGCAGAAGGCAGTTCCTGTTGGTGAGTAAATGGTGTGCAGGGCTTAAGCAGGTGTTCATTGCCATGTCCTACTCTGCTGTCCTCATCTACAAATACTTGGGTCCCTGCCCTTTAGTGATGATTCTTTCTGTTTCTTCTTGGCTCTTGTCATTCATCGAATCATGAGATGCTTCATGCTATGGGGGATTTTGCTGAGAGGTCTCACACTTGGAACGTCAGAGGCATTTCCTCAGCTATAAGCCTCTATTTTCTGACATTCCTGTCATTTCAGACCGGAAACAACACAGGGCACAAAATTCTCTATCCAGCTGTGCATGAACACGGGACACCAAAGGAATGAATTTTGGCTCTCTTCTCTCAACCTCTCCCCTCCACACAAGCACGCTCGGCTTTTTGGTTGTTTTTATTAGCTTGTTTATTTGTTACTTTTTCCATTGTAGTCTGCATCTCAATTTCTTTTCAAACAGCTTTGGGAACCTTGGTCCCAGTTCTTTTGATGGTGAAGAACCTTCTGTGCTCGTATCCCCGTCTGTTTAGCCTGAGGACCAGAAGCACAGCCTTGACTGGAGAAGGAGTGAACTTGTTGAGTTTCCCTCCGAGGAACACTGAGGGCACACTGCCCTCAGATGTGATATTCCTTCAGAGATCCTTTGTTAGAGATTTGTGTCTTTCTCTGTGCATAGATTGTTTTGGAGACTACAGATTAAAACAAACAAATATTGCCCCACAAGAATGTTATGCCAGCTGGTTTTTGCTTTTCTTCCATTTTGTGTATGACATGTTCTACTCAAGCTGAAGCACTCTTGTAGACATACGCCCCCACCACCTCTCCCATGTTGATGACATCATGGCATCATGGCTCCTTCTCACCTCTCATCTTCCTCCTCTATTTTGAACTTCTGGATGTGAAAAATGCAAGTAAGATACCAAAACATGCCAGCGAGCGCCTCAAGTATTTTTCTGCACACTCAGAAGCCTCCATCCATAACAGACAAAAGTCTGGTGCTCCGTCACCATCATGATGAATGTTGACTTAGCGTCAGGAAAAAAAAACTAATTAAAGATGTGGAAAATACAAATGTGGTTGATTTAAACAGGCAAAGGGAATTATCCTGGTGCCGTATGCACTATCTAGGCAGTGCTGGAGTTCCTTGAATCAATTAATTTTCAGAAATCAAACAAATGATCATCTTAGTCTTATCTTCAGATGATAAGCAAAGGTTTGGTGAAAGAACATTCGATATAACGTGAGAAGACTGGCTTTAAGACATTGCTATTCTCTGTGTCTCTCTGTGTCTCTGTCTCTGTCTCTGTCTCTGTCTCTGTCTCTCTCTCTCTCTCTCTCTCTCTCTCGTGTGTGTGTGTGTGTGTGTGTGTGTGTGTGTGTGTGTGTGTGTGTGTTTCTCTCTCTTTTTTAGAGAGCCGCAGCCTGACATTACTGGCTGAATAGATTGATTTAATTCACAGTAGTTCTATGGAATCCACGAAAGAGGATTTTTTCACCCCTTTCTTCTTCACAATGCCTTTGCTTCAGAGTTTCGTTTTGGAGTTTATCATAAGGCAACGCTCTCACAGCGATGCCCCCAACCCTGTTTGCCGACAAGTTCTACTTGAGTAAGCCGTATTTGGACAACCATATATTTCATTTAGGCCTTTTGCAATGACTGGGCCAAGGTCAGTTTCATATTCTGCAGAAATCATAGAGCGACACTTGAGATAAACAGAATGTTTACTCTCTCCCTGTGAGCTCTGGCTGATATGTAAATTCATCCTTATTCTTTCATCAAATTTGCATTTCCCCTCTTAACCAAACACCACAGGGATCCAAATCAAACAGTTTTAATGATGGTCAACTCTTTCTGACCGATGGCCATATCAGAGGGAAAAAAACAGCAATTCAGATTAAAATGAAAAGCTCCATGCAACATAACTCTCCTCTCCAGGTTGGCGGTAATTGGAGAGGTGTTTTGATGCTTCGCTGCTTAACAGTAATTACCACGGCCTCTGGCTTTGCATGCCTTCCCCTGTGCCCCCTTATCTCTTACGAACACGCCACATTCACCCACCAGTCCAATTTTTTTTTTTTTTAATTTTAGTTTTCTGGTCAAATAAATCAAGGGTCTCTAGCAGATTCTTAGTGTTGAAAAGAGGAAACGAAAGAACAGAGTGGAAGACTTGATTGTCTGAACATTTCTTGGCTACTCAAACCAAGAAAGAGACCCAGGAAATAACAATAGGATTCAGGAGGAAAAGCAGAAACCCGGTTCTGTGGATGGTTGTCTTTCTTCATGATAACTGCAGGGAAGGCTCCCTGCGGGAGAAAGTGTGTCACTCATTAACTGAGGTGAGCTGGAAGCTCCTACCTAGGAAGCCCAGAGTATCTAAATAGCCCGCGGCCCCTTGAAAAGCCACCAGCAAGAGCTTAAAACTCTCTGAAGCAGCTAAGCAAGAGGGAGCCTCTGAGAACTGAGGGGTAAAGTCAGTACCTGTGTTTGTTCCTCGTTCTTTCAGAACAAAGGGAACTATTTCTCTGTCATGAGTCTACAGAACACGGCGGATTAAACAACAGGACCACACAATTCATTCTCGTGGGTTGGGGCTGGGTGCCAGACTCCAGTGCAGTCCTCTCCCCCGACCCCACTCCGCCCAGAAAAGTCCAGCGCAATCCCCTCCCCCAAGAAAAGTCAGTCTTTGGGTTTTCATCCCCGCAGCTTGGGCTGCTGGGGCCTTGCTTAGGGAGAAGAGGACTGCTCGCTGACTTCACTGCCCATCTTGCGCTGGGTTTTGTTTCTGCACCCATAAGCGATGTTAGCAAGTTCAAAGCAAGGGGTCTCAGAGGCAGGCTGCACAAAGACGGGGGTTGGGTAGGGAAAGAAAGTGGCATTCTTTCAGATGTTCCCGGGTTCTGTTTCCTGTAAGGAATAAAAATGAAGACTTGGCCCTGAGCCTTGCCTAGGTTACTGAAGATCTCCCACTTGGAATGTCAGACACATCAGTAAACGACTCGATCAGGCAACAGAGCTAACATAATTCACGCCATTGACACAAGAGAAGTGTCTCTCCCCATCTTCAGTGCTTGTCTTTGAAAAAAAAAAAAAAGAAGAAGACAACGAAGAAAAAGAAAGAAAGGGAAACTGAAAGCGGAGCGGCGAGGGGGTGTGGGGGTAGAGGCAGAGGACACAGTTTCCTTTTCATCGAGACTGTCAAATGGCGATCTAATGTGGCTGGGCTGCAGGAGAGCAGATAGCTTCTCTGAAGCCTGCAAGTATTCCTGCCATTCAAAGGGCCGGAGGATGCCACACACAGTCTGTTTGTTCAACATAAGCAAACAGATTGTAAACTGGCTGATAATTTTTGTACTGACAATGTCATTTACAGCTGTCAGCCTTTCGTCTGTCTTGTTTGCTTTATTCAAATATGAACCAAGTGGACGTCCCTTCCAGCGCTTTCTTCTGCATTAAAATCACATCCATTCCCTTCCAAGCTGTCTTATCTAAAATTCATTGGAGGCCAATCAGTTGGCTGCATGCTTTGTTGTTTCCATGGAGGCAAGAAGTCTAGTGTGCTCTTGCGGGGATTAGGAAGTTTCAGATTTACAGGCTTGAAGTGCAAGATGCTTTCGTTGAGCTTTTTTTGATGGCACAGAGGCAGGACATTTAAATATAATTTTAAGTCTGAGCCCAGAAGCAGTACTTTTAAGTTACTCCCACCGGTTTGCTGTTATGATGGACCAACACCCGCCCTTGCCTCTTTGGTGCAGTTCCTGGACTGTGCTATCTTCAAGGCATGTGCTCGGCTGCCCTATCTGCCCTCTGCTGGGAAAATTGCTCTGCTAGCTGGCACAGCTAACAAGCAGCTCCTCTTCAAGGAGCCTGTTTTGGCTCCTGCAGCCTGACAAGGTGTTGCTCACAGACTTCAAAGCCTTCTCCGTTTGTAGCAGATGTGGCAGTACTCTCTCTGTTAATGATTCACTTTAGACTGGCTGGCCAGAGGCAGGAGGACACCTGCAGCGTCATCACATTTGTGTATTCCTCTTCAAGTGTGTGCATGCTGTGTGTGTGCAGGGCCGGAAGACAACCTGAGTGTGATTCCTCAGGTACAGTTACCTTTTTATGTTTTTGTTTTTGTTTGTAGCAAAAGCCCCTTCTGGCTCACCAAGTAGGCTAGGCTGGTTGCCCAGGAAGCCCTGTGAATTCACTTGTTATGTTTTTGTTTCATTGCCTTTTCAGCACAGCAATGGTCTATTTTTTAAACTTTTTTTTTTTAATTATTATTTTTTTGGCATGGGTTCTGGAACTTAAACTCAGGTCTTCCTGTTTGCAAGGCAAGTATTTTACCAACTAAGCCAACTACCTAGCCCCTAGCTGTATCACATTCTTCAGAGGGTCTTAGTGTGCTCTTCCTTAAAATAATAAGTAATCCAGCTCAGTTACCTGTCTCCACACATCTGGTGTTGTGGTGGAACTGCTGTACACAGCTCTAAGCCCAAGCTTGACTTCATGGACATCATCAACCAGGCACATCCACCCCAAAGGAAAGGGGCTTCCTAAGAAGAGGCTGTTCCCTGGTGAACCTGCCATTCCTGGTCTTTTTCCAGAGCAAGAACCATGCTGCACACCACTGGCAATTTTGTGTGCAATTCATTGGTTAGATTGGAACTTGGAAAGCCCACATCACTGGCTAGTACACTCTGATTTGGTTTATGATCATAACACGTGGTTTAAACTTCCTTTTTCCAGTCCTTAAAACAGCCAAACCATGAATCAACTCCAATATATGAATATTGAGAATAAATCATATGCAATAATAAATCATTACATGTAACTACCTAGGATAAGTAAACCTTACATCAATTCCAATTTGCCATTTTTCCTTACATTGTATTGTAATCAACCTCAAGTATTTGTTTAGTGACAATGTTTAGCTTTGGAGACATAAATTCAAGTAGATGGGTCAAATAAGTCACACTGATGAAGCCATTTCAGGAGTTTGTGAGCATCTCTTACTTCATGTTGAATTGAACCTTATGGAAAACGAAGCAACAGTGAACCTTTGAGGCCTCTTCAGAACTTGCTAATTGGAAGGTATTCTAACTTAGTAAGCATTAGAAACAGATAGTACATTAAAGAGTTTGGTAACATTAAGAGCTGGTGTGTTATTAAAGATCCATTATATCATTTACTATTGTGTGAATAAGAGTGAAGGCTGGGATTAAAGGCGTGCGCCAGCACTCGGGAGGCAGAGCCAGGTGGATCTCTGTGAGTTCGAGGCCAGCCTGGGCTACCAAGTGAGCTCCAGGAAAGGCGCAAAACTACGCAGAGAAACCTTGTCTCGAAAACAACAACAACAACAACAAAAAAAAAAAAGAGTGAAGGCTGTGCCCTTGTGTGTTCCTCAATACAGAATGCTCTCAGCAACCTGTTACCCACAAGGTTATGATGAACTCTGCTACCTTGGGAGGAGACCACATTTCTTATAGCTGAATCCTCGATTCCCCATGATTCACTAAAAGCCTTTCTTGTCAAAAAAAAAAAAAAAAGGATTCATCTCCACTTATCATCTTTATGACATTAATTCTATCCTGGTGCGTGGGAGGATATTTATCACTCAACTTCTTGCTATTTTAGATGCTGTTAGACTTATCATATTTTAATATTAATTAAAACAAAAATGTTATATTTATTAAGCTTCCCATTCAATTTTGATGTCTGCTATCTCTAAAGGTTTTAACCCAGCACCTATCCCCAACCATATTAAAATGAACAGTCATGCACACTATGCATGCAGTTCTAAAATGCAAGAAGTTCTAACTCTGAAGTTTGACACTGAAGCTCCTTGAATGTACAGCAGACATGTTGGTATTTGACTGTGAGATTTCTCCCCTATCCCTCAGAAGAAGTGTTTTAAATACATGAAACTTACCCCTTCAAATATTTAAATTGCTGTTTCTAAAACCCATGTGAACTCAGGTCTTAGACCGCACAATGCACACCTGTCTGGGGTGTCCACATGATTATATGGGAAGCAATTTACCACTCTTTCAGACCATTAATATTTATGGCTAAGGGGACTCTTCTGTGAACAGGCAAGGACAGACATTATAACCAGAACAGGGAAATGCCATCCTGTTTGTGTGTGAGTATAGAGATGTGTTGAAGCAAGAAGGTGTTGCTACATTCATCATTTTAACCAGAACCACTGAGAGCATTCCTTTGTGTTTGGTACAGGAGAGGTAGACAAAAGACAAAGAGAAAGGTTGATATAGCAAATAAAACAGAAACGAACTTATAATCCAAGTAAGTATTTGTAGTGTTTTTGCTACAATTACACAACACTTTTGCAAGTTTGAAGCTGCACCAAATAAAAAAGAAATTTAGGTCAATAAAACCTCAAAGAATCAATTAAGAAGGTTAACATTCACAGAACAAAGAAGACTCATGCCTGATACCTCTGCTTTCTTTCCTTGCAGGTGAATGGAGCTCAAGTGAGGAAGTAATACAGCGAGAAGGGAGAGTGAGAGGGTATTGGGGAACCAAGCAAAGCAGATGGGGGTAGAAAGAGAGATATGAGGAAACTGTACCTGAAAACTATGTTTTCAAATCATTTAACTATTTTAATGTCATTTACTGGGGGAGGGGGGGCTGGGCACATATATGTATGTGTTTCTCTCTCTCTCTCTCTCTCTCTCTCTCTCTCTCTCTCTCTCTCTCTCTCTCTCTCTGTGTGTGTGTGTGTGTGTGTGTGTGTGTGTGTGTGTGTGTACCATAGAGCACAAGTGGAGATCAGAGGAGGACAACTTGCTAGAGTTGGTTCTCTCCGTCCACTGTATGGGAACTGGGCACAGCACTGAGTTCTCCCAGCTTGGTAGCAATGAGCTTTACCTACTGATCCATCTCGCCAGCCCAGTTTTCTTAATGTATGCATGCCGGCTATGTCTTCGTCTGTGAAATGGGTACAGTGCAGGCTTGCTCACCCAGTTACCATAAAAAGTAGACAGATAATCCAAGATGAGTGTGGCATGTGGGAGTACTCCATTATCTTCTTCTTCTTCTTCTTCTTCTTCTTCTTCTTCTTCTTCTTCTTCTTCTTCTTCTTTTTTTTTTTTTTTTTTTTTTTTTTTTGGTTTTTCAAGACAGGGTTTCTCTGTGTAGCTTTGTGCCTTTCCTGGGACTCACTTGGTAGCCCAGGCTGGCCTGGAACTCACAGAGATCCGCCTGCCTCTGCCTCCCGAGTGCTGGGATTAAAGGCGTGCGCCACCACCGCCCGGCTGCATTATCTTCTTTTTATGGTCTTTGTTGATACCTAGTAGAAAACAAAAGGTGGTGTAGGGCAAACTCTTTGACATTAACCTTGGTAAAATATCATTAAATTAAAACAGCAAAATAAGAGGCAACCAAAGCAAAAATAAACAAGTGAGTCTACCTCAAACTTAAAGCCTCTGCACTGCATGGCAAACTAAAGAGAAAAAGAGCACCCTGCAGAATGTGCAAAATACTTGCAAATCTGGGAAGAGGTTAATATTCAAAACATGTAGGGAACTCATACAATTCAACAGCAAAATAACCTTCATGCTTCTAGTGTACAAGGTACTGGAATAGGTGTTTCTTCAAAGAAGACACAAATGACCAATAGGTATATAGGTATGTATATATGCATTTGTACATGTATGTATAATGTACATTATTAATTAACAAGGAAATTTAAGTCAACACTAAATTGAGCTGTTAGTTTATACATCTCAGAAAGGCTATTACTAAATAGACGAGAAATGTTACATTTGGGTGAGAATGTAGAATAAATGAAACCTTGTATACAGTTGGTGAGAGTATAGACAGATGCAGTCATTATGGAAAATAGTGTGCAGGTTTCTTTTTAAAAAATAAAAAATAGAATGGCCCTATGATCCACTTCTGGGTTTATGTCCTGAGGAGAGGAAATAAAAAGTGTGAAGAACTATGCACAACTCTATGTTCCCTACAGCACTGATCATAACCAGAAAGATATGAGAACAACCTAGATATTCATTAGTGACAGATGAATGAGAAGAGGAATTTGGTATATTCTTCAGCCATTAAAATGAAGACAATTCTGCCATTTCTGACAGCACATGTGAACAAGAAGACTAGGCACAGAACAACAAATGCTCCATAGTCTCACTGATGTGAAGAATCTAAAAGTTGATCTCATAGAAGTAGGAAAGGATTGATGGTTTTACCTGCTGGGAAGTAGAAAAAGTGGGGAGATGGTCAGAGAGTACAAATCTTGATGCAATACGAACACATTCTGGGATCTAATATATACATATTGTGAATATGATTACTAATAATGCATAGTGTTTACTGAAAATTTGATTAGAGCCAGGCCTGGATATTCACACCTGTAATCCCATCACTCTAGAGGCTGAGACAGTTGAATTACTGTAAGTTTTAGGCCAGCCTGAGCTACATAGTGAGTTCCATAAAGTTTCATTCTAGCCTGGTCTATAGAGCTAGACTTTATCTCAAGAAAGCAAAACAACAACAAAAACTTGATGAGATGAGATTTTATCTGTCTTCACTGCTGCCATGGTAACCTTAGGTGGTGATGGATGGATTATATACAGATGATTGATTCTAATAGAACACTTGTGTTGATTTTGCTGAACATTTGTATTCATAGCCAAAATATGGTTGGATGTAATTGCGTGGTTGTGATTCAAATAGGATTTTAAAACTACATTAGTTAGTTCATGAATGCTATGATACTGAAAAGAAGCTGCTTGCCTCTTTGATACATATAGCTCCAACATGAATACTGTTTTTTTTTTGTTGTTGTTGCTTTTTGACTATTCACATGTGTATATGATGTATCTTGACCATATCCACCCCAAATTCCTCCCTCTCTCAGAAGAGAGGACTCAAACTAATATATAAGGACAGCTGAAGTTTGGTTTTATTTTTTTAATCTGATCTAGATGGTTCAGTAGGGAAAGGCTCTTGCCACACAACCTAGTGACATTCTGACCCAGGTACAATCCTCAAACCCAAGTAAATGTGGAAAGAGAAAATTGACACCATAAATTGTCCTGTGACCTCCACATGCATCCCCATACAAACATGCATACACATGCACACATGCAGATACCCACACACACCAATACTAAATTTTAAGATGAATAAACATTTCCTCATATTCTTTTGGTGATTCAGACACTACCTTCATTCTTTTGCTAGCTCCTGCTTTAAGGAATTAATATTCTGTAAACAATCTAAAAAGTGCACTCATGGAAATTCTGAATTAAGAAAATGCTTCCTAGGATTTGCTTGGGAAGCAATTTGGATTCATTGGGGGCAGTCATTTGAAGCAGGGTCTTGCTTTGCCCCAGGTTGACCTCAAAGCCACTGTCTTCTCTGCCTCAACCTCACTAGTGCTGGGATTACATGGGGTGTTCCCATGCTAGGATCTCTCTCTGTTCCCCAAAGTTAAAACACACCTTTTCACTCCAGATAAGGATCAGTTGGAAGAGAGTTATACCAACTGAATCATGGGAATCAATGCAGAATCCAAATTGTGAAAAACAGGGACTTCCTCGTGTAGATTCTGTGCATGATGATGGCAAGTACTATGTGGAGAGCACTTACTGCTCTGAGTTCCTGAGTGATGAGAAGCCCAAGTAGGTGGGAGACCTCTGGCTGGGCAGGCTGGAAAATCCCTCAGCAGGCTGAGCCCTGGGCTGGAGGGAGGAATGGCGGCTTTCTGAGGCATGACACAAGCCAGAAAGGCTTGTGGGGAAGCTGCTAAGATGGAGCCCTTTCCTTGCCGCCATCACGTTTTATTATCCTGCATCTCTAAAACAGATGGAGCTCTGGCTTGGTTTTGGTGATGTGTCCTTTCTGTGGGTGATCTGGCCTCCCAAGGCTAGGTTTAGGTGAGGGCACCTAGAGAAGGATCAGGATTCTCTGAGAGACAATGCCTGAAATTGCTCCACTCGAGTTCTTATTTTCTTTGGAATCCAGGATACATGGTCTTGATACCCCAGTTTGTAATTTGTTACAAGGGCTGAACATTAAAGGGTCTCCTCTTACTTAATAGTGCCTTGCTGAAGCCAAGGAGAGCAAAGCAAGGGATGCCATTTGGTGAAAACCTTTATGGAAGTTCATCTTACACATGTGAGGACAGTGGAGATGTAGCGAGTGAATTTTCACAAACCAGGTACGTCATGAAACCAGCAACCAGACCTAGAAACAGGGTAAGGGATAAGGTGTGGGGTTGTAGTGGAGAGAGGAGGAGGAAAACAAAGAAAAATAAATGAAAGAGGAAGAAGAGGAGGATGGAGGAAGAACAGCATGAGTCAAGACCCTTCCTCACAACCCTACCTCTGGCCAATCATAGTGGCTCACCCCTATAACCCCAGCCCGCAGGTGGCAGAGGTGAAGGATCCTGCCCAAAGTCAACCTGGCTATAGAGCTTGATAGCAGCTTGGACTACAAGGCAAGACCTTGTCTCAAAAGAAGAAAGGAAAGAAGGAAGGAAGGAAGAAAGGAAGGAAGGAAGGAAGGAAGGAAGGAAGGAAGGAAGGAAGGAAGGAAGGAAGGAAAAGGGAAGGGAAGAAGAAAGAAAGAAAGAAAGAAAGAAAGAAAGAAAGAAAGAAAGAAAGAAAGAAAGAAAGAAAGAAAGAAAGAAAGAAAGAAAGAAAGAAAGAAAGAAAGAAAGGCAAGGCAAACAGGGAGGGAGGCAGATAAGGAGGGAAGGAGAGAGAGGAGGAGGGAGAGAGGGAGGGAAATAGAGTACGAGCAGGTCAATAAGTACCCCAGAGTGTTGCCTTCCAGAGGCTGCACCTTCCCCAGCTATCACCCACTGCCTTTCAAGTAGAGATTCAACTTTGAATTCTAAGTGGAACCAACATTATTCACTCTTTTGTGCCTGGTTTCCTTTGCTCAGTCTTATCTTTATGAGACTTTGCCATACATTTTTTGATGAGAACAGGAGAAGGAAGCTGGACTGGCAGTTTAGGGTGGGTCTTATCCTTGACAACCAGTTCTGTCTTGGCCAGAAGTCAGAAATGTCCTTGGTTCTTGGGCAACTCTATCTTGGACAGAGACCAGAAATACTGAAAATATTTAGGGCCACTAGTTTGGGCTCCGATTTCTTGACTATCTTTCTTTTACCTTTAGATGAAAACTTAATGAGCACAGCTGCCTGAAAGCTATGTGTAATCCAACACTTCATTGCCCAGGATAATATGTTCAAAACTCCAGGGTAGAAAGGCACATGAACACCTCATGGGTGGAATAACTGGGCTGACCAGTTCACACCTGTCTTAGTTAGAGTTTCTCTTGCTGTGATGAGGCTCCATGACCAAAAGCAACTTGGGGAGAAAAGATTTATTTCACTTATATTTCCAGATAACAATCCATCACTGAGAGAAATCAGGGCAGGAACTCAAGCAAGGCAGGAACCTGATGTAAGGCCATTGAGGAGTGCTGCTTACTGGCTTGCTCCTCAGGGTTTGCTCAGTCTGCTTTTTTATGGCATCCAGGACCAGCAGCCTAGGGATGGCACCACCCATTATGAGCAGAGCATTCCCTTATGAAACACTAATTAAGAAAATGTCCTACAAGCTTGTCTACAGCCTGATCTTACGGAGGCATTTTTCACAAGTGAGGTTCCCTCCTCTCAGATGACTCCAGCTTGTGTGAAATTGACATGAAACTAGCCAGCACATCTATGCTTCAATCCAGTCACACTTTTACTGGCCCCAAGGCAGGGATTCTTGGTGACAGCCCTTTCTGGGGAGACATCCCTGATATAGAAGGATCTGTTTGGTTCCTTTTTCTTAAGCTCTCACTGATAACAAAACTCCTTTTTGGAACTCACCCTCCCCTTGCCTCCAAGTTCCTGAGACAAAGTACCTTGAACCCACTGACTCAGTGTGGTTTTGGTGGCTGTTGATTGCCTGGGACCCCAGTCCCCAGACTTATGCTAACCTGAGGTGAGAAAACCTCCATAGTTCTCAAGGATCCCAACTTTTAACCCATTTCCTTTTGAGCCTGACAACTCCATCTTTTTCATTGCTGTATGTATTCCTCTATATGGCACCTGTATTTCTTCAATCTGTAGGTATCACTTTCACTTTATGTCATCCAGAAGAGTTTTTCCTATGCTAGCACCTCAGGCTTCAAATCCAGTGGTTTCATGGCTTTATTCTCCTTCCAAAAAGATTCACCTTAAAAATCACAGAAAACCACAGATCTGGTCACATCCCCATCTGACCCCTATAACTTGTTGTCTCTACACCCACACACCCACAGCCCTCTATGAATGGTCCCTTCTTATATCCTATTTATCCTACTTTGAGACATATTACCTCTATTTTCATTCTGGGATTCTGCCACCTCACTCTGAACATTTGGTCAAGGATCCTTCTAATGTTCTTTATTTCTATCTGTAATTGTCAGCAGCTGCTAACCTATCCTTGGAGACACAGCTTACCATCCTCAGTTCTGTTTCTAAGGCTGGATGGCATCAACAGCCATTATTAAAGGCTCTGTGTCTTCTACTGAACCCTGAGCATTAGGGCAGCCAAGTTCTTCATTTTTGCTCCCAGCTTCTCCTTTTTCCTTAAGTATTTGCTTAATGGCAATAGACTGGAGGCTCTCGCCAACTTGCTACATTTCATAGCTATACCCTGTCTATTCTAGAATGATAGTTATGAGACAGTGAGTCTAATGAAGAGACAGAAGAAGAAAAATATATGCAAGAGAAAAAAGAACATTAAGTAAACAAGAGCAAACTCTATGTCTTCCTTGTTTTATTTGTGAACAATAGCCTTTAGTCTCAGAATTCATCACAATTTATATTGAAACATAAGTTTCTTTATTTTCTACTGTTCTTAGCATTTACTGTGGCATAAAGCCTTTCTGACTTGAGGGCTTATGTGAAAAGTACTGTGGTGGCACAATATGTAATCATATTTAGTTGTATGTTCAAGAAAATCACCTTATATAAAATTGATATAATTATATAAATCCAGAAATATCTCTTCACCATTGTTACTGTTTATACACCCAACATTTCCTGTCAGTTGACTAGATTTTCTCCATGACTCTGGGAGAGGAAAAAAAATAACAGAATGCTTCCAAACTCAGTAAAGAAGAAATCAAAACAAACTCATGTGAAATTTGCTAGAATAACTTCATGCAGAAGGTAGAAAGTAAAGAACAGTAGATTGAACTTAGAGAGTGATAGACACTTATCATTTGTATCAATAATATAATCCATCTCTTCATTTTTAGTATGTGACCTCAAGATGGTCACCTAAAAAAAGTTCTAAGAAAACAAAAGTAATTAAGAGTAGACTGGGGTTTCTATTGAATTTTAACTAGTTCATTTGTATGCTTCTTGTGTCCTAAGAGACCAAGTCAAAAGCAATGAAGAGCATAAAGCAAGAGACAGCTGGAAAAAAAAGTCTTGAAATGATCAATGTAATGTTTCATGTCAGCAACTGGAATTTTTTGCTGTGTTACCGTCTTGGTTGCTGACAGCATGATTTAATGAGCCGGTGGCTGCATGAGTTGCCATGGCAATGGTGGAAAATGCCATAAATATCTGAGTTGTGGACGTGAATGGTATGTTTACATTGTGTGGGGTGTATTGTAGGACATGTGGTGGCTGTTGTCCTATCCAGTTGGAAACGTCTGGAACTGACAGCCATTTTTTAGAGTCATTTGGACTAAATGACTCTCAAGACAGACACTTTACTGCAAGCCCAGGACTGTGCATTTCTGTGTATATTTGAGAAATTAAACTGGGCATGTAATGGGCCAGAGAAGCTTATCACAATTTGCCATGTGTTATGAGTCACTTGGTGTTTCAGAGTTCAGACTATGTTTCTTCTGTATTCAACACAGTTGCAAGTGATTTTATTCAGAATAGAAGCCACTAAGCACTCTCATAGATTTACTGACATCCAAGTCTTAGAACTGGAAGATTTTTAAAAATTACTCCCAGCTGAATTGTTATATTATTCCTTAAGTGATATAACAAAGACAGTTGCATATTTGTGCTCCAAGCTCTTAAAGGAAAGCAATGGTAGACACACCTTCCTTGTGCTTAGTTAATCTTTACACTTTCAAAGGGATGTCAAGTTTGAAAAAGAAGGAAAGAACTGTAAACTGTGTTATCCTGAGTGCCGACTCCACTGGAGATCACTGCAGAAACTGACTTATCAAATAAGACTTACAAAAGCCCAGAACAGTGAGGGAAGACACAGAGTACTGCCTCACTGCCTCTTAACTGTGTTTGAAGATGCAAACAGTATCAGCGGTGCCCTAGGAGCTGAGCTGAGTTATCTTTAATGTACTTCTTGCCTAGGTCTAGATTGCAGGATTATATCATATCACAGGGTTGGATTCATAGACATGACAAGGCAGAGCCTTATAATTGGTCTTGTAGAAAAAGCTGTGAGTCTTAATAAGTAACTTGTTTAGTTGCCTTCTGGGAACCAGCATTACTGAGTACATGGCTAAATTGTATTAATGGTTTCCATATCCTGTAGCTCAGGGACAAGAAACAATGACTAGCTTCAGCATTGTCTAACAGTATTACTTGACAAATGCTGGCCTTTGTTTTCTATAACCTTGGAGAAGTCATTCAATTTCTTTGGATCTTGTCGCCCCATGCATTCATTCATTCTGGCACAAATTACATACTGAGTATTGTTTTCTGCAGGAGACACAAAGTTTACTTGCTAACATGCTACCAGGAACCTATGATATAGTCTCCCAGTTCTTCAACTGCATCACTATTATGTTAGAGTCTTGTTTCTCAAGAAGTTAAATCAAACTTAGATGAGCATTTTTATTGTAAGCACTCTTGAGTTTGGTAAAAACCATATGAAACTATCTTGCCAGGTTTCGTGGAAGTTAGAGATATTTTACTCATAGGTATGGCTCTTACAGATGTCCTGGTGGGGCCTATCTCATCTCCAGACAGCAATGATGTGATTGGCTGAACAGAAACTATCCAACATAGAGCACTAAGATTATTTCAGGTTTACATGTCACCTCAATGTATCCTTTTTTGTGGCCAATGCAGTTCATAGATAGGCCATATGACCATGAATATAAGAAATTTTCTGAACAATCTTTGCACATTAACCTTTTAAAACATTCAAAGACCTGACAACTGTCTGGGGTGACTTTCTGTTGAGTAATTGAATTATAAATAATGGAGGACTACACACACACACACACACACACACACACACACACACACAGCCATTCATTCCCATACTTCTGACTAAACCATACTTCCTTTAAGTTTTTTTTTTAATTACATGTATTTATTTAACGTGAGGGTGGAAATATGCATGTGCACATGTACACGTTTGCATATATGAACATCATGACATGCTTGTGGGGGTCAGAAGAAGGCTTTCAGGACTCAGCTCTCACCTTTCACTAGGAGAGTCCTGGGTATTGGACATAGGTCCTCAGGTTTAGCAGCAAGTACCTTCACCCAAGGAGCTGTTTTACCAGCCCATGCCTTACTTTCTTTAAACAATATCCAACTCGCCACTGGAGTCAGACTTAGCTCTCTTTGCTAAAAATATT
Organism: Peromyscus maniculatus bairdii; assembly: GCF_049852395.1. Taxonomy (NCBI): domain Eukaryota; kingdom Metazoa; phylum Chordata; class Mammalia; order Rodentia; family Cricetidae; genus Peromyscus; species Peromyscus maniculatus. The sequence goes on from NC_134855.1 coordinate 126,112,211, forward strand.
CTATTATTTTGATTTTTAATATTTTTTTACATTGAGTATGGAGGTATCAACTGTATTCCTAACACTGAAGAGGCAGAAATAGAAGAATGACAAGATTGAGGTCAACCAGAGATATATAACAAGACTCTATCTAAAAAAAAGTGAAAGGATGGGAGAAGGGGAGGGAAGAAGGGAAGAAGGAAGGGAGGGAAAGAAGGAAGAGGGGAAAGAAGCTTTACTGAATGATTCTATTAAACCATTTATGAAAAGCATCTAAATCAGCAAAAAGAAACAGACACTGAAATGAAAGATCTTAAACAGTGCAGTTTTTCTTTTCTTTGTTTTCTCTTTCACTTTAATCTTGGTTTTGTAGAAAAAGCAAAATATTGTCGGTGAAGAACAGACAAATTTGTCACATCTTAATTTGATGGTAAAGAATTGCTTTCAATCACTGACCTTTATTTCTTTGTCTTGGGATCAAACTGTAACTAGGGAGCCTGTTTTCACATGAAGTCTGAGAGAAAAGCATTTAACCTCGCTGAAGGTGACAAGCGTTCTCCTTCCCACGCTCCTCAGGTATTGACATGTTTGGTTTAGAGGCCCATTCATCATGGCCCAGAGGACTCATCCGTCACATGGAGATGGGTGCTCATCCCCCTAGCTCCTAATTTACCTTGTTCCAAACCCAGGATTTACCCAGAAGCAGTAAAATATTTCTGTTTCAACTATATATAATGAAATCATTTTTTAAATTCCTTGGAACTCTGGCATGGCACAGAAGACTCCTGTTTACATGGCATTGTCTTCTAGACTATCATCACTGAGTGTTTTCAGATCAACCTCCCTGTAGCTGACTGCTATGATTGCCCAAGGGACACTGCTATGGGAATGACATAAGTCCTTTCACAGGTTAACATGGTGACACACGTAGCGTCTATATGTAAAAATGAAATACCACCAGTGGTTCTCAACATTCCTGATGTTATGACCCTTGAATACAGTTCCTCCTGTTGTGGTGACCCAATCATAAAATTATTTTTGTTGCTACTTCTTAACTGTAATCTTGCTACTGCTATGAATCATAATGTAAATATCTGTGTCTCCAATGGTCTTAGGTGACCCCCGTGAAAGGGTTGTTTTACCCCTGAAGAGATGGTGACCCATAGGTTGAGAGCCACTGCATTAGAAGCAAAAACACACAGTAAGCACAAGCAGAACTCAGTCTTGGTTTCTAGTACCATTCTCAAAAAACAGGGAGCTGGGGCTCCTGGGAGGATGCGGATTATCAGACCAAGAGTGGAAACAAGGTGAGTCTGGAGTAACGTTCAGTGGCAGGAAGAAGAAAACTCTCTATGGGGAACAAAAGCATCTGATGCAAGAAAGTTCACAGGACTCAGGGACAAACTGAAAGAGCTTCCATGAGCCAAAACTGCGGTGATTACAACATACAATAAATGCCTGTGGATTCAGATATATTATAAAGAGATAGATGACTGGCAGATAACAGATAAGTAAATGATAGCTAGCTAAATGGTGATATATATATATATATATATATATATATATACATATATAATAGATCAATCATAGCTAGCTAGATGATAATAATGATGATGGAAGTAGATACATAGATAATTGATAGACACGTAGAAGACAGATGATAGATAGATAGATAGATAGATAGATAGATAGATGCATAGATAGATAGATGTAGCAGAGACTAATATTCCATGCAGAAAGATCCCATACCATGGGATATGTAGACATTCCCCCTCCAGAAGGCATTACATAATTCCCTTAGGTGTGGGCTGTATGTGTTGGCTTCCTTCCAAAGAAGACAATATCAAAAAGGAAAGAAGTAACTTTGGAGTGGTGGAAGCCTGTCGTGATGACAGAACCTTCTCTTGGCATGATACAGAGGAACATTTGTTTGATAGTCTTCTTCTCAAAAGCCTAGAACGCCAGTGTAAACATAAGCAAAATGGCAGACAGATCCAAGAAGGGACATTTGATAAAATTCTGGACAGACCCTCCTTAAAACTGTCAAGGTCATCTGAAATAAAGAAGGGTTAGTGAGGTGAGATGGCTCAGTGGGTGTACTGCCTAGTTTTATGTTAAGTTGACACAAGCTAGAGTCATTAAAGAAGAGGGAGCCTCAATTGAGAAAATGCCTCCATAAAGTTAGGCTGTAGCCAAGCCTGTGGGACATTTCTTAGTGATTGATCGGGGAGTGCCCAGACCATTGAAGGTGGGACCATCCCTGGGATGGTGGTCCTGAGCAAGCCAGGAAGCAGCACCACTCCATAATCTCTGCATCAGCTCCTGCCTCCAGGCTCTTGACCGGTTTAAGTTTCTGTCCTGACTTCCTTCTGTGATGAACAGTGGTGGTGAAGCATAAGCCAAATAGCCCCTTTCTTCCCCAAGTTGCTTTGGTCATGGTGTTTCATCACAGCAATAGTAACTCTAACCAGGACAGCAGGTAAAAGCATTTGCTGAGCATGAAGACCTGAGTTTGGATTCCTGTCCAGTGAAAAGCTGTGGCCATGCACAGATGTACATGTCTGTAACCTCAGCACAGAGGGCAGAGCAGGAAGGAGACAGCCAGGAGGACTGCTGGGCTTTGCTGGTCACTAGCATAGCTCCAAATTGAGTAAAAGACCCTGTCTCTAGAGAATAAGGTGGAGAGTGAGAGAGCAGGACACCAAATATCCTCTTACAGACTCTGTAAATACATGAGTATACACACACACACACACACACACACACACACACACACACAGGCTGAGAAACAGAGGTACAGAGGTACCTAAGGAGCCATGATCACTAATCATATATGACATTTGAAGAGATCCTCAGACAGGAAAAGAACATTATGGAAACACTAAGAAATGTATATTATGTTGCCAGTATGAATGTTTGAATAATGATGTATTAATATTGGTTTGTTAATTATGATAAATGCATTATTAGATGGTACTAGTTGGAGAAACAAAATTGGATAGTATGTGAGGACTCTCAATGCTACTTTTGAACATTTTCTCTAAATTTAAAGCTATCCTAAAATAAAGGTCTTCTGTTAAAAGATATGGTCCCATGTTTATTGTGATATTATTTATAATAGTCAGGTTATGGATTCAGTCTAGGTGTCCATCAGTAGATGAATGAATAATGAAAGTGTTGTATATAAACAATGGGTATTATTCAGCCATAAAAAGAAAAAAATTACGTTATTTTCTGGAAAATATATAAAACCAGACATCATTATGCTAAGCAAACTAGGAAATGTCTGAAAGACAAATATCATGTGTTTTCCTTTGCAGAATCTGGACTCTAAATTTTTGTTTTTGTCTAAGGCAGGGTGCCTTCTGCATAGCCAGGCTGGCTGGACCTCTCACTGTGTAGTTCAGTTGCAGTGACTCTCCTGCCCCTTCTTTCTGTGTGCTGGGAGTACAAGTGTGTGGCTATGTATTTGATCATATAATGTAGATATTTTTTCTCAAAACAAGCAACCAGACAAAACCATGAGAGGAGATGCAGGACTATTTCAGAAAAAGAGGACCAAGGCATGGGAAGGAGCTGAAAAGGGTAATAATAACAATAACAAACATTATCAAGATGCTTATTTAATATATAAGAAAATATTATAAAGAAACTCATCAGTTCATACAACTGACATATGGTAGTAAAATAAAACTGTACTAAATTAAAATTATATAATTAGAGGTGTGGTACCCACACACATGGTACCCACAAATGTGGTACATACACAATCTTTAAAAGTTAGCTAAAATTATACAATTGCAATGTAATCTTAAAATTGAGTTTATATTTAATAGTCATTTAAAATACAATTGATACATTGAATCAGTTTTAAGTTTTATTAATACCATTTTTAATTAGCCTTTGCAAAATATACAAAGATGTGCTAGTGAAGACAAAAGGGAAGTTACAGCTTTATTTTCTAACTTACATAGTTTGTTCTCACAATTCCCCACCCTTTGAGTAGTCAGGCTGGTTGCCAGTCGGCCGTCACCATCTCAGTTGAGTCAGGGTCTAACAATACTATTGGGACCAATTTTACTTACCTGTCTCTGTGTTCAGCAAGGCTGAGCCCAAGCAAAACTAATTTACCTGCTGGTTCCTGAATGCTGGGTCATGTACAGCAAGATATCATCTACCCACCAGAGGCTCACTTCCCAAGATTTGCTTCAAGTGTCTCACCTTGGATGGTCAGAAACTAAAAGCTAGTAGACTATAATCTCTGTGAAGTTACAAAGTGATCCCACCTTTCCAGACTTGCCTACAAATCCCCAAGTCTGTCCCATCACCTCCTCATTCTCACACACCATTGGGATGATGGAGGTGGCATTCTCTCGTGTCCCAGTAGAACTAAGAAACTGTATTTGCTTCATGAGTGGTTTTGGAAGAGGTCTTTTAGGGAGCTGACTGTAAATGTCAAGGTTGGGGCAAAAGAGCTTAGTCTTGTTTTTGAACAATAACTTAGTATCTTCCACTCCCACAACCCCAGATTGCAGGTAAACATGGAGAACCACAGTCCTATTTCTGTCTGGGAGTGTCAAATTGCTGTGTGAACTCTTCCTGGGGAGACAAGGAAACATCTATTCACTCCAGAAAGGGCCCCAGTGGCAGACCAAAGAAACTTCCTCGCAAATCCAGGTTGGTGAACCAATGAGTTCAGTTAGGATTACTTGCAGGAACATGGGCAACTTGTGGATGGCTAAACCACCAAAGAAGTCTCTCTTCCTGAGTAATGCTAACTGCCTATACAGACTCAAGAAGGGGTGGGGCCTCATGACCTCCTCCCCCTTCTCCACGGTGAACCCAATCTTATGTGAGTCTCATGCAGGTAATCACAGCTGTTGAGAGCTCAGGAGAGCAAAGACCAGTAACCCTTAACTTCTGCCAAGATGATGACTGATAATTTGGGTTTTATGTACATTGTAATACAAGGAGATACTTCCATTCTATGGATTCCTACTGATCTCTGCTGCATGCAGAACATCCCACCTGGCAAAGTCTACAGGTGTCTACATTCATGGTAATCCCTCTGAGTCCCCGCCCCACCTCTGTCCCTTCCCACCCACCACCCACCCCGGACTGACTGTCTCTCTCTCTCTCTCTCTCTCTCTCTCTCTCTCTCTCTCTCTCTCTCTCTCTCTCTCTCCACAGAATCCCCTGAGTTTGCACTATGAAACCAATTTGGCCTTCAGTCAAGGAGCTAACCTATGCTGAAGAAGTTTCCCCTCCCCCAACACACCTGACAAGCTTGCTGGGAAGCCACCCACTTCACCTTCTTCTCCACAGAGCAGCCAATGTGGACTCTGAGGCTCAGGACTTATTTCAGCCTTGTCAGGCCATTGTGCCACTGCCGTTCAACCGTGGCCAGCCTGTGTCAAATCGGGGCCACCCTGGGTGTACTCTCCAGCCAGAGTTTCAAGGTTTTGATTTTCTTAACTTACCACCTCACTCCACCCAGGACTCAGCAGCCAAATAGTGGATATCAAGTCACAGGCTTCCTCCTGCCTTGCCTCTTCTTCTCTCTACAGTGCCTCTCTGACAGAGACACAAGATGGCTCCTTTTCCTGCTGCTCTGGGATTTCTTCTGTGTCTCAGCTCCTTCTTCTGAGTGAGCATTAAGTCTGTGACTGACACAGGTTTATGCCTCTCACATGCCCTTCAAGAAGGGAATGGTTATCCAAACAATTGAGTACCATGGTTATCTGTTTACCTCCTGCTTTAGTCTGGGTTTCTATGGCTGTAATAAAACACCATGACCAAAAGCAAGTTGAGCCAGGAGAAAGGTTATTTTGCTTAGAGTTGCACATCACACTCCGTCATGCCGTCATGCCGGGTAGGAATCTGGGGCAGGAGCTGATGCAGAGGCCATGGAGGAGTGCTGCTCACTGGCCTGCTCAGCCTGCTTTCTTACAGCACCCAGAACCACAAGCCCAGGGTGGCACTGGCCACGGTGATTTGGGCCCTCCCACATCAATCAGCAAAAAAATACCCATCACATTACATCAATCATAAAATTACCCCACAGGCTGTGTCCACAGGCCAATCTAGTGGGGACATTTTCTAAAGTTATGTCCCCTCTTCACAGATGACTCCAGCTTGGGTCAAGTGTAGCTTGATTTTTCCGGCCTTGCCCACTGTCTGGACAAACCTCTGTCTCCCGCCAGTCCCACAGCCGCTCAGACCCAACCAAATAAACACAGACACTTATATTGCTTGCAAACTGTATGGCCGTGGCAGGCCTCTTGCCAACTGTCCTTATCTTGCTAACTGTGCTTTTATCTTAAATTGATCCATTTCCATACATCTATACCTTGCCATGTGGCTGGTGGCTTACTGGCGTCTTCACATGCTGCTGGTCATGGCAGCGGCTGCAGTGTCTCTGGTCATGGCGGCGGCTGCAGCCTCTCTGGTCATTGCGGCGGCTGCAGCGTCTCCTTCTGCCTTTCTGTCCTTTTATCCTGCCTAGCCACGGCCGATCAGGTTTTATTTATTAACCAATCAGAGCAACTTGACATACAGACCATCCCCCAGCACAGCCAAGTGCAGACCATCTCAAACACCTGCACTCAGGCCCATGGTCCTAATCATCCTCTATACGGACCTGCTGGGTAACGCCACAAAGAACCTGAGAATGGGCTCCCACAGGACATACAGAACATCCCACAGCACTTCCCCTTTCTTTTTTTTTTAAAAAGGAAGGTTTTAACTTTTACACATCTCCAAAGTCAGCTTGGTATATTGGGGAATTTGGGCGTAGCTTCTCTTAACTACTTCCTGCTGGAGGGGGGCGCTGTATCTTATGGGGATGCAAAGAAAATTTTAGGATCATGGAGTAGTCCGTGAGACCGTATCGTCTGAGCCAGTTGCCCCGAAACGACTCTGGATGCTGGATCATCTGGGCCATGGTGTCATCCGAGACCTTTCAGGTGGTCTTGGCTGGTCAAACCTGATGTATCTTAATCTGGAACAAATCCATAGCCTCTGGCTTTCTGTAGAGACAAAAGCAGAGTCCCCTTTCCAAAGTAACACATCCTTATATCCAAATTTTAAAGTCAAGATATCTTTAATATATACATATTGGTTTAACTCAACATCTTTTACGATCAAATGTTTTTCTGCAGTTAAAAATCCCAAAGACAATATAATCCAAACTCTCTGTGTGATATCCATCTTTACATGGCTTATTTTTTATAAACCTCTTTTTTTGTTTTGTACTAGCAAAGGCTAAATCCGCCACGCAGCTTAATGTTCCATTTGCAGAGGCCTCATTCCCGCCATACTGCAGGTCAAGCACACACGCCAGGAACCCGCCAGTAACTCAAACCGGCGGCTGCCGCTCATTTGAGAGAGACAATTAGGAACTGTGGGGCGTTTACCGACGTCACCGTTCCTGGAGAACTTACAGACGTCATCGCTCCGTGTGTTGAGTTCTGAATCCTCTTTACCACCACACGAGGATTCTTCTCAGATCACACTTTATTGGAGCGCCTCTTGGTTAAGGGACTTTGTCTTTAGTATTTTTTTTTTTCATAACACCGGCCTTTATCCCTGTTCATTTGTCCTTTTTCTTTAGTCCCTTTTTTTTTTCTTCCCTTTTTTTCTTTAGCCCTTTTTTTCTTTAGCCCCAAGTTCGGGCGCCAAATGTAGCTTGATTTTTCCGGCCTTGCCCACTGTCTGGACAAACCTCTGTCTCCCGCCAGTCCCACAGCCGCTCAGACCCAACCAAGTAAACACAGACACTTATATTGCTTGCAAACTGTATGGCCGTGGCAGGCCTCTTGCCAACTGTCCTTATCTTGCTAACTGTGCTTTTATCTTAAATTGATCCATTTCCATACATCTATACCTTGCCATGTGGCTGGTGGCTTACTGGCGTCTTCACATGCTGCTGGTCATGGCAGCGGCTGCAGTGTCTCTGGTCATGGCGGCGGCTGCAGCCTCTCTGGTCATTGCGGCGGCTGCAGCGTCTCCTTCTGCCTTTCTGTCCTTTTATCCTGCCTAGCCACGGCCGATCAGGTTTTATTTATTAACCAATCAGAGCAACTTGACATACAGACCATCCCCCAGCACAGCCAAGTGCAGACCATCTCAAACACCTGCACTCAGGCCCATGGTCCTAATCATCCTCTATACGGACCTGCTGGGTAACGCCACAAAGAACCTGAGAATGGGCTCCCACAGGACATACAGAACATCCCACAGCAGTCAAGTTATCATAAAAGTAACCAACACAGCACTACCAACTTGGTCTGGCATTTGCTTTTGTGCATGATGGTTGGTGCTTGAATAATGATGGAGGAAGACAGTGGCCTAAAGTCTAGGGCACTTCCTTCCAACATGGCCACTGTATGGCTGGCTTTCAAGTGGAGCTCTTGGTGTCTTACTGAGATTTCTCCTTCCAAGCTTTTCTTTCTCCTCACCTCAGCTCACAGACCTTTGTGTTCTGAGGCCATGCGTTCTGTCTACTTCTGCTGTGTCTCCACTTTGTCTTCCATAAGTATTGGCCATAGTATATTTCTTGTTCTTTTGCCTTCATATTGGTATCTACTTCCTGAAGGACATGCTCACCTCCACTCCCAATCATCAGTCATGAAGGGGATTGACGAAAGAGCAGGTGAGAACTCCATAAGTATATAAGCTAACCCTCCTGAGAAAATAAATCTGTGCTGGTCATTTTTCTTTAGCTCTCCAGATGTGCCCCACATTTTCCCCACCCACTTGGTCCTTAATTGTCTATGCCATCTGCTCTCTTTCCTTCTCTTTAACTGTTGCTCAGACAGTAGAAACCACCAATGGCTTGCTGAAAAGTGATAGAAAGGGACATTCAAAGGTGTTCTTCTTAGTTTTCTTCACATTAAGTCACCAGGAGCTGTTGGTGTCCCCTATTGAAAGCTGTATCTCTTACCACTGAATGAAGTCACTTCCAGCCCCGGTAGCTGCCTGGTCGGGCCCAATTATGTAACAACTCCTCATGTGGCTGGACCTGGGTACTGCACCATCACTGGGAGTCCCCAACAATTCTCACATCACCAGGACCTAGCAACAATAATTTTGGAGCATCCAGATCCACTTACAACAACAACAACAAGCAAACCCTAAATTGTTATGTTTAAAGATCTTACTTGGACATGTAGAAGAAAAAGATACAATTGCAAACAGATTACATTTCTATACAAGTATTGATGTAACTATTGAAATGAAGTCTATTTGAACTTTGCTACAGAATTATTGGTAACATTTGACACCACGGATAACACAGAGCATAACAAATGGAGTAATGAGTCATATTTGAGCTTATCAAAATTCAGTATACTACCTGAAATTTTCTTTTAAAATGCTATCTGTGGCACAAGTCTCTCGGGTTTAAAGAAGGGAGCCCTGGTTAATGTAATTGTTTTCTACTTTTGAACAGATATCCCCACATCCAGTGGGATTGCAATTTCTCTCACACATCAAATGGTAGATTGAGCAAGATGATTCAAGACAGCATGTTAAAAAATTTCTTCTACAGTTCCTTTGAGAAGTTAAAAAAAAGGTTATGAACTGTCTCTGTAGACACAATCTAAATATGGCCATATTCACAAGACACATGTATAATTTCAAAGTTTTGAAAAAGATTGTGTCCCATAGTCTTTGTGCCTCAAGTCACGAACTACTGATCTACAGACCTGTAAGGGGACAAGATAACTATAGAAGGGTGTGTTCAGTGGTCCACAACTTCATACAGACACACAGGTATGTGACACACACACACACACACACACACACACACACACACACACGCATTTATTCAGATATATACAATTCTGTAAAATAAAGGAATATAGGGGAAACAATAGAACCAGTACATACAGCTTTTCAGCTCTTCCCTCTGCTTCCCCGTGTGTGTGTGTGTGTGTGTGTGTGTGTGTGTGTGTGTGTGTGTGTGTGTAAAGGCACAAATGTCATTTTTAGTGAATTTAAGTTTCAAAATACAAGTTATTATTGCAGAGGTTTATAATTATAGATTCAGTTCCATGTTTTCCAACAATTCTTGAATCTTTGTAATATTTACCAAAATTTGAGTGTTTTAACCAGAATATGTATCATATGCCTCTAAGTTAAATATTTTTGTTGAAATTCATAAGCCTCACCCTTGTCCAATGGACCATCTCTGTGTCCCTTCTGAGCTTTTGTACCACAGATAAACTGCTGGAGTTGGGAAAGAAAGTGTACTGGTTAGGGTTCCCTACAAGAATAGATAAGATAGCATGAACATATATATTAAAAAGAATTATTAATTCGGTTTATGTTAAAATAATAACAAGTTTTACACATAGAAGGCTAGGAACCTAGTAGTCACCCCATCTTGAGGCTGGTGTCTTAGCAGCTGGGGTAGCCCCACAGCAGTCTCTCACCGTGGAGGCTGACAACCTGGTAGTTGCCTCAGCAGCCCCAGCCTGACACTGGAAACCTGGAAAGTTCCTGGAGAGCTGATGGTCCTTAGTCAACAAGGGAAGCTAGAAACCAGGATTCTAAGAGCAGCATAGAAAGTAGCAGCAGAAACAGGGTGACTCTGCATAACAGAAGGCCAGATGAGCAAAACACAGGTAATCATTCTCCTGCCACACCCACTTTTTTTCTGGCATGCTACACGAAGGTGCCTCCCACACTTAGGATGGGACTTACCACGTCAACTGAGGCAGTCAGGACAATTCTTTGGGTGAAGATCCCTACTTAGGTGATTCTAATTTGTAGCTAGTTGATGTCAAGAACAAGCACCACAGGAGTGACTCTGATGACTTCTCTTCCCTATCAACACATCTTAACTATGTCTAAGCCTCTCATTCATGTTCTTCCCTTCCTAGTCATTGTCCAGGTCTCTGGTGTGTGGGGAAAACATTCATGGTGTTCTCTCCATTTGTCAGCCTCACAAGGCCACAGCTTATCATTCTGAGTGCTTGGCTGATTAAGGTGAATTTTATTTGTGCTGAAATGTGATTTTATTTGTATGTTAATAAATAAAGTTACCTGGGGGTCAGAGCTAATAGCAAGCCATAGCAGAAGTCTGGCAGTGGTAGCACACACCCTTAATCCAATCACATGGAAGGCAAAGTCTGTGTGTCCAAGGCCAGCTTGGTGACACACTCCTTTAATCTAAGTACCAACCATAGAGACCTGGAGGTCTGTATAGACAGGCAGTGACGAAGAAGTTATGTGGTTGGGTTTAGAACCAATGAGAAGGCAGAACAGAAAGTCAATAAAAATACAGACATACAGGAAGTAGGTCTTTTTCTCAGGGGAAGGATGGCAGCAGCTGATAAGCTAAAGGCTATTCACTAGTGCTCTAACCTCTTGGGCTTTTAACTATTTATTTGGCTCTGTGTTTCTTATTTAATAAGGCTGTTTAGAGTTACATCTACAGCTGATAGCCTCATTGTCTCTTCGTGTGTGGGGCAGCAGATGGCTTGTTCTTCATGTCTTCTTGGAAGAGCACTTGAGCTCTCTACCACAGGGTGTAAGGACACTCTCCCACCTGGGTCTCTCATTCCTTCTTAGCTCTTCTCTTCTACATATCTACTCTATGCAATCAATAACACCAAGTCACTGCTCACCCACATGACTTTTAGCCTCCTTGTCTTTGCACATCCACCTTATGTCTTGATTTTCACCTGCTAGAGTGAGGCCTACTCATTTCTAAAGTCTCAGGCTAATAAATACTGCACACACTCTCAGAAGCCCCCAATGGTAACTCTAAGCTGAAGGCATCACTGTTTTTCTGTCACTGCCTAGCATCTTGCTCCTTCAACAACACACATTATAGGGTAGAAAATCATTCCTCTACACTTCTGTTTCTACCAGTAAGGTGTGCTCTCTGAGATGGAGCCAGATGTTGAACCAATTCTACTGGTATAGCTGCTTTCCTGTTGCTTGCCATATGGTAGACACCACAGATGGACAAATGTATTTCTACATCTGCTTTAAAGAAGTGCAACTCATCTATTAATTTGTGATAGATTAAATGCTTATATTTAAAAAAAAAGAAGTGCAACTCACTAATAGCCCTTATATGCACCTTTTAAAAAGCCAAATAGTCATATTAAAGAATTTTTTCATATTCTAACATCTATATGGATTAGGTTGTAAATCTCCTAATTGCAAGGCTAGCCAGGAATTAATTGGGAAGGGATAAAATATCTGTTGTGACTGAATTACTAAGGCTCAAGTCAGTTCCAAAGCCCCACCTTGGTCTTTTGCATATATCCAGGTACAGGAGTTTGGATATGGGATATTCTCAGGGGTTTTGTCCTCATGAAGATGCTATTAGGAAGCTGTAGAGTCTTTAAGAGGTGGTGCCTAAAGAGAGTTCTTTGGATCTTTGGGGATATAATCTTGTTGTTGGCACCCTGGTCTCTTTTAGTCTCACTTTTTGCTTCTTGGCTGCCATGAAATGAGCAGCTTTAGTCACTCTGTTCTCCCACCATGATGTACTGCCTCATCACAGGCTCAAAAGAGAGAACATCAGCCTACTGTGTACTGCATTTTGGTTATAAGCCAAATAAACTCTTCTTCCCAGGAAGTTGATTTGCATTAGGTACTTGTTACAGTAGTAGAAAGCTAACATACCAACCCTATTCTCTCTCTCTCTCTCTCTCTCTCTCTCTCTCTCTCTCTCTCTCTCTCTCTCACACACACACACACACACACACACACACACACTAATACACACTTCTGTGCATGTGCATACTTGCATCCAAGCATATAAACACATTTGTGAATGCCCAAGGATGTTAATGTCTGTGAATGACTAAGAGGGTGCTTTGTAGAGACACACCTAACAGTACTTGGTTTCTTTTGTGCCCTAAGCTATTTAACCAATGATTGAAATGGATCATGGAGGCAGATGCATTTACAATGGAGATATATATTTAATATACGCTGAACTGTAAAAGGATAAGGAAACCTGTTGAGCTTCTTGGTAAAATTTTCACCTTAACATCTGCTATCCTACCACCTGCTTCCTACTTCTGCCCCATATTTTCAGAGCCCTATTAGCTTTCACTATGTAAGCGACACAGATACACTTCTAGAGAGGTGGGTTGTTATAAACAACAGGATTCCTTTTGGCTGAGAAGCAGCTAGAAAAAAAAATGATGACAAAAGCCAAAGAGACTCTGGCCTTGGGAACAGAGGTCAAAGGACATTCAAAAGGGAGCATTCAGATTTGCACCACATTGTGGTTGGAGAAGAGCTGGTGTTGGATTACTGTTCTGTGAAATGCTAAATGATGCTTACCTTTTGTGTAGAGAGGGCTCACACTAAAGACTTAAAATTTTCTTGCAATTGACCTCCATATTTATCTGCGAGCGCGCGCACACACACACACACACACACACACACACACACTCACACACACAAACACACATATCCTTATATATGTATGCCTATAAGTCACACACATTTTCTTCAAGAAGCAAAACTATCTAAATCTATATATGTGTGCATACAAACACAGGACCACATACAACACATATGTACACATACAATCACACATACTCTTCATCAGTATCTCTAGACTCATCCCAAATAAAAACTGGCCTAACATTCCAACAAACTTAGAAAAGCCTTCCTGGCCAGGCAGTGGTGGCACACGCCTTTAATCCCAGCACTCAGGAGGCAGAGCTAGGTTGATCTCTGTGAGTGCGAGGCCAGCCTGGGCTACAAAGCAAGATCCAGGACAGGCAGCAAAACTACACAGAGAAACCCTGTCTTGAAAAAAAGAAAGAAAGAAAAGAAAAGCCTTCCTCCTTTAACTCCAATGCCGGCTGTTTCATCAAAGGTCACAGATCTTTATTTCTTTCTTTTATTACTTGTATTAAATTTGTTCTTTGACAATTGTGTGTATGTGTGCAATGCATTCTTATTACCTTTACCTCCACCTTCCCTCACTTTCCTAACATTTTTGTCAATGCTCTTTCTTTCCTACAATCCCTTGTCCATATCCCTGTCTTACGTTTGTTTGTAACCACCAACTGTAACCTGGCTGTGTGACCTTGAGTTTGTGACAATTCACTGCATCCTAATGGACTCAGCAGAGGATACAGATGGATTCTGGAGTAGGGCCAGTCACAGACTGTTTCTAACTAAGGTAGATTAGGCTTACCAAGTAATTAGATTGTAAGAACAACTCAGTGACACCAAAGGAATTCCACATTCTGCTAATGTGACACATGTGTCTGTAAATCCAAGAAATGGCACAGCAACCTTCCTCTCCTGAGGAGAAAGAAGAATTCTAGAAGGCACTACTCCACTTATGAAATAAATAGTTAATGCTACGCAAAGCCAAGCAAAAGCAAACCCCAGCCAGGACCCCTGAGGCAAAGCCAGAGTCGATTGACAACTTGGGAGCTCATCACATCCTTTAAAGAACCAAGAGCAAGTATCTGAGCTGACTGAAGCTCCCTTTCCTGTGCTAATAGATATAGCCTTAGATTTTCACCATGTATTCAAAGTCCCTTGGAAATCTCCACAGGATGGGGATGCCTAGCATCCCAGACACCTCCAAATGTCAATTGTTGATAATAAGGCAGGGATGGGAACCAATGGTCATAAAAGAAGAAAATAGGGAGCAAGAACAAGCAGACAGTAAGGAACACAGTTGGAAAAAAGACCAAACACTTCATACATTCCCTTAGATGCAGAAAATCAAGTCTGTTTTTCATCCAAGCTGCTGTGAGCATGCAGGAGAAACAGCTTTTCCTGTCACTGCTGCCCTAAGATTCACAAAACAGCTCTAATGAGAGGCCAGGAGCCTGGGCATCCAGCTCTTCCCTCTAGGACTGCATATATCATTTGCTCTGGTCACTTGATCCCTGCGTGTCTGTGATCCACTCCATATATGGCCAAACCAAATAAGTTCATGCTTCCAACACCCTTCTTGTCTTTGAACTTTACCTCTTGGTCCTCTCAGCTCTTCCCTTGGTTGTGCTAGCAGGAGAAATGTCCAAACACTTATTTCCTGACTCCTTATTTTGAGATGTCTTGGCCTTTTGAGCCCATGAGCAGCATTGCTAAAAAGAAAAGCATCCAGAACCAGAGAGGTAAAAACCTACAGTAGATCGTCCGTGGGGAATCAAACTCATCAACCTACAGAGTCAATTCCAAGATAATCGGCAAGTCAACCCCTGCACTGAGGATGTGTGTGAGTGACTGAACATTTATGTAGCATGAGTGAGACCCTGGGCTCTGTACCAGCAAAACACAAAAACAAAAAACAAACAAAAAAATGAAGTAAATAAATCAAGTATCTTGTTTCAAAGTGCTAAGATGGATGGTAAATTAATTAACTAATAGATAGAAGTCATTCTAAAAGTTTGATAATAGTTCTGCTTTTATAAACATAATATTTCAAATCTGGGTGAAGTTTAATGGTTTAGTATGTTTTATAATCATTTATAATAATACTATACCCTCAGTGTATATTATACATGGATTGAGTGTCTGTGTGACCGCCACATCCATGTGGTAAAGTTCTAACTCTGAGTGATGATACTACAACATGGGGCCTTTGGGAAGGTGCTTAGGTCTGATGAAACCACAACAGGCCACTGTGGTGAGATGAGTTGTTTTAAAAGAACAGGGAGAGAGACCCAAGCTTTTCTCTCCATCATGTGAAGACCTAGCAAGGGGGTGGCCATCCCCAGGTCAGGACTCTGCCCTCACTGGGAATACCACAGCCTAGCAGCTTAATCTTGGACTTCTCAACTTCCAGAACTGTGGGATAGGATGCCTGCATGCTTAGAAGTTGTCAGACTATGGTGCTTTCTTACAGTAGCCCGAGCTATGGCTATGTGAGTAAATGGTTTCCAGCATTAGAAGCCTCTGAATGCATTAGGAAATAGACACTTTGAATGGGTCTGAATAAAACAGACAGAGGGTCAACTGTGTGTAAGATGGAGAAAATAGGTTCCAGAGATGCCCACAATAAAGTGCAGTGCTGAGTTGTGGACCGGACATGTCCTTGTGCTTCAGGGAACATCCTAGATATTGACTCCTCCTCATTTTCTTCAGGAGGATGAAAAGGTGGGTCATTGGAGATGGGCATGGACACAAGTCTTTTCTTCTTAGATGCTTGCTCATCTCCAGTAAAGTATATAAGAGAAATCTCATGAGTGCTGCAAGGATTCCTTTTATCTTCTAAATAATATGAATTTGTCAGGTTAATAGCTCATGTATAAGCAAGGAGTTCCTGCTTTCATATCACCGAGTCATTCAAACTCGTCTATTGATATGTAACAGCTAGCCCTGACTTGGAAGAAACCTTCACAGATCATTTACTGCTATCATCTCCCAAGGTTCTGCAAATTGGCTGGGCTCAACTGGCCATTTCTCACCAGGGATCTTCATCTTAGTTTGTTTTCTGTTGCTGTAACTGAGTACCTGGAGCTGCCTGGCTTAGGAAGAATGGTTTGCTGGATTCATGGTTCTGGAGACTGGTAAGTCCAAGAGCCCACAGTGCTGGGACCTCATCAGGGCCTTCATGCTACTTCAAAACATAGTAGAGAAGTACATTGTGCAGTACAACAGAGTGGATGTGCTGGCTCTGATTTCTCTTCCTCTTCTTCTAAAGCCACAGATGTCACTCTGGAATCTCCTTTCTCATGGCCTCTTCCAGTTCTCAATGCCTCCTAAATGGCCCACTTCCAAATCCCATTAAGATGTGACTTTGGGGATAAGAGTCACTTATGTAGAAACAATCAGACAGTAAATAGAGTCAGCTCATGGGAAGACTCAGACATCTGGGCTCATCAGGAGTCCTTATCTGTTTGTGGGTTCCCACTGTGGTCTCCTGAGGTGTATGATCTAAGAGAGCATACTGGATGAGAACTTTACAATTCATTGTTATAAGTTCCCATAGTGTTCCTCCTATCTTATCTTAGTTAGGGTTTCTATTGCTGTGAAGAGACACCATGACCACAGGAATTCTTACAAAGGAAAACATTTAATTGGGGTGGCTCGGTTACAGTTCAGAGGACCAGTCCACTATCTCAGTGGGAAGTATGGCGGCATAGAAGCAACATGGTGCTGGAGAGGTAGCTGAGAGTTCTACATCTGGAGCTACAGGCAGCAGGAAGAGACAGTGACATTGTACCTGGCTGAACATTTGGAACCTCAAAGCCCACCCCAGTGACACACTTACTCTAACAAGGCCATACCTACGCCAACACCTCTTAATAGTGCCACTCTCAATGAGCCCATAGGAGCCATTTTCATTCGAATCACCACATTATCCTATTTATGAGAACTGAGTCAATGAGGTCAGTCCTATTCTAGGGGAGAGAAATGTATTCCTATCTCTTGAGGAAAGAGCCTTAATAATATACAGAAGCCATGATTCCAAATCTGGGTCTTCAACCAAGTCTTTGACTCATCCCTTCATTTCAGTCTTCTGATGCCTTCATCACCTTTCCTCAGGTCACAAATGGTAGAACAAAAAAAGGAAGGAAGGAAGGAAGGAAGGAAGGAAGGAAGGAAGGAAGGAAAAGGGGGAGGAGTTTCTAGGAGATCATTGATCTTCCAGACACTCTCAAGATCTTTCCCCAGCCATACTTTATTTTTATAGAGAAAAAACTGAAGACAAGAATTTTGAGTCCTTCTCTGTCTCTAAGTAAGTATAAAGGAATCAGTAAAAATCCAGACCCTAGAATGTTCTATGGAAAATGGGAGAATTTAGGGATACTGTATGTCATTCCAGGGTTGCTCAGTGAGACTGGATCAAAGCTAATGGGCATCCCCGAACTTACCATGATTGTGTCAGGTGCTCAACACTTAATATTTTGTAAAGAATTTGTAGGTAGGATGAATGTCTAAAGAAGAATAGAGTTTTCATGACCATCATTTCCTAAATCTGACTGAAATAGGTAAGATTCTGAGTAGGGTGTGAATGTGTTCCTTGAAAGTTTGCATGATAGAAATGTAGTCTTCAAATTAATATAATAATGGATTTGGAAGATGAGCCCTTTAGAAGGTAATTAGGGTTGGATAAGGCCATGAAGGCAGGGCCCCATGATGGCATTAGTGGCTTTATAAAAAGAGGTAGAGACCCAAGTTAGCAATGCTTGCTGTGACTCCCCATGTGATGCTATGTTTTACTGTACCAGAAGGCCCTCACTAGATACTAATGGCATGCTCTTGGACATTGCAACCTTCAGACAACTCTAAGAAATGTCTTCTTTTATTCTTTATAAATTAGATTATTTCAGGTATTCAGATATATCACATGAACTAAGATAATTCTCTTTCTAGGATGGAGTTTAACTTGTAAGAATTGTATTATGGAGAGGCTTTGAGACATATACTTGTATTACTTGAACTTTTAAGGCCAAAGCCTAAGTTCTGGCACTCTGACAAACTAGGCATGGCCACTGGTCCTCCACATCCCAATTAAGTCTATAATCAACAGTGAAAAATAAAGAAAGGAGATTCATTGAATGCAGCCACATTGTGAAGTGAAGCAAATAAAGAACTTTTTATTTTATACACAAAGTTTATTTTCCCCGTACTGACATGAGGTTTGTGTTTAAACAGAAGGCAAGAGGTATGTATAGCCAGGCAGTGCTGATCAAGGCGTGGACTTGTCCATTACTGAGCCATCATTGTCCTCATGTCTTCCTGGTAAGGTGGTCAGAACTCTGTGAAATCTCTTCTAGGACTCCAGTTTGCCCTCTGGCTTGAACTGCTTCTTCCCCTTTACCCACCTCCAGTCCCACACAGACTCCTAAAGAGATTCCAAGTCCATCAAATCCACTGTTTCAATGGCCTGATAGCTAAAGAAAGGGCACTAGACTATCTTCACTCTTGCTAGGATGTTACACCTAGGGAAGAGAGCTACCATGGATCCCACGGTATGTTCTGAAATGGAATACAGCATCAGTGTGCTCATAAGTAGGGCCAGGATACTGGACATTTGTACCTACACATCCTTTGGTTATTGGGTGCTCTGTGGAAAGGGGCTGAGTTTGGGTGAAGTGGACTGATAGTGAAGTTTATCTGCAGGTGGGGTTACACTAGCAGAAGCTGAGAATCCTTTATTACAGTCTGTCCTCTACAAAGAGGGTCTAGGCAGCACAGGGCAATAATTTGTTGTCCAACAGCAAATAACAAGGACTTTGCCCCCAAGAGATTGGGATGGGACAGTTTCTGGGTTTAAACTGGGAGCGTGCTTCATGAAAGGCTTATGTTGATTCTTATTTTCCCTGCAGTGGCTAAGTTTCCCTGCAGTGGCTAGATGGGCCTGAGGACTGGGAGAGAGGCAGGTGGCAGGGTGTGTGTGTGTGTGTGTGTGTGTGTGTGTGTGTGTGTGTATGTGTGTGTGTGTGTGTGCGCGCGCGCGCGCGCGTGCCATGACATTGGGTCTGATGAGCTCACCTGGACCAAGTCTCAGCATGCAGAGGCCATCAAAGGGTCCCACAGAGCAAAAGCAGCAGCAAGCTCCTCGTGTCCAGATGCCTGAGATCATCATGGGCTGTCTGGCCCTGGTGCCACTCAGGCAAAGCAAGGCTGGAAGGTGGGTCCAGTTTCCTGCCTGGTCCTCCTGACAGGCTCTAGGCAGCCTTGTCTCAAGGAGAGCTTGTTCAATTGAACTTTCAGCTCCCTAAATTGGCTCATTCCCCTACCAGAGAAAACAGCCCTATTATAAACATACAAAACTAGAGTTAGGAGGGGGCGGGGGGGGGGGGGGGGGGGGGCTCCGGGCTCTTGCCTAAGTCTGGCCTCAGAATTGACTTTTCTGTCAATGAGAACACAGCTTTGCTTTGACTTCTCCTGTGTGCTTTGGCAGTTTCGGCATGACTGTAGAATTTATCCAAGAGAAAACTGGCATTTATCTTGGGTTCACTTGCACTGGGCTAAGCTGATAAACAGATGGGGGTTGGCCAGGCCACGGCTAATTTGGTTAGCACTTTACAAAGCACAAATGTCACCTTTATTTCTGCAGGGATTATTTATTGTTAATTGGGAAGTTATTGGTTCTGTTATATTCTGACAGGATAGTTCACACCGCTGAAAACATCTACTTCCTGGCTTTTGTGAAGCAATATCCATTATAAAGGGAAGGGAGCGTGCTGCCCTGGGTGGGGAGATCTGACTTTGACGACAATAAAAGAATAAAATGATCCTACTGGGTCTGCATATGCACACAAAGAACACTATCTGTAAGGCTGTGGAAAAAAGAAAGAGAGAAAGGGAGAAAAAAAGAAGCAAAGAGAGAAACCCACAAGATCTGAGGGATGCTTGCAAAGGGGGTCAGGATTCAGAACAATGTCCTTCCCTGCTGTCTCCGGACTTTTTTTCTTTTGTGTCCTGCTAAAGGCAGTGGGAGGATCAGAGACCTCATCCTGGCTCTGTTTACTTTGGGAACAATCGGTGATGTATGAATAATAATGCCTCCCTCTGACCATGACTAATTGAATTGCAGCGAGCATAGTGCCCGGTGAGGGGCTTTGCTGGCTAGTCCATCACGCCATTTCTCAAGTAGCTCGGGACAGTGATTGATGCTCTGGGTCCTTCCAATGAGCACCCTTGAACACCTAAGAGCAGGGGTGTGAACCTGCATTACAAGTTTCTATTAACCAACTCCTCAGGGAGCAGTGGCTGGCAGGAGCCAGTGGAAGACTGGTAACTAAAAGGGCAACTGAAGGGAGAGGAAACCTTGCCTGGCTTTTCACCCATACCTCACTTTAGGAGAATCTCGGTCTTGGGAACAGATAGCAAAATATCCTACCAGGGACTACCATGTCACCATGGGATCCTTTCCACTGCAGCTGACCCTATTAAGGTCCTAGAGAGCAGCAGGAGTGCTGACCTGGGGTGGGGGTGGGGGAGTGGCAGACCTGGATGTGTCTTGTAAGAGGATATTTAGGAGACCGCTTAAGCTAATGTGCAATTGGAAGGGAGTCTATGGCCGCGTCTATAACCTAACAATGGAGAGCCCGGGACCCTAACGTGGCCAGCGGCTGTCTGCAGTCTGTTTACACAGCAAACTCGCAGCTGGGACCCTGGCTCAGTCAGACTTTGTTCTCACAGCATGAAGGTGACCTGAGTGACCTGCCGCCCCAGTGTCTAGGGAGGCTTGGTGCAGGGGGAAGTCCCCCAGTGGTAGTGCCATCCCTCTCAGGTACATTAAGTAGGGCCAAGCCCTGTGCAGGCAGGCACCTTTTCATCATAGCTGCTGGGGGACTTATGCTTGCTGGAAGGCAGCTTGCATGGGACTCCTTATTGCTGAAACCTCTGGAGAGGCAAAAGGCAGACCAAGGGACTTGGTACTTGTCCGATATTGAAAGTCCTAAATTGTTAAATTCCTACATGAACGTTCAGAGCACATGTCTCACCCGCCTTTATGTGTTAGTGTGTTAGAAACTACCAGAGATTTGAAACCTGGGGCTTATGCAGGGACACTTGGCTCAGTCTGGGAGGAGGGGACTGGACCTGCCTGGACTGAGTCTACCAGGTGGATCTCAGTCTTCCAGGGAGGCTTTGCCCTGGAGGAGGTGGGAATGGGGAGTGGGCTGGGGGGAAGGGGAGGGGGGAGGAGGGGGGAGGAGAACAAGGGAATCTGTGGCTGATACGTAGAACTGAATGGTATTGTAAAATAAAAATAAAAGGAAAAAAAAACTACCAGAGAGTGCCACTAAACAGCTAAATTGCATTTAAGAACAACATATGTTTATACTCAAGTTGAAATTTACAGGTGTAACTGTGGTATCCCATTCTCATAAAAATGGCTTTTAAAAATAAATATTCAAATGGTTTCTACATTTTTACATTGTCTATTTTGTCTTTCAGTCAGTTATAATCATTTATCAGGTCTAGCGGGTTACTAGCTAACAGTTGAGGTATCCATCTGTGAATCTACCTGTCCAACCATCCACTCACCCACCCACCTACCATCTGTCTGGCTAGGTAAGGGGACTGTTTGTTCTGAGAAAGCAGCCCCTTCCCCAGGTGACAGTGGGAAGGAGGGCACAGTGCCACAGTCCCAAAACTACTTTGGGACTCTTAAGCCAAGTAGAAAAGTTATTGCTTTCTGCTTTGTCTATCTTTCTTCCTAACCCCACTTGACCAGACAGACAAGATATTCAGGGAAAATAATCATTTCCCAGTGTTTATAATCAAATGAGAAATATTTCCAATCTCTTACATCAAGGCTGTGGGAGCCTTTAAGTCCCTGGCTTCCAATCCCCAGCCCATCCTACTAAACAAACAGTCTGACCACCCGGCGTGGGCCACACTCCTGGGGTTAAGATATTCCACCCAAAATCCCCTCACTCTTTCATCGCTGATATTCATGGCCACTATTCTTGTGCTTTGAATACCAAACAAAGGGAGACAGAGCTGGCTTAGCGGCTGCACAAGTAAGGGGAAGGGATGGGCAAGGCAATGCATTTACCCCTGTGTTCCTGTTTAGAGTCTAAATATTCCAAACCCTCAACCCAGAATCCGCATTCATCCTGTCATTATGAAGCAACAAAATTTGTTAATAGGAGAAGGCAGGAGCCAACCTAATTTTTAGAAAGACTGCACAGGAGAGCCTGTCTAGGCTCTGATACTATGCCCAAATTATAGTCACCACCTTCTGGTGACCTTTGGTACAAGGAGCAAGTTGTGCCTTATGGTGGAGGGGCTTCAGATAGGACCATCATATATTCTAGCTTTGCATGTAGGCAGTGTCTACAGGTCCCTCCTTTAGTACATGGAAATACTGCTTGAGGGGGCATTTAAAGAGAAAATGATCAAGGTCTAGGAAGAGATAATTACAAAAAGGGATACAAAGGTCTCTAAGGAGCAAAGAGTAACAGAGAAGCAAGTTAGAAATCAAAGGTTTTTCCTGTGGCTTAGTTATCACTAGGACCAGCCTTGGTTTCCAAAACCTGTAAAGCTGTGAGCAAAGCTGCCTTTCTTAATGGTCAAGCAGGCAAAACAAAGTTGTCTTTGGAATGCTTCTACTGTCAAAAGCAAATGGCATTAGTTCCTTCCGACCATGAAGAAGTCGTACTTCCCACAGGCTAAGTGCTTGGTACTTCCAATCATCCATGAGTATGTCACTCCTCCCAACAATCTAGCAAGTGGCTATGACCATTTCACCACTATACATGAGGCAGTCAAGGCACAGAAGGGTCAAGCACATGCCCAGTACCTCTGACCCCAGCCTCCTCTGTCTTTCATTAACTCAGGTCAGTCCTCTGGGCCCTGATTGCAGGACTGATTGGATCCCTCCATCCTTGCCATGAAAACCTGGACAAATGTGTGCTGTTCTGAAAATATTCTTCCCTAAAACCTGAACTATATTGAATACAACAGATTAGGCATAATGAGGTTGTGTAGAAACCCCCTGGTCCCTGAGATGCTGGGCCCTGGTAACACAGGCAAGACTTAGGAGGTCAAAGGCAGATTTCTCTACCTCACACTGGCATAGAAATCTGTGGCTCCTAAAGCAATTGCCTCCCAAGAAGCATCAAGTACAATTTAATGACATGTTTTATAAGATGAAATAACTTTTCTGATACATTAATTATGAAATATATGCAAGTACATCTTTTTTCTTACCTAGTAATTCTGTGTGTGCATGCACATGTGCATGTGTCTATTCTACAGACAATTCATAGCTTTGCAAAGATCTGTTTAAGAATACTCACCGTGGCTTCATCAAAATGACCAAAGTTAAAACACCAGATACATACATCAAAGGGAATTATTGAGATAACCTGTTTGCTTATGGATATCTGCTGGAAATAATAAAATGCATCTGCACTTGCTAGAGTGGAAAAGTTCCCAAGATATTTTAAGTAAAAACAAACTAAACAAAAATATCATCTTATATAAAACAATTGTTTTATAAACTATAATCATACCAGGATATCATGGAAAAGGCAAATAGCCTAATTAATCAGAAATTGTTATGTCTGTAAAATGGAGTCAAAGGGGATAGACTCTTTCTACATTATGTGAAACAGTATTCTTTGCATATATAAAGACATACATATATATGTATTTATAGAGGCATATGTGCATATATATGTATAAATGTATACACATGCACATACACATACACATACATATACATATACAAGTAGGCAGCCTCTCACTATGCAGTCCAGGCTGGTTGTAAACTTGTGACTGTCCTGACTCAGCATGCTGGGTGCTAGGATTGCAGGCATACACCTCTCATCCAACTGGACTATTTCCTTCTTAATGGGTATGTATGTTTAACAGACAAAGAACAAATTTAAAAGTTATTACTTATTGTTTGGGCTTGGAGGTGTAGCTCAGTGGTAAAGCAACTGTTAAACCTGTCCAGCAAGCATAAGGCCCTTTAACAATGAAAAAAAGTTATTGTTTTACTCAGAAAATATTCAGTGACTAACTGAGAGGATCAGAGGAAGCCCTAAGTGAATGAAATCTTGAGTGGATGTGTATTGTTGACATGGGCACAACCATGTCCAGGATCTCAATGCTTCAGCCCCAGGGGAGTGGAAAATCCTTCCCTTGGTGAAGCTCGGAGGGATGGCAAAGCCTTCCTCTGGTCCTAGTGCAAATGTTAACAGTGTGTGCAGACAATGTCCACTGTAGCTTTCTCATCCCTGGATGTTTATGGCCTGAAGACTGCTTCCCTACAAATACTGCTCCTACCAAGATTAACTAAATCTGCCTCCTTGTTCAGCGATATATTATAAGCCCCATTTCCTTGATTCAACTGTATGCAATAAGCCCTGCCTATTAAACTTATGTAATAAACACACTGACCTTCCTGGGTACTACAGCTTCACTGTGGGGAGAGCCTAGACCACCCAATCTCAGATTTTCTGTGTGTTTGTGTTTTCTTCATTTCCCTTTCTGCCCAGTTAGGTCAAGTTCCTGGAGCTGTGCAGAGTTCAGCAACTCCGATACCATCCACCAATCTTACTTTAAGGTAATCTCTTTTGAGATCATCTAAGGTAGTAAGCTAGGTTCTTAAGAGTTCTTTGCAATTAATCAAAATAATGATCACCTGTTTCTGCCTCGTTTCCATACTTATCCTTCAATCCCATTTTCTTCTTGCTTTGACATCTGTCATTATTCTAATGAAGCTCATCGTCATTGTCTACAAATAGATATCTGCTACTAGCCTCTACTCTAAGATCTCTTCTCAGCCCCCAAGTCAACACTCAAAGCTACTTACAGATGTGCATCACATCCCCAAAACTGTGAGTTGCCCAAGGGACTGTCCACAGCTGAAGTTGACCAAGGCTGCACACTGCTTTCTTGTCTAGCTCACAGACTATGAACAGGATCTTTTTCACAGTCCACTTAATGCCATGTTTGTGTGTCTTTGTGCTTTTTGCTAGTGGTAGTACTGTTTCAAGTGGCCCCAAATGTGATGTGGACTGCTACCTAGTTCTCCAGAATGCAAGAAGCCTGGGATTTGCCTTACAGAAAACAACATATGTTAAATTAACTTCGTCCAGGCATGAATTGTAGTGCTGTTTGCCATGAGTTCATTCTAGATAAATTAAGTGTATATAAAAAAATAAGATGTCTCCTTAATTAATTAAACATAATGTCTCATAAAGTCAAGCTATGCTTGCTTAATTTGCTTTGGTGCTAAGATTGAACCCAGGGCCTCCAGCATACTAAGCAAGTACTCTACTACTAAGCTACATCCCATCCCAAAGCTGTGTATTAATCAATATATGACATGTTTTGACTAGAGGCTAGCAGAAGCAAGCTAATGCTCTTTCCAAATGAAGCAATGGTCCTTGTTATGGCTTAAATCTGAAGTGTCCCCTACAAGCTCCCATTTTGAACACTTGTTCCTCAACATATCACATTTTGGGGAGACTGTCGGACATCTGAGAGATGGGTCATAGCTTGCAGAAGTAGGTCACTGGGGTCAGGACTTTAGAAGTTATTCCCACATGTACAGTGCATAATCATACCATCCTGGACATATCCAATCTTGTCTAAAAGTTATTCCTAGCCTCTGGTTGTGGCTTCTCACCTCTGTTTCCTGATCTGCAGTGATGTGAACAGTCTCCATCACATTCTCACATTGCCATGAACTGAGCTAACCTGAAACACCTTCCTCTCTACAATGGACCAAACCCCTCTGAACCCACAAACCAAAATAAATCTTCCCTTCCTTAAATTGTTGTTGTCAGATGTTTTGGTCATAGTCACACACAAAAGCAATTGATACATCCCATATATACTAATTCAATCTTTGCCACAAATATGCAGGGCACAATTATTGTGAAAGGCAATAATTGTTGTCTAGTTGGCTCTCCATATGCACAGCCACCATGGTCACAAATTCAACCAACAAATGATGGGAATTGATTTTTAAAAGTTGCCTCTGAACTGAGCCTAGGAAGACTCTGAGCAGCAATGACACAAACAGCAGCATGAAGGCTTTTTCTCTAAATGACAGAGGTAACTATTTATACCATGTTTAAATTGTATTACAGGTTATAAATCATCTAGATATGATTAAAATCTCATAGGAAGTTGTACAAAGATTAAATACAAAACTCTTCCGTTTGAACAAGAAGAGGCTTAAGTATGTATGGATTTGTGTGATCTGGGGATCCCTGTAGAAGGAGGTTTGGAACCGGTACCCTTAGGATTCCAGGGGACTATTTCAGTCTAGACAATATGGCTGAAGAAAGTGTCAGAGGCTTTCCTAGTTAGTTCCAGCTGTCAACTTGACACATCCCAGAGTTATCTGTGGGAAGTTTCAACTGGGGGATTGCCTTGATTAGAATGTCCTGTCTGTGAACCATTTTAATTGATTGCTAATTGATGTTCAGGGCTCAGCTCACTATGGGCAATGCCATCTCTGGGCAGGTGGGCCTAGGCTATATAAGGAAGTTTGCTGAACCTGAGCCAGAGAGCAAACCAGTAAGCAGTATTCTTCTGTGGTTTCTGCTTCAGGTTCCTGGTTTGAGTTCCTGCCCTCACTTTTTTCTGTGATGGATTGTGACCTAGTTATCTAAGCCAAACAAGCCTCCCCTGCATTGCTGTTGGTCATGGTGTTTATCACAGCAACAGAAAGCAAACTATGGCAGAGGTTAAGCACCATCTCAGAGTACACATTGCCCCATGAAACCCACACTTCAGGGCTGAAGACCAGCAACTGCACCTCCAGGCTAAGAGGGGTTCTCAGGGAAGGGGAGGCAAGCCAGTGGCTCACTAGAAGCACACTCAGAGTAGGAGGGTGATGTAGCATCATGATGCTCAAGACCTGGGGAAATGGGAAGACCCTCTGTCCTCTGTGAATGGTACATGGGCCTCTCATTGACTGTTTCCCTGCTGCTTGTAGTCGTACCCAGGTCACATTGTTACCAGCCATGGATAAGAGAATATCTGGAGCCTAGGCTTGCCTCTCAGTGTAACCAAAGTCTCCCTGGACACACTATACTGACCTTGAGGCTTGTCCCCTGTAGCCCACAGGTAGAAACACCTAAAAAGGCAGTGAGCAAGGATGCTGAGACAATCCCACAGGAGAAAGGCTGGAGCTGTCCCTTGGCCACTTGCTAATTACTGCAATGAGAGTCTGCATGAGAGGGTTTGCTCTGAGACTTATTTTCAGAATAACTTACAGTTAACCTTCATCACATCACAATTGTTGGCTGACTCGGGAGAGTTAGGTGGCAGCAGATTGGTTTAACTTGTTTGACATTCTCCACTAAGAGAACTAAGGCCACTTTCTGGCCACACAGCATCCACTGTGGCCTTGAAAATCTCTCTCCTCAACTCCATCCCCCAGCTTTGGAAATAAAAATAAAGTGGTGAGAAGTTCCTTGCAAATGTTCTGAGACTTGTCTAATCAGTTTACCTTGAAATCCAAGATTCCCTGCTGATGAGTGTGTAGGACTACCACTGAGTGTCCTTCAGTGTC
This sequence comes from Peromyscus maniculatus bairdii, assembly GCF_049852395.1. Lineage (NCBI taxonomy): Eukaryota > Metazoa > Chordata > Mammalia > Rodentia > Cricetidae > Peromyscus > Peromyscus maniculatus. The sequence goes on from NC_134855.1 coordinate 126,140,142, forward strand.
TGCACCCTGACAGGACATCACTCCATGTATTTCATCATCTACAGTAGAAACCTAGAAATCAGTGGAGTTTATAGTTATTTCTAGTGAATTTACATTTGCATTTTTAGAGTTTTCAAGTCTAAAATAAGGTAACCTAATATGAATGAATATTCTCTTGCATGCAAAAAGTACATCTTATCTATCCATTCATGTCTTGATGTACATTTGGGTTGCCAATATTTGCATTTTTCAATGCAAGGGGGAAAATGAATGAAAATCAAATCTTGTCTATAAAGGGTTGGACTTTTAAACTTTATTTTTTTTTCCTGAGGGACAAAAGCTTAGTTTTTATTATTCTTTCTGTTGCTTGTTCTACTCTATTTACTCTGATGTTTCCCTCTGTCTATCTTGATGTCTTCCTTCCAACTCTCCTTTTATGTCTTTCCTGGTATTTTTCTTCTCACTTCTTTAATTTTTTTCCCCTTACAGCTTATATACCCCAGGAGAGTCTTCCAAATAATATAAAAATTACAATGTGGTCACTTTCTACTTTTCAAGTGAATGATCACAATGAATACATGTTTAAAGATTTCCTACCTAACTGAATTATATCTATGTAATTTACCTAGAAAACTTAATATGACTATAAGTTTGGCTATCATAGAAGACTAATTATTAATCTGTATTTTTTAATTATCCATTACAATTTAAATGAGTTACATAAACACAATACCTTAAACAAGAGTAGAAATATACATACAGTATAACAAAATTAGCTTTAAATTTGTATCAATAAACTAAAACCTATACCAATGTAAAACATTTTAAGAAAGTTGCTCTTTAAAAGTAGGTTCAACAATCCACCCTTTGATCCTATCATAGCTATATCCTATATTTCCATATCATATCCCCCTTTCTTCTTTTAGAAAGATATTGAATATGACCAACAACAATTTGTAACCAACAACCTAAACAAAGACAAGCATCCATAATCCATTTTTTTGGAATGTGGATGTAGTTTTCTAGGCTACTTTCTTCTGTTAGAGGGTGCTGTATTCTCATGGGGACACAAAGAAAATTTTAGTATTATGGTCAGGACTTTTTAAACTTTATATTAGCAAATGTCAAACAAGTATTGTTTTGTATATAAAACACTCCATCTTATTGTATTTTAATTTTGAGACAGGGTCTAACTATATATCCTTTGATGGCATGAAACTCACTATGTAGACCAGGCTTAAACACATAAAAATCTGTCTGTTGCTGCCTCCTACATATCTGAATTAAAGATACCACCATGCCTAGCCAGAAAGATTCCTTTTTAAACACTTTCAGTTTATGGAATGAGGAGGGTAGGGGGTCCTCTGACCAAATGAATAGTCAGAAGTGAAGAGCTCACAAGCACTACCTACTTAAAATTCACTCTGTACCATAGCCATGTGGATGTGGTCACAAGTGTGAAAAAGACACTGCTTTCAGGTGGCTAGTGACTCTCTGAAGAGCACTGAGTGCTGGTTAAAACTCTGACACAAGCAAAAGCTACCTCCTTAAGGAGACACCATCACATGTGCCCATATCTTCCCATTTAAGTTTTTCTTTCTTTTATACTAACTGCTGACTTCTGTGATAAGTGATTCACATATTTGTTAGAAAATATTTCTATTTGGACAATGGAAATAAAGTAACTACTTTTAACCTAAAGAATTATAATAAAGAGGAAATAATATTGTTACTCTGGTAACATCTAAAATAATTTATACTCTTAGATTCTGTCAGTAATAAAATCATGGTTCAGAACGTGAATACAAAAAAATTTAAAGCTTTATTATTAATGATATAATGCCAAAACTAAATGTGCTTGTTGATGCTTGGGTTACTTCTAGAGGTACTTCCCGGGTGGGTTATTTGTCTGGTCTCTCAGCAAGGCCTTGAAGAGCTCGGCATTGTCCTCTCTAGCTCAGAACATCCTTGGAAATCACTATCATGGAGGCCTGTGGATTACTTGGTTAAAATAAAAGCAACCAGCCACAGTCACTGACAAGAGAAAGATGCAATAAGAAGAAAACGACTCTATGCTCTAACTTTCCAGTTGCTTCCATTCAAATATCCAGCCAAAGTCTCAGGTCTCCTAATTTGAACTGGTTTACTCAGCCCACGTATAGCCACTGAAATCCCGGCCAACCCATTTTGCATGACAATTGCAGTCTGTGTACATTCCATAACTTAACTCCCCTGTAAAATTTCCACAGGGAAATCAGCATCTGCCTGGATATTTATTTGTTTGTTTTGTGAAGTCAGGTGGGCTGTCTCTGTTTATCAACTGGGTCTGGCTTGCATATATATTGCAGATAAGGACAAATCAGGATAGCACTTAGAATGCTGTGTCTTTGGATGCTGTCCTGTTTCTTAATATTTCTGTGATTGGGAGGGAGGCAGAGAAGAGACAAAGAGAGAGAAGGATTGAAGAAAACATCATTCCAGTTTTCAGCTTCAAAGAAAGCTAGCTACTGTGTAGAGAGGAATGTGTGTCTTCAAAGAGAACATAGCACCCCTGCCTTTTACTTCAAATAACAGGAATAGGATGGAATGGTAAACAAGGGAACTGGGCTGGACTGTACATGCAAAAATACAGTATCACATCCCTATGTTAGACTGCCATGCAGTCTCTGAGATGAAGCCATTTAAAATGCCTGCTATTCTCCCAAGCCAAAAGGTGGGCAGTCCAGGGTTTCAATTCAACATTTATTGAATATCCTCCTCTGAGCTAGATCAGGATTATGTGTTCTTTTTTTTTCCTCAAGAGACATAGAATGTGATAAGAAAACCATTGACTACAGATACAAATAGTTAAAATTAATTATACGTCATGAGTCAAAAAGTTCTGAAAAAACTGGCATATACAGTATATAAAAGTAGTGTAATGTCAAGAGTTTGAAGTCACTTATAAAAACTTGGAAATATTTCCTAGGTGAATCTTTCCTGTGATGGGCTTTGTGTTAATAAGGAAAATGAAAAAAAAAAAAAAAAAAAAAAAAAAGACCATTTCTGGCCCAGGGAATCATGCATAAAAGAAAGAGTGGTATGAGGTAGGCACACTATCAAGACAGATAATGAAGAACATGCTCAGCATCACAATCCTGGTTCAATATAAATGTGAAAGAGTAGGTTCTTTGAAAGCCCCCCCCCCCAAAAAAAAAAAAAACATGTTATAAAGTAAGAGACAAAAAATCAGGCAACACAAGCTTTCTGGAAGACTAACACAATTGGAGAAAAGTAGAATGCTGGTCAGAGCAAAAGCAGGGGTCTATTGACTAACATAGCCTTGGCTCTGAAGCTCTGAGGTGGCTGTGAGCATGAACAGAAGAAGACTTAGGGTGCCCAAAGGTGATCACTTGGTAGCTTGAGAGGCTTAGCAAGAGAGAACTCTGCCCCCACCACCTGTAAATTACAGGCAACAAAAGAGGCCACTGGGAGGTGGTAATAGAAGATGAGGGACCTGGGTATGATAGGGGAAGTGGGGGGAGGGCAATGTTGATGCCAGGAGGCAGCCAGAGACCCACTCTTGAAGGGGAGCATGAGCCCACCATTTGATATCCAAGTAGCAGCATAGCAAGCAGGTAGGACAGAAGGGCTTTTGAGAATAAATAAATGGGGAATTTCAAGTTTGAGGACACATGCAATCAGGCTTGTGTAACACTGCTGTAGTCCGGATCTTGAATGTCTCCCAAAGGTCCATGTGCTGGCCACTGATGTGTTGTACCCTTAGAGATGACACAATCATTAGTAGGTAAGGCATAGGGAAAAGAAGTCAGGCTATGGGGACAGGCCCTGGAAGGGTATTGGGTAATTGCCCCTTCTGGTCTTGCTCTTTCTGTTTATAGATGTGATGACAATGGGTCTCCTCTGCCACATGCTCCTTCTACAATGTTATGTGTGCAAAGCAACAGGGCCATGTGACCATGGACTGAATCCTTCTGAAATCACGAGTCAAAACAAACCTTTCATTCCTATTAAGTTGATTATCTCAGGTATTTTGTCACAGTAGTGGAAATCTAGTTGACATCTGCTCAGAGGCAAATGGTAAAGTGGATGTGGAGTTTCCTTAAAAAGACTGCCAGGGAAGTATGCTGACTCTGGAACCTCAGAGTACCACATAAAGAGCCTCGGTTGTCCTAAAAGGTGTACATAAGGAAGGATACTCATGGGAGATAAGGGCCTGGAGTTAGTTTGGGAGGCCTAGGCAAAAGTCCATGAGAATCTGCAGACTTCGGAGGTGAGTTGCAAAATGTATGTAGTCTTGAGAACCCGTGTTTCTCCATATCTGTAACTGAAAGCTGGCTCTTTAACAAGGGGGAAGGTCAAACTCCTCCACAGGACTAATGGAGAGATTCTTTTAATGACACAAGAAAGGGAACCATAGAAGAGAAGGAAATAGAGCCCCTAGATGAGAATCCAGAGCCGCCATCCAGGGATGAGCTGCAATAAAAACAGATACAGTGACTCACAAACTCCTGAGACAGAAGCAAGCATGAGGGGGTGAGACAAGAAGAACAAATGGAAACCTGACCTGGAAGTAGGGTCCAAAAGATACGCATTCCTTTAGGGAAAGGTTAAAAGTTATATATATATAAAGGGTGCAAATTTAGGTAAAAGCGTTGTCTAAGATACTTCTTTTCAGCTACAAAGATAGAGTTTAAGAGTCTTGTGAGGGTGAAAGATGAGGAAGAAAAACTGTTTTAGCTTTCAGTGACTATAATACATACTTGACATCGTTAACTTGGAAGCGAGGAAGGGATTCTGTGGGCTCACAATTTTAGAGGGTATTGTACTGGTCACTAGTCACTATTGCTCGGGGCCTATGCTGAGACAGTATAATCCTGGTGGGGAACGCAGAGCCAAACTGATCGCCCATGGCTGGGGAGGGAAGGCATGAAAGGATGGGCTGAGGTCGCACTGTCCTTTCAAAGGCGTTGCCCTCAGTTACCTCAAGACCACCTAATAGTACCAGGCTGGGAACCAAGCGTTTAACACATGGACTATTAGGGAACCCTTCAGATTCAAGTCACAGTAAAAATGGAGAGCAGCTGAATAACATTTGGGAGGACTTAGAGTGCAAGGCAATTCTTAAACTCTATAAAGGAACAGACTGCCATAGAGTCAGGAAGAGTTGAAGCAGACCGAGCACATGCATAGAAACCTGGCAGTCTGTGCCTGCCTGCCACTGCCACCTAAGAGCAAGACAGAAGGCCGCAGGCTCGGGGCGTAAGATAGGGAACACACTAGGTCGCTGGAAGTGCTAAGGAGAGAAACCACTTCGCTGTTTTAAGAATAACTAACAACAAACCAGAATAAGGGGCAGTTCTGACTCATAGAAATACAATGGAAACAATATATTCAATATTTAACTTTAACTTTTCCTGTGGGCATTACATCACTTTTAAGAGCGTTAGAGAAAAGGTGAAATAATCTTCACAGTTTCACTTAACCATTAGATCCAGAATATTCTCATTTCACTATGCAATTGGTGCGAAGGCCTAGTAACAAAACATTTTGCACTCTTCTTTCTGAGTCTTCGAACTGCAACAGGTATTTGACATTGAAGACGTCTCTCTTTGGCTAGATGTATTTTGAGCATTCAGAACAGCCCTATGTGGCTGGTAGTAACGATAGACCAGTAGGTTCAGTTGGTCTCAACATAGTAGGAGAATGGATAAAATAACTCTCTGCTGAGGTCTTATTTGGGAGGAGAAAAATATTCTAAACAACAATAAGATGAAAAGCATAGTCCACTTAAGTGCAGTGTGGATAATTATAGCATTAATCACTAAATAGTAAAAATAATGTGTTCAGTTTTCCACATATTTTGCAAAAACATTTCAAACACAGAGGACTTGGCAAATCCATGAAAAGCCTGTGTGAGCACATACCCACTCCAGTCAGCACAGTTAGTATGAAGGAATGAGATTTACTCACTAAAATCAATAAGTGCTTAAATTTGGGTTTAATAAAAAGAAAGAAAAGGGCAGAAATGACAATACCCTGATTCAGGCCTGTGACTACAAAATAAAATGGTGGACATTGATAATAAGTAGGAAAAATAGGTGTAAAACAAATGCTAGCCCGAAGTGGGAAGAGCCGAGCCGAGGACAGACAAATCACATTCACTCAAAAAAAAAAAAAAAAAAAAAAAAAAAAAAAAAAAAAAAACCCTAAAAGGACAGATAAAAACAGTGAAAGGAATGTATTGGTCATGAAATTTTATATAAAATTCTCTCCAAATAAACAATTGTAGAGAAGAAAGGCAAGGCATTTAAGGCATTTATAGTGCTAAAAATATGTTAGGGATTTTTACATATTTTTCTTGAAATTTAACATTAAATATGCTATTTTATAAATAATCTCAGATATTTTAAGTCCTAAACACTTAAAATAGGCACTTCTTAAAAGGGAATATTATTTTTAACATAATCTGAATGCCATATTACCCTTCTTAAATTGAAAAATATTATATTGGTATTATTTGATATCCAAACTATTTCCAAATTTTCTTACTTTACCAATCATACCACTATACATTTTGTTTGAATTAAGACTTTTGTTTATAAATATGTGTTGAGGTCTCCTCAACTTCTCTTCCCTCTCTTGTGTGATCATCCTATTTAAATCACCAGACCTGCACAGTGTCTGAGTATGTGGAGACAGGAATAATATTTGGGTGAAGGTGGAGTGGGTAGTGTTCAGAGTAAACAGTTGGCCAAAGGCCAGGAGAATTGTCACTTTGAAGGCATAAGAACCAAGGTTTCCAGTACGCTATGAATGGTACAGGGTACTTCATGTTGCATCACATCAGAATTTACACAATACAGTGTCCCAAATCCAGGACAGTCAGAGCAAGATTAGGAAACAATTAAGAGATTTCTAGAAGGTTAGATTTGACGCAAAGAAGTTATGAGAATTCCAGAGTACTTTGAGACAGAAGAGAGGCACTTTTAAAAACTTATTCTGAGAGTATGTGGAGAAGGGATTGTGGGTAAATGACAATGGAAACATAAATGCCAGTTAGACACTGCAGACAAATGTCCAGGCTCAGGATGTGGTACAGAAGTGTCCTAGGGTCTTGCCAGCGAGGTAGAGGGTTAGGGAATTTAAGGGTAGGCTAAATACAAGATGGCTCTAGGCTTTTGAAGGGGCGTCTTGGTGGCTGGTGACAACACCGAGTAAAGGAAAGGCAGTGGGCAAGAAGAGGGAAATACAGAGCTCCCTGAGTGGAAACCACACAGCTGCTCACTGGTGCTGGCCTCTGGAGACACAGAGAGCAGAGAAAGACAGTCCCATCAGATTTTGTTGTTGCTGTTTTGGTTTGGTTTTTGGTTTTTCTTTTCTTTTTTGTCTTTTCTTCTTTTCTTTCTTTTTATTTATTTGTTTATTTATTTATTTATTTATTTGTTTGTTTGTTTGTTTGTTTATTTATGGTTTTTTCAAGACAGGTTTCTCTGTGTAGCTTTACACCTTTCCTGGATCTCACTCTATAGTCCAGGCTGACCCCGAACTCACAGAGATCCACCTGCCTCTGCCTCCTGAGTGCTGGGATTAAAGGCGTGCGCCGCCGCCACCACCACCCAGCTCCAGATTTTTTGAAGGACAGTTAGAAACGAATGTGCCTAGCGCAGGCTAGGAGATGGGTGTGGATGTGGGGGGGCCCTTCCAATAGTTCACATGGGCAGGAGCAAAGCTAAGAACCAAAGTTGAGGGAATGACCAAGAGGATAGTGTCCAGAGATGAATGAACAAGACTTTTGATTGGCTGTACAGACAATGGGAGTGGGAACAAGAAGTTGGATAAGTTTCCAGGGTGGCACATGGATGAAGGTGTGAAAAGACATTACCTCAGGAACTCTAAGTTTAAGGAGGTGGGAACACAAATGTCTTTCTCTTAATCAAGCTGTGCTGTGCTCAAGGCTTGGGCCCAAGCCATTCTGTGGTCCTGTGCGTGATCCCAGGCTAGACCTTTTTAAGAAACATATAACAATGACAAAAAGGTCTCAATGACAAGGACATTGAGGTCCCTGGATCCCAGTGACAAACTTCATAACTCACTATAGTGCCCATGCTTAGTCCTTAAAAAACACTGCAAAAGAAATCCTATTTCTTGAGAATGAGAGGAGGGTGGGGGAATGAGTAAGATGGAATAAATTGCTTTGTTTTGTTCATAAACAGTGACTCTAAAAGCAAGGACTAGGGCTGGATGTAATGAAGGCATAGGGCACTTGTCTAACATGAATGAGGCCCTGGGTTCAACCTCTGGCACCACAAGGTTAAAAGGGAAAGGGGGCAATTTTCAAAGCACCATTTGTAAGTTAACAAATGCAGGGCAGGCGAGATGCTGGACTGAAAGTTTTACCTGTGGACTGCCCACTCTAGGTGGTACCTTGAAGAGACACAGTTGAGTTTCTGTTGCCTGAGACCAAGTCTAGTCATTTGTTAGTAACATTAAAATGCCAACAACTACAAACATGCACCAGATATACAAACATAGATTCAGCCACCATGAATGAATTGAACATAAGTTTGTATGCAGTTCCAGGATCTCTTACCCAAAACGTCTATCTGGGGAATTAGTCCACTCTAATAAGTGAATAAAGGAAGCAGGTGAACTTCCATTTGTCTCCATTACTTAAGCATTGCTTAGAAATATTTCAAAAGCCATGCTTACACAATGCTGGGTTCTGACTTTAGAAGCTATTGATTTGACAAATCCAAAGAGACTCTCAATCAAGAGGAGCTGACATGATTTCATAACGTGTCTAAATATTGACCACTGCTCTTCAACTTTAGGGTGTTTCAATCCCAAGATAAGGAAATACCAAGCAAAAAGCCCACGGCCTTCTGACCACAGCACACTGTAGTTTGGGTAACAGTGGAGAGGGGCGTGGAAACCCAACAGCTCACCTGCCCTGACACCGCTCCCAAAGAAAGCCTCTTACATCAGAACACAATTAGTAGCTGACTTTTGAAAGCAAAGGAAGAGGAAGGAATGGTCCTAGATCCATAAGATTTGGGGGTTACCTAAGCAAATCAGGCATGCACTGAGGTCCTGTCAGAGGTGCATAAACCAGTGATCTCCTTAATAGTGACTAAGTTCTCCTAGTGTTACCATGCTTGCAGATCTCCTAATCATTTTTCAAATAAGTGGACTACTTAACCATATGACTTTCTTGTTTCACCTGCAGTAGTTGGGTATATTTAGTCTGGCAAGAGGATTTACTCCCTGTTTAAAATCAGGTTTATTGTTCATTCTGGAATTTAGTGGCAGGAAGGTTGTTCATATCAATTTGAATCTGGACATTCCTCATTTGATATGTCAATAGGAGGGAAACACAGGCTGGGCAATCATTAGGATTTTAGATCTTGCAATGCCAGTGGTGGGAGTCAAGTGATTAACAGATAAGTATTGACTTTACAAGCACTAGAGTCAAAGAAAGAAAGTTTCTTCAACTGAGTAGGATGCTAAGATGTTTCTCCCTCCCAGGCCCCATGCACCAACCACATAAATGGTGCAAAGAGAAATTCTAGAGAACCAACAGGACAGCTGACTGACTCACCCACTCAGACCCTCCCTGCTTCTGTGAAGGCTCTCACTCCTGGCTACCCGAGCTTGTATCCCTTTCTTTGAAGATTTCCTCAGTGGTGTGATATGTCTCCACCCAAAGATCGTACTGGCTAGGAAATCCTAGAGAATTCATTCCCCTGGAAGCAGCTCTTGACCAGTCAGTGGGAGTTAGGAGGTTGGGTCCTCCAGCTCCTTACTGTTGTAAGTCTATACTGGTTTCTTGAGGTCTCAGAATGACTAAGCTGTAGTAGTTTTGGTGACCTGTCCTTTGCCAACAGCTTTCCCCAGCTTATCCCACTTTCCCCAGCCCTGACTGTTTCCAGGAATCACAGAGCACTCCCACATACAGCAGCAAGTCAGCAGGTTGCACTTTACATCACCCATCGCTAGTCTGCTTCTAGAGAACAACACACTGCAACCTGGTGCCCATTTCTCCTTGGGCAAGGTAAGCAGCCAGGGGAAGGGGTGGACCAGGAAGGCCACAGTGCTTCTGGAGAGCTGGCACTCTAATGAGTTTCCTGAGTTCCAGCTGGGTGAGTCTGACCCACTTCTGCATCCTTTCCAACCCAGCACATCGGCTGCCAGGAGCAGGGAGCATGGGGGTAAACATGACATTTTCCTCACGCTCAGCAAGACAGGAAGTTCATTAAGTTTGGTATAAATCTTTGCCTTTAAAGTGCCAGTTGGTGATTTATTTTCTCCTTCTGTTTAGATTTTTAGAGTGTAGGTGCCAACCTCTGGAATCCAATCCAAAACCCCAAGCGAAGTCCTGTTGATAAATCAACAAAAGCCCTGTTTGCACAATGCAAGCCAGATGCAAATCCTTTATCCTTGAGAGGGAGTCTAATGATCATTTTCCAGTGTTGTAAAAGGTGCCATGGCAAAGCATCTCACTAATTCTCACCTTGGCTTCTAAAAAACATCCTCCGGCTGCCTTTCTTCAAAGAAAATCCACAGATAAATAAAATCTCTAGGAACACCATGGGCTGCAAACACATCTGAGGGGAAAGAAAATTGCAGAGAGAGGGCATACTCCTTGAGCATTTGGGCAACATGATCCGCCAGCCTGAGCTCCTTCATCTGCCTAGGGGCTTTATGAAGGATCCCACAGGAGACCTTCGAGAATTGCTGAGACATTAACCTCTGCTTGCTATTAGCTGTGACTTGGACATGTGACTAACTCCCTTTGATCCCCTATTTCCTTATTTTAGGATTGTCAAAAGGATGAAATGCGTTCATTTGTTTGTCCTCCATGTCTGAAAAGTTGATTTAGCATCTGCAGCGTGCCAGAACTGTCCTGGTCTCGGGGATATACAGGTGAACTGAACAGTGTGGGCCAATGGTAAGGGAAGCATTGAAAAGAAGGGATAGAGAAAAGAGCTGGGGCTGTCAGCATGGCTGGCACTAGCCAAACCACGCCAGCCCTCAATTGAGTTGAGTCTTTGTGTTAGGAGCTGTGCAAAGCATCAAAGAGTATTAAGTGGGGCAGGGGTGGTACAACTCAGTAAGGAGGCAGGAAAGAGCTGGTGATATAAGAGATAAGAGCGCAAGTCACCAGTCAGGAGTTGGCACAGCACACGCATCAAGAAATGGAAGTATTGGCCCCTCTCCTCCCATCCCAGAAGTAAGAGTTACCACCCTGCTCTTAACCTAAGCTCTGAGGCAGAATTACCTGGTAACCGAGAAGCTATCACCTACCACCATGATCCAATTACCCACATGGGGACAAAGATCATTTATTGTTTGCGAGGAGGAAATTGGAAATTAAGTTTTATGAGCTAACATAGAAGAGGCTTCTGTTTGATAAGGATCATTGTAAAAATCGTTACACATTTCATATCAATATAGGTAGGGAAGCACAAAAGAGGTTATAGGTTCCAAAAGCAGCATTATAGGACCAAAGACTGCTCAAAGGATTGAGCAATACTCAAAGACAGAGCATGTCTTTAAAACTTCTCGGCAGTTGGGTATATTCAGTTTTGGAGGGGTCTCCATACACATCACACACACACACACACACACACACACACACACACACACACACACACTTTCTGTATTTTGAAGATATGAGTATAATCTATGAGTATAAGCACAGGTATTCCGTGTGTGTGTGTGTGTGTGTGTGTATCCTCTACACACACATTTGACATGCACACACACACATATGGAAGGGGGGAAGAGAAAGAGGGAGAGGGAGGGGAGAGAGAAGAGAGAGGTCTCAATATTCAGCCTTGGCTGGCCTGGTACTTATATAAACAAGGTTAGCCTCAACCTCATTCCAATCCTCTCGCCTCAACTTTCTGAGCACTGGAATCACAGGTGTGTGCTAAAGTCATTTTCTGGTAACTAGAGGAAGTATTTGGTGTTATAGGACAGCTAACTAGGTGCAAGTCAGAGTCACAAAAAAAAAAAAAAAAAAGATCTGCAATTAAATAAGACTCAAGAGTTGCTGAGGGTGGGACATTGGCTTGTAATTTTGGAATACACAGATATGTAAAGATCCAAGAAGGCGAACAGTTGACTGTGGCTGAGCGGAGATTCCTGCTCTGCTTACGTCTTCAAAGCATACACATTGGACAGAACAAATAGCTGTGTCATCATCAAAGTCTTAAGGAAACAACAATAGAAACAAAGTGTTTGTCGTGTTCTTAAAACACAAAAATCTCAGAACTACCTTTCAGGTTTTATTTTGCTCTATTCAAATCAATAATGAGGAAGTGATGATCCGTTACTGACTACAAATTTAATAATCTATCACGAAGTCGAGTCCTGGGGCTCGAGGTGGCTCAGTGGCTAAAGTGCCACTGCACATGCGTGAGGACCTGAGTTCAGGTCCCCTGGCGCACATCTGAAATCCTGACATGACAACACACACCTGTTAGCTCACCATGCTGTGGGGTCAAGATAGACAGATTCTCAGGACTCACTAGCCAGCTAGACTAACTATGTCAATAAGCTCTAGGTTCAAGGAGAGACCCTCCTCACCCTCCCCCCAAAATGTGGAGCATAATAGAGGAGGACACTCAATATTTCAACATTGACCTTTGGCCTCTCCACATACATTGACATCATGTGTGCATGTGCACACACATACACACACACACACTCATACACATATACACACACATACAAAACTCAATAAAATAGGAAGTAAAATCTGAAAATTGGAAATTTAGAAAATTCCAGACTTCTTGATGTATTAAGACATTATCTGATATTTATCATGGGAACTGAAAGATTTAGCAGATAAATTGTTAAAAAAAAAAAAAAAAAGCTGTGGAGCAATCATAAGAAGTGCCCAAATGCTACAGAATATAAACAGTGTATCCTTCAAATAATTCAAACTCTTTGTATTCATATTAAATATTCTTAAATATTCAGACTTACTGGGCTGTATTCTAGAAATGGTCAGCAAGGCAGTTTGTGATTGTTCCCTAGAAATCTTTCAAGAATAAGATTTCAAATATAATAGTTCTGACTGAGTTCAGAATGAAGAGGGAGCATCAGGAACCAAGATAATCTCGCTACAAAGAATTCCTTCCTAAAACTGTTGATTTCATTTTTTACTGTGTTTCCAAATAGGGAAATCAGAGCTCATAATACAGCCACTGCTACCCACCAGCAAAGGAGGCTTGCCCTGGGCACTCCGGCTCTCCGATAAGTTTGTCATCAAAATGAACCAAGGATGAATTTCTGTCAACTTCCTCCTTGTTTTCAGCCCCATCTGCTTCTCTGTCTGCCTTGGATTCAGGGTTCCTATGACACAGTGTATAAGTAAATACTGTGCAGTAAAAGTTGCTGTCTTGTGAGTTACTACACAAATGCCATTTCATATCATCTCTGTCACTGATATTTCATGCCACCTTTTCTGCCATGTACAGTAAGTTGCCATTGTGTGGGGGAGAGCAAAGGCCATTGTTTGGAATTAGTTTAGTGATAATCACCCGGTGATTCTGGACTGACAATTCTGGGGTCATGGAAGATCCATGAAGGAGATGAGAGAAAGCAGCCCACTAGCCCTTGAGAAGTGCCTTAGCTTGACAAGGAGACTGACAGGCTCACTTTCACATGGCCATGCTCCTCCAGGGAGCTTCATTCCAACATGGCCCTGGAGAAGCTCAGAGACACAGCCTTACATCATCTGTACTATATGTACACTTGGTCAGGCTGTGTAAACTTTGACATGTGGGTGTCAATCTTTCTCATATTTGCAGATGGCTTTATCAGAGCGTGATTAGTTTCCAGAACAAATTTGAGCAAAAGAAAACATTACCTACAGTATGTAAGCCAACAGACCAGCTAGTTTTCAGATTTGTCTATTTACATGGGCACTAGATGTTTTGCTAAAGCTCTCTAAAACTGATGGTAATTGCACAGTGCCAGTGTGTTAGTGGAAGCTGATGAATTGTAAAGGTTTTATAAACAACCAGGGTGGATTTGGCCACAGCCTTCCTAGTAATGTTTGTTAATCTCCCTGAGCAAGTGTGCCCCTAACACAATGTAAATACGCCAGAATTTGGAGGTGTCAATAGTGTAACTTTTACTGTTTGTAAAATCATTCTTTGATATCATCAGTAAGTTTACTGAATGTCCCATGGCCAAATATAATAAAACCTTAAGTAAGCGCTTACAGAGAAATAAGGGAAAACATGTGTTTTATTTTTACCCACTGCATGTTTGTTAAAGGATCGCCGTAGACTGATAAATACAGCCTGTGTGGAGGTTTCTGTCTGGCTTCCAGGGAAAGTGAGTTTATTCTGGGCTGAAAAGGGAAAGGATCTATGTGAAATTATTAAATGGCCAAGTTTCCATATTTGACTGAAGATTCTAGCACTTCCAGGGAAAATCTTTATTGATTTAAAATTACCTGTCAATTCAAAACACCTTTCAGATTTATTTCAAGTAGAATTGAGGATGCAGATGCCGCTGGTGAGAGCTGTGTTCAGGCATAGAAATTCCTGCACACACACCTGTGTATGGGTGTGGATGCAATAGGAATGATGTCCAAAGCTAACTAATGAGTCTCCCATTGTGTCTGAGCTCCCTTGTTAACCACTAGAGGGCTTGTCTGTTTCCCGTAGACAGACAATAGAGAAACATGGTTTCAAGTATCCGAGAAAAATATTTGAAAGCTTCCTTTTGTTATGTTTCCTCCCTGGTTCTCTTTCTTTTTTCTTGGAAAAAAAAAAAAACGCATGGTCACCCCTGTTTTGATGATACCTGTGAAAATTTTGGGAACCTGCCAGACCCCCCTACCCCAGAACCTTTGACAAGACTAGAGCCCTGAAGGTTAACAGGCAGCCAGCCCCCAGGACTACAATATTGATGGGAGAGAAAATGAAATGGTGGTGACATTTTAAAAGAGGAATTTGTGAACCACAGATCAGCATGGCCGGCAGCACATAAAATCAATACAAATAACTGAAACCTTAATACCTTGATCCGGGGAAGAGGCTAGCTTTATCAGGCAGTGGGAGGGGGCAGCGGGAGGGCCATCTGCTATTGACTGGCTTAGGAGATGCATTAAGCCAACCACAATTATGGCTGAGGTGTTTTGTTTGTTTGTTTGTTGTTTGTGTGCCTTCAGAGCCATCCTGCTCCTGCCACATTGATCTAGCAAAAACAAGAGAGGCTTCCACGTTCTGCAAATCAAGTTCTGCATTTGAATGTGTTAACACAGATCATGTGGCCTTCCCCTAGTACGGTGTCTAAATGCCAAAAGCCAGTCTTCCCCATTGTGAACTCGTGCGTACTGCTCTCATGGTTCACTGCGAGAAGGAAAAGTCATTTTCTCTTCATTGTTGTCTGAAACTTCGCTGTGGGTAATTAAGTTTGTGCAGCTAGCCAAAAAAAAAAAAAAAAAAAAAAAGTCAAAGAGAGTTCAGACCTGATATTATAAAAGGGTGAATGCAGGACGGCAATATGAAACTTTTTGCACAATTGTATCAAAAAGAATAAACTAAGAAATCTGTTGTCAGTTTAATGTGAAAAAGATAGGTTAAAAATACTATGCTTTCTATTTCATGAGGGGTGTGTGTGTGTGTGTGTGTGTGTGTGTGTGTGTGTGTGTGTGTTCCCTTTTGGTAAGTTGTGGCAAAAAATGTGCAGACTACAGGAAAAGTAACATTTTCAAAAAAGTACAATGCTTGGAACACACTTTTAGCCAGTTTTCCTATGGGCAGCCCTCGCCAGGCAGGTTTGATTCAGAAGACATTAAGTCCCGTTACCACCAGATATAGCAGTATGGAGGTCTAATACCAGACCAGAAAATTGTCTTCTTTGAAATCATTCAACCTTGTGATTCTAGAAAGATGTATAAGTAACCGTAAGTAACCAAGCTACCTTGTTTACAACTCACAAAGACTTGGTGGACCAGACCTAGGGCCATCTTTAAAAAGCTGGGAAGCAAATCTCTGAAAAAATATTGAAAATAACAAGAAACTTTGGGCTTTTTTTATTTTATTTTATTTTATTAGTCCATCATCCAGTGAGTAAAGGGATAGGAAATAATGGACATCCCAGCTATCTGTGTGAGCAGGAAGACAAGATGGTAGATTCTATTTTCACTGTGAACTATTCACATTTGCAAACAGTAACTCTGCCTTTGAATTCTTTGATATGCAGGGCAAATGGGCAAAGAGGTGCTTGCCCAGCAGCACTTTGTCTCTTCATAGAACTAGAAAACCAAATGAACCCCTCCTGTTCCCCAGACACAAGGACAGGTGGGTATTAGAGCCAGATGCATCTCAGTCATGCCGGAACCTCATTTTCCCCATGGTTTTCCTCTGCCTTCGAAAATTATGACACTGAAGGACCTCAGAAGACAAAGCTCCTCCAGGGTTCTGGAACCTTCTAAGTCCTCTGCAAACTCATGTTATGAACCCCCGTGGCTCTGAGAAGGCAACAGCCCAGCAGCCTGGCGTTGCGGTTGTTAATGTGTGCACAGAGTAACTCTGTTTGTTTGTAGGTCCTTAGTAGAAGGGTGTCTGATGTTGACTTTTTGAGGCTAATATTGTTTGAATTTTCTCTCTGACTCTGAACCACCTTACAGAGGGCTCTTTTTTTCCCCCTGTGATGTTTGTACATTCATTACCTTTTAAAATGTCTTGAAGTAGTAAACAGTCCAACACTTTCCCCCTCCACACATCCATTGTCAGAAAGAATAGAAACCAGACCGCCAAAGACGGCGTCAGATGCTGTCGCCTGCAGCTTGCCCTGGTCATAAATATCTGGAGCTTTGGAGAGAGTGGGGAGAGCATTCCCACAGGACAGCCCAACATGGTTAAGGCCCCTTTAGATGCTTAGAGAGAAACCCAAAGCCATTTCTAGGAGTGTAGCTGATCCAACTTTGCATTCATGTTTTGGTCCCTAAAATGTTCTGAAGGGAGTGAGAGCTGAGGTTTCACAGGCCCCTCTGTGTCTGCATGAATGTGGGTTTTCCTTAATGCACACAAGACTGAATGCCTCTTTGCCATTTGCTCTGGCAAGAGCTATGAGGAAGGGTTTGTTTTCTTCGGGGGGAGAGGGAGGAGAAAACCATTTCATGAAAGATTCTCACTCTCAATCTCTATGCAAAGAACTGAGGACACACACACACACACACACACACACACACACACACACACACACAGTGGGATTCAGAGTGGGGAAATGCTGGGGCTGGGGTGTGTCCTTCTGACTTCTTGACAATCTTTAGGTGGAGAACTATTCTGTTCTCACAGACCTGTAATGACTACACTGTTGATCAAACCAGAAGCCATGCCATCCTGGCTGCCTGTCAGCTTAGGAGCTTTCTTTTGTCTTTCAAGGCTCTACCACAGATCTTTTCAGAGTCTTCAACTCCTCACTGTGTAGGTCAAGAAGGCAAAGCACATCTCAGCCTACTCCTCTCCGGAGACTCTCAAAAACAAGTTCAGGCCCATTTCTTCCTTGGAGATGTGCATCCCTCATGACCCCTGTGATGCAGCACATGAGAATAACAGGAGAGATGTGAGAGCTGACTAATAACACCAGCTACAGTCTGCAGGGGCGAAGGAAAACCTACAGCACCAAGGGGCCATTTCCTCTATAAAACCACCTTCTTTGAGGCAATAGTGTATTTTCAGGAGGTAGACCAGGTGTGTGGCCCATCACTCAGGTCAAATGCAGTGATCCAAGTCAGTCTTCATCTGTTCAAGGACCCTGGGGTTCAGGATCTTGTGTGGGAAAAAGATCTTTGAGTACCTATGAGCTAGAACATGGCTCTGTGAATTTCATTCATTCAAAGCCCACTGGGGAGGATTTTCTACTCTATCAAGCTTTAGCAACTGCCAATCAGTTAACAGGAAAGAAAACAAATGATTGATCACCACATTCAGGGGTAAAAACATAAAGATTAGGTATTAAGGGAAGAGGATGTCTATGGCATGTGCTACCTGTGGTTGGAAAGCAAAAAAGAAAATGGTGAGCAGAAAGAACAAGATGGAAAGCATCTACCACCACCCCCACCATCACCAAGTCCAACTTTTAATTGAGTCTCATTAGGGAGTCTCTAACACAGACAGGGGCTCCCTCTGATCAGACTAAACTATAGGTACTAAAAGCAGTTTATAAAGACTGAGGCAAGTCTTTAAAACCAGTTTAGGGGCCTGGACAAGACTCCCTTCAGCCCATTCCTCTTGCCTGATAGAAGGGATTTTCATTATTCTCGTTAAGTCCCTTTCTTGGGCTTGGTTCCCTGAGAAGCTGCCCTTAATGTGAAATTAAGCGCCTGAAGTCCATTGGGGAATAGTGGTGTCAAAAGAAAAGGAGAGGGCTAAGTTAGGAGGAGGGATCTGGCCTCAGCACAGACCTAGCAAAGGCCACACCCAGGGGAGCTCAGAGCAGAAGAGTTTTTGAAATAATCTCATGTTGGGCAGAATTTGCTCAAGGCTTGGACCCCTGACCTGCTCTGGCACTGTCCAGAGGCCAGTTTACAAAAACTCAAGCCTAAGATGCATCTGCCAGCTCAGCCTAGTCATCACAGTGTAACAAAGGGTCCTCACTTGAAAGGAATTTTGAGTGGCACATCTTCACATGGACCACACCAAATAATACTTCCTTCTTCATCACCAAGCCTCCATCAGCATTCATATTGTTCACGGCAAAGATTCACAGACACAAGCACTCCGCAAAGAAAAGACCCTGCTGAAGACCTGATCCACTGCCGTGTTTTCACTGTCCTGTGTAACAACATGGTTGCAAAGCCAGGTGTGGTGGCCCATGCTATATGGATATGGATATTGATATCTAGTGCACCACTGAGGAAATTCTAGTTATACTCAAATGTGTATTCTGCCTTGTCGCTTGTGGCTTCCATTTTGCTCCAGGTCACATTTACTCTCTTGCTCATGCAATGTCTACCTTAATATCTGCCTTAGTTTTTTTTTTTTCCTGCTACTGTGATAAAATACTGTGAAAAGCAGCTTAAGGGGAAAAAAAGGACTTATTCCAGTTTACAGCTCCAGAGTATGCTCCATCATGCTGGGGAAGTCAGGCTGGTCACATGGTATCCACAATCAGGAAGCTGAGAGCAATAAACACACACTGCTGTTGGAACTCTCTTTCTCCATTGTACAGTCAAGGATCCCAAGCAGGCAATGGCACCACGCACAGTGGCAGGTCTTTCACACCTCAATGAACATGATCCAGGTAATTCTCTGCAAGTATGCTCAGAAGCGCCTCTCTCATGAGATCCTAGATTCTGTCAAGCTGACAATTAACACTAACCATCACTTCCTGACAGCCACCCCTATGACCTTCAATTCAACATTGGGGTTTACAAAGCACAAAGAAATACAAGAACATCTGGAAATTTCTGTCTGTACGTCTCTCTGTGACATGCCATTGCAGCACACATCTATTTCTTGCCAAGTGTTCAGTCTCATCCCTAGAGTGCCCCACCTGCAATGGTACTCAGATGACATGTGGGATGGCTCTGAGTCTTAGTTGGAAAGAGACCTTTGAACCCTTCTTAATGTGGTTCTGAAGATGGAATCAAAGCACATACAGATCACTTTTGTCCCAGGTGACAATTTTGGCCATCCTGTTAGTGGTTCCTTTAAAATCCTTGCAACAGTCTAAAGCACTAAAGTGGAGTTTTGAGGATGGGGCCACATATTAAATCCACAGACATACACTGTCTCTCATCTGAGCTACTTGAAAGATGGACAGTACTTCCACACTTTTTTCTTTTTCACTTTTCCTATTTCTCTATAGGTACCTCACAATGCTAGAAGGAGCATATTAAGTTGGCTACAGCTATGATTGAAGCACCCCCAAAAGTGAATAGAGGCAATGCTTAATGGTTGCAGAATATTTTATTTAACTATGCAGATATGTATTGTACTTGTTTATGTTTTGGAATATTTAACTATGTAAAGATGTATTGCATTTGTTTAATTATGTAAAGATGTGTTTCTGTTTCAACTTGCCTGCCTAAGGTGACTGTTCCAATAAAAGTTGAATCACCAATAGTGAGGGAGGCGGAATAGGCAGGACTTATGAGCAGGGAGAGTAAGTAGGAGGATGAATTTAGCCTCAAAAGAGAGGAAAAAGGATGAAAAACAGATGCCAGAGAGATGCCAGGGGCCAGACAGACAGACACAAAGGAAGCAGGAAAGTAGGACATACAGAATAAAAGAAAGGTAAAAGGCCCTGAGGCAAAATGTAGATAAATAGAAACAGGTTGAATTAAGTTAAAAGAACCAGTGGGACAAGCCTAAGCTAAGGCTGAGCTTTCATAATGATAGGTCTCCATGTCTTTATTTGGGAGCTGGTTGGAGGCCCAAAGAATATTCCAACAACAGCTTAACTGCTTTCTACACTCCCCAGTGACGTCATTTAGCTGTCCCATCTGAAGAAAAACAGGGAAATAGAGGCCAATGTCTATATTTAAAAGAGAAACTGAAGCAATGTGGCCCCAGATACTTGCGGACCTTCCCTTCTCCTGCAGTTCAGGTGGGCTATGACAATGGCACACAGGCCTGTGGAGCAGGTGGGTGGAAAGGACCCAACCCTTCTTCAGCATCAGAGACAGCGCAGGAGCACTAGATGATTTACTGGTGCCCAGCATCAGAGAAAGATGGAGGTAGCTATCTGAGCCCTGTGGGAGCTCTAAATGGGAAGCTTGCTTCTGAATGAAAATATCACCAGGTATTGTGCAAAGAGGTGTGCATGCTGCAATGATACCAAAGAGAAATTGAAATGACACCACAGAGAAGCTTCACCTCGAAGCTAACTTATCTCCTCCACCTTCCCGGCATCCTCTTGACACAGCCCCGTACGCTCCACAATCATCGGTGTCTGTTCTAGATTCTGTTATTCCTTGGAATATCTAATTGACTTGCACCCCAAGAAGAGCACAAACAGACCCCCACTGGGAAGTAGGAAGAAAATAGGTACTTTCATCATTTAAAAAATCAAAGTAGGCCGGGCGGTGGTGGCGCACGCCTTTAATCCCAGCACTCGGGAGGCAGAGGCAGGCGAAACTCTGTGAGTTCAAGGCCAGCCTGGTCTACCAAGTGAGTTCCAGGAAAGGCGCAAAGCTACACAAAGAAACCCTGTCTCGAAAAAACCAAAAAAAAAAAAAAAAAAAATCAAAGTAGGCCAGCATGATGAGGTTAGTGGGTAAAGCTGCTTGCCATCAAGCCTGAAGACCTAAATTTGATCCCAGGACTCGATAGTAGAAGGAAAGAGCCAACTGCTTCACACGTGCCATGGGTTTACATATCTATGTGTACACACACACACACACACACACACACACACACACAGAGAGAGAGAGAGAGAGAGAGAGAGAGAGAGAGAGAGAGAGAACATTTTACATAAAAATCAAATTATATTCATGATTAATAATAATATATATGAATGTGTACAGTAAATACATTCACATGTTTGAGCCATGTGCTCTCTGATAAACTATGCTCTGCTTGCTTCAAACCCACTGGAGACAGCACCACACAGACCTCTTCCAGACACAAATTTCCATCTCACTCATGCACAAACTTGGTTATTCTCAAATATGAACTTTCGAAAGAGGCAAATAGTACCAATGCTTTGCAAAGTGCAGCGCTAGTGTTAAATTGCCAGCCTGCTATAATCAGAGCTGACCTTCGCCTGGCTTTGTGTGCATTTGGGTTTCTTCCCACTTCCGCTTTGCCTGCACAAATAATACCAGTTTGGATGAGTTGGGAATATTAGCTTCAATATCAGAACACATTTTACTTTTAATTGAGTGCCTCGCTCTGGAATGAGAGCCATATGTCATAGCTGCCTGGGAGCTGAAAGGCAGAGATCACAAAGGCTAATGCCAGGTCTGTCTTTAGGTCTGTCAAAAACAGGCTCAGTCACATTAAATCCCTACCACACACTCCAGGGACACCCAAACTCTTGCTGAAAGTTCCATGCATCCCTGAGGGTCTCTGTCCTCCAGGGAGATTCTCCTAGCTCTGGCTTCCATTGCTATTTGCTTCCAGACTTTATCCCTACATCTATATCCATTTTTTGAAAGCCACAGATGGGAAGTACCTGGTGATATTCAACTAGACATCTCAGAGCAGAGGTGCTAGGAGCTGAAAGATATCACATGAGCATACCCAAGAATGTCCACTTCTAGCTCAAGACACCCACACAGGAAGTCAGGAGGCAAGAATCGCCAACTTCCTGAGAGCTGAGTCAGTGGATCTCAGAAACCAGTTAAGAATTGAAACAGAAGGCTGGATGACAACACTTGACTTGGTCAGCAGACTGGCTTTATTATCTTCCTGAATATTAGGCTCCCCTGGAATGTTTGTTTAGGGCCCCAAGGAGATGCCTATGGTGGAGTCTTGCTGAGGGTCAGGCCATACACTTCTGGGTACCCATAAGTACAGCTGTATTCTAACTTGTGTATACATCTGTGAAATTCATGGAAAAGGTATGAAAATTTTAGGACAATAAGATCTCGGCT
Organism: Peromyscus maniculatus bairdii; assembly: GCF_049852395.1. NCBI lineage: Eukaryota > Metazoa > Chordata > Mammalia > Rodentia > Cricetidae > Peromyscus > Peromyscus maniculatus. The sequence goes on from NC_134855.1 coordinate 126,162,697, forward strand.
TTAGAAGGTGCTTTATTCTGGTCCTAATCAAAATGGGGCTTTGGCTTCAGAATTCTTTGTCCCATTTGGTAGTTCTGACCACTCAGCTCTTCTATTTTCTAGTTCTCATGGCCAGAACTCATTAGAGCTCAGTCTGCTGGCCTCCTGATGGATCTCAGCTCTACCATATATAAGTCACCACAGGACCTTTGTACTTTTCTCAGAAATACTTTACCTATGCATTTCAATCACACCACCTGCTTAGAACTGAGAATAAGAACCAGTGCCTAGAGAGGCTTCTTCCTCTTACCTGATGCCAGAAGCAGTCTTCCACTCCCAACCTCATCCATCTACTGGGCATAATTTTCTCCATAGCACATATCATTCTCTAATAGTATATATTCATGCATTTACTTTTAAATTATATGCTGTCTTCATTTGGCAGAGGTTAGCTTTCTTTACCATTGTATTCCAGTACTTCAGATACATTGTTGACTGAATGAGCAAATAAGGGCATGAATAAATGAACACATGAATGAAGTATTAGGTACAATGTTAACCACAGAGAAGACTCAGATCAATTCTCTCTCTCTCTCTCTCTCTCTCTCTCTCTCTCTCTCTCTCTCTCTCTCTCTGTGTGTGTGTGTGTGTGTGTGTGTGTGTGTGTGTGTGTGAGAGAGAGAGAGAGAGAGAGAGAGAGAGAGAGAGAGAAATCAATATCCGGTGTCTTCCTCAATCACTTTCCACATTTTTTTTTGAGACAGGATCTCTAACTGAACCTGGAACTCACAAATTTGACTAGACTGGCTGTCCAGTGAGATTCAGGGATCTTCCTGTATCTCTCTCCCCAGCACGGGAGCCATAGGCATAAGTTGATACACTTGTTTTTTACAGGAGCTCTAAGGACCAAACTCATGCCCTCATGATTACGGGGCAGGAAGTTTACCAACTGAACCATCTCCCAAGGTTTTTAAATACTAATGAGGATAATGATAATGTTATTATTATTAGTGAAGTAAACAGAGAAAACAGAACCCATTGTGGAGCCTACCATGGCAACCACTGGCCTGATTTTGGAACTGTCTTCCTGTTGCTGTCTCTCTTCATTTAATTTCCTTCCAGAGCCTGCAGGGTAAATCTCCTCCTCTGTTGCTATTTTTCTTTCTTTCTCTCATGCCTTTGTTCCTGGGAGCCAAGGGCTCCCTCCCTACAGTAAGCTGTCAAGAAAAGGAACACCCTGGCAGTGATGATTGATGGCAGGTGAATGACTCCCAATGATTTTTCTTTGTACCCGTGTTTATTTAGCAGGTTTAAGTTTCATTTAATCCCAAGGAAAGGTCCTAGATACGGACTGGAGAGCCACAGAAAAGGCCTGCAGGCTTGGCTTGTGTGCCAGAAGCTCAAAGTTGTTGGATTCTGATTCTTATTGAACAGCACCTAGCCCACCCACTGGGCTCAGTTCCTAGTAGTTTCCAGACCTGCCCAGGCTCCAGGGCCCTCTGTTCCCTCCTTACTGCCCAGAAGAGAGCCTGACTCTCCTTGCTCCTGGTCCACTCATCGGGCAAACTGGGGAGTTCACGGACATTGCCACACTGGGCTTATTAGGGCCACTTACCAGAGACAGTATGGTGTCAGACTCCAGGGACACCTGAACAAGGAAGTGCTGGACAGCCACATAGAGTAAAGAGAATGACAACAGAGATTCTTCCAGTCCCCAGAACAAAGGAACCCACATGGTAGTGAGTGTTAGAGACACAGTCTAATGTCTGGAGCATACCCGGACTTAGCAAGTGGACTCAAGGCTGGGACAGGACAGAGGTTTCACTGTGAAATGTGTGTTGACCGATGCCCCGGATGTCAAGCAAAGGTACAAAACTTGTTTTCTGTTAACTAATTTAATCTTTAAAAGGGTTTCTTCTGGATAAGAAGCAACCTAGCAGGGCCCCAGCCCTTGACCTTGGAAACCTGACCAGTAATTTCTCCTGAGGTTTTAAAGACAATTTACAGCTTTGTTTTCCTTTTGATCTAGAAAACAAAGGTTCTCCTGGAAAGATGGTTTTTACATAGAAAATACAGCTAGACAAAAAAGAAATAGTTAAAAATGATCCCACAAGTCTGCCACATCCAGAGAAGCAACTATGATCTGCTTATGAAGTCGGACTCCATACTGCTTGCAAAATGCAGCTGTGCCCAGTGTTTGCTGTGACTTCTCAGACTTCTGTAGAAAATGTGTAACAGGGACACGCACTTGTCAGCAGAGTAGATGTGCAGAGGAATTGCTCTGGGCTGTGTGAAAAGTGGGTGGGAAAGTCGAGGAGAGTGTGACCAGGCAGGCCAGCTTCCTAGGGAAAGGGAAGTGACATGAGAAGCAGTCCTTGGTCAGAGAGAGGGGAAGGTGATAAGCCACTGGGCCTCACCTCTCCCCGGTCAGCTCACATGTGTTCTGTGATCACAGCTTCCAATGGCCTCCTTTGGCCCTGGGTCTGTGGAACTGGATGTTTCCAGATCCAAAGTCCCTAGTTCAATAGGACAAAGGTGACCAACCTGGGCCAGGAGAGTGACCACAGTGTTGTTAAACACCGTCACAGTCATTTTCAAATGTTGGTCCCCTCCACTGGGGAATTTGTGCATAACTCACTCACCTTGGATGATGCCAAGAGGACAAGAAGGGCTTTCCTTTCTGGTCAAGTACCATGACTCACTAAATCCTAGACTCACGTAAAAGAAAAAAAACTGCTATGCCTTCTATTCACTTTACTCAGCTGCGTGGAAATTAGCTGGTTCTTCTCTGCCAACGATGGTAACGTGTGCAAGTTCAGAGCAGAAACCTTTGGAACTTTTGGTGCAATCAAGTGAGAAGATGCATTTCCAACACTCCATACTAGAGAAGACAAGCTCAATTTAGTCAGATGGCACACACACACACACACACACAAACACACACACAGAGACATAGACACACACACACAGACACACACACACACACACACCACTGTGGGTGCAGCAAGGCCTTGGGTCTCAGGGATAATGCCACATGATAAGGAAGAGCCAGCACACCTGGAAGGCTTGGAGTTGGCACAGTGTCACCTCTCCATTTGACACTCAGACCTTCGCTGACACTCCTTTTCAGAGCTGGGCCTGCTTGTGGTGCTCCTGGCTTTCAGAAAGCAATACCTTAGATACAGCATAGATTGGTGCCTAATCAAAGGGGAAGGGCATTGGATAATGTCCTGTTTCCCTCTCTTCAGGATGTGAAGCTGGAAATGACCCCCAAAAGGACAGAGATCAGGTCATCCACAGTGGTTACTTGATGTACAAACCCCCCACTGACTGGCTTGCCTTCCTTCTGCTTCCCTCCACCCCCACCTGCTCTCTCTTTCCCTCTCCTTCCCCTCCTTTCCTCTCCCTTCTTTCCATTGTCCCTCTACTCCTCACCTCTCTCTGGGGCTTTCTAAATTAGTCTTCCAAATAAATTTGTTGTCCCTAAACCTCTGTTGCCTTCCTTCCTTCCTTCCTTCCTTCCTTCCTTCCTTCCTTCCTCCCTTCCTTTCCTCCTCCTCCTCCTTCTTCCTGTCATCTAAGTACTGGGATTAAAGCTGTGTGCTATCATGTCCCTACCTCCATCTTTGTTTCTTGGTGTTCTTTGGGGACAGTAGTCCAGGGCACTGACCAATATGCTGACTGAAATGCATTCTTCAGGACTCAATGTAGAACTTACCTCTTCCCAGAATCCTTCTTTGTTCTCCTCCCTGGCACCCAAGGTTGATCAAGAGTGTGTCCCATGGACTCCCTGCACAAACAAGATCCTCCACCCTGTTTCTTAGCAAATAGAATGTCTCTAGGAAACAAGTACACAGAGAGAGGAGGCAGAGCCCACCCCCAACCTCATGTTTCACCCAAAGACTTCACAAAGCTAACTCCAACTCCAAGCTGTCCTAGCTTCACCTCTTGTGGAAGTCCTCCTCCTGTGAAGTGCCTATCGATTCATGCTCTCTGGGACAGTGATGTTGACAATTTGCCTTTTCTCAGAAACATGCAGCAAAAACAACCTTTTCAATGTAGCCCAAGCTCCATTGCTCAACTTTTCCTGGAAACATCTGATTGGAAGGGGATGTTAACTGCTGATAAATCATTTCTCAGGCCACTTTGGACATATGGACCCAAGTGCATGAAGGACATGAACTCTAAACTTTGAGGGTTGAGTCTTATTTCAACAGATTTCTGTCCAGGAAGACATGAAACTATTTCTTTACCCCCAGGGACTTGTGCCTCCAAAGTGGCCTTAAATTAATGTCCCCAAGCACAGCAGCATTAAGTCACATCTCTAGTTCAGACAAAAGACCAGAAAAAAATTTCATGGGTCTGAACTTGAAATTACTATACCTACAAATGACATTTGATTAACTCTTTGGCCTGAATCCAAAGTAAATGACTCCTGTCCGTTGCATTTTCAAGTGAATGTGCCTCTCCCCAGGCTGCAATAGTCAGGAGGCAGCAGAGAGCTGTGAAGTCGTGGCAAGATTCCCTGGTTGTTTTCTGAAAACCTGTCCACCAATTCTTCTTCAGGGCAGTTGCAGGCATAGTCCCTGGAAACTGAAACCATGTGAACAGAGATTAGTTTTCTTGACACAAACCACAAGGAAAAAAAATTCACAATGAAGATTGAGGTGGAGCTGGTGGAGTCTTTCCAAGAAGAAAGATGGCCTCAGCCTGAAGCACTGAGAGGTCTTAGCTCAGTGTGTGTGTGGGGCTGATAAACCCAGAAAGTCTTTTGCCAGAGCCTTTCTGCGAGGAGAGAATGTAGCTGGAGTTTTCTCTTCGTGTCCCGCCAAGCCCCAGCAGTCCATTAGCCCACTTATAAAATAAACATACAGACACTTATATTATTTAAACTGCTTGGCCATTAGCTCAGACCTATCATTGTCTAGCTCTTACTCTTATATTCAGCCCATTTCTATTAATCTATACTTTGCCACATGGCTTGTGGCTTACTGGTACCATACATCCTCCTTGCCCTGGCGTCAGCTCCAGTAGTCCCCTCCTCTGCCTTCCTGTTCCCTCAATTCTCCTCTCTGTTTGTCCCGCCTATACTTCCTGTCTGGCTACTGGCCAATCAGTGTTTATTTATACAGAATGATATCCACAGCAAGAGACTATATTGAGCTAACTTCCCATGAACTTGAATAGGTGCCATCCAGCCGGTAGGACCCTCTGTGTTGAGACTCAAAATTCTGGGTTTTCTGTGACAGGTAACAGGAAATGCCAGTGTTCAGAGGTGGGTTGGGTGGCTGGCTAGTAGATTTCTCTTTCTGCAGTTTCATGTTACCAGGTTGGACCACAGTAACTAAGCTCTGAGCCCTGGTGGACAAGTGCATTTACACACAGTCATACAAGTTGGAAACAATTGTCCAATGACAAGAAGGTGGGGAAATACCAGAAAGAGAATGAAAATATCACCTGTCCAGGCCACATTGTATGAAGCCAGATCCAGGAAGAGGCTGGAGAACTACTGTAGAGAGAGGACAAAGCAGGTGTTCGAAGAACAGCTGCCTCACACAGGAAGAACATATGAAAGACGATGTGTTTACTAGAGTATTGTATCCACCTTTAACGTCTCTGGGGCATCATTCATGCTCCTGCTGAATGCCTCATTCACATGAGGAATCCATTCTTCTCCCTGTTCCTACTATGCACCCAGACATTCTGTCCAAACTGGAGCCTGGTTCAATGTTAAATTCTGAAGGCTTTGCCCTGACATTGTATAAACTGTTAGGCAAATACAGTGACCAGGTTAATGAAGCTTTGGTTCTGTTTGTCTGTCTGTCTCCACATCTCACTTCGGTCAGTAAGGCACTTCACAGAGGTTCAGTCTGGTGTGGCTTGGCCTGCCTCTCATTCAGGCAGAGGGAGAGAGTAGGCAAAGCCCTAGAAGAGAGCCAGACAGAGTGTCCTCCATCTCTTAACGGCAAGTATAGACTTTGAAGGATTCTGGAAATCTAGAGTGGGAGATGAGAAAAGGATAGATTGTGTCCACTGAGGCCCACTTAAGACACTCTGGGTTTGTTTTGATTTTTTGTTTGTTTGTTTGAGGCAGTGCCTCCCTATGCAGTCCATCCTTGCCTCAAACTTACTATGCAGCCCAGGCTTGTCTCAAATTCACTTACTCCTGTCTGAGCCTCATGAACACTGGCATGATGGGCATGTGCCAGATCATGCAGCTGCTTCAGGCACTCTACTGCACAGAAGATGGCTTACCTTGGCTTTTAAAAACTCACAGTAAAAAAAACTCTCTTCATGTAATACATGAATGTCTTATTTTTAAAAAATTAATTAACATACTCTTGCATCATACTTATTCACTGCATGCTTAATTACATATATAAATGATGTTTAGTGTGATATTTCTGAACACATACATTGTTTACATGGATAAAGTCTTATAAGCATAAAAGGGTGTCAGGTCCTCTGTGTACCACAAGGCAACTACTCTCTAGGAAATTCAGACTTGTGTGTGGCAAAAGAAAGAATATTCACAATGATCTGAAAGGGCTATTACAGAATCTTTTACTACAACCATGAGCACATAGATTCCCTTCATTTACTTCAACCAAATACAACACAACAGATGAATACAGGCAGAAGGAAGAGAAAGTCTTCTTTGCTAAGCCAAATATTCAAGATAGCTGTAAATTTTTAATGTTATAATTGTTTTTGTCTAAGAAAAACCTAATTATTTTATGTAAAGGTACATTGCTTGTGTCAGCATTGTTTATTGTTGTTAATTTTGGGATAAATTATACATGATATTTTATATATCATAAATACAGGTATCAAAATATGTCGTTCATGTACACACCAGCTCTCCATAGTCTTCATTTTTTTAGAGTAAAAAGAGATTCTGAACCCAGAGTTATCCAAATTTTCATCCAATTTAGCTTCAAAGTAAAGAATGGGCTCCTCAGTCTCCCGGGATGGGGCCCAGGGCCTTGAAGATGATTGGCAAATATTCTACCCCTGAACTGTACCTGCAACGCCACCTATCAAGCTTAGAATACCTTTGTGAAGTCCTAGAAGGCTTCCTGCCCAGCCTACCATCCGGCTCTGAGATTTCTCCCTTGATCAAAAGCTTGCAGAAGACTGAGCCATGTGTGTACACTGAGGGGAAAAAAAACTGACATTAGTAAATCATCTCCCAAGCTCCCTTTGTGAGGGAGGGCCACAATGGCAAGGTGAACACATTAGGAAAGGGCAATTACATGGAATTTCAAGGCCATCCTTCACCTGTGCTCAGCTGCCTACAGGATGGTTTTAACCTCCACATGCAGAAGAGAGCTGTGTAAAGGAAGCAAACACAACACAGACCAAACAGTGTCCAGCCCTGCCATGGGGAAAGAGTGCAGAACTATCCCATGGCAGGATTTGCATTTGTTTGTGTTACTTGAAGTGAGGGAGTTAGAGCTGTAGGACCATACCAGTGGGATGTCCTGCTCTTCCCTGTGGTGGTATTGTGTTCCCCAAAATATTGTGTGACTTAATAAACTTATCTGGGGTCAGAGAACAGAAAAGCCACTAGTTAGGCAGTGATAGCACATGCCTTTAATCCTAGCATTCCAGAGGCAGAAATCCATCTGGGATCTCTGAGTTCAAGGCCACATTGGAAACAGCCAGGCATGGTGACTCACGCCTTTAATCCCAGGAAGCAAGCCTTTAATCCTAGGGAGTGATGGTAGAAAGCAGAAAGGTCTATAAGGCATGAGGACCAGAAACTAGAGGCATTTGGCCTGCTTAAGCATTTGGCTGGTTAAGCTTTTAGCTAGTTAAGCTTTCAGGCTTCTAGCAGCACAGTTCAGCTGAGAGCCATTCGGATATGAGGACACAGAAGCATCCAGTCTGAGGAAATAAGACCAGCTGAAGATCTGGCAAGGTGAGATAGCTGTGGCTTGTTCTGTCTCTCTGATCTACCAGCATTCACCCCAATAACTGGCTCAGGTTTGATTTTATTAATAAGAACTTTTAAGATTCATGCTACACTTCCCCACTGCCAGGCCCTGCAGGGAGGAGCACTCCATTTGTTTGCTCCTCTGTGAGGACTAAAGTGGGGTATAATGCAAACCCCATTCCCACTAATCTTGGATTACTGAAGGACTGGAGTTTTCAATCCATCTATCATCTGCTAGACCTGTTGCAATTGCTTTCTGTGTTAAGAGAAAGCTTCCCACCTACAGTTTCTCATATATGATGTCCGTAATGAGCAGACACCCTTGAGAGATTGCCATGTATATAGACCATGGGTAGACTAGGAGGTTCCAGGGGTGTTCATAGTCAGAACCTGAGGATACCTAATGGTACCTGAGAACTGCTCAGCTTTGCCAAGATGGGTGTTTTGTCCTCAAACTTGATAATGCCGAGAAACTGCTTTGGCAAGCAATCTTGCTGGCTGTAGTGAACTCTCAGAACCCTCACTTGGATTAGCCCCTTTAAAGTCATTGTGTCGAGATGACACCAGCCTTCTCCTGTGACTTCATCAGCATACCCCAGACCTTCAACTCAGAGCTTAGCATCCTTATAATATTTTAATTATCAATGAAAGTATTCAGTAATCATCTAGATGATGCTTCATCATATTATTGGTATGTATCTTTATAAAGCATTTAAATTATAAGACAAGGAGGGTCTTGTAGAGATTCATTGATTTTAAAGGGAGAAAGCATATTCTTCACAGACAGGAGCCTGGATCCATACTCAGCAGCTTCCCTAGCAGTAACCCCAGTGCTTCATTCTCCATACTTTTAAGACATGCATTTACTTATCTGTTCAACAAAATTCACAGTGTCTTAAGTCATGGATTTGAAGGAAATTGTTCAAAATGTAAATAATGGAAATATAACATAAAAAAAACACCATTACTTTATACATATAAGTTAGTGTTACATAGTAGCTAGATTTTGTTAGGATGTAGCTAGGACTTAATAAGCCTGTCCTTTATGGGTGATTTCTTTTTTAGAAATTTGGTAACTTATTAAAAGTCATATTTAACTTTTCCAAAAATGTGAAAAGAGAGGAAAGGGCAAAGAAGGGGAGGGGAGAGGAGGAGAGGAGAGAGGAAAGGAATGGAAGGGAGTGGAGAATATGGGAAGGAAGGAAAGAAAAATGGAAAGAGAGGAGAGATGAGATGGGGAGCGGGGTACATCACAGGGGAAGAAAGAGATTGGAAAGTGTGTCTTCTGCTTCTTGACCCTAAGTACACACCTAATAAATGTTAGTTTCTTTCCATTCACCCCAAATTCATGTGCTTTCCCCCCTGCATTTTCCTTTCTTTTCTCTGGCCATGACTGTCACCCAGAATTAAATATTTGTGATGAGATAGACCTAGTGACTGGGTCACAGAGATAAAAGATGCTGGATGCTCTGGCTCCAAGTGAGCAGTTGATGGATGAATCCGGCTCTGGGGAGTGTGCTTAAAAAAGATACACCTGCCTCCAGGTGGCTAAGCAGAGCTCTGCTTCTATGCAAGGGACAGCCATAAATCAAAACGAGATAAAAGCATTTAAAGCCAACAAAGCAGGCAACATTTTTGAGTAATTGAGCCTCGTTTTAAAAAGCAAAAAATGTCTGTGTTAGTCTTCGCCTTTCAAACATTAGTCTCTGTTTGGTTAAGCTTTGCAAACAGAGGGGCTCTGATGTAAGCAAGACTTTTTCTTTTTGTATGTTGTACATAAATGTCTTTAATCTTTTGAGTTAGGAATTTATTGGTTGGGTCTTTATGAGTAAATTCAGCAAAGCTCTGAAATGTGGGGTTTTTTTTTTCTCCAAAAAGAAAGCAAGGAGGGAGAAGGCAGAGAAGGGTCAGTGAGGTTTAAAACAGAAGACCAAACTGCAAAAGAATGAAAGGATTTGTCTGAAACAACAATGTAGGTGAGAGTCCAGCTGACTTTTATCCAGCTTAACCCTGGGCCCAGGTGAATGTGCCCTGGGTCAGGTAGGGAAAGGGGAATTCAGTGGATTTGGCCAGTTACAACAATTTCAGCCACAACAAACCAAACAGGCCCACGACTCCACAGTCAAACCTCTCAGTCACCTGGCCACATGCTCGGTTCTCTATTTATGTTCTGAAAAAGAAAGCTGCTGGTAGAAAGAACATAAACCATGACTCTTGAAATTTGCCATTATTCTAGACATTTTCAAAGACTGACTGTGTCAAAAGACTTTCATTAATGGGCTGAGTGTTTATAAGAGCTACTGGGGGGAAAAGGGACAAACTGAATGGCTCCAGGCACATCCTACCTGGGAGCCTCAGGCTGCATGTAGCACAGGATAGCTGTGAATGCCGCCCAACACGAAACTGTAAAATTACTTAAAACACCGAGAGATTGGTGTACGTGATTTCTTTTTTTACTACTAGATTGAGTGAGCCCTGTGTGTGAACTTACAGCTGGTAAGTTGTTTCTCAATGTCAAAAAGTCCGACATGCCTGGACCTAAACAATATGCATTTAGTGTCTCACCATCTTGGAGATGAAAATCTCAGAACCAGCTACAGAATAACTGATCTCTCCTGTGGTCACTGTACCTTACCACAGCTTCCAGGAGCTTGCTGACCTTCTGGGCACTCCTTGCAGATGTATCCCTAGGTCTCCACCTTTGTGCCTGTGTATTGTCGTATTAGAGTAGGGTCCTGTCCTGCTCCAATGTAAGCTCATCCCTGCTACCCAGCAGACACACAGGAGTCACACACATTCCACCTTGCACACACATGCATACTTTCCATCCCCCATGCCCATCATATACACATGACTGCCCCATACATGCACCCAGCACACACACACACACACACACACACACACACACACACACACACCAGCAAACACAGATGGCTGTCCCATATATACCACTAACAAACACAACTGACTGTGCCATACATGCCACCCACCACACACAACTTCATATCATCCATCAGACACACTGGATGCACACACACACACACACACACACACACACACACACACACACACACTTCGTATTCCTACACCCAGACATGATACCGCTTACAAAGCCAACTCAGGGAACCCCGGATGAGTTAACCCAAATGTGGTAGAATCAGGTTGACATCGTGGCAGAGAAGTTAGAATGAAACACAGCAACAGAGCACCAGGGACTTTGTTAGGGAAGGTGGGCTGGACCTTTGTCACTGACCCCAAGATGCCAAGGATACACTGCCCTGACTACTGAAGATGTGGGTTGCTACATACAGCCTGACTTTGTAATAGGGAGAGTACAAGCAAGTGATCCTGGGAAAGAGTTCAGCCAACCCTAGAGACACTGGAGCAGTACCACCCAACATCAAGCAGCCAGGCTGAGGGCTGAATTGCTATCACATGCGGAACCACTGCGGGTCTACAAGCTGGAGTGGGACAGAATTGAAGCTGCACTTTAATAATGGACCATTAGGTGTATTTAGGTGGAAAAATCTTCACATTTTGCAAACAAGCCAGGTATGCGTTGTCTGCCTCATCGGAAATTCTGCACACAGCTTGATGCGCTCACAAATTCACAATTCAGAATTAATTGGTTTTTAGGCTCTGCATTTAGGTCATCTTTCCCAGACACCCCATTTCATGTGGTGAAAAGAAATTAAGTCAATTTTCCCCCTGCCAGACCCTCGGCTCTCATCTTGCAGGCCTGGCGTGCCGTCCTGCTGCACGCACGGGAAGAAGACAACCTTTAAAGGCATTCTCATTATTTCTCAGGGAGATGTCATTAAGTACTGTAAACATGTCCTGAATGAGTCCATGTCACAAAGACGACAGAGTGTTTATAGAATAAAAACCTATGAGCATGAGCACCAAAGTAAGAGAAAATAGGAAAGGAAGGGGAGAGCGAGGGAGTCTTTTTTTAAGAAGGGAGACGAGAGGTCATCTTGACCAGTAGTTGAGCTAAAGGTGAGAACCATAGGTAAATCCACCCAGATGAGCTCTGATCCTGGAGAAAAGCAGAAATGGGTTCTAACTGACTGGTTCTACCACTCTCCCATTCCCCAGCCCCTTGCAGGCATTACCAACCCATCATACCCATTTCTCCCTCAGAATTCATACATGGCAGACATCATAAATTTATTGTCCATCTGCCCCTCTGAATTCATACTTGACTTTCAGATTCCTTGGCAAGAAATCAGTCAAGCCAGCTGTTTTATGTTGCAATTAAACTTACTGATGTTTCTATGTGAGAGTGAGGTGTGTGTTTTACAACCTATGACACTGTAGTCTAACAAAGAGAATTGTGCTCAAGATGAGATGAACACGTTTCACTTGCTATTTGACTTTGCAGTGTTGGTTACAACCAAGCCAAGCAGATAAGGAGCTTAACCTCCCTGCCCAGAGTCTAACAGTGTGCGAGCTCATAGTCCTGTGGACAACATACAGTGGCTTGTTCACTACCAGGGAGGAGTGAAATGGCCATGGCTTGTTTGGGGGTTTCATCTTTGTCCCCTCATGTAGACACCAAAAGGACCCGAGGTTCATATCCCCTGCATCAGGCTTTAGTCAGTGGTTGGCAGTGTGAGCATTTAAAGGCTTGGGGTGGACAAATGACATATCTACTAGGATTCACAGGGCCAGGCAGGCAATGCCCACTGGACAGCTGCAAAATAAGATGCCTTTGGGCTTCTGCTGTCTCTGCTCTGTTCCTTTCTGTCCTTACTTGATTTCTCTGAAAACATGCTCTTAACATATTATCATGTGTCTGTGAATGTTGACCCTGGACACAGAGAGCTGTGAATCTTAAGCTCTTATAAAGCAAGGATGTCTTGACACTCTAGCTGGGCCACACCTGCTTCTGGCACTCCACTTGCCTACTTCTCTTAGGGTTTTGTACCAGGCCATGTCATGTACCCTGGAGAACAAGAGATTGGAACCTCAGAGCTGCTCTGATGAGTTCTATCAATGTCCTCCCTTATCCTTTATGCTTGCTATATGTTCCTGGAAGTGAGAGGTTCCAGGCAGGCCTTGAGTCAAGATACCTTATAAAATAATGTCCCAAACCAAACCAACTGATGTGAGACCATTGGAACTGACCCCAAACCTAACAGGATGAACTGTGAAGAGAAACTATAATGGACTTCACATCTCTGGTGATGTCATCTGGAAACAGTTTTAACCTCCCAACATTCAATCAAGACGATAACAACAAGCTAAACTGGTATAAAACGGGCAATGGGATCCTCTGTGGTCTACATACAAAGCACTGTATATATCAATCTCAGGTCTGTGAGCACAAAGAAAACCCCAGAACCAGACAGATTCACTTTTGAATTCTGAGACATTTAAAGATGAGCTAACACCAAAACATTTCAAACTATTCCGTAAGACAGAAAATGAACCCTTCCAAACTCATCTTATAAGGCCAGTATTACTCCAAACCTAAACCAGATAAGAGCTTAATGAAAAAAAAAATTTATATATTTTAGATAATACATAAATATATAATACATATAATAATAAATAATATATAACATATTATACCATAATATATTTTATAATTATTTTATTTGTATTGTATATTATTTTATATGTATTATATATGATAATAAATAATATGGTATATATATATATATATATATATATATTAGGTCAAGTTCCCTGATGAACATATCTATGAAAATTTTTAATAAAATACCAGAAAATTGAATTTGACAACACATTAAAAAGATAATACATGTTCAACTTGAGAGTTATTTTCCAGAAATACAAGGATGGTTAAACATATATAAACCAATAAAGGTAATACAGTACATAAACTCAGGGATAGAAATCACACACTCATATTAATAATACAAAAAAGGCTTTCAAAAAAATTCAACAACCCTTCATGATAAAAACCCTGAAGGAACCAGAAACTGAATAAAAACATCTCAGCATAATAAAGGATATATATATATATGACAAATCTGTAGCCTACATTATACTAAATGGAGAAAACTCAAAAATATTTCCTCTAAAATTAGCAATGAGACAAAGCTGTCTACTCTCTCTGTTCTTGTTCAAGACAGTGTTTCATTTTCTTTATAATTTTTCAGTTTTTACATTATGTGAGTGTCTTGCCTGCTTGTATGTCTGTATGTCACATGTGTGCCAGGTGTTTGTGGAGAACAGAAGAGGGCATTGGATCCCCTGGAACTGGAGTTACAGATGGTTGTGAGCCACCGTGTGGATGCTGGGAATCAAATCTGGTTCCTTTGGAAGAGCAGCCAGTGCTCTTAGCCACTGAGCCATCATCCCAGCTCCACATGCTTCAAATCTTAAAATAGTAAGTCAAGAAAAAGAAATAAAAGGGACATGAGTAAGCAATGAAGCTGTCCAAGCATCCCTATCGTAGATGTTATGATCCTTACTTAAAATACCCCCAAAGAGCCAGAAGACCCTTAGATCTAATAAACACTGTCAGCCAAGCAGCAGGACACAGAATCAGTATGTAAAAATCAACTACTTTTTCATGTTTCAATAATGAACTTATTAAGAAAGAAATCAATCAAAAACTTGTCACTTTCAAAAAAATCCTCATAGTTTTAAAAATAAAATATCTAGGAATAACCCTAACCAAGGGAGCATATGACCTCCACAATGAAAACCTTAGAAAACTGAAGAAAAAACTGAAGAGGAAACCAGAAGATAAAAAAAAAAAAAAACACATATTCATGAATCAGAAAAATTAGCATAAAAATCATCAAAGTGTCTACAAAATCATCAAATGTGACCTACTGATTCAACTCAATCCCCATCATATTCTTCACAGAAGTATAAAAATTAATCCTATAATTTATAGGAAATGATAAAGGACACTGACAGCCAAAGTAATTCTAAGCAAAAAGCAGTTCTGGAGATGCCACAGTGCCTGATTTCAAATTTATACTACAGAGCCAAAGTTAAAACAAAACAAAAGGCAGCCAGCATGATACTAGCACAGAAAGAGATGCGCAGATCAATAGAACAGGATAGAAAACAATAGAATACCCAGAAATAAGCCCTGCAACTGCAGTCACTTGATTTCAACAAAAGTGGCAAAACATATATTCCACCAATGATTCTGGGAAGTAGGAAAATGAGACCTACCCTGCACAAAAAGCAATTGAATAAGGCAAACTCCTCTATGTAAGGCCCAAAACTTTGGAACTGCTGGAGAAAACATTTCAAGAAACAGACATACAAGAACTTCTTTAAAGGAACTTGAATAGCTCAGGAAACAATTGCAAGAATTGTCACACAGGATAATGTGAAACCAAAATACTCTGTACCACAAACAACAACAAAAATCACAGAAGACTAAAGAGAGCGCTTATAGAATAGGAGAAATTCTTCTCCACTGTATATATATATGGTAGGGGTTAGCAACCAGTATAGATAAAGAATTCAAAAGGTTTAATAACAAAACATAAATCACTCTATCAACAATTGGGCAACAGAATTGAAAAGATAGTTCTCAAAGGGAGAAATAAAAGTGTCTAATAATAAATATTTGAAAAACAATTCAATATTCTTAGCTATCCTGGAAATGCAAATTGAAAGTACATCATGACTTTTCATCCTTGTCAAAATGAGTACCATCAAGGAAGTGAGCAGCAAGTGCTATGGAGGATGTGGGGCAGAAGAAGCCTTATACACTGCTGGTAGAGCAGTAAACTGGTACAGATGCTGTAGGATCACCCTAGGAAGGGGAAAGAGTTAAAATCTCCTGGGTAAACTGGAAGGGGAGAGTGGAGGAGAAGGGATAGGGGATGGGAACATGAGGGTTTGAGATGGCTGAGTTGGGGGAGGGATGGAAAAGGGAGAGCAATGAAAGAGATATCTTGACAGAGTGAACCATTAAGGGGTTAGAGAGAAATCTGGAGCTAGGAAAATCCCCAGGAACTCACAAGGATGTCCCCAGTCAAGTCGCATAGCAATGGTGTCAAGGGTGCTTGAACTAGCCTTCTCCTGTACTCAGATTGGTATCTATTCTAATTGTCATCATAGAACCTACATCCAGTGACTGATGGAAGCAGATTCAAGGAACCACAGCCAAGCACTTGGCCAAGCTCCTAGAGTTCAGCTGAAGAGAGGGAGGAGGGATTATAGGAGCAAGGGAGGTTAGGATCATGATGGGGAAAACCACAGAGATAGCTGACCCAAGGTAGTGGGAACTCACGAACTCTGGACTGACAGCTGGGGAGCCTGCATGGGACTGCACTAGGCCTTCTGAATGTGGGTGACAAATGTGTGGCTTGATGTGTTTGTGGGTCCCCTCACAATGAGACCAGGGATTATCTCAGGTACACAAACTGACTTTTTAGAGCCCATTCCCTATGGTATGTTGCCTTACTCAGCTGTGATGCAGAGGGGAGGGGCTTGGTCCTACCCCAACTTGGTATGCCAGGCTGTGTTGACTACCCAAGGGTATGAGGAAGGGATGGGTGTGGAATGCAGGAGGAGGGGAGGGAGGAGGAACAGGGATTGGTACATAAAATGAAAAAGAAGAAAGAATAAAAAATAAATACATAAATAAAAAGAAAATAAAATTACAAAACTAATGTGTCCTAGTTTGTCCAGATAGACCCTGATGCAGGAGGGATCCTGAGCAAGCCATAAGCCATAAGCAAGGCAGGAAGAAGGGAAAGAAGAGAAGACTGGAATGGGGGTGTCCCAGGAAAAGGTAATAGGATGGTGGCTTCATGTTGATCACAAACAAGAACTAGATAGTGAGGTACCCAGAGTTTCTTCTACTATGATATGGAGTTCATACTGACTCTGAACCCCTTAGGTGACAGACTACAGGGCCCTGTTAGGGTATGCATAACTCCCAGGCATTTCTGGATCTTTCTACTAGGTAGGAAGAGTCACAGGTATAGGCTGTTGGAATAGAAAGCATTCAGCATCGAGGGAAGAGAAGAGACCCACTGAAAAGGATGATCTGTCTGTGGAAACTACTCTGGTGTGATCCTAAGCAACCTAAGTTAAACTTGATGCTCTTCGTCTGGTCATGTTTAGAAACTGTCTTAACATTTAAGCTTTTGCTTTTGCTTTCTTAGTCTTTCTTTTACATGAGTCCTTCTTGTCCACCAGGTCAATGTGACACCAATATTAAATCACAAAGTATTTGGCCACTCAGAGTCAAGCACAGCCTCCCAGCATGAGCCCCCCACCCCGACCCACCCCGACCCCCCCCACTCCACCCCCACCCCTGTCAACTAATTAACACTATGTCTTCTGACACTTGGTTTGCTAATGATGGAGAGCCAATTAGCAGCTACTGACAAAAATATGCAGATTGAATACCACTCTCTGAAACCAGTCATTTTCCAAATGGCTTTAAAGCATCATAATGCTGTTTTTAATTTCTATTCACACATAGCTTTAACCATGACAACGCTTTTGTGCAAATGAGAGAATAGGGTGTAATATTGTCTTTTCAGAATTGCTGGGACCTGGTAACTCCTAATTCCAAACTTCACCAGAACTTGATCTCCACTGCAATGTAATGTTTTTATGTGACCTTGGATCTTTAGTATCTCAGAGAATGGCTCCTTTATGGGTTCCAGATGGAAAGTGTAAAATTAATAACCCCTTGTAGACGAATGCCCACATGTTTTGCACATACTTCCGACATGTGCTTTGCTCATAGTGCCATTGATTTAAATGTAATTAACATCTAAATGATGCATTGCTCCTTTGAATTCCAAACTATACAGGGCATTTTTTAAAAGTAGATATTTAATGTTGCTACCAAAACCCTGGGTGGGAAATGGATCTCTCAAGTGGTGAATAAGGATCACCTGTCTTCTGTGTATGAGGCTAACATCTGTGTTACTTAGGATGGAATTTAACTGTAAGTCATGGAGATCTAAAGCAGTTAAGCAAGAAAGCAGCTTATCATTCTCTCATGTGAATCCAGACTCTGCTCCATATATTCCTTATAGTCCCTTTCAACTCACTAACTTATTAGCCATTTCTATACTATGATTCTTTCTTTATAATACAAGATGGCAGTAGCCAAGCAGGATGATAATCTACGGCATCTATTTTGTTTGTTTGTTTGTTTGTGACAGACTGTTGGCATGTATCACAGGCTGGACTTGATATCTCTGTTCCTCCTACTTCTGCTTCTCAAATACTGAGATTACTGTGCCCAGCTCAGATCAATGGCCTTTCAAGCAAGGATTTACAAGCATCATCAAACTCTTCTCTGTAGACCTTGTTGGCCAGACCCTAGGTACATGGCTATATCCAAAGGATACTGGGAAATGTAGTCTTTTATATCAATAAAAAAGAGCCTGCTAACATCCATGAACATATTGCTATAGTAGATAAAAGTAAATGGATTACATCTGGAAATGTAAATAGCCTCTGCTTAAGGATCTGTGGTAACTCTTGTGGATATCATTATCTTATTTAATTTTAGTAAGGATTATTGGCATTTCTTTCCAAAGTTGAAAGGAGTTTCCTTTTGCTTTTGACTTGCTTATTTGACAGCAATTAAATATGAGGTCATTTGTAATTTGAATAAAGGCTTTCAGCCATGAGAAATAGTCTGTGTTGGATCCCTTTATCATGGTGGGAGTCTGTGAGAGATCCTTTTATTTGCCTCAGAAACAAAGACAATGTCACCAAGGCTGTGCTTTCTTGTCCCAGCAGACCTGTGTTGGGGTTTAAATCTAATATGCCCCTGCCCCCCACAGACTCACATTTTGATCTCCACTGCAAATGTAATGTTTTTATGTGATCTTGGATCTTTAGTATCTCAAACATTTTGAATATTTGTTCCCCATCTGCTGGTGCTGATTTGAAGGTTGTGGCATCTTTAGAAGATGGGGCCTAGTTGGCAGAAGAGGGTGACTAGGAGCAAGACTTTGAAGGTTACTCCTGCCCCTGGCTCTGGAGTTCTCTCAGCTTCCTGGTCCGTTGCCATGTAATCTGCCTTTACCACACTCCCACTGCCAAGCCACTCTCCTGTGTCTTTCCCTCCTATTAAAGGAACCTCTGAAGCCATAAGCCAAAGGAAATCTTTCCTCCTCCGTTGATTCTGTCAGACCTTTCCTCAGAGCAGAAGAGTAACTAATGCATCCTTGTACCCAAGGCTTCGAACACATGAGACAGTGTTGACAAAGCTCTCACCACCACGACCCGCAGGCAGGATGTGACCTCAGAGGCCTTCATAACTGCCTTTTATGAGCTGCAGCATAGCTCAGTGTGCCCTCTGTCAAGCTCTACTTCCCCGTCCTCCACAGCTGTTCATCTGAAAAATACTTCCTAACCAATCTACCCCTGATCTCCACCCCCAAAGCTGCTTCCCACTGACCCCCTGCAGTTCATACTGAATCCCACCCCTAAGGACAGTCACATCTCATCCAGGGCTGTGCTAGCTGAGGAAGTCTAGCTCTGTTCAACAATCCTGTCTCACTCTGGAAGTCCTTTCGTTACTCCAGGACTCTTGTTTGTGGGTACACGGGATAGCGATACATTTTAAGGTAGGATGTGCCATTGTGTGAGAAGTAAAAACACTCCCAGAATCCATCTCCACTCCACCATATTAACTGAGTCCTTGGAAGCTGCCGCCTTTTTCATTCCCTTCCTTCCCATTTCATGTGTGTTTGAGGCTAATGTAGAGGGCCAGCAAGATGATTCCACTTGTAAAGGAGTTTTCAGGTAGCCTGAGCACCTGCCTGAGTCTGATGCCTGGGACCTATAGGGAGTTGGCTCCTTCAAGTTGTCCTCTGACCTCTGCACATGCGTGTATGCGCGTGCGCGCGCGCGCACACACACACACACACACACACACACACACACATATATATATATATATATATACATAAATGTGATTTTTTTAAGTAGAATTCATTTGCCTGAATGGTCAAGAAAATGACTTTAGCTTTCTTCATAAATTTTGTAAACTTAAAAAGCTCCTCAGAAGGAAGATTTCAAACAGCCTCACTAGTCGTGGCCTTATCCTTCTGTGATGGCCAGACTGCCTGTCTCCCCAGCTGAGGGTAGCTCTGTCTGATGTCGCGTCTCTGCTCTTTGACCTCTCAGGACTGCTCCAGTTGCTCTCAAACACTGATTCACACTCCCACCTACCTGGAAATTCTGCTCAGCTCGGAGAAATAAATGAAACACCAAGTGTACTCCTTGGGAACAACTGTGCGTTCTCTGGTATAAGGTCATCTAACGGGGTAGCCTGTAACCAGAGACTGTGCCTTCCACCACGGGTCCTCACAGCAGGGTCTTTTGACCAAGAACAGTGGCAGCAAGGAACTTGTCACAAATGCTTCAAGATCTTGGCTCGCGACCCAAAAATCTTAAATGGGCTAGGTATTCTAGAAGCAGGGCCTAACAAATCATATTTCAACTTGTCCTCCAGAGGAGCCCTAGAAAGTTGAAGAACCCCCAAAAAGACAGGAGAACATTCTCTGAGACTCTCAGGCTAGTCTGTACTCCTGACAACCCCATACAGTGCCTCCACAGGCTTTCAGTCTATGCTTGTGGCTAAACTAGGGCTTACCAGTTTTCCTGTTTTGATCTTATGCTTTTGAGAAACACATACCATTCATGAGACTTTTAGAGTACATAAATACTAAATACTAGTGTTGGCAAAGCTTTCCTTCTATGTCCTAGCACTTCAGCAAAAACATTTTTAAAAAAGGTTGTTCAACTTTTCTGCTGTGTGACCTAGAAAAGACTCCAGCTGCTGTACGTGGATCTGACTCCACAGCAGGCAATAAAGGTCTTGCTAACCCGCCTTTATTTGCTTTCTGCTCAAGATAAACATTTATCACTGAGTGTATTGATTAGCACCATATCACTTCCCTCCCCACACTTTCACAAAGGAAGCAGGCTCCCTTTGGGAACACAACCCTTTGTGGGACTCACAAGAGCCACACTGTTATGCTGGCTATGAAGGTATGGGACTCCCTGTGTCTTGAAGAAAGACCAACCACTGTCACAAGTTGGTTTGACTATTAATGTTCATTCTTGGGTAGCCTGTTCAGAAGTAGAATGCACACTGCCAGAGCAAAGCATGAAGACACAGTAGGAAGCAAGGGACACTACGAATAGTCACAGCTGCTGGTTTCTTTCACATCCTTCCCTCTTCTTAAACACTAGCAACTTTTAATTTGTTCCCTATTTCTTTCATTTACATTTGAAGAATGTTACACATATAGAATCATACATTATTGGATTTTTTGAAGATTAAATTCTCTGCTTCAATATAGTTCCCTGGAATTCATCTAGGCTATTGCATACATCAATGGTTTTCCTTTATATTGCCAAATAGTATACTATCATATGATTTATCATTTTGTACCTAATAACTCACTCTTAAAAAATATGTAAATTGCATCTGCTTCAGGCTTTATAAATGAAACTGTCATTTGCACAAAAATGTTTGTAGGAATATAAGCCTTCATCCCTCTGGGCAGAAATGTCCAAGAACTCCACTGCTGATCATTGGTAGTGTCATATTTATTTTACATTTTTATTATTTTAGATGTATTTATTTTATTTTATATGTATGATTATTTTGCTTGCATGCATATAAGTGCACCATGCACATGCTTTGTGCCTGTGGAAGTTAGAAAGAGGGCATTGGAGGCTCTGGAAGTGGAGTTATGATCATTGTGAGCCCAGGTCCTGCAAAAATACCAGGTGCTCTTAACCACTGGGCCATATCTCCAGCCCCATGTCTAGTTTAAAGAAGCTGTCCAGCTACTTTTCAGATTGGCTGGACCACTTGACTGTCTTGCCAGCAACCTCAGACTCAATTTCTCTCCTTTCTTGCTAATGTTAGATATTGTCACCATTTCTCGTTTTTGTCATAATTAGCATCCCCAATACCTGATGATTTCCTTCCATCCTGATTTATCTTTGCATGTGCTTATATTTAACATGCATAACCTCTTCTAGAAAATGCCCTTTCATACCCATTTTTTAGCAGGACTGTTTGGCGAGCTGCTGCTACTAAGATTGGAGAGAATATATAAATTGGAGAATTTATATATTCTTTGTCCTAGGTCATCATTTGATAAGTGGTTTGTAATTCAGTCTCTAGCAATCTTTCACCAAACACAAGTTTCAATATTTATGGTGTCTAATGATGTTTTTCTTTTGCAGATCATACTTTGGGTGTCAAAGCTAAGAAAGATTTGTTCATCATAAATCTTTGAAAGCCTATCTATGTCTTCTTCGAAAAGTGTTGTAATTTTACATTTAAGGCCATAATCCATTTCAAGTTAATTTTTGTCCAAGGCTTGAAACTTAGGTCACAGTGCAGTTTGCCTCAGGATGTCCAGTTATTTATCACTGTCTTCCTCTACTGATAACCTTTTCAACTATGTCAAAACTTTAGGGAACACATTTTCATGGGTCCATGTTTAGGGTTTCTACTGCTGTGCTATTCTACCTGTGGATCCCTTTGACAGTTCTAAGGAATCTTAATTATTGCAATTACACAGTAAGTTATTGAAACATGAAAAACTGGTTCCTCCCCATTTTTTTTTTCAAAAGAAAATTTAGATTACTTTAGTCCCTTTACCTTTCCTTGTCAATTTTAGAGAAATACTACATTAGCTAAAATCTTGCTGGAATTTTGATAAGGACTATACTAATCTTGTGTGTACACTTGGAGAAAACTGATAGCTTTACAGTACTTAATCTTCCAATTCATAAACATATTATGTCTTCTCTATTTATTTAAGTCTTCATTGGTTCCATCACAGGCGTTATGGATTTGGTAGCATAGACACCATGTACCTGTTGAATTAAATTCTTCACTTCTTCTTTTCTTCCTTTCTTTTCTTAAACAAGCACTCATTATGTTGCCCAGGCTGGCCTCAAATAAATCAGCTTCTTACATCTATCTCCCGAATGCTAGAATTAAAAGCGTGCACCACGACACTTGGTATACCTAAGTCTATCTATCTTTCTTTCTTTCTTTCTTTCTTTCTTCCTTTCTTTCTTTCTTTTTTTGCAATGATAAATGTTACTTTAATTTTAGTGCCTATGTGTCCATGGCAAGAATAGAGGAACACACTAATTTTTTCTGTTTTTCTTGTGTCTTGCCTTGATTAACTCACTAAGAAATTTCTTGTAAATTCCTCGGAATTTTCTATAAAAATGATGGTGTCATATGAAAGAGAGAGAAGTTTTTGGCTCTTTCTTTTTGATTGATATGCTTTTTATTTAGTTTTCTTGTGTTACTAAACTGGCAAGAAGTTCTAGTGCCATATTAGATATAGGTGGTGACAGATACCTTCATCATCAAACATAGGGTCAGGTGTGTGTTTCTGCAAATGGTCTTTACCAAGCTGAGTCTGTTTCCACTACTCTTACTTTTCTGAGATTTTTGTTGTTGTTGTTGTTGTTGTTTTGGGGTTTTTGTTGTTTTGTTTTGTTTTTGTTTTGCAGATTTGTATTTACTGGGGCGGAGGTGGGAGGGAATGTTTGTGAGGGTGGTCTGTTTATACAGGTGCCTGGAGAGGCCAGGAGAGAGCATTGGATCTCCCTGGAGCTAGAGTTACATTTGTGAATTCATGAGCCACCTGATGTGGATACTGTAAATGTAACTTTGATCCTTCACAAGAATAGCAACTAGTCTTAATAACTCAGCCATTTTTCCAGTCCTCTTTCTGAGAGTTTTTAGTCAGGCATTGATGTTAAATTGTACTTTTACTCTATAGATTAATATGATCATGTGAGTTTTCTCCTTTAACCATTTAAAAAGGTGAATTACATTTATTGATTTTCAATATTGAACCAACCTTGCAGCTAAGAAACAAATCTCATTTGACCATGGTATATAACTTTTTATATATTACTGAATTCTTCTTGCTAAGTTTTTGTTAAGGGACTTTTGCCTGTATTTAGTAGAGATATTGATCTTTAATTTTCTTTCTATATTGTCTTTGTCTAATTTTGGCATCAGGATAATACTAACTCCATAAAAGAAACTGGCAGGTATTTCCTCTCCTCTATATTTGAGAAGAGATTTGTAAAAATTATGCCATCTGTTCTTTAAATAGCTGGACCCATTGTACAGTGAACCCATCAGATGTTGAGATTTCTTTAGGGTGGAGGAGTTAGTAAAGTCCCAATGCTCTTCATCATTATGAGGCTTTAAGATTATGTCTTATACTGCATAGATTATGGTCATTTGTGCTTTTCCAGAAAGTTCTCTATTTCAATGAAGCTGTCTAGTTTGTATGTAGAATTATGTCATTTCCTATATATCTTTCTTTCATTGTCTGCAGGATCTACAGTAATACCTCCTATATAGGTAATTTGTGGCCTCCTTTTTATTTCTCTGTGTTGCTCAGTTGGTTGGTTTTACCAATCTTTTCCAAGAAACATTCTTTGGTTTTCTAATAAAAATTAGCAAAACCCTATTACCTTCTGTTTTTCCCCTTCTTTGACTTCTTTTCTTGTACATGTTAGCCTCTTGTTCACTTTTCTTTTTCTAGGCTCATGAGGTAGGAGTTTATACTACTGATTTATGGTTTTAATTTGTCTTAATTTACACACTTAGGATTATAATCCCCATCTTCTCGATGCATGAGCTGTGCACAATAATGCTAACATGATATAGTTCTTTTTAAGTTCACTCTCTTTACCTTGGATTTTTTTTCTTAATACAATGATTGTATTATTTAGGACATGATTTAGCTTGCAAGTGTTTGAGGACTTCCATGTTAGCTTTCCATTGTTAAATTATTTTCTTCTATTGTAGTCAGTGAATGCTTTTTATGATTTCAATCCATTTTTACTTTGTGGAGGGAGCTGGGGGTCCAACTCAAGGTCTTGAGCAAACTACCACTAAACTGAATCCCTTATCTTGCTTTCAATTCTTATGGGAGGGTACAGTCTAGGATATAGCTCAAAATTGATATGTTCTTTGTGAACATTTAAAAAAAAAAAAAAAAGAATGTTCTGCCAGGTGGTGGTGGCACACACCTTTAATCCCAGCACTCAGGAGGCAGAGGCAGGCAGATAGATCTCTGTGAGTTCAAGGCCAGCCTGGTCTACAGAGTGAGTTCCAGAAAAGGCTCCAAAGCTACACGGAGAAACCCTGTACTGAAAAACTAAGAGAGAGAGAGAGAGAGAGAGAGAGAGAGAGAGAGAGAGAGAGAGAGAGAGAGAGAGAGAGAGAGAGAGAGAGAGAGAGAGAGAGAGAGAGAGAGAGAGAGAGAGAGATCTTCTATAGTTGGCTAGTTTTTATTAATGTTAATAAGACCCTATTGTTTGGTGGCAGTGTTTATTTCTATCTGTCTATCTAGCATCTATCTATCTATCTATCTATCTATCTCTATATCTATCTATCTATCTATCTATCTATCTATCTATCATCTAGCTAGCTAGCTAAACATTCATCTATACATTGGTCTTTGTTGGGAACCAATTTTTGGCTTTGTTAAATAACTAAAGAAGGTGAAGGAGATACCCTGGGAATAACAAGCCAGAAGCTGAGGTTTTTAGTCCAACACCATAAGATTGTGCTTATATGCCAGTTTCACAGGTGGGATCCCCATAACTACTAAATGAGTGTAAGACTGTTTAACTACAATTCTTATGTTCTCTGTAGCTCAGACAAGGGTTACCAGTAGTCTGTAAGCACCTACAAGGGAAAATAAATTATCTTTTGTTATGCACACACACACACACACACAGAGAGAGGGGGGGGAGAGAGAGAGAGAGAGAGAGAAGGAGAGGGAGAGAGGGAGAAAAGGAGAGGGAGAGAGGGAGAGAAGGAGAGGGAGAGAGGGAGAAAAGGAGAGGGAGAGATAACTGTAGTGATTGTTAATGACCCATACTGGGTTCATCATATACATGGGGATAACCAAGTCTTCCCTGCAGTTGAGACCTGTGTCCATACAATCTCCATCTCACAAAAATCAAGTCTAGAAACTGTGGGAAAGTGCAGAATCACCACCACCCCAGTCCCCCACGAAAACAGCACTCCTGACATGGACTCCTCACAGCCTTGGGTTTGAGGCTGCATGGAGTCTTTTCTATGTGACCAGTACTGGAAGAGGAAGGACGCACAGAAGCACGCCTCCACAATGTTTGAACAGATGCCCCCTACTCTGACTGCCTTCTTTTGGAAAAACCTCACTGACTTTTGCTTTTTGCTTTTGCTGTTGTTTTTCTTCTCTGCTTTAAATGGGAATCAGCCTGATGCTGTATTTAAATATGGAAGACTGAAGGCCATTTCAATGGCACTGTTGGTTTGAATAAGATGGCTCCCTCCTTGTAGCTAATGGCTTGAGTCTGCAGACTGACACACCCATTGTAGACACTGATGCTCTCCTTTTTATAACTTTATTTCATTTTCTGCTCATTTCTGGTGTTGACTTAAAGGGCCTTTATCACATTGAACTGATAATCTATACTTTATGGCTGCGATTGTGAGCAATGGAAGCAGCATGTAATATTACACACATATAAATATTTGAACAAGAAAAAGAAAGTCTAATTTAGGCCAAGGACAAAAATGCATTTAAACCAAAAAAAAAAAAAAAAAAAAAAGCCACTAGAGGGACCTTGACACTGAACCACAAACTAGCAAGGTGAGACTCCATGGGCTTCCTATCCTGCCTGTCTGGAGATTTCACCAGTGGGTATTTGCCTTGGCCCTTGCAGCACAGGGTGCTCAGCAGAGGTCCACGCTTGCAAGCTTATGACGTCACTGCTGTGGCTTGCGTATTTGGTCGGGATCACTAAAATAATTCCCTTTGAGAAGAATCAATTTGCTCTTGCAGGGAGTTAAAGACCTGAGGGGTTTTAATTAGTTTACCCGACCTTTGCATTTGATCACCAAACGTTATTGCAGAGTTCAAAGACCACGAGGCTGTGTGTCTCCCTTTCCCTTTTTTGTGGGGCGGGGGCTTTGGCGCCTTTTTCTGCAGCTCCTGTGAATAGTGGAAAATAAGGGCAAAATGACATTCGACTTAGAAAGTAAGAGCACCAGGAAGCGAAATTGGAGGCAAACAGAGCAGCTAATTTCGCCAGGCATAGCTGGTGCTGCCCGCGGTTGTCCCTGACAGCCGGGCGACTCCGAACCACCTGTGTTTGCTCACTAGCTTTCCCCAATCTGCGAGAAAATGGCCAGAGCCGGTCACATGGCAGGCAGATAGGGCAGGCACCATGGGAATACAAAAGCCGGAGCTTTTAGCAGAGTTAATCATTAATGCGCCTTTTCTTTGTCCCATTCAGGAGTGCTGACGGCTTTGATAGCCTGTATTTGCCGTGGGCCCCGCTGCAGGCAGAGCCAGGTACTAAGGGGCCCATTGGCTCCAAGATCCCTGCACGCGGACTGAGCCCTGCCGGACCTGCCAGTCACCCTTTCACCCAATCCTGCCTGCCCCAGGCCAGCATCCTTCTGTCTTACTGTGCAACCAGGTCGCACCTCAATCACATTCAACACCCACTGTCTGGAACCCTGGTGCATAGCATGTAGCTAAGCCGGGCTAAGCTGAGGTTCCTGCCCACAGTCTGCTCTTCCCTAGATCACAGCTACCCTTTACAAGAAAAGAAAGCAAAAAGTTCCCTAGATCCTATTTCTTGCTTGCTTGCTTGTTTGCTTGCTTGCTTGCTTGCTTGCTTCAATGGAAACCAGGGATGTATCACATAATAGCCATTAAATGTTTTCCCCAAAACTTGACTTTAGAGTCACCCCTGAATAGGTTCATAGCTCTATCTCAGTGCCTGCACCACAGGGGATACTGAGAGCAGTTTCTATGTGAAGAACACCCACCACCTTAGCCTTCTGCACAGGAAATAGCCCTATGTCACATGACTGCAGCTGGGTCAACCCTTGACTCCTAGGCCCTTTTCCTGAAGTTTTCTGGGTCTCCGAACCCACCAACAAGATGTTTTGCTCCCCACAGGCTAAAAAAAAAAAAAGAACAAAAACCCCCCACTACCTTCTTACGGTCTGCTTCTGAAAAAAAACAAACAAACAAACAAACAAATAAACTAACTAACTAACTAACTAACAACATCCTGGCTGTCAAGACAAGGACCACTGATTCCCCATAGTCTTGAGGAGCAGCTAATAGCAAGCAGAGGACATTGTTCCTTCAAATGGGGCATACCATGGGATAGGGATTTAAAAGCTTAGAGCTATTAAGTGCAACATTTCCTTCTGGGAATTGTGAGCACAAGGGTGTCACTGGCAGCTGTAGGCTATGATCAAAGAAGACCTTGTCAGACAGATGTCACACTCACAGGCTGCTACTCTATTGGATTCATTCATCTCCCTTTGGCCTGGATCAAAAACCTTAGGATTTCTCCAGTCAATCTTTATGACATCAAGGGCATTTGAAGTAAAGGCAGATTTTATTGCCTCCCTTTTAAAACAGATGAGGAAGTGAAAGTTGACTGACTTGTCCCAACACTTAGGAACTGAAGCAACAGACTGATGGGGAGAACCCTGAGAGGATTAGACCATGTGGACATTGTTTCAGGGCAGTCTTACTGATTGCCAATGGGTGTCACTTCCTCTATCTTGGAGCCTGGTGTCATTCTCAAGATAGCCATATAGGTCAGACATGGTAATGACATGGTATACTAGACCAGGTATAGGATCATATCTACACTCTCCTATAACCGGATAGTAGAGAGAGTGAACAGAGAAAGATGGGTGTGTATTGGGCATCATCTTATTTTCTACAGTGAAGGCAAATGTCTTAGCTGAGGATATCCCAAACATAGCCCCTGAGTTAAGACCCCATTCTTCTTTGGGAAGAAGATGGGATGAGACAAGTTCTCTTACATAGTCTTGGATATCCTTTAACTCACTACTTAGACTATGCTGGGCCTCGAACACACAGGCATCCACCTGCCTCTGCTCTGCTGGGAATAAAGGTACATGCATTATCATGCCTTGAAAGAATCCATTATTTATATGGAAAATGATCCCATACAGCATGTCAGAGGAAAGGACCTGATAATGGCCAGAATCATTTTCTCTTCCCGAGAGCACTTTCTAAACATAGAGGTGTTACTCTCCATGGGTGAAGTGGTCAGTATGCTAGGGAACTGACCAGCTTAGAAGATACCTTCAGCCAATGAACACAGCTTATGAGCAGAGTCCTGGTTATGGGAACTCAACCTGGAGGGGAAAAATGGTACAGACCTCTACCATGTCTCCCTGCTGTGTGTGCATGTGGGTGTGTGTATATGTGTATATGCATATGTTTGCATGTGTGTGTGTATGCTTGTGTGTGTGCGTGCACATGTGTGTAATGTGTATATAGGTATATGTGTGTATATGTGTGTGCGTGTATGTATATGTATGTGTGCACATATGTATATATGTGTGTATGCATGTGTGTATATGGATGTATGTATATGTGTGTACATGTGTGTATGAAGGTCAGAAGTCAACCTCAGTGTTGTTCCTCATAGTTACCTGCCATTTTTTAAGACAGGGTCTCTCACTTTGACCTAGGGCTTGACAATTAGGCTAGGTGGGCTGGCCAGTGAGCAGCAGGGATTCTCCTGTGACCCCCCTCTCCAGTTCACCACCATGCCCACCTTTTTACATGAGTGCTGAAGATCAAACTTAGATAGTCATTGCTTGCATAGCAAGGACTTGTTGACTAAGCGTCTTCCCAGCCCCTCTGGTGTCCTCTGTTTACAGAGCAAGCATTCTCTAGCATGGAGTGGCAGGCTACTCAG
Source organism: Peromyscus maniculatus bairdii (assembly GCF_049852395.1). Classification (NCBI taxonomy): domain Eukaryota; kingdom Metazoa; phylum Chordata; class Mammalia; order Rodentia; family Cricetidae; genus Peromyscus; species Peromyscus maniculatus. The sequence goes on from NC_134855.1 coordinate 126,192,371, forward strand.
AGGCTTCAGGTGTTCCATGGACTCACCTTAAAAGCATCAACTTCAGAAAGCTCCACTGCAAAATGTTCATGTGCACCTCCTGGGAGCCACTCACTTCCTCTGACATCCGACTCTCTGCTTTAGCCCTGGAGCCTGGCAACAGTGGTGCTTATGATGGAAGGAACTGAGCAAAGGAGTGAGCACATCCAACATGCATAAAGTCCTCATCCTTAAGGACTCTTCGCCCAAAGTCACTTTTTTCTTTTTCTTTTTCTTTTCTCTTTTCGTGACAGAGTCTCACTATATAGCCCTGGATGTCCTTGGACTCACTATGTAGACTCACAGAGACCTGCCTGCTTCTGCCTTCAAAGTGCTGGGATTAAAAGAATGCACCACCATGCCCGACCTACCCAAGGTATTTTTTAACCATTTTATTCAACTGACCCTGTCCCTTGCATCAATTCACACCTTTGATCAGTGTTTCTCAAAGTGTAGTCCTGGATGGGTATCACCATCAGCTAGGAACTCAGCTAAGACACAAACCTCAAGTTCTATTCAACAGAAAGCTCCCCAGAGGAGCCTGGAAGTAAGCCCTGCAGAGATACTGGGGATGGCTAGATGGGTAGCATCATAGTCCTTTTGAGAACTTCTGTCCCCCACCTCCATTCTCAGCCTTCTAGATCTTCTTACCACATTTCTTGTGTTCTTATTTGAATGAATGTTCTTATTTTAAGAGATCTTACTAAGAAAACAGCTTTCCAAAACAGAGATTGGTTAATTTGATTTGTATGGCACACATCTCAATAATCTTTCATAAATCATGAGAATATGAAATGCATTCATTTTGGAAATAGAAACACAGGTGTTGGGGGGGCAGACTCTAACAACCCTAGTGTTTTTTGATATGGACACTTTTCTCAGTCTCTGACTCTGAGAGCATTGAGCCCTCTCTGAACTCACAATGAACACTTAGAAGTCCAGGACAAACAGAAACCATAAAAGCCTAAATTACAGTACTTGAGAGGCTGAGACAGGAAGGGTGCAAAGCTGAGGCTCTCCTGATCAGTATATGAGTTCAAGGTCAGCCTGGGCTTGATCATGAGTCCCTATCTCACACCTAGTAAGTCAACTATACTCAGATGAATGGGTTCATACTCATCATACCCATCACTATATGGATAGCACAAATTGGACTCAAAAGGATTATTTAAAAAAAGACATGAAATTTGGAGGGTGCAGAGAGACTTAGGGTGGACTTGGGAAGAGTTAGGTAAATAGTTGATGTGGGGGCGGTGAGTAATGGTCAAAATACATTGTAGTAAATTCTCAAATAATTAGTAAAAGTATTATATTAAAAGTGTGAAGCAGAAAACTACCACAGCAGAGTTGTATAAAGTACAGCATAATGAGGTGGAAGCTCTGAGTCTAACTGACCACTGTGCCTCCAAGTGAGACCCAAGTCACTATATGAAAAGATAAGACTTCTGCCTTCTGTTCAGGCTTTTCCAGACACACACATGCCACCCCTGGGCACCAGAAAGGTGTCTGTCCATCTGCACAGTGTTCCTGAGGCTCTTCTTGCTTCTTAAATTCCCATGACCTGTAATTATCCAGCCCGAGAGGAAAGTAACACTGCTTAAAAGACAGACGGAAAACAGAGTGCTCCTTTCTGGGGTGATCCATCCCAGGGAGTTGTTAGAGGGAGAGCTGACAGTGGAAATGTGGCAGGCACCATGATGGAAACCAGCAGGGTGTATGCTAGGAAGGAAGGATGGAGTGCATCCTGCCCCCAGAGTCTTAGCTGCCCCAGTGGGAAGTGCTTGAGCGAGGCAGGTTCCCATGTTTCCCTTCTTCAGTGTTACTCGGGTACTGGAGACAAGCCTGGAAAGGCACATGATTTGGGCCAGGTAGTATTCTTCAGCAGACGAATAAATGCTGAGCTTCTACCCTGGGTCCAACCTAATAGACTTGCTTGTCTGTCACCTTTGGCACAAACCAAGATAGAAGAACGCCTTGTAGCTTCTGATTTCCAATTATGATTTTGCACAGACTATCAAAAACCCTTTGCATTTTCTATACTTACTGGAAAAAAAATCTGAAAACTAAGATTTCACTTTTCTTGGTTTTTTGTTGTTGTTGTTGTTGTTGTGTTTGTTTTGTTTTTGTTTCTGCACAAAGCAATATGCTCTTATGCCTTTGTAATGGTGATTATATGCCATAAAAGTGATCTACTTTCTGTGGGGCATTAATTCCATCTCCTGGTAGTTCTTTGGGTGATGTTTCACGTAAAAGACACACATTGTGGATAGCCTCATTGCACATTGGGATTGTGCGTGATAAATGTGAAGGGTGTTTTTTTTTTAACTGAAAAAAAAATTTCATACTATTATTCTGAACATTATTTTCCCCTCCCCCAGCTCTTTCCAAAATCCTTCCCACCCAACTCCACACCCTTTCTTTCTCTCAAAAAGAAAACTGAAACACATGAAATAACCCCCACAAAAACACAAAAATGGAAATCAAAATATATAAAATACACAAACTGTACAAAAATAAATACCATTGAATTTATTAGCCAATTCCTCCTGGGCATGTGGCCTACCTCGAAGTGTGGTTACTATACCCAGTGAGACTCAATTGGAGAAAACTAAGTTTTCCTTTGCAGGTGAGCATCAATTGGAGAGAACTTCAGGGTAGAAAGTAGGAGCCTGCATCCACTTCCTATCTCAGTGTTGGTAGCACATCTGGCTTAAATCTGTGCAGGTCTCTGTGAGTTCATATAGGCATCAGTCCTGCTGCGTCTGGAAGAACTGTTTCTTCAAGTCATGTATTCCCTCTGGCTCTTACAATCTTTCCATCTCTTGAGGGATGTTTTCAACCATTTAGGACCCTTAGGATAAGCTTAAAACATTATTCCACACCACAGATGTTCAGTGCCTATAGAGACCAGAAGAGAATGTCAAATCCCCCTGGAAATGAAGTTATAGATAATTGTGAGCTGCCAAGTAGGTTCTGGGAATCAAACCGAGGTCCTCTCCGTAAGAACAGCAAGTGCTCTTAACCACTGAGCCATCTTTCCAGCCCTTTATCCAACTTTCCTTAGTGTTCAAAGTTTTTCATAATATAAAGCTAGGAGGGAGCTTTACCAGCCGGGCAGTGGTGGTGCACGCCTTTAATCCCAGCACTCGGGAGGCAGAGGCAGGCGGATCTCTGTGAGTTCGAGGCCAGCCTGGGCTACCAAGTGAGCTCCAGGAAAGGCGCAAAGCTACACAGAGAAACCCTGTCTTGAAAAAAAAAATTACCCACCTTCTGATGCAAACAGCCCTCCCCCTTGAAGCTCACAGTCCTGAGTTGCCTGGTCTGAGTGAGTACTTCTCTGCTGAACTGGGTATTTTGAGACTTTCAAGTCTGCAAGTAGAGAACACCCAGGGAATTTCACAAAATGGCATTGTTTGGTTTGTACCAGAGGCAAGCTGAGTGCCTGTTTCAGGTGGGGTAAGTTGTTCCATGCCCTTTGTTCATATTAGAGTTCACAAGAACCAAGAGGTTTTCCATAGCCTCAGCACATGCACAGCCCTCTTCTCTCTCCTCTAATGAATAGGAAGTCTTCATGAAGCAAGGGCACACACCATGTTTTAAGACAAGCAGTAGAATAGCTTCATTGTTCCAAATGAACAACAAATAAACCAGCTCCTTCTGAGTACTGACCTCTTTAAATGGTCTTAATGTGAAAGCAGAGTGATGTGAGGGGGCAGAGGAATGTGTCATGCTGCCTCACGGAAGTGGTTCAGGCAGATGGTTTGCCAGAGATACTGCAAGAGACTTCTGATGGTGCTGGCCCATTGCAGTGAGTGAAGAGTAAGATCATTAAACTTGGGTGTACATGAGGAGAGAGGTCCAGGAAGGTAGATGATGCCCTCAATGTCCTTGGAAGGCTCAATAGGGAAGACTACCTTATTGGTGCCAGGTATAACTTTAGAAACTGCATTTAATTTGTTTTCTCATGTGGCCTGCACTGGTCTCAAACCCACTTTGTAGCTGAAGATGACTTAGAGCTCCAGATCCTCCTGCCTCCATCTCCTCACTGCTTAGGATGACAGGTGCGAGCCACATGCTTGTTTTATGTGGTGCTGGGGTTGGAAGCCAAGGACTCCTAGATAGATGCTAGGCAAGCATACTATCAACAGAGCTCCATGCATTCAAGTGTGTGTGTGTGTGTGTGTGTGTGTGTGTGTGTGTGTGTGTGTTCACATTGCATACGCTGGTGTGCATGTATGTGTCTGTGCTAAGGAAGCCAAAAGTCAGTGTCAGCTGTGTTCCTCAATCACATTCTATCTTGCTTTTGGGGACAGGGTCTCCCATTGAACCTATAACTTACTGATTACACCAGGTCCCTAGGCTGAGCAGTGAGCGTAGAGATTTGCCTGTTTCTGCCTCTCTAGCACTGGCATTACAATTGCACACCACTGCTTTTTTTTTTTTTTTTTTTTTGATGTGGGTTCTGAGGAATCAATCTCAGATTCTCACCCTTTCACAGCAAGCATTTTACCAACTGAGCCAGCTGCCCAGCTCCCATTCAATTCTTAATGCTCAAAAACTTGGTCACCACCCAAGAAAACTGAGACTCGTGGATGATACCTGCCACCACACAAATTGTGTGGCAGTCTAACAACTCAGATGAGCACTCCCCACTCCTTCTCACACTAGCAGCCCATGCTCCTTTGAGTGTCAGCCAACGTGGTACTGACTGTGGGTAGGGGTGCTGTGATGATTCAGGGAAATGAAGACACCAAGAAGACCATGATCTGGACATGAAAGCCTGTGCTGCGGTTGTTCTGTGCTCTACAGAAGAGAGAACATCCTTTCCCCAGGTGACAGTGTCCCGGGCAGGGCCCAGAGGAAGTGCCTCTCACAAGAGAGAGTTCCCCAGATAGAGTGGCACTACAGCCTCGGACTCACTGGCGTGAATAATGGTTGTCCAAGCAGATGGAGCTTGGTAATGAATTGCTAAGTGGATGTGCAAGAGACACCTGCCTGCCAGCAGAGCCCCACCCCATCCCCAGCTGCGTTCCTTGCCACCCTGTTCCTTCAGCTGCAGCAAGTTCCAAATGCATCCAGAACCCTGTTCCTCTCTAGAGAGAAGGCACTGTTCTATGCCTGGGTGATCAGAGAGGCACCTCACTGACTTGGTGGCAGAAGCTGTCCTACCCATATGGCTTCTTTGTCCTCTTTCATGATGGGGTAGTGTGAGTAGGGACCAGGCTCACTCAGCAGTGGCCACTCGGCCACACCTGCTTCAGTCTTGTTTACACATCTCCTCTGCCAGGGACGAGGAGTCCTCTGGGTACCCAGCAGATGTTCTGCAGTGCTATTTTTGTAGATAAAGCCTGCCCCCGCTCCACGCCTTTTCTAATATGTCCTTTAAGGATGCCAAACAGCTGTAAGCCAGGCTTCCAAGAAACACACTTCCCCTTCAGTACCAGCTTGCATCTGCAACTGACCTCAAACGTGATGCCCCACTCTATTTTTCTGGCCCCAGCTCCTCCCTCAGGATGGTACCCCAGAAGTAGGTTTGAAGGTACCTTCTTGATACCACAATAACCCAGAAAGCTCTGGCAAACCTTCAAAGGGAGCCTCTGTTGTTTTTTTTATTTTCCCTCCAAACAGAAATTCTGGCACCGGAGAGGTCTTGCTCACACCAAAAGAGAAAGAGAAGTTCTTAGACATGTGAGCCATCCCCTCTGGCCTAGGTGATGTACATTTAATATCTTTGCCTTAGCTCTCTCAGCTCTTTACTATCCACAGGAGCTCAAAGGCTTAGTTTGAAAGTATTTGCTTTGGGAACAAATGGGTCAGGAGAGTCACAGGGCACATGGCACCCAGTCAGGGAATGTTCCAGAAGGAGGAACTCAGGAGGCCATCAGGTTCACAGATGCTGGTGAGAAACCACATACTGGACAACTGAGCCACTGATTCCCCTCTGCACCACAAAGCCTTTTTCTCCATCCCTGAACTGCCATCCTTGGGGCATAGCTGTCTTTGGGTTGTCTGAGGTGCACCTCCCCTTCTACTTAGAGCAGGTGCCCTTCCTTCATTGAAGATGTGGGCCAAAATACTACAGGGTCATGTGTGGCATGCCTGGTCTGGTCTTGTTTACAGGTGCCATGCCTACAGGGATCACAAGTTCTGTGTGTGTGCTTCCCCACACCCTTCTGGCAGTCCTTCTGGCCTGTCTCCATCTCTGTCCCTCACACTCAGAAATAGAACACATCTATGTTGGTCTGTACCTTGTCATCATGGTGTGCCTGAAAGGAAATGATTCCAAATCCTGTTCCCTGGGTGACTCTGGGTTCCAGCTGGCCAGAAGGGGAGCTGGGAGGAGTTTGGACTACAGTAGCAAAGTGGTGATCATTGATCTCTGAATGCTGTTGGGTGGCCACAAGGAGGGACAGGTGCAGAAGTGCCTGGTGGGGCTCCACTTGTCCTCAGGTATCTCTGCTCTGTGACCAGTTCACTCTAGGGTTTCTCCAGAAACCAGACGTGTGGCTCTGGAGACCAAATGGTAGTAGCTTCCTGTAAATCTTTCTCCAAGCACCTCCACCACAGCCCTTCTTCTCTAGAATGTTGTATTTCTTCTTTGACCAGCCAGTAATACTTCTCAGATTGTCCCCTTCCCTCCCACCTTCACTTCCTAGCTCTCTGGCCAGAGTAATAGGTCCACTCTGTCCCACTCACCACAGCCAGGCCTGCAGGGTGACAGCCTAAAGTCAACCTCAGGCTTCCCAGGACCTGAAATGGGGAAGAAGTAAAAGTCGTCAGGGAGACTATGGCACAAAGGAAGATTTTATTCCGCTGTGTATTCGCATAAAAGAAGATACACTCTGAGTTGTCATCAAAGTTTTTTGTTGTTGTTATTGTTCTTATTATTTTAGCGCAAAATTCCTTTCACGAGGCCAGCAGAGATAGTGCACTGTTTTTAAAGTTTCAGGAACTATGATAAAGCAGAGCTCATGGCTGAAGTAACAAATTCTGACATCCGCTGAGGTACCCACAAGTGTCCAGAGATGTCGCCATCAATAGTAACCATAAGTCTACCTGAAATGTTCTGGGCCTCAGAAGGGTCAAGAAAAAGGAAGACATAGAGGCCACAAAACCGAGTCGTCCACACTCCTGGGATGTGAGGAAGCAGGCTGATGTGACAAGAGGTGGGTCTGTCTACTTTCTAGAAGCCATGCCCAGTCTGGTAGCCAGCATGACAACCTGTTGTGGCTATAAAGACAGTGTGTCAGTGACAGATGGGCTCCAACGCTCCTGATGATGGTGATGTTACCTGGTACACTGGGAAGGGCCTTGACTGAGGGGCCTTGAGGAGCAAGGATCAGCAAACAGGAAGGAAATAAAATGTCTCCTACCATCAGTGAAGATAAGGTTTTTTATAGGGGGCAGGCCCAGCAAGGTGTTGTTTTTTTTTTTTGTTTTTTTTTTTTTAAGTTTGCCCCAGAACAAAGAAATCATTCTTTTCCTTTGCTATGGGGTGGGGGAGGGGCAAGTGAGACTCCTCTTTCCTATTCGAGAAACTTTCTGTCCTCCACTCATGAGGGAACTCAGTCCATCTGCTGAGGTGACACTTGATGTGGGGTATACTTGTGATTTTTTTCCTGGGGCGTCTCCAGGAATTATCTTTCTATTTCCAGTAGAGCTACCATTTGTAAATGCTACAGTAACCATGGTTAAAGAAAGAGCCTGAAAACAACCCCCCCCCCCAAGTGGTGACACTGTGCCTGTGTCATAGCTTGGGAATCCAGAGTTCTCCCATTTCACCTCCAGTGCGGAGACAATGGCTGGAGCTTCAGGTATCACTGGCTCCCACCCATCCTTGAGTTGCAAGGCTCAGCGGAACAGATGGAGACTGGAGTCACACCAGCAGCAGAGCTCACGCGTGGTCTCTGCCCTCAGCACACAGGGCCCAGTCAGCCCAAATGGAGGCCAGGATCAGTCTTTCTAGCTCCAGCATATCTCTAGCTATCCCTCTCTCCATTCCACTCACAGGAGTGCTTCGTCAAAAAGAACTGAAATAAAGTGCTGCAATGTTGCCCTAGGACTAGGCATCCTGCTGGGGCATCCTTAAGTGACTGGAAGTTTCCTCTCTGTCTTTCACTAGAAAAAGAACCTGCAACTAAGGAATAATGAAATACAATTTTTAAAAGGCTGTAGATCCAGATGGGAGAGGAAGTAGGGAGGAACTTGGAGGAGTAGGGGGAGGGGGAATTATAACCAAAATATATTGTATGAAAACAATAAAAGAAAAATCTCATAAAATATATCTTCATTTTCAGTTGTTTGTGTGGATTATGCACAAGAGAGAGGGTGTAATTTAGAGTTCTTTTCTTATAATGTTCTCAGATATGGTTCCTAAAGGAAATGATTTTTTCATTTAATAGAAAAATAAGAAAGAAAAAAGGAAGGAAACCTCCTTTTGTGTGTGTGTGTGTGATAACTCCAAAGAAGCCAGAGTGCTGAGCAAAAGGTGGGTGATGGAGTTGGTTCCGCCCCAACTTGATAGTCTAGGGGATCTCATCAGAAATAGCTCACCCAGATACACAGTATTATGTGATCCTGAAGAAAGAAATTTTAAAGGTCAAGAGCATGTACTTCCAGCAGACCTGAGTTTGATTCCCAGCACGCTCATGGGGTGACTCACAAGTGCCTTTAATGGATCAGCTGAAATGGATCCAGTGCCCTTTTCTGGCCTCCGTGATCACTGCTCTCGTGTACAGAAATCCACACTCTGCCTCACATAAACTCATAATTTTGGTTAATGTTACAAGTTAAAATTAAAAAGGCAGCATTGTCTTCTTCACACTTTAAATTTAATGTGAAGATAGACGATCCTTTTCAAATAAAATAGTTTTCTATTTCATCCTAATACTTGCTATCTAAGACAGCTCAAGGGTGTAATGGCTTTCAGATGATTTTTCATTGCCAGAGCATTTTAAGGAATATAAGGCATTTGCTTAGTTTTAGGGGGTGCCAAAGATAAAAACTAGGATATCATATATATTAAGCAAGTGTCCTACCATTATGGTATACAATGGGCTATAGCCCTTTGTGTTTTACAGGAGAGAGCTAAATAAATAATTTTATTTATTCTGGAATGATTTTGAGACTGTAATTATAAACTACATAGCCTATTACATTGAGATACTCAGAGAACTCCACCAGGTTAACATTCAGATGCCAAGCTCAGAACACAGCTTCACTGCCCTTTTCTGGACTCCGTGAAGAACATCAAGATTGCAGGCAGAATTTCTGAACCCAGTGTTCTTCACAGATGTTCACTTCTATGACTGGTCTTTAAGATTTGTTTTTAATCATGTGTATGTGTCTATGTGAGTGTATGCCATGTGAGTGCATGCCCTTAGTGGCTTGAGGCATTAGACCCTCTCGAACTGGAGTTACAAGTAGTTGTGAGTCCCTTAATTTCAGTTCTGGGAATCGAACTCACCTCCTCTGGAAATATTGTGCACTCTTAATTGCTGAGCCATCTCTCCAGCCCTCAAATGAATCAAAATTTTACCCAGATTGTGCAGCCTGTAGATTCTTTTGAACTGTGTGCTGAAGTTGATGTAACAAGATTTTTCATAACATAAACACCCCCAAGTATGCTTCTTTTATGAGCTGCACTCAGATGTGAACCTGAAAATCATGTTTTGTTTTCTTTGACTTTATGATAAGTCGAGTTATAACTTTAGGCTAAGAGATGGATGCTAGCTAGTCACTAAGCTTATCAAATATCTCCTTGGGTTTAAATATAGCTGTCTGTGCATAATAATTCATTTAAAAACAGAGCCATCTAGAAAAGAGAACAAAAACAAACAAACAAAAAACTGTGGAAGGCCACAGGAGGGAAAATCTCAGTGTAAAATGAGTGAATCTCTTCCTGTGGCCTTTCGCTTCTCCAGTATAAGGACATACAGCCTACTGTACATTCCGAGCACTGTAAAGGTCAAATGAGACACGAGCTCTTGGCCAGGCCTTAAGACTTGCTGGCTGGGGCTGGTCTGTCTGGAGCCAGGCTAACTGAGACCAGGCTGGCTGAGGCTGGGCTCCACCACCAGGTCGCAACTGCCCCTTGGGCTCAGAGCCATCAGTGCTGACTGGGAGTCAGGGGTCAATATGTGTACCACTGTTTCATCATCCACCTACCAGTGATCTAAGGTCATCCCCAAACATTTTAATCTATACAATAGTTATGGGCCATGAGGGAAAAGGAAAGGAAAAGGGTGTCTGAGAGTGACCAGGTGATAAGATGAATTTATACAGTGTCAGAATGATTGAAACTCTGTGTGTGCTGGGGGCGGGCAGGTGGGGGGGGGAAACGGGGCACGGGGGTGGGGGGGGGCGGGTGTTCCCTAGCCTTTGGGCTAGACTATGCTTGAGGGACCTGTAGTGTAACAAAGCAATTAAAATACCAGAAACACTTACAGATTTAAAAGCATGGACAGAACATTCTTCACCTTCAATGTTCCAAAAATCTGAGTTTTTACAATGTTATCCCAATGTCCCAACCAGGAAGCTGTACACCTGATCTCGTGTAACAAGTCTCAAATCTCAAACTGCAGTTGTGACAAAAATGTGTGAAGTTACCTGTATACTGAGTGCAGCATGTAAGGCATGGGAGAGTTCACCTTTAGATGTTGGGCCACATCCACAAGATGACTCACTGGAAATGTGAATTTCCCAGCTCTCCCATAATCTTTGAGAACCAGCCATCACAGACAAGTGTCCCTCAGCCTGGATGTTTTTGAAGTCATGCATTTTTGCTGAATACAGATAACTATTAGGTTACAGAAACAGAAGACGGCCTGCTGCTTGCTTTTGCAATCCAGCAAAGTTGCATGGGTTACTGAAGGTCAGGCTGGATAGATGATTGAAGACCAAAGAGGGAATCCCCAGTTCCCCTATGGCCTGTGGGTGTTCTGTCCCCTCTTAAACTTTTATGAACAGTAAGCGTTGATTGACAATGAGCTCTGACTTGATCAACTTCATCTATCTGGAGGCAAGAGATCTTGGGGAACTTTGTCAACCAAGCAAAGTCAACAGACTGATTCCCCATCCAAAAGGCCAGGTCCTCAGCTCTGCTCACCTTTCAGTGACTGCCAGGTGAACTTGGGTATCTCTGGCAACTGGAAGCTTTTGCAATGTTCCTGTTTACCTGCTCTGTCAAGAAGGGGCCAGGGTGACAGTGCTTTGCAGGACATTAATAAAGATAAGAGAGGCCATAGCTACCAAACAGAGTTTTCAAAAGCCCTTCCTTGGTTTCCCGGGCTGCAGGGCTGCGTGCATAGACACACAGACCCACCCATGCGGGAACTATTACTGCCATCCGATTATTGTCATTGTAATGTCTATTCAGCTGCCCCTTTGTACGTTCCTAGAGGGCAGGGACCGTGTCGTGGGCTGCTTTTCATGAATTCATGCCTTCCTGCTTCCATTCACTCGCCCTACAAACATTTATTGAGTGCAGCCTTTGCTGGGTCTGCCACAATGCAGAGGACACAAGACATATCACCTCCCTGTCCTTGGCAGTATGACCCAGCCTGGCTGTCAGCCGTCATCCTTCCTAGGCAATAGATCCCCACAGAAAGCACAGGCTGCCGCATCTGTAGCTGCCAGAAGGCCATAAGGCAACAAGTGGTATCTTCTCCCATCACTACCTTCAATTCCTCCAAATTTCCGTGTACATCTAGGTTTCTCTTTTAAGCAATGATCTAGTACATTCTTCTTCATAAACCTATTATTTTCAACCTCAGATTCTTCTTTCCCCATCATTCAGCAAACCATTTGAATTATCTAGGCAATGTCTAGATACTGATAATGCTTGGGTAACACACACAGGGGCTCCTGGAAACTGAGATTACTCCAGGTGGCTCTAACTAGAACCCATAGAGAAACCCAACACAGGACAAAGGGCTCTGTGCTCAGAAGCAGGGATGATTCTCAGGTCTGTTTCATGGGGGTGAGGGGGTGGGGGGTGGGCTTGTCTGTAGCTCCCTGTCTGACCCATTTCCCATCTACATCCTGCATCGCATTCAAGAGCACACCTTCCTGCTAGCTCTGGACCTCAGATGCATCCTTTGCTGGTGTTTTTAGAAGATACTTCAATGCTCTAGTGTTGCTGGAGGGCTTCTCTCCAGGTTCCAACAAGCCCCGCAATCCCACAATCCACGTATAAAATAATCACTCAGACGCTTATATTACTTATAAACTGTACGGCCGTGGCAGGCTTCTTGCTAACTGTTCTTTTATCTTAAATTAACCCATTTCTATAAATCTATACCTTGCCACGTGGCTGGTGGCTTACCGGCGTCTTCACATGCTGCTTGTCTTGGCAGTGGCTGCAGTGTCTCTCCCCCCTTCTTCCTGTTTCCCCAATTCTCCTCTCTCCTTGTCCCGCCTATACTTCCTGTCTGGTCACTGGCCATCAGTGTTTTATTTATATAGAGTGGTATCCACAGCACTCTAGTCTGGTTTAGGCTTCAAGACTGCAGCCCACCATGGAAGTCTTCTGCCCTGAAGTGTCATCTTCCTTGTGACTATAGGGATAGCCCAACTATTCCTGTTGTCAGGGATCCAGTTCCTGAGTCGCTGCCTGGAGATCCTTCCATCTGTTCCCTTCTATGTAGGGTGCTCATCAGTCACCCTAGCCTGTCCTCACCAATGGCAGTAAGGTCCTTAGAAATAAATCCAGGCCAGGCCTGGTGGTACTCTATTATTTTAAAGTCTGTGCTATTGGCTGCACTGTTTTCTCTATGTCATGTGAGAATTTTCATTTTCTCATAGACAATAAATGATTTTGGTGTTAATTTTGAAGGCTGTGTTAGAATTTATAACCCTATCTAAATTATTATGAAATCAGGTGTAGTGGCACAGGCCTGTAATCCTAACATTTGAGAGGCTGAGTCAGGAGGAGGGTGGTAAGCTTGAGGCCAGTCCAGGCTGCCTATGATGATACTCTGTCTCAAAAAGAAGAGGGTGGGCAGAAATGGGAGGAGGAAGAGGAAAAAGAGAAGAAAATGGAAGAAAAAGAAAAGAAGATAAAAAGGAAGAAGAGGAGGGGAAGGGACAGTGGTAGCAGCAATGGCCCTCTTGGGCACCAGCACTCTCGGCCGTATGGAGGTTTTTAAGAGATACCATGAGGGCCTGCCCAAGAGCTATCAGGTCATCCCTGACAATGCCAGAGGCCACAACGTGTCCTGGGTTTAAAGTTCCTTGCAAAGGCTTTGTGCAGACGATGATGACTCAAATCAAAACCACAACATGGTACCACTTCACTTCCTCTACAGTAGCCTGGAGTGGTTTTGAAAGTAAGTGTTAGCGAGAATGTAGAAAAATTAGAATGCATGGACCCTGCTAGACAGAAAGCAAATGGTACCATGGCTATGGAGAGAGCTGTTGGACAATTCTTCAAAGCGTCTAACAAAGGATTGCCATTGTCACTGCAAGTCTACTGCTGGGCACTGCCCACTGTAGCCGAATGGTGGAAACAATCCAATCACCAATAGATGGATGTAATCATGAAAAGCACAAACAGACAGACAAACACACACACACACACACACACACACACACACACACACACACAATGAATAGACACAATATGCATGTAACATTCCATTGCCTTAAAAAACATATACTTCATACTAAAATTAGCATTAAGGAATGGTAGGAAAAGCCGGGCAGTGGTGGCCTATGCCTTTAATCCCAGAATTTTGGAGGCAGAGGCAGGTGAATCTCTATGAGTTCGAGGCCAGCCTGGTCTACAAAGCAAGTTCCAGGACAGCCAGAATTGTTACACAGAGAAACCCTGTCTCAAAAAATTTTAAAAAAGAAAAAAGAAAAAAGAAAAAAATAGTAGGAAACATGGAGGATTTTCACTTCCCTGGCATTCCTGATAGTTACCCTCAGTCTGCTAGTATATTTCCATAGTAACAACTTCCTTTTGCCTGGAGACTCTGAATTGGGGAATCTGAAGAGGTTTCCCCATCTCTTGCTTTGTTTAAATTCTTTCCTTCATACACAATTTGAGTTAAGCTTGTCAGGCTGCTCTTCTCTAAAAGGTGATTATTTTCCAAATCACTAGAAAGACACCTGGGTATCTATTAATGCATGCTTTCCATTCATTCTGTCTGCTCTTAAGCAGAACTGTGTTTAGAACGTGACCATGGGGTAGGTCAAGTGAAGACAGGCCATCATGCTAGGCTACTGGCTGGAGGAATGGCAGTAGATACATCTTTGGGAATGACCTGCAAGCACTGAGCTGAAATGTTTTCAACTACTCCCACGTCATTGAGTCTACTTGATGTTTGCCTATGGTCAAACCTAGTTTCCTTGATAGATAAGAAAGTCTTGTCCTAGGAGTCAGTCCCTGGGAGGCCACAGCAGGCAGCAACTGTGTTGTTAGTCCTCGTCTGGTATCTGAGGTCAGGGATTGAAGGTCCACTTCAAGGATGGCTCTGATGGTCGAGTTGATGCCTGCAGATAACATTGCGAAGCCACAGTCTCACCCCATCTCAAAATGGAAGCTGGGGTATGCAAGGGCCATCATCAAAGCAGAGCAGACAGGACAGAATAAAAAGAGAAATAGATTTATGAGAATGTTGTTTTATTGTTTTGAAGATTAATTTTCTGTGATTATGTGTAAGTGTGTGTTTCTGTGTGTGAGTGTGGGCAGGTAAGCACAGGTGCCTATCGAGGCCAGAAGGAGTTGGATGCTTGGAGCTGTAGTTACAGGGGATTGTGAGCCACCAGTACTGGTAACTGATGATAGTATCTGAGTCCTTTGTAAAAGAAGTAAAGGTTGTTGACCACTGAGCCATCTCTCCAGACCCAATTTCTTAACAAGACACTTTTAAACAAATTTTTAACTGTTAGTGATCTTTTCAAAACTCTAACAGTGGACAATTTCATGAGTTCATATATGTGGAAGCATGGAAATGCCGGTATTCAATTGTCTTAGATTTATAGAAACATTACGTTCAAGGTTCAGCCAAATACTTAGCTAACCTAATCTACAAACTCCTGACAACACGTGAATTAGGGATTTTGGCAAGAAATGTTTTACACATCTGAAAAAAGACAGAGCACAATCCAATTTAAAATTAGCTAACCAAGAAAGAACAGTTACAAGGTTTGAACAAAATTCCTCCCAAAGAAGGTGAGCAAGACCTTGGCTTTGACATGTGGTAACAGTAAGGACAGACTGGTAGATATCAGTCCCGGTGGTCCCCCTTTCAAAGATATCCTATGACGGAAGCTACACCACAGGACACCCCACACTCAGGGCAGTTATGAATCTGATACAATGGGCCCAGGGTTTCACTTGCTGTTGAGTGGATAGCAGGCATGCTGGAAGGGGACAGTGTTCGCACAAAGGCTCTTCTGCAGTGGGAACAGGTACAAGACAGATGGCTTGTTAAATATTGCCAGCATGCTCGAGCAGTGCCATGCGGCGGTCGGAGCTGGGATAATGGTCACAAGGGCATTGTGCAGCAGAGCGTCAGCTCAGTTCAGCCGGCTAAAGCTGTCGCTTATCTTTGTTGGTTTTGCAAAGATTAGGGTAGTTTCTCAGCTTTGAATGCACCCCAGCTGCCCAGGAAAGCATTCGTGAAGTCTTGTCTGGATTCGTGATGCTGAGAGGGGCAGTGTCGACATTGACACACACACACAGACTTGTTTTGCTCCCAGCTGAAGAGACTTTTCAACCCATCAGAACTGGTCTTCATTCACTCACGCAGGCAAAGCACTATTAAAGGGCAGTGGCCTTCTTTGGGAACCTTGCCCTGTGGTCTTCAAATCGCATATGGCATGGATTGATATTTCCTATTAGGATTGATTCATTTGCTGCTCTTGCAGGAAAGGGTAAAGCCCCATCGTAAATTCCATCCGGTGAATCATGGGGAGGCAGTGGCTCAAATTAAGGGTGTTTGCTTTCGGAAGGGGCCCTCAGCCTCTTATCTTTATGTACAGAAGAAAATAGATCTCAGCCGCCCCACAGCCAATGGAACTTACCTGGTCAGTCAGCTGCTGAGGCCCAGTCCCTGCCACCTAGGGCTCCAGCCTGCTCCTCCCTGGTGTTTGCAGACAAGGGAGATAGGTAGGGAATGCAGTGTCTACTGAGTTGTGACTGCAAACCCAAAGCAAACTGGGAGGTACAGCCGTGGTCTGGGTGTGTTAGAAAAGAACAGGGATGACTTAGGCAGTATAGACAATTTGGACAGGGCAGGTGTTTGTGTCAACTTTTATAGGTGATGCCCAGCTAGCAACCCATCTTACTGTATTTACCTTAGACATCCTCCTCTGTCTTAACAAGACCATTTACACATATGCATACACCACACACACACACACACACACACACACACACACACACACACACACACACACACCTTTAGAACTAAGAAAATGATTCATCCTGCTGGACCCAGCCTCACTCTACTCATCTCTGTGTGGCATTGGGTGTTTGTCTCATAGAGTTCACTCAGTAGTCCTTCCTGGGCAGCTAAGCTCTGAGCATGTTTCCCCAGAAACTCAAGGCCTTTTCTTTTCTAAAGACCCTTTTGTTGAGTTGACAAACAGAAGAAACCAGAAGTGGGTGAGACACTGAACTCTGGAATAGATAAAGGAGAAAAGCAGAGAATGAGAAATATACCCAACATTTTCTACACCATTTCAAGGAAACTACCACACGCTCCATGCTCTGATTTTATTACTTTCCTCTTAACTCTCTGGGTGTGCTGACTCCCAAAGGAAAACACAAAGTTCCTGGATGCAAATGCGCTTTCTACTTAGGTTGGATTTGAGATGGATCTTTTGATGTCTTGCTGGGGTAGAAGGATTCCTGTATTTTCTGTCAGCTTCTTTTCTTCCTTCCTTCCTTCCTTCCTTCCTTCCTTCCTTCCTTCCTTCCTTCCTTCCCCCCTCTCTCTCCATCTCTCTCTCTATCTCCCTCCCTCCCTCCCTCCCTCCCTCCCTCCCTCCCTTCCTCTCTCTTTTTCTTTCTTTGTTTCTTTTTTTTTTTTTTTTTTTTTTTTGAGACAGGGTTTCTCTGTGTAACAGCCCTAGCTGTCCTGGAACTTCCTTTGTAGACCAGGCTGTCCTTGAACTCACAGAGATCCACCTGCCTTTGCCTCCCTAGTGCTGGGATTAAAGGCATGCGCCACCACCGCCCAGCCAGCATAGTCAACTTCTTTTCTTTGGCTTCCTCCACCCATTTTGGTCTAAATTGTGTCAGTGTTCACACCACTTATTTTTAAATGTATTGATATAGCCAGTGCAGTAGCACACATCTGTCAACAGAGCCTCAGAAGACCAAGGAGAGAAAATCACCAGTTAAAACAGCTTGAGCTATATTGCATGATAATCTGAAAGACCAAGGCCTAAGGATGCACCCTGATGGAAGATGGCTTGGAAACCGTGCCCGGGGTCCTGAGTTTGATCTGCAGAATTGATTTTAAAAAATGTATTGATATATGGGATTTAATCTCGCCTTTGTCTCTTTTCTTTTTTAATTTATATTTATTTAATTTTTGAGACAGGTTCTCACTATGTATCTCTGACTGTACTGAAACTTGCTGTGTAGACCAGACTGGCCTTGAAGTCACAGAGACCCACCTGCTTTTGCTTTCCAAGTGCTGGAATTAAGGGTGTGTCTCCTATGCCTGGCCTCACTTTTTTTTTTTCTTTTTTTCTTTTTCCCTAATGTGTTTAGTAAACCTTTAGTAATTTGCTTCTTTTTTTTTTTTGGAGGGGGGGCTTTTTGAGACAGGGTTTCTCTGTGTAGCTTTGTGCCTCTCCTGGAACTCACTCTGTAGCCCAGGTTGGCCTCGAACTCACAGAGATCCACCTGCCTCTGTCTCCTGAGTGCTGGGATTAAAGGCATGAGCCACCACCGCCCAGAGTAATTTGCTTCTTATTGTATCTTAGCCACCATTAATTTATTCAAAATTATTTAAAACTTTAAGGGCTGCTTTGGCAACAGATCAAGACATTCAATAGCTCACAGTTCCTGTCTTGTTCAGTTCTAAGTCTTTTGCAATACTATTAAATGTTCCTTCTTGTTCCAATGATTATATAGTATACATGGTAACTTTGGGTCCAAGAGATAGCTTTGTTTCATCATCATACTGATTTCTTGTGTGTGTGTGTGTGTGTGTGTGTGTGTGTGTGTGTGTGTGTGTGTGTGTGTGTGTGTAGGCCAGAAGATAATCTCAAGTGTCTTCCCCAGGCACTGTCTATCTTTTTATTGTATTGATTTTCTATTTTGTTTTATTAAGTGTATTTATGTATATTGATCCCTTGACACTTTTCAAAGTTCTTTGTTCTGTAGGAATTTAAAAAGAAAAACTTGTAAATGGACACAAGCCCTGGGTTGGTCTGTTAGATCAGTGCCAACCGAACAAGCATGTTACTAGCAACATATTCAGTTCTTTTTTTGTTTGTTTGTTTGTTTGTTTTGTCTTGTTTTGTTTTGTTTTTCGAGACAGGGTTTCTCTGTAGCTTTGGAGCCTGTCCTGGACTAGCTCTGTAGATCAGGCTGGCCTTGAACTCACAGAGATCCACCTGGCTCTGCCTCCCAAGTGCTGGGATTAAAGGCGTGCACTACCACCGGCTGGCTCATATTCAGTTTCTTATTTCTAGTGCTAACATTAAAAAATATGAAGATACAGATGAAATAAATTAATTTTAGTAATAGATTTAATTTCACACAATATGTCCAAAGCAGCATAATCCTATTACTCAATGTGAAAATATCAGTAAACTAAGACATGGTGGTGCACACCTTTAATCCCAGCACTCAGGAGGCAGAGACAACCTGTTCTACATAGAGAGTTCCTGGCAAGCCAGAGCTACACAGTGAGACCCTGTCTCAAGGAAATCAATGGACATTTTATATTCTTTTCTCTTTTTTTAATTAAGAATTTTTTTTTCATTCATTTTACACACCAATCAAAGATCCCCCTCTTCCCTCCTCCCGCCCCTCCAGCCTCCCCCTCCCAACCCATCTTCCACTCCCCACTGCAAGGCAAGGCCTCCCATGGGGAGGCACATCCAATAAAGGCAAGTTCAAGCCCTTCCCCCTGCCTCAAGGCTACACGAGGTGTCCCATTATAGGTAGTGGGCTCCAAAAAGCTCACTCATTACACTCTTTTCTTAAGTATCAGGAATATTCTCAGAGTATGTCTCATTGTGAATATAAGGTGTGTCAAGTACATTGGGCCTGTCAGTAGATTTCAACTTAAGTTTTCCAATACCTAAATGAGGTGCTACTCTGTTGATTAGTGTGTGTGTGTGTGTGTGTGTGTGTGTGTGTGTGTGTGTGTGTGTGTGTGTGTGTATTTTGTCTGCATGCATGTAGGTGTTCCACTTCTGAGCTGGTGCCCACAAAGTCCAGAAGAGCCTGTCTGATCACCCCAAAATGGAGTTACATATAGTTGTGAGCCACCACATTAGTGCTGGGAACTCAACCTGAGTCCTCTGGAAGAGCAGCCAGTGCTCCTAAATGCTGAGCCATCTTTCTAGCTCCAAGTGTTCATTTTTAATTTAAATTTAATTAATTTAATTTAAATTCAAGTAAAAATGTTTCACTCACTTGTGTTAGCTGTGTTTCAAGGGCTTGGGAGCACATGATCTGCAGACTTAGGAGCCTGGTTTCTGCCGAGATGTCAGGAAAGCACTCAACCTCGATGAGGAAGAAGGAAAGAGGCACAGGGCTGCTAACACCAGCCAACCCCTGTGCTGCCTGGATTTCCTTTTTCTCAACTATCTTTCCTGTATTCATTTTTGAGAGTCAATCAACTATCACTTTCTACGTGCAGCTTACACATTGCAGTTTTAGAGATGACCTACTGTCTCCATTTTCTTCTTTCTTCATCTTGCCAGGAAAAGCTCATTTTGGGGCGGGGGATGTTGTTTAAAAGTACATTTAGGTATTGGCCATATATACCTAGTGTTACACAATTGTTCTGTGAAATTTGAAAATATCTATTTTCAGATATACAATTGATCCACTAAAAATCAAAACAACAGAAAACTCAGTATTTGAACAGAACTAACTCCCTTTGGGATCTCTATACTAAACTCTAAGATACTTAGGCTAAAATATGCTAGCAATTTCTGGTTCTTCAACTCTCCAGTTTATCCAAAATAATATCCATGGAAAAGAAAGCCACTGCCCTTCATCAGTGCATGTTTGATTCCAGCAATATTAGCTTTAAATGCATTTTTATCTAGAAAATGAAAGCAAGTAGTGTCCTCAGTCATTTTTTCGCCTCCACATATTTATTAAGGAAGATGTCTTTGGAAGCAATTCTAATTCTATTCTTCTCCTAACTCATTTTGGATTATAGCAAAAAAAATTAATTTTACTTGAAACTTTTGCTTTTGAGCCTGGTATGGTTTTTTTTAATATACCAGGAAAACTGAGGCAGAAGGATGACTTCAGCTCAAGAATATGAGACCAGGCTAAGGGACATAGAGAATTGACCCTTAAAATTAAAGGCTTTTAATTTTTACTATATAAAAAAATGGTCAAAAGTCCAAAATATCTATAGTAATATCATTTTGTGTTATTTGGTTTGATAGTGATATTCAATGAGTTCTAGCAATTAAGCAAGAATCAAAGAGATCTTATTAAATATTTCAATTTTCCCAAACATATTCAGTGAAATGAAGAAAACTCAAGGTACCTCATCCTCTAAGGTTGGGAAGAATCTATAAAATGAAGCACATACAAAGCTTCATTTAAAACGGGGCACAGACACTCAGTCATGTTGCTCACAATTGAGTATAAAAAGGGGGATAATTGCTTAACTTAAGGCAGCCAGGCTATTCTCTCCAAGTTCCTAGGAGATACTTTTGTATGTTTGTTTGCAACTCTCAGGATAAGCACAGAACCTCACACAAGCTAGATAAACCCTTTATCATAGAGCTACAACCTAGCTTTGGTTTATTGAGAAGGGGTCTTATGTTATGTAGCCCAGGATGACCTCAAACTTGTGATCATCCTTACCTCCATTTCCCAAGTGCTTGATCTACAGGGGTGCTGCACCATAACCTGTACCATGAATTGCTAAATGGTCTTATTAATAAAAACAACCTGGAGCCAGATATTGGGGTGAAAGCTGAAAAATAAGAGAAACAGAACAAGCCAACCAGCAGCTATGCATACCTACAGACCTTAGGGGAGTTGGAGAACAGGAAAGTCCTCATGCTGCTTCCTCTCAACTTTGCATTGTGGTACCAGAGCAGCAGGGCAGCTCACCCAGATGGATGGTCTCTCATGCAAACAGAATAAGGAGCCTGTCTTCCAGAACTCAGACCTACTACAGATGGGACAATGGGAATTTACTTAGTAGGCAGTCTTAAAGTCCTGGTTACACATGACTGAGAGTTAACAGTTTCATGAGTCATTAGTAGGATTTCTATTGCTGGTCTTAAAAGTAACTCACTTAAAGTACTAGAACTCAGGCTATAGCTCCAGAAATTTATTTATTGTTTTTAAAAAATGAAAAGAAAAAGAGAAAAAGGGGAGTTTGGAGATAGATAGCTCAGAGGTTAAGAGTACTGGACCCAGGTTTGAGTTCCAGCACCCACATGGCAGCTCACAACTGTCTGTAACTCCAGTCCCAGGGTATCCTATGCCCTCTTCTGGCCATTGAAGACACATGGTGCACAGACACACATGCAGACAAAATACCCATACAAATATAAATAAATAAATATATTTTTTTTCAATTTTTACGAAACAAGGACTTTCCCTAATCTAGGAATTGTCTCTTAACCTTCACTATCCCATATCCATTCTGAGATGTACCTAAGTAAGAAATACACATTATGTTTTAAAGACCTAATATAAAAGCAGAATGCAAAACAGCTCTTGAATATTTTTACATTGATTACATATTGATACAAGTTTGGAAAGACTAGGAAAGTGAACTACTTCAATCAATGTCATTTTAACTATATTCTTAGAGGCTAGAGATGTAAATCACTTGCCTTATCAAATATACTTACTCATTGGTAAAAGCAAAGCTATCATCCTCATAGAAGAGCCCAGCTGTGTTCCTCGTGATTCATTGTTGTTTCTTAGAGTCTAAGAAGAGGTGTAAATATAATAGAGCGAACTTGGGTCAAGGACATCACAACACAGTTGGACAGGGAGGATTCTTTCTATGTTCAGTGACACTGTAGGATGACTCTAGTCCACAATCATCTATATTTAAAAATGCTGTTTTTCTTTTTTTTTAAGTTCAAAGATCCATGACAAGCCAAGTGTGGTGGCCCACATCTGCAGTCTCAGCATTTGGAAGGCTGAGTTAAGAATTTTAATGCCATTTTTGCAGGAGTGAGCTCAGTACAGTAGGTGTGGTTTCCAAAAGAAGAATGAATTTGACTCTCTCTCTCACTGTTTGCCCTTCCATTGTGTGAGGACACAGCAAGAAGGTCATCACCAGATGCCAGCACCTTGATCTTACACCTCTCAGTCTCCGGAAGTGCAAGAAGTGAATGTTCATTTTTAATTCCCCAGCTTCAGGTGTTCTGTTACAGCAGCACAGAACAGAGAGCTCACATGTGAACAACTTACCTGGAAGGGTACACCATGAACCAAGGTGAAGGGAAGCAGGATGGAGGAGGGAAGGCAAATGTTCTGTTATGCACAGAAATTGTTGCTATGCTTTCTGGGCTTTAGTCCTGCTGAGCCCCAAGGAGGCGTTCATATCTGGTGTTTTTTGATGCAGAAGACTGGAAAGGCTGCCAGGAGAAAGCTGGCGGAGTGTGCCCTTGAATAGAAAGGCAGTTCTCAGTGGAAATGTGTAAGGTCTCCTAAGGGACCACCTAGATCAGCTTGTGAAGATGCATTACTTGAAAGGTAGTGAGAAGTCTCTAGGGCAGTAACATTTTGGCTCACTTTGCTAGAACCTTTTCAAGATGGTGTTTTTTCAAATATCCTGAACAGGAATGACACTATTACACCTCCAGGTGTAATAGGAACTAGTGCGTGGATCTGCCTCTCCCTGGAAGAAGCATCTGGATGAAACTGGATTGAGCTTGTGAGTCAACTGTTCCTCCCCAATAAAATTCTGTTCTGATATACAAAACCCCTACCCCCAGAAGGCTAGCCTTGGTGCCACATGCCCTCAATCCCAGCACTCAGATCTCCGAGTTTGAGGCCATCCCCTTCTACACATGAAATTTCTGACTAGCTAGGGCTACATTATGATACCCTGTCTAAAATAATAATAGTAATAATAAGAATAAGAATAAATTAATGAATGAATGGAAATTTTATCCCTATCAAGACAGGGTTTGTCTGTATAACAGTCCTGGCTGTCCTGGAACTCATTTTGTAGACCAGGCTGGTCTCAAACTCACAAATATCCACCTGCCTCTGCCTCCCAAGTGCTGGGATGTGTGTGCACCACCACTGCTGGACTAAAACTTTATGTCTTTAAAGCATCCTGTTTTATAACACAGTGAGGCTCCATAATTAAGTTCAGTTTTGTGCAGGGGAAACAGCACTGTCTTGTGTCCCTGTTCTGGGTGTTCTTGAGACTGAGCTGGCTTTTCATTTAGACAAAACCTTATAGAGAAAAATACAGAAAACCCTGTCTTTTATAGCAGGACTCATTAGGAAAGAGAGTTCTGAAATGCGGTGTTAAGGAGAGGTAAACACTCCTGCCCTTTGCTTTGGGCCACTTCTGTCCAACCTCACCTGTCAGCTGCTGACCTAGAACAGGAAGCTTTCAAAATACTTTCAGCAAACACATTATATTAGTCCTCTGATATCTCAGACAGGGCTAAGTGCTGTCTTTCCAAACCTCTGAGTAGAGTCTTGAAAACATCTTGCACTGTGGCCTAGGTTCAAATCCCATCTTGTGCATTAGTGGTGTATCCTTGTACGAGTCCTTTGGCCTCTGAAGCTCTCAACTTCTTTATCAGTTCAGGTGATAAGATCCACCTCACCAATCGTAAAGGTAGTGGGACTGGGGAACAGGAAACCACCACAAACATTCAGAAGCTCTTGACCTGTGGAGATTCCTCTAGAATGCCTTTTGCTCTTATCAGAACTTAAGAACTTTTCTAACTTCCTCACAGCACTGACTGCAAAGTCTAGATGATTTGCAGTATGGAAGAAGACATTCCCCTCTCAGTTCCCACATTATGTGGTTCACAGTGACTCAGAAATTCTAGAAGCCCCACTGTATTCTGTGTTCCTGGAAAAGCCCTAGACTTTCAAGGCTCTGAGTCCTAGTCCTATTTGGCCCTCTTCCCAATGCACCATGGTGAGTGGCTTTACCTCTGGGCCTTAGTCACTGCATCTGGGAAAGGAAGGACTCATTGGTTGACCCCTGCAGCTCAGAGCATCTATGATCCTGCACTTAAACTGGCTAAATGTCACTCCCGCCACTTTGGTTGACTACAGAATAAAGGTGCTGCAAGCTTCGAGAGCCATTATTTTCCTAGTGGTACCAACCATCCACTCAGAAGTACTCCAGTGTCCTCAGCCCCTGAGGACCTAATCTACCTTACTGATGACACCTTTAGGTTCTTCTGCTGGTGTCCCTGGAGAGAAGAAGAGAAATGGGCACCCTGTTGGGATGTCACTTCCTAATTTCAACAAGAGGTCCTTTACACTAACTGAGGAGCTGTTTAACTTTCAACTTAGGGTGAAATTCCAAGCCATCAAACAAAGGGAGTGGAGGAGCACAGCATTCCTCCTAACTCCCTACCTGTGGCCTGCAATGGCCGCTCTGGGGCTGAACACTTGGAGGACTGAAGAAGTTGATCACTGTCTGCAGTAAAACATGATGTGTTTTAAAAATCAATGTCATTACTTAGGCATAGTGGTCCACTCCTACAATCCCAGGACTAGGAAAGTAGAAGCAGAAAGATAACACATTTGAGATAAACCTAAGGCACACAGTGAGTTCTAATCAGCTGGCTACAGAGGAGACCCTGTATCCGTGAAACCAAACCAGAAATATAAAGTTATAATAATAACAACACAATAAAAAATGAAGTCATTACCTCAGCAGTATAACACTTGTTTAACGTGCCCTGGGTCCAATGCCTAGTGTGATGAACGAAATAAAAGTGTTTAAATAAATGTCATTCAGAAGCTAACTACTTGGATACACACTTCCTTTTTGTGTTTTCAGTCACTCTGTCTTCAATTTTAAGTCATTTCCTCCATTCCATTGGCCTGCCTCCATCCTTGCCCCAGGAGAGCATATGTCAGATGAAATGGTCGTGGCAGTGAGAGGTGGTGGCTGTGAGTCAGGGACATATGGTGTCCCGGACTGTGTGTTTGCTCTTGTACCTGGAGAGATTAGTCAGCCTGAGGCACAGCATCAGCCCAGATGCCATCTGGCTATTCCCCAATGCAGGGTATAGGTGAAAAGTCACCCTCTGTACCTTAATAGGTAGGCAGGGCTCTTAGCCACCATGGAGGTAGGTACTTCACTCTGCAGCCCTGGGTCAAGGCAAGCTACCCTTGTACTACCGATGAGAGTAAGGCAGTATTGCAATTCTCAGTGGCAGTTTCTGAGTTCTGAGGTTACAGTTGAGTTCTAGAAACTTCCCATACAAAGCTTATGGACCCACCCCCACCCCAGGTATTAACTCTCTCCAGCTGTATGTTTTCCTGGGCATCTGCAGGCCACCATCAGTCTGGGTTATTGGAGTTCTGCCCTTTACAGCAGTGCTTCCTAAGTTCAAAGACTCACCTTTGGTCCTCATCAGCCTGCTTCGTGGCTCTGCTCTTTGGGTGTCCAGTAACTATTTTTCAACCTCTCTTTCATCTTCCTGTCTTTGTCTGCTAACTGGCAATACTCACAGTGTTGTTGCCTAGGATTAACTGTTTGAGAAAATCTATACAAAGCACCTGGATGGGGTTGGAGAGGCAATAAAAGTGAGTCCCCTCCCACCTTGCTCGGGTACATGATTTGATGCTCCTTGGCTGGAGATTCCTTGCAGAAAGGAGATTTGGTGTGTAATTAGCTAGAATCCTCTATGACCAAGTAAAGTTCTTAGCAAGATGATTTTAAATGTGACTTGTCTGTAATCCCAGCACTCAGGAGATTATGACAGAAGGATTACAGGATTGTGAGTTCAAAACCAGCCTGAGCTTCATAGCCAGATTCTGAGTGATGGCTCTGTTGGCACCAGACCCATGTCTGAGCCACAAGAATAATGGTGTGGTGAAGATTAGGCCCCAGTCTCACCACTATAGGAAGAGCCTTAGCCAGTGACTACAGAAAAGGAGCTAGATAAACTCTTGGAGGTACCCACCAGTTCTCTGTGAAAGGCTGAATTTGGAATAAGGTGGATAGCGAGCACCTCTAATTCCAGCACTCTGGAGGCTAAAACATAAGAGCACAAGAAATCAAGGTTAAAATAGGTGAGCATAAAGACTTTGAACCAAGAAGGGGGAGGAGGAGAAGGAGGAGGAGGAGGAGGAGGAGGAGGAGGAGGAGGAGGAGGAGGAGGAGGAGGAGGAGGAGGAGAAGAAGAAGAAGAAGAAGAAGAAGAAGAAGAAGAAGAAGAAGAAGAAGAAGAAGAAGAAGAAGAAGAAGAAGAAGAAGAAAAGGAAGGAAGGAAGGAAGGGATGAAGGGAAAGAAGAGACTACAGTCACACCCAACTCTCTGGGCAGGTGCTAGACTTTTCTAGGCCTGACAAATGTGCTTCTGTCAAATTCTTCCTGAGTCTCCATCCTGCCAGGTTCATTCTCACGTGGAATCCACAAGAGAACTACAGCCTCCCAGCCAGAGAAGGAAGTCAACCTAGCCAGGTATTTTATAAGCAATCCAAAAAAAATGGAACTTTCTATCACTTCTCTTGGGAAAACATGTTAAGTACAAGGTTGCAAATCCTGAGTGTGTCTTCATTTCCACTAGCCTGGTGGTGCTTATGGGAGGATTTTGATTTTAGAAACACATCTTTAAAGACAGAGATGTAGGTAGCTCTGTGGTAGAGCATGTGTTTAGGTTGTGTCAGGCCTTAGGTTCCATCCCCAGCACCAAAGAACAAGAATAATAAAGAGACCCTGTTTGAAGCCCCTGTCCTTCTCCAGCCACGGACACCCAGCTCACACAAGCTCACAGTGCTCTTTTTACTCAGAAACTCCCTCAGGCCTGCTGTGGGAAATTAACCCCCATATAGCCAGCTTCAGAGAAATCAGAGAGAGTGGGAAAGGTGGACATCACTAGCCTGTGGTGTTCCAATGAATATTTTTGAGCTTAAGAAACCGACTGTCCAAAAATCCAATTCATTGATTTTTCCAAAGGGCAAGTACAAGCAGATGGCCCTGTTCAAAAAGCCTCGGATGGCTTTCCAGCTCTCACTCTTTATGCTACACATCCAACAGCTGCTCTTTTGGAGACAGGAAAGAAAGAGAAACAGAGGCAGAGAAAGAGACAGACAGACAGACAGAGACAAAGCACACTAAGGTTGGCTCCTATAGATGCGGAGGAAACAGAAGTGATTTTCGGAAAGAAAAGCTGTGTAGCTACAAATACTATCTCTGAAGGCTTATGCCCTTGAGCTCAGCTGTGAGTCCCCATGCTTGGTCTTCATGCATAGTCCTTCCAGACTATGAGCCTGAGGACTTGGTATCTGTGGGATTTCTGCAACCAAGACATTTCTACCTGGTCAAAATGCAAATCAGAGAATAAAGCAAAATCAGGCTGGAGGATGGCAAACGGTGTAAGGAGAATCTTTCCTTGTATGTGCACAGTGGGAATCATGGGCAGGAGTCGCCAGGAAAAAGGGCTCATTGTCAAGGACAACAGTTATCTAGCCAAGAATTATGTATGGCAGAAACTCACTATCACAGCATTTGGAAGGAAGGAGCAGGAAGATGGATAGTTCAAGAGTTCACAGTTAGTTTGAACCACATTGTGAGTTCAGAGCCAGCCTGGGCTACATAGTAAAAACTTGCATAGATAGATAGATAGATAGATAGATAGATAGATAGATAGATAGATAGATAGATAGATAGATAGATAGATAGGTAAGTAGGTAGGTAGATAGATAGATAGGTAGGGAGAGAGAGAGAGAGAGAGAGAGAGAGAGAGAGAGAGAAGACCAGTTCCTGCATAGATGATCTCTCTGGAGCTCCTGAGATCAGTTCCCCAGTCATTGTATGTATTTTGGGATTTTTTTTTTTTGGGTGGGGAGGAGCTGTTTTTGAGACAGGGTCTTGTCAGTTTTTAGGATATATATCCCTTCATGAGTGTAACCTGGTGAACCTGACTTCTTTTCACTAGCTCCCACTTCTTAAGGCTTCATCACCTCCCAATAAAGTCTGGGACCAAACCTTTGAAATGTAAGTCTTTGGGAGACATTTAGTGTCCATCATCAGTTGTGTTGGAAATCCTTTCCAGGGTGAGAACCAGCCTTCCAGAACCTTCAGATTTGCCTTGCTTTCTTCTCATCAGGAAATCACAGAGCATGTACTAACATTTGGACGTCCAGTCATGGCTCAGCTTTGTCCCATTTCTCAGACTCAGATGGTTTGCACCTTTAGAAAGATGTTTGGAATTAGTCAAAACTTTTAAGCTCCCTTTTGTAGCTTGCCTTGTATGTGTATCAATCAGGTTCTCTCTCTCTCTCTCTCTCTCTCTCTCTCTCTCTCTCTCTCTCTCTCTCTCTCTCTCTCTGTGTGTGTGTGTGTGTGTGTGTGTGTGTGTGTGTGTGTGTGTGTGTGTGTATACGCACACTAGAGATCAAATGCTGGGCCTTACACATGCTGAGCATGTATTGTACCAAAGAGCTGCCCCCGGGCCTGCAGCAGGTTCCAGGTCCTCCATCAGCTGGCATGGTTTCCCAGTTACCCTGACACATACTCCTGCTCTCACAGTCTGAAAAAGTGCAGGATCATAGATACAATCAGGAGCTGGAAGGGCCATAAAAGACTGTAGTGAAGAGGACTATTGGGGATGTGGAGTCAGGCTGTCTCATAGGTTAGTGGAGCTTGTTCCACGGAAAGGGAAGGGGGACCTTTTTTTTTTTTTATTGTGTATAGTGTTCTGTCTACATATATGCCTGCTTGCCAGAAGAGGGCACTAGATCTTATTACAGATGGTTGTGAGCCACCATGTGGTTGCTGGGAATTGAACTCAGGACCTCTGGAAGAGCAGCCAGTGCTCTTAACCTCTGAGCCATCTTTCTACCTCCACAGGGAACCGTTCTTGCAAGAGCATGATTCAGCTGAGAGCCAGCACGTTACTGCCAACTCCCTCCTTTCTGTGTGGCCCCCCAGGCCCCCAACATCATGTGTTGGTTTAATCATCTACAAGTACACAAGTAATATCTGAGTTGCCTATATCTTGAGGATGATGATAACTGAGCAAGAAAACAGACCTCAAGACATTTTTTTAAATACTAAATTTTACAAAATATAATCATTATTATTATACAACATGGACTACCATGGTGATTATGCCCCTGGAGGACCAGTTGAAATCTGACAAATATTTCTTCATGAATTAATTTCTACCAGCATTTCAGAGACATGAGCTAATGCACCGATGTCACCTTACATGCAAACATGGGTGTGCATTACATACGCTTTCCAACTGTGCTTTACATTCGGGAGATCTTTGTAATAGGATATTGTAGGGAAAAATATTATTCTAAGTGAACCCTTCAATCTCACCATTATCTAGAAACAAAGAATTTAGAGTCTTTATTTGGGAAAGTAAATAATTATCAAAATGCAAAACAAAAAACAAATCAAGGACTGGGGATGTGGCTCAGTTGATAGAAGTTTATTTAGCATGCATGAAGCTCTGGATTGGATGCCGAGTACCACATAAGCCAGGCATATTGGCTCATACCTGTTATCTCAACACCTGAAAGGTGGAAGCTGGAGGATCAGAAATTCAAGAGCCACCTCAGCTATATAATGAGTCTGAAGCCAACCTGATGTAGATGAGACCCTATATCAAAAGGTAGAAGAAAAAAAAGTCAAAAATTCTGATGCAGTAAAACTGGTTTCCCCCCAAGGATATTCATTCTGGTGGTTTTGTTGTTGTTTGTTTTGTTTTGTTTCGTTTCGTTTTTTAACAACATACCATTCTGATTCTTTATGGCACCTGACATTGCAGAGACACTTGTCACTCATTAAGACACGGGACAGAAGATGCCAGAGCCCACTGTGCTAAGCAAAGCAAACAACAGGCACAGGCTTGGCTCTGTTGGACAAAGGAACGCAGGAAGGTAAGACCTTGAACACCCAGAGAACTAATTGTCTGGTCTGGGGGGAAGGGGTTACAGCAGGAGCTCTACTTTCTTTGGTGTAAGTCTTTCTTTTCATGTGGTTGAACACATTTATTTCTTCATTTTAAAGTGAGAAAAAAAGATTTTTAGATTTTTATGTTTTTTTTCAAGTGTTCTTAGAGGCTTGTATGCCCAGGGTCTGCTGGCAAGAACTGCCAAACCCATTGTTTGTGGCAGTGGCTTTGAACACAATAGTTAGCAGGTTAAGGAGCGCCAGCTAGGCAGCCCACACACAGCCCCGGCCCCAACCTCATTGTTGGCCTCTGGCACTTCTGCAAGGAGCTAACATCACCTAGCTTTGAAGTTGGGGTCACGGAGCGTGAAGTCTAGGCTGGAGAATATGGATGCAGGTTGAAGGGATGAAATGGCCCAAAAAATTATCTGAATCAAAATGATCTGCCAGAAATACATCGGGAAGAACTAGAGACCACGAGCTAAAGGCTATCGTGTTACAGGCAAGAAAACTGAGCACAGGCATGGTGTCTAGGGTGGAAACTGAGCCAAGGAGAAGTTCCCCAGCCTTTGATGAACCAGCCCTTCCCTTCCACTTTAGTTTTTACAAAAGAGCTATTACTGCCCTTTGTTCTCAGGGTAGGGAGAGTCAGGGTCACCTCTCAGGTGACCACAGCTAAAGTTCCTCTTGTCCCAGCAGAGCCTGGTTTCAACTTTGGATTCCCAACAGAACAGCAGCAGACTGTTGTGCTCTGAGCTGCCCAGGCTGTAGAGCAGAGATTCATCCCCTACCTGTTCCTGGCTTAGCACTCATTGGAGGAGAAGTCCTAGGCTTGTCTTTGAATTTTGGAAAACCTCAGAGTCTTTCCAAAGAAGGTTCAGCAATAATACCTTTTTTTAAGTTTTTGTGTGTGTTACAGAGTTGGTGTGTAAACATGATAAGAAAACTTGTGCTTCTCCAGGAGTTCACAGTGGTACAAACCATGTGCATATACAACAATAACAGTCAATAATGCTAGGCACTCACCACGTGCTTTCCTGAGTTACATCATTTAATCATATCTACCTATCTATCTATAGATAGATAGATAGATAGATAGAGAGAGAGATAGATAGATAGAGAGAGAGAGAGAGAGAGAGAGAGAGAGAAATAGATGTTTTTCCACCATCCCTATCCTTCTCCCTCTCCCTGCCCTCCTTGTTTCAATACCAAGGTTAGAACCCAAGGCCCTGGGCATCCCAGGCAAGTTTATCACATACATGCTATAAGGGAATTTGGGCCCTGGAAAGAACAGAACCACCTAGCTACGCCGCCTGCCCCAGGATCTTACCCATCCCTGGCCACAGGCCCCCTCCATGTGCTTCCAAGAGACCTAGGAGAAACAGCAAGTGAAAGACATTCTGCAAGCCCATGGGAGAGCCTGACACTCTGGCACAGACTTTTCAATACTGCCAGATTAAAGATTCAGGGAATAAAAGTCTTCACTTACTTTCTTCAAAACTTACAGTGACATTAAATACTTTTTCAGTATCGCCGGGCGGTGGTGGCACACGCCTTTAATCCCAGCACTCGGGAGGCAGAGGCAGGCGGATCTCTGTGAGTTCGAGGCCAGCCTGGGCTACCAAGTGAGTTCCAGGAAAGGCGCAAAGCTACGCAGAGAAACCCTGTCTCGAAAAACCAAAAAAAAAAAAAAATACTTTTTCAGTATCAATATAACTAAAGAAAACTATATGAAGTTTATTTTTGTTTGCTTGCTTGTTTTGTTTTGCTTTGTTCTGTTTTGTTATTTAGACAAGGTCTCTCTGTGTAGCCTAGGCTGGCCTCAAATCCTCCATTCTCTTGACTTGGACTCGCAAGTGCTAGCATTACAAGTATGTGACATCAGGTCTAGCTTAATAAATATGTGTTAGTTCATTTATTTATTTATCAAAGGACACTTGCAGATGCCACAGCACACATGTGGGGGTCAGAGGACAACTTGTGGGAGCTGGTTGTCTCCTGGGGATGGAACTCAGGTGGTCAGGCTTAGCAGCAAGCACCTTTATCCACTGAGACATCTGGCCATCTCACTTAACAATCCATCTTCAACGGCCCAAAGCAAAGATGCTGATGCTTTGTTTATCTTCTTTTGGACATACATTTAGCAAGAATAAATAAAACACAATAATTTGCTTCTCTTGCGTTATATTGCCTAGACTTCCAGCAAATACGAAGTTTCTTCATCAGTTTTATAGCCATCGCTGTGATTTGGTAGACAACTGACTTAAAAATGGGTTTCAGCTACTTGATTATTTCATGGATCCGAAGTCTCAGAGGTAGATTTATAGGCACAACAAAAAGATAGGAGAGTTTAAAATACTTTTTGTCATATAATGCAAAGTTTCTCCAAAATTGTACTCATTGGTGGAATCTTGATCACCTTAAAGCTGGAGACTTTATTACCATTGATATTGTGTCAAACAGAACTTGGAGAAATTAAATAAATATACAGGTAAATTAGAATGTAAGTAAGGGCTGGGATTATAGCTTAGTGATAGAGTTTGCCTAGACTGTGCGATGTAATAAATTTATATTATATGGTATTATATATGTGTCTGTATACACATGCATCTCTGTCTATGCACACAGGTGAGGGAAGCGAGATTTTAACCAGAGTGTCAAGTTCATGGAACTCCTGAGAGGAGGAATGATGGTCTGGAAAGCAAACTTTGAAGAAATGAAGATGAGGCCAGAAAAGGACTTGCTCTCATTCAGGGTTGAAGAACATGATCTTGACTCTGGACATCATAGGAGCCTTCTCTAGGGAATCAACAGAGCCAACAGGGTCAGATCTTCAGGGGTGGGAAGGGTGGGTGGATGGGCTAGGTGGCTAAGTGTGAGTAGGCAGAGCTCCTGCAAGCTAAGTGAGCTGGGCTGACGGTGCTCTAAAGGAGAGAGCCAAGGGGACAGGAAGGAGAGGACTGAACCCAGGATTCGTAGTGTGGGGTTGCTACTGTCCCTGCTTGCAGATGGGGAAACTGAAGCACAAAACCATTATGTGTCCTGTAGGCAGTGAGTGTGATGTCGTGGATCCATCCCTCTCTGAAGCTGAAAATGGATTATGACTGACCACTCCATGTGAAGTAAGGAAGACACCCCAAATGAGCACCAGACTGGGGAACACAGGAGGGCAGGGAGACATGGGGATGGAAGGATGGGATGCAGTGTGGTGGAGAGTAAGAAGTATCTGGGGGTGCGGGGGGGGGGGTTGCCTAGAGGACCTTGCAACCATCCTGTATGTCTGTAGCTGTGATTTGGCTGAGGGTGAGTTGGGCTTCTACTCAAAATTCTAGAAAAGGAAGTCCCAATTGTCCCCTGGAGCACCCATAAATGTCTTGGTCCCTCTGCACCTCAAAGCAAATAATGTGATGATGATAGTGAAAAAAAGAATTGCATAAATTACAAAAGCTCTAAGGTGATCAAGATTCCATCAGTAAATTCATCAGGTGACTATCTGAGGCTAGGCTGAAGTCTGTGTCCACCTGCAGAGATCACAATGGGCCTTTTTACATTTTTAGTTCAGTGCAAAGCCCAGAGACTGGACCTGTTCTCTCTCTCTCTCTCTCTCTCTCTCTCTCTCTCTCTCTCTCTCTCTCTCTCTCTCTCTCTCTCCCTTCCCTCTTTCCCTCCCTTCCTCCCTCCTTCTCTCCCTCCCTCCCTCCACCACCACCACCACCCCCGTGTGTGTGTGTGTGTGTGTGTGTGTGTGTGTGTGTGTGTGTGTGCACGCACGGGCATGCTGGGCTCCAGCCTGCAAGCTTATGAGACACTGCCACAAGACAGGACACAGGCAGGCCCTCTGGACAACTCTATTTCCTTACACACAACTGTTATCCAGAAACAAACCAGTCCAAGCTTTCTTACAAATGGAGGGTTGCAGGGATGACCTATGGACTTGCTAAGGATGTCATAGTGCTGTCAGGTCCAATTCTGGAAATAAGATGTTAGCCTCAGACAGCAGGACAGTTTAGTTCAGGAGACAGAATCCTGCCTGATATGCAGGAAGAGATAAAAAGAAAGCCTAGGAATACAGAAACCCCTTACCTGGTTGTTTGAGCCCTGGAAGGGGAGGAGCTGGGAAGAGGAAGCCTCAGCCATTGTTCTCCTGAACCTTGGTTCTTACTAATTAACCACTGAGCCTAATTAGCTCCATGGGAACAAAGGTGGACGTGGGGGGTGGTAGAAAGCACTGTAAACAGAGGTGATTCACTCAAGTTCCCTCTGAACTCAAAAATCCAAGCAGGGGTGCCTGCCATCTGAGGACTTGGAATCCTCTCCCGATAAAGAGCCTGCCTCAGTGTTTCCCACAACTGCCCCAGTAGTTCTCCATGGTGCTTCTTGCAAAGAATACCACAGCCACCATACATAGTTTCAGGTGCTCCAGATTCCCACACCATGTTGAGACAGGAGTCCTCCCCTCATCAATGGCACACACTCTCCAAGCCTTCCTGTGACTAGTGGAGTGATCCTGGTCATACCCAGGGGAACCACAGGGTTACCTGGTTTGTATCTCCAATCAAAAGGCACCATCTCACACTCAATTTCTTGTTTCTCCCCCTGGTTTCCCTAGCCCTCCTGTTGCCCTCTCCAGTGATCTGAGGACCATTTGAAGAAGCTGTGTCATCTCTGAAATTTCTGGGAAGTCAAAGCAGAATTCCAGAATCCCATTTCCCAGCCGTGTGGCCCTAGGCTAGATGGTCACTTCCTCCACACTCCTCTTCCATTCTGTGCAAAGTCAGCATCATAATACCAGTTGATGGTTCGGGACACAGTTACAGAAAGCACATCCTGTGCTTTGTTCATGACTATTTTCCAAAGCATTTCTGCCAGAATTCTTAAAGGCACTCTAGTCTTGCCTCATCCAGTCCTTAAATAAGGATTCAGGCTTCTCAAATCTCCCCTTTTCACTTATTTTCCAGTTTCCCAAGGCTACCAACACTTGGGCTCATTTGAGATCATTGGGGGTAATTGCTAACATGGCCTGGCTTCTGAAAGTTCGGGCTATTGGCCAGCTTCATCCACAGAGCAACACTCCCCTCTCCACCACCATTGACTCAGTGTCAGCCCTGCTGCACTGTGGCTCTGTTCTATACAGGGACTTGGTTTGAAATGTAGAAGCTTCTTGTAGACCCTTTGTGTACTGGGTCCAATCTCTGGTTCCCTCACTCCTGAACTGGACGCCTGGCCTTGCCTCCAAAGTCCTGTTTCCTCCATGCAGTCTATGTCTGGCTGTTGTCTGCCTAGTTCCACTCTACAGCTTCCAGGACTCAGAGCTGATTCCCATTAGAAGGTTTATAGCTACTATTGCAAATTCAGATTCCTAGAGACTTAGATAGCTATGAGTAGTAGAGCAACAGCTGGCTGATCTCTCTCGGTAGAAGAATCCCTACCCTTTAAGGCCAGCACACCCACAATGTTCTAGACATGACTTGAAACCAAAGGATTAAAAAAATGAGTGAAGAGTTAAGAAAGTCCTGCTCTATTGATGGTGTAAACACAGCTACACACAGACATCTGCTCAACACAGTGATGGAGCCTCTCGGAGGCTTCATCAAGGTTACATACACTCCACTACTCCCAGGAGAGGAAGCTCCTTGCAAGGTTGTGGCCCAGTCCACTACTAGTGACCTGTAATTGCTAAATTGGTCTTCCTCGTTTTAAAGCCATGTCTACTTCTGTGTCTACTTCCTTCTTCCTGTTGGATTTAGAGTTCAAGCCAAAGTCAATCCAATATCAGCATGCATTCTTCTCTGCTGCAGGATATGAAGCATTCTTCATATCCTTCAACCTCCCTGGGCCTAGATCTTCTCTGCAGTAACATTAGGTGCCATCTCTGATAAGAAGATATTTTCCTCTACACAGGAACTTTTATTTCTCCAATCAGGTATTTTTCTTGTTTCTTTTCTAAGTTAAGCATGTCCTTGACTGTTTCATCAACTTTCTTTCTTTCTTTTTTCTGGTTTTTCGAGACGGGGTTTCTCTGTGTAGCTTTGCGCCTTTCCTGGAACTCGCTTTGGAGACTAGGCTGTCCTCGAACTCACAGAGATCCGCCTGCCTCTGCCTCCCAAGTGCTGGGATTAAAGGCGTGTGCCACCGCCGCCCAGCCTTGTTTCATCAACTTTCAAACCCTCTTGTCCCAGCCTCTGCCACTAGCCTCCTGCCTACAGCAGAGACACCAGGGGCCCATGCATTGTCAGGTCCACTTAGTGGCTTTGCTAATTTTTTTGTTTGTTTGTTTGTTTGATATTCTGAACCATTTGTTGGTTTTTTGCAGCGCTTTTACCCTGTAAGGAAACGTCACGAAACACAACAGAACCCACTAACAGGTTTTATTAAGATAAAGGAGAGGGACAGATGTGCACTGGCCTGTGGAAAGACACGTGAGTGGAGTGGCGCCGGCTTATAAAGGCTGGGCCAGGAATCATGGTGCCAGCTTATAAAGGCTGGGCTGCGCCTGCGCACACAGGCCCATGTGGCTATTCCACGCATGCTCGTAGATCACATGGATGTGCTTTCCGCTTTACACAACCATGCAAAGTCACAGGGTCCTGGTCACATGAGATGTTTCGACCTGGAAATGACTAGGCGGAAGTGACTAGGTCCCGCCAGGCATGCGAAACCATGCCCAGCCGTAGGGGTGTGTTGTGAATCCATATCACCATTAGCAACTCCACTTTCCTCAAAGGGTCTTTTCTCTTGATTCCTACACTCTGTTCTCGACATTGTCTTCCCCACTTTCTGGAAGACTCTTCGTATTCATCATGGCTGGTTCTTTATCCATCCTCTGCCACCTGTGTTTACTTCTGAGCCCCTCCGTCAGCTCCTTGCTCTTGTTCTGATAAAAATGGTGATGGTAAAGGCTGTTGAGTCTCATTATGTCAGGCACGCTGCCTATGTACGAGAGCGTGTGTATGTGTATCTGAGTGTGTGTGTGAGTGTATGTGTGTGCGTGCATGTGAGTGTGAGTGTGTGTGTGTGTGTGTGTGTGTGTGTGTGTGTGTGTGTGTGTGTCACCCCAAGTTAATCTATTAGAGGAGGACATACACCCAGCTACTCTGTCACTATTGTCTCCGGGTGACCTCCATTCCACTGAAACTTCTGCCTCCCAACCTGTTGACATCCACATTCTGAGGCTGAACCCCTTTCTCTGGGCTCCATCCTCAGCTGTTCACAGTTTTGGGGCCTCCTAACTTGGAAGACCTACCGGCTCTCTCCAGAAGAGCGCATGCGCACTCTCCTCCCTTTCCCTGGAAACCCCTACCACCCTGGCTTCCCTTTCTTAACCAATTCTGACACCTGGATCTCCCCCTCCACCCAAGCAGCCTCTCATAGCTAACTGAATTCTGATTCCGTTTGAAGGTCCCTGGCTTCCGCCCCCTTCTCCTCACGCCTCCCATTGTCTTTGTCTCCCTCCCCCACCCCCCGGCTTTATTTCTTGCCTGATTCTTGCACATTTCGTAACTGCTCTCTGCCTGCCTCCGGTTAGACTTCCTGCAATTTATTGGCCTGCCTTGTGCCCAGGTGCTGCTTCTCAAGCCCCAAGCTCCTTGCTGAAGACCCTTGTTGGTTAATCGTTACCTTGGAGATAACCTCACATTCCTTTGGTCTAATCCCAGCCTGTTTGTCATGGGTCCCTCTGAAGTCTCACAGGCCACCTCCGTTTTACCCTCTGATCCAGACTCACTGGGTTGCCTGAGTTCTTTGCATAACTGAAAAGCCACCGGCCTTGTACTCCTTGGTGCTATGCTACTGTCTCTTCATCGTTACAGCTGCCTGGGACCCAGAAATCAGTAAAGGTCACAGGCAGGCAGTGGGGGTTCACTGGGCATAAAGGCCAGGTTCAAAGCAGCCTGTTGGCTATACAACCTCGACTCTTTGTTACTGTGATCTAGAGAAATGGCACATTCCTTCAGGTTTTTGTTCAAGGAACAGCCCTCTAGAAAGCTGTATGTACTTGACCTCTCATCCTGATCGTGGCCTATTATTATTATTATTATTATTATTATTATTATTATTATTTCAGCTAAAAGGACCATTACTTATAGAGTATATCATTCTTGTTTTACTTTCATTTAATTTTTTGGTTTTAGTTTTTTAAGACAGGGTCTCATACTATAGTCCAGGCTAGCATGAAAATTTCTCTGTATCCCAGTCTGGCCTTGAACTTATAGCAATCCTCCTGCTTCAGCCTCTAAGTGCTGAGATTACAAGCATGAGCCACTATGCCTGGCAATGATGCATATGGACTTAATATTTTCTTTACCAGAAAATAAAAAGCCCACCATCATAAATGTACCATATGCATACATGAATAAGAAAACTCCTATGCAAACAACTAAGCCCTGTGTTCAGTCTGCATTCACCTGCCTAAATTGATCTAAGCTCCTGCTTCATTAGAGGAAGCCTTTTGGGGGATTGTTCTACCACTCTGATGCTTCCACTGACTGATACATAGCAGAAGGTGAATAAAATTTGAGTGGGTGATGATAGGCCACAGGAAAGATAGCAAGCAATTTGGAAGTGCCCACAAAACACCAGCTTCAGCTAGGCACATGGCATTGATCTTTTGGTGCTTCTGTCTTTGTTTGAGAGGGAATTGGGGTTTTCTGGCTGGTCTTCACTCCTGAGTTCAAACGATCAGCCTGGGTATGTGAGGTCAGTCACTTGGAGAAGGTCTATCACCCCCGCTGCTTTGTCCGTTCCAATGAAACTTCTTCCTCCCAACCTGCTGACATACGTCCCACTGGCATCCTCAGGCAGAGCCCCTTCCCAAAGAGAAACTCTGCCTATAGATGTGAACCACTAATACAACCTGAATTGTCTTTTTCAGTCCTTCACAACGCAGCCTTAGGAGATAGGGAGTTTTCTTATCTACCCCCCCCCTTCTTTCTTTTTTAATTTTATGTGCACATTTGTCTGTGTGAGGGTGTGGGATTCCCTGGAACTGGAGTTACAGACAGTTATGAGCCATCATGTGGATGCTGGCAATTGAACCTGGGTCCTCTGGAAGAGCAGTCAGTGCTCCCAATCACTGAGCAGCTCTCCAGCCCCTTATCTACCTTCTAAAGATGATAAAGAAAAATCAGAGTTCAAACAATTCATTCATCCCATGCTAGAGTGGCTCAGGATTGGAAATTTAAACTAGCAAGCCAACGTAAGAACTGGAGTTTTCAGTCTGAGGCTGTTATTCCAATATGCTGCTTCTTTATTACTCTTCAGAAGTGAGAGTAGCCAGGTGTGGAAGTGCACCCCAGCACTAAGAAAGCTGAAGAAGAAGGATTGTTGTGAGTTCAAAGTCAGCTTGGGTGACACAGCCTCCTCTCTCACAAACAAACAAACAAAACAACAAAACAAAGAACAAACAAGCAAAAAACTAAGAAGTTCTAGTCAAGTCTTTGCCTCTTTGCCTCCTTACCTTGCACAACCAGGCCCAACTCAGCAAGATGGTTCTAGTTCTACGTTTCACCCATTAGTAGCATCTTTTAAAACACCACATGAAAACTTCATGGTAATTCAACCATGGCCTTAAGAGTACAGCAAGCTGTAGGGTCAGTGCCTCCTCTGGTCTGAATTCCACAGTTCAGACCCATTTAACAGCTTAGACGCAATTGTTAGCTCTGAGTGACCATGAAATCCACCTTAACTTTTATGCCATTTTAATAACACCTGAGTCAGGCTCGGGAGTATTAGTTCACACCTGCAATTCCAAACTGAGTAGTCTGGGCTACAGAATAAGCTCCTGGCCAGCCTGAACTACATAGTGGGACCTTGCATTTAAACAAACAAAATAAAAAACAAACACAAATGAACAAAACAACTGAGTCAAAGGCTGGGAGCCTGGCTCAGTGGTACACATTTGCATAGCATGTGTCAAGCCCTGGGCTACTCTAGCTTGCAAAACCAAAACAAAACATGAAGGAGAACTTACCAGTCTTCTATTTCTTGTGCTTTTTTTCAAAGACTCATTTGTAAAATTATACTATAAATTATGGTAATATATATCCTGGAAAGCCAACATGTATAAATGCATATAAACTAAGTCTTTACTTCATACCATGGATAAAAATAAACTTGAAGTCTATATGAGCAGACAAATAAAATAAGGGGAAAAAAACTAACAAAAGAAACCTCTAGAAGAAAACATAGGAGAAAACTTTATGACCTCCTTAGAAAAATAGCTCCCAACCTGCTAACATCATTGTTCACGTCTGAGACAGAGTCTTGGTGTTGCCCAGGCTAAGGATGAGGGTTATCATATTCCTGCCTTTGCCTCCTGGGGATTCTAGGTACATGCTGCCATACTCACAGGCCATATATTCTTTAACAGGGCATTAAAAAAAAAAAAAAAAAAAAAAAAACACAGCACATAAAAGTAAACATTGAAAAGTTGGATTTAAAATCAAACACTTTTGTTTTAGGAAGACTCTCTTAAGACAATGCAAAGATATGCCATTGATAGGGGTAAGAAACATTTGTAAGATATATCTGACAGAGAATTTACCCAGACTGTGTTAAAAAATAAAAATATTAAATTCTCCCTTACTGTGGTGATGCATACTTGTAATCCTGGCCCTTGAAGGGCAACGTATCAGGGTTATGAGTTCAAGGCCAGCCTAGCTTACATAAGCAGACAGTGTCAAAAATAAGCATAAATTCAATAATAAGAAAACAACTCAATAAGGGTCTGAAAAGATACTTTACTTACAAAATATATCGGCACACATACACAGAGCAAAGATGTTCAACACCATTTGTCACTACAGAAATACAAAACAACCAAGAGAAACTAACATGGTCATATTAGAACAATTAAATGATGCCTGAATGCTAAAATAAAAATAAAAAAAAATTACCAAGACCTGGAATTTAGAAGCATTCTTTGCTGGGGAGAGTAGAGTAACTTCTGAAACAGTTTAGCAGTCTCCTACACTGCTAAGGTTAAACACAGACATGAGATCTCAGTCCTACTTGCTCAGGGAAAATAAAAACATTGACTTTCACAAAAACATGAACCTGTGTGTCTGTGATGACAGTATTCATGAGACCCAAACATGAATGCAATACAAATGTCCTTGAAGTGATAAGTGCATGGACAGGCCATGGTACATTCCCACACTGGAATACTACACAGCAATATAAAGGAACTGACTGTTAAAAAGTACCTTCAAATGTATTCGCTAAGTTAAAGGGCCAGGCACATCGAGTATTTTAGTATGATTCCATTTACATGATATTTTAGAAAAGGCAAGACTGTAACAATAAAAAATAACCCGGTGACAGCCAGACACTTGAGGTGGGGAGGCATTTGCCTACCAAAAGGGAACAAGGCATTTTCTTAGGGGTCAAAGGCTTCTGAGCCTCCATTGTAGTGCTGGTTGGATGATGTATGCATTGCTAGGGTCATGAAACTGTTGGAGAAAAAGGACAGACTTCAGCAGATGTAGACATCAGTGAAGAGTGGATTAGTGTATGGTGCCACCAACAACAAGGAGAAACAAAACAAGGAGACCAAGTGATGAATAGCAAGCTACAACTCTTCTTCCAATCAGCTAGATAGCTGCTCTCTATAAAGACTTTTAGAATATTTTAAGATTTGTTTACTTTCATTTTATGTGTATCAGTGTTTTGCTTGCATGTTACGGTTTGTGTGTGTGTGTGTATGTGTGTGTGTGTGTGTGTGTGTGTGTGTGTGTGTGTGTGTGTGTGTGTGTGTGTAGTGCTATCAAAGGCCATAAGAAGGTGCTGGACCCCTTAGAATGGAATTACAGACACTTGTGAGCCATGTGGGTACTGGGAATTGAATCCAGGTCCTCTACAAGAACAGCAAGTGCTCTTAATGACTGAGCTATCTGTTCAGCCCCTTTTATAGAGATTTATTTTTATGGCATTACTAAAATAATAACAGGTCTGCACATAACAAACATACTATGTTTAACCTGATTCTCTTGTATTGAGGACAGTGGCAGTGTACTTGTCTAGCATTCTGGGCTTGGTTTGATCTCCAGAAACAAACAAAACAATTTGAAAAATTAAAAAATAAATGATTCTACTTTTCAAAACTCTCTGTCATGGGATACAAATGAATATGTGGAGTGCAATGGTTCCAGATTAAAGGAGGCCACAGAGGCAGGTCGGCAGTCCACCAGAGTCAAACTGGTGTTATAGTGAGAATGCTTATGTCAGATTAGAACAGCATCTTGTCAGAAGTGAATTGATTACAATTGACAGCAATGTCATAGGTGGAAATTACTCCATTGAAAAAACAAAACAAAACAAAACACTGAAGTATTTTTGGAGCCAGATGTATACAGCTTATACTCAACTGCCTCCAGGAAGAAATGTTATTTATCAAAACAATTTGATGAAACTATTGCTATGGAAATTGTGATTGTATTGAGATGATTCCAAACAAAATCCTTTTTCAATGCAGTGAATCTTGTAAGCAAGCTATAGTTCAACCCTTTAACACTAAAAACAGTGTTTAATTGCAGAATGTGCAGAAGAAAATAAAAGAAAAATGCAGTTTTCCAAGCCCTGTGAAAAAATCTCTATAGACTGGATCCTTATGAAAATGTCAGTTATAAATACCACTTGACAGATGTTTTTCCCAGGCTTTGTATTGGGACAGACACGGAACCAACTTCCCTTTCAGACAGCTTCCTTCATGGTGGAGTAAGGCCCCAGAAGACACAAACCTGCCAGTCATTTCCAACATAGCAATCGCCACCTCCCTGAGACTCTCCACACCAGAACTAAACATTGATGGCCTACCTTCACATTAGCAAACACTTTGCCATGGTTGGGCTGGACAAATCCTTTGTGTACACCATCAGGATCCTATCAGTTGGTGACCCTGATGGATCCCTGATTTCCTTCTCTTTCTCACACTCATCTCACGGCACATTAATGTTTGAGGCCACTGCATAGATTTTAAGGAAGAAAAAAAATTAACCCAAACTGTTGGCCATCATTTTAGATGTGCTATTAAAACAAGAAGAAGGATCTAGTGGCTTAAGGTTTGAAGCTTCAAGTAAGTTGCCACAGCAGTCACCAAAAATAATAAAGACCAACACAGTAAACCTTTAATTAGCACATCATGGAGGTCAGTAAAGATTGGGTGGGTTCCTCCGAGTGGTGACTCGGAGACTCGGGTCCCTTGGTGTTTGGATCATTGTCATTTTCATTGTGTGCTTTACCTAGTGAACACTGCTGGGTAGGAAGGAAAAGGCGATACATGAAGATGCATGCATAGATCCCACAGTGGCCTAAGTCCACATCACACAATGAGACACTAACAGCCCAACATTAAAAGCCATGGGGACATAGTTCAGTGGTAAAGTGTGTGTTACATATGAAGTCGGAGCTTTGTGTTCCAACCCCAGCACCACATGAAGAAAAGGTAGGGCCTACATCCTCTCCTCCTGAAACAAGAGGATCAGCAATGTGGTGGGGGTGGGGGGTTGGGGGGGCACATGACTTTGAAGGCTGAGCTATAGTATGACTTCAGGCTGGCTCGTTCTCTGTGTCTCTCAGTGCTCACCCTTGGAATGTAGCCAACAGCCATGATCAACTGGGCTTCAACCCTTGCAGAGGAAGCCCTAGCCATGATGCATAGGGAGAGCCATCTTGCTGTGTAATTCCTAACCTGCAAAAGGGAAGAAATAAGAACTGTTTTAAGCCATAGAATTTGGGATCATTTGTCACACACAAAAAGCTAGATGATACATTATACTGCTTGCCAGTGTCGGTTGTGATCTGGTAGCCTTTCTCTGTGAGTTGCTTAGTGGAATTCTCAGACTCCCAGCTGATGAGACCTTACCACCATCACTACCTTCACTGCCAACAGTCATTGCATCTGTCAAGGTCTGATCCAGAAACACCACTGATATTCTGATAAGGAGAAATTGTGTAGTGGTTTGTTTTTTTTGTTTGTTTGTTTTGGTTTTGGTTTTGGTTTTGGTTTTGGTTTTGGTTTTGGTTTTGGTTTATTTTTGTGTGTGGCCAAAACAAAACTTCAGGTAATTTCTTAATGACATACCCCAAGACTGGCAACAACAGGGAGGTACTGCCGTCTTAAGCCAGATGGGCAAGGTAGGAAAGCATTACTATATTTGACAGGATCTCCAATTATTGGCGGGGTGTGTCTGAAAGACCTTCCAAGAGCAAACAGAAGTTGGGAAAATGCATGTC
Source organism: Peromyscus maniculatus bairdii (assembly GCF_049852395.1). Classification (NCBI taxonomy): domain Eukaryota; kingdom Metazoa; phylum Chordata; class Mammalia; order Rodentia; family Cricetidae; genus Peromyscus; species Peromyscus maniculatus. The sequence continues at coordinate 126,236,875 of NC_134855.1, forward strand.
TATGTCAGCTTGGCATTCATTGCTGAGACAAGACAACTAAAATAAACAGCTCAAGGAAAGAAAGTTTTATTTGGGTTCATGGTCTTTGAGGCCTCTTTTCATGGTCCCTTGGCTCTGCTGACTGTGGATGCATACATGCTAAGGAGGAACATCATGGCAGGAACATGTGATGAGGGACGGGAGGAGACAGCAAGGGGCTAGAGGCAAAAAACAAACAAACAAATTAACAAAACCACCTTTGAGGACGCATCTCCAATGATCTACATAATTTAACCAGGTCTCAGCCCTTAATAGCCCATTCAGCTATGAACTCATCAAGGAAGTAATTCATTCATGAAATTAGAAGCCTTATGATATTATCAATTCTCACTTGAACTATCAGCTGGGAGCTAAGACTTCAACAAATGAGTCTTCTGCATATATTTCATATCCAAATTATAACAATACCAAAACGCTCTTTCCCACCTCATATTCTTGTTGGCTTAATCCAACAGGAGAAAAGGTGGGGGAGCTTGGCTAATGAAGCCATTAGGATCAACATCCTAGGAGACAGAACAAGATGATAAAGGAGGAAAGGAGACTCAGAAATAGAAATATAAACACCTTACACATTCATCACTATCATCATTTTCGTTATCATCATCACCTTTTAACATCATCATCATCATTACCATCATCATTACCATCATCATCATTACCATTATCACAATGGTCATCATCATCAGTTACCATCAGCAGCATAATAATTTTATATTAACCCCAACGTCCATGCTCCTTTGAAATTACAAAAAAAAATCCTTCATATTTCTATTATACCATCTTCAAAATTCTCTTTTGCAGTATCTCCTACATCTAACCAAGATCTTGGCACATAACTAGCCCTTGGAACTTTACAAATGTCTTACAATACCTATTCTACTCAAGGCTACACTCTAGAGCATGAGTATAGAGAATCAAATCGGAAGATGACTTGATCAAGTACCATAAGCAAGACACAAAATGTCAGGCAGGCCTGATCAGAGAAGACTTTTGGAGGCTATAGTACCTTGGGTTGCCCTTGGGTAAGGGCAGAGATGACTACTTAAAGTTGTGGTGCTAGCATTGGCCTTGGGTGAGGGAACATCCCAGGAGATACATTTGGGAGACATACCACTTCCATAATGAGGAAACCACATGAAGATTTGAAGTGAAACAATATGTCCTGAGGGCAGGAGGTGTTTTGGTTGTACTGGCCTGTAGAATGTAGAGGGATAAGAAATGAGTCATGAAGCTGAAGAAATTGAGTGCTCACCTTGAGATAAGTCTTAAAAGTTGGGAGGAGGCATTTGAGCCAGGCATTGGTGGTGCACGGCTTTAATCTCACTACTCAGAAGGCAGAAACAAACAGATCTCTGTGAGTTCTCTGTGAGTTCTCTGTGAGTTCAAGGCCAGCCTGGTCTACAAGCAAGTTCCTGGACAGCCAGAGATGTTACACAGAGAAACCCTGCCTTGAAAAAAAAACAAAAACAAAAAAAAAAGAAGTACAAGGAAGTCACTGATGCTTCTTGAGTATAAAAAGGAAACATTCAGGGTTGGGGATTTAACTCAGTGGTAGAGCGCTTGCCTAGCAAGCGCAAAGCCCTGGGTTCAGTCCTCAGCTCTGAAAAAAAAAAGAAGGAAACATTCTACCTGCTCTTCAGGAGTGTCAAGGTGACAACATTGGGTAGGCTATATGGGGTAATCAGAGACACCAAGTGGGGACATTATTTTCAGTAATAAGAATCTGGGGTGGGGGAGGTGCGGGAGTGGTGTGGTAACAGGTTGACAGTTTGAAACCCAAGACAGTGACATGTGGCTCTTCCCACAGCCAGCCATAGTGTTTGCACACTGCTCAGCAATCCCAGGTATTCATGCAGTGAGTTCTGGGTACAACACAGTGCTTTTCACTATCTGGCTAGGTCAGGAAGCATGACAGATAAAGTCAGAGGAGAAGGGAGTGCCAGGAGCACGGATTCAGGACTAGGAGCTGACACACTGTTTTCCTTGCTGGAATGTCCTTCCTCTATCTAGAATCCCCTTTATCTAGAAAACGCTTACTCATGCTTCCAAATCATAGTTGACTCCCCAGCAATGCAAATACCAGGTACTGGTTCTTCTGGCCCTTCCTCTAAAACACCTGGAATTTCAAGAGGGTAAGAACTTATACTAGTTAAGTTAAAAATGAATAAAATGAAGCAGCTTATCTTTGTTAAAGCTCATTATTCACCATGACAGTTTGCTAAACTGAGGACCCTCCACAGCCTCCCTCCTCATCTTCACCCTAATGAACTCCAGAGGAGGGGCATGCTATTCAGTAGATACCTAGGCTCTCTGGGCAACCTATGTCTTTGTTCTTAGTCCTCACTCACTGGACTAAGGCAGCAGATGTGGGGGTGCAGAGACTGAAAGGTCAGCATGGCCTTTAGGATCAGACTGACTTAAGTTGGAACTGAGGCTTTCAAAGCCCCACAAGGCCCTCCATTTCTTACCTGTTCAGAAGGCACAGCCATGGCTGCCCGGGAGGGTGGTGTGGTGCAGCAATAGAAAACCCCTAGGTGGGTATTTGGTTGCCAGCATGTTTTGGGGGGGGGGTTCAAATAAACTTGGCAAGAGTACCGAAAGCACTGGAAAGGGGGCAGAAGACGGAATCAAAGGGCTGCCCCGGTTGCCCGCTGGAACTAAGTGGTAGGACCCCACTGCTGAGCGCACATCCTGGAGAGAGGGTAATGTACCACCTGTTTGTTTGCTTTTTAGTTTTCAAGACAAAGGCTCTCTGTATAGTCCTAGCTGTCCTGGAACTCACTCGGTAGACCAGGCTGGCCTCAGACTCAGAGATCTGCCTGCCTCTGCCTCCCCAGTGCTGGGATTAAAGGCATGCGCCACCACTACCATCTAGCAAGAGCCACTTTTTAAAACTTGGATTTGGCTGGGAGGTGGTATTGCACACCTTTAATCCCAGCACTCAGGAAGCAGGGGCAGTTGGATCTCTGTGAGTTTGAGGCCAGCCTGGTCTACAGAGTGAGTTCTAGATTGAGTTCCAGGACAGGCTCCAAAAGCTACACAGAGAAACCTTGTCTCAAAAAAAAATCCAAAAACCAAAACCAAAACCTTGGATTTGAAGTCTTTTCCACAGGAGGGAATATATGCCTGGTACTGTACACATAGTCAAAAGCCTGTGACTCGGGGGAGGGGTCTGGATAAGGTCAAAGATCCTAGGCAGGAAATGGGCATGCAGGAAATGCAAATGGACATGTAGTTATGTGTTCACATCCATAGACCAACGCTATTCTCGTCCTTGTCAGAGAAGGTTCTTTTTTGTGGCAGGCAACAGTAAACATAGAGATTCACAGCCAGTCGAAGTGCTGGGAGCAAGTGACAGTTGAGTGCTCAGCCCTATGCAGGACATCTATCCCACCACCTTCACGGCTGAGGGAAAATCACAAAACAGGAAACAGAAAGATTACGAGAGTCACAGGATAGAAAGGACTATTGCAAGATGCCAACTTTTGGACATGACATGCCTGTTGCAATCAAGAACACACATCAGCTGTGGCTCCCCTGCACAAGATCTGTACAAAAATAAAGTTCACACTCGAGAACCACACAATGTCTCAAGTTCATAGTTTTGCAATGGGCCATGTTTATAGCTATCTTGGAATGCATGCAGCCTTCAGGCCACGTACATGACACTCCTGTACCTGAAGGACATTCTCATGAAGGTCACCTTTGCAAAGGCCCCAGATGTCCCTCTTGCTTCTCCATAAACTTTGGGCTGACCTTGGGAATCTGTGGTTAAACATCACAAGTAGCTCCTTCACTGTGGCTTTATAAGGGGAAATCTCCATAAGAAACGCTTAGTCCTGAATGAGGAGGAACTCAGGACCAGCGATGAGATACAGTGGCCCTCCTTCCCCCCAGGACACATTCCAAGACTTCTGGTGGATGCCTGAGACCTCAGATCCTTGTGCCCTCTCTCTGTGTTGTGTCTTCTCTAATACACACCTCACTGTGATAAAGCTGAATTTGTGAGGCAAGTGTCATAAGTGGGCAACAACAAAATGAAGGAGGACAACTACAACGTGCTGTAATAAGTTTTCATTGACCTATTGATCACTTCACTTTAAACTTTCTCCTGCGTGGGGTCAGCCCAGAGTGGACTGGAAACAACAGTAGCTACACAAAGCAAAAGCATTGACAAGGAGTCAGCTATGCTTGCTAGTCTACTTGGGTGCCGAGGGAATAGCTATGCCTCAGTCTTGGCGGTATTGATCCTCAGACAAGGTGATCCCTAAAGAAACCTTGTAGGCAGACACCTCAGGCAAGAGCAGAGGACTCCATCATGTGCTTCTAAGAGGAGATGACAGGAGACAGAATGTTCTGGATGAGGTAAAGGAGGAAGAAAGAGAATCCATGGCTCAGCTAGAGGAACGGTGTTCTGTTGCACTGAGTCTACAATTCTTGATCCTGTTAGTCAACAAAGACATCCCTGACATCTTCCTGCAGACCCTCTCTGAGAAAGCACCCAGAAGTGAGAAGCACTGAGAAGCCAACTGGATAAGGCTCCTGCAGGATCCCCCTGCTCCAAGCTGGCTCCTTCATTCATGCTCCATCAAAAACATTCGAAAAACATTTGAAGCTCACTTCATGCCAATCCACCTTAACCCCTCACCCACTCTGATATCCAAACCACGAGCAGCTCCAGTGTATCTCTCTAGGTCTTCCCTCAAGCCCGACAGACTATGCGAGGCATCTGGCTCTGACACATCACCTGAAGCAGCCTCACAGACGTCTACACCGTGGCTGCTTCTTCCACAAGATGGAAATTGTTCTTTGGAGTTGTCTGTGAGGTGTAAATGCAAATTCCACTTAGTGCCTGAATTTTTCAGCCAGTGCTCTGGACTGCCTTGATGGTGCTGCTCATGTATCTGTCTCGCACACCATCACCCGTCTTTCCAGCTGGCTGGATCTTCATCTTCACAACTCAAAAACAAGCTTCTGCTTTGGTATAAGGCCTCCCTTTGCTTTGCTCAGGTGCCTGTTCACCCTTGTATTTCACTACATTGCATGTGACAATAGAGATTATATGTTTGTTTACTTGAGGTTCTCCTCTATACAGAAGGCAACACCAGGAGAGGAGATGGCTCTCACTCGTCTTGATATCATATATATCATTATCATTGCAGAGCACACTGAGTTGGTCTAAGTAATGGAGAGGGAGAGGGAAAAGTGGGACACATATTTGCACATGTTGGGAGGAGAGAATAGTGAAGTTTCCAACCCATTCCCTGTTTGTGCTCTCTTATGCCTTATAATGCATATTAATATATGTTTTTTATATATCTACACACAAATATACATATAGAACAAATAAAATATATACATTTCCATCTTGTTTTGCCCACATTTTCCTCAGCATAGCATGCTAATAAAAATAAAATTAAGTGTAAACAGAGCATTGAGCTAACATATATGCACATATATGTAAACATAGCATATAGCTTTTATAACAATAGTAGTTAATATTGAATACCTACTGTGTGCCAGGACAGACATTAAGGATATCTTTTTAATTCAGTCAATCATCATAACAACCTTCATAAAAGAGATGTTTCAGTTCTGATTTTATGGCTTATGCTGTAGGTCCATGGAAGTTAAGAGAATTCTGGATATCATGTGACATGCTATAGTGTTCAAAATTAGTTCTTGTTTTCTTCTTTCTTTTGGGTTATGAGTTGAATTGTGTCCCCTCAAAATTTCAAAATCCTAAGTGTCGATACCTTAGAATGTGCCATCATTTGAAAGTATTGTCTCTATTAATATAACTAAGTCATAATGAATCTTAAAGGGCAGGCTGTAATCCAGTATGGTTTGGGCCCTTATGAAAAAGGGAAGTTTGGAAAGACATGTATGGAATGAATATGTATTGAAGAGATACAAGGCAAACTCACAGGAAGTGATGGACTGAAGTGATGTGTCTACAAGTCAAAGATAAGCAATAGACCACCAGGAGTTGAAAGAGAAGCCTTCTATTATTTCAAGGCAAATATTTTTTAATACAACATCCAAAAAAAAAAAGCCAACAGAATTTGTTCCCAAAGGTGCTGTTCTTATCTACTGATGGTATATCACACTGTGAATTCTCTTTCTGGGCTTTGCCTGTCACTCCACTGAATCGAGAAACTTGGAGGGAGGGGGAATGTAGACAAAACATTTCTCTCCTGCCTGCCTGTTCCCAAATACTCAGCAGCCCAGCCACTTCCCAAATAATTGACTCAGATGCTTAATATTATTTATAAATGTTCAGCTGGTAGCTCAGGCTTATTCCTAACTAGCTCTTACACTTAAATTAACCCATAATTCTTATCTATGTTTAACCACATGGCTTGGTACCTTTTCTCAGTGTGACATTCTCATCTTGCTTCCTCTGCATCTGGCTAGAGACTCTTGACTCTGCCTTTCCTCTTCCCAGAATTCTCCTAGTCTGGTCACCCTGCCTATACTGCCTGCTTATCAGTGTTTTACTAAACCAATTCGAGTGACAAATCTTTACAGTGTACAGAAGCATTATTCCACAGCAAGGGAATCTTATTTCAGCCTTGCAACCCAACTCAGTTTATGTCATAGATGCTGACACATGGAAAATGTCAAATATGTTTGATAAATTTAAAAAAATGGTGGTGTAGGGCAGTGGTGGCACATGCTTTTAATCCTAGCACTTGCGAGGCAGAGGCAAGTAAATATCTGTGAGTTCAAAGCCAGCCCAGTCTACAGAGTGAGTTCAAGGACAGCCAGGAATAAACAGATAAACCCTGTCTCCAAAAACAAACAAACAAACAAACAAACAAACAAAAAATGTTGGTTTAGTCCAATTTTTTTCTTTTAATTTTCCTGTATAAAACATGTAAAAAGTAAGTTTGAGAATTAAATTTTGTAGCAGATTTGAAATATGCTGTGGATGCGGGGAGTCATGGAGGGGTTCAGAGTGGAGTAGTTTTCTGTGATGTGTCACATAGCTAGCACTTACCACTTGGCCCTCTCTGTGGGCTCCCACACTCTCCCTGTTTACCTACACCAATGAAGGAGTCCATGCAGAAAAGTTCTAACCAAGGCAAATGGAAACAGGCCCATAGCCAGGAACAATTTTGCATCAGGAAATGTAAGTATACCATCTACTCAGTGCCCTTACTGCAGGAAGATGCAGAGCATTTCAAGGTAAACATGTCCCAAGAAAGTTATGGTGCATGCATGTGCCTCCATGACTGTGACCAGGAGGAAAGTGGTGGCTTTCAGCTCCATACAGGGAAGAAGATGACAGAAGATGTACTTGTTCACCATGTCAGTTTTATACTCCTGTTTGCCTGATATCTGAGAGCCAGCATGAGAAGTAAAGAAAGAATCTATTTGACCTCACAGGTCTAGAGATTTTAGTCCATGGTGGTGAAGAGAGCACGCAGAGCAGAGAGTTCGACTTGGTGTGGTGGCCACAAACCAGAAAAAGGAGAGCAGGAGAGAACAAACCAAGATAAGACATAACCCTCGAAGAGACCCCAGTGACCTAATTCCTTCATCTAGGCCCCACCTCCCAATGTCTCCATAACCTAGCAAAATAGGGCCACCAGCTGGGGACTAATCCATCCATCTACAAACCTTCTTGGGAGACACTTCATTTGCAATCATAACTCTGAGCAATATCTACTGAACACGTTACATCACACTGCACCAAGACCTGAGAGCTATAGGGTCTTTGAGGAAGTCTCTACTCTGAAATGTTTGTATTCTCCAAGGAAATAGACTTAGAGATGAAAACAAGTCTGTCATTGTAGGATCTAACAACACAGACATAAAGCCTGGCTTTATTCACAAGTATGGGCATCTAGTTTGGTTTTACTTCCATTTTAAAATGGACAACAAAACTGAAGGTTGGTTTCAAGCCACCTGCCTTAAATGACTAGCTGAGTCATCTCTCCACTGGAGCCTGATCTATAACATCTGATGATTAGCCCTTTAAATCTTAGAAGAATTCTGTTGTCACTGATGGAGAGTGAGAAGGTCATAAACCTTGGGAAAGGTGCTGTTTATGAGGCAGGTTGGCAGAGTTTAGGTGGTGAGAAGTTAAGGCTGAAATCAGTTCTTTAATTTATTTATATTTTATGTATGAGTGCTCTGTATGCCAGAAAAGGGCATTAGATCCTGTTATAGATGATTGTGAGCCACCATGTGGTTGCTGGGAATTGAACTCAGGACCTCTAGAAGAGCAGCCAGTGCTCTTAACCACTGAGCCATCTCTCCAGCTCCTGAAATCAGTTTTAAGTTGGAAGTTGGTGGCCTCATTACAGAGAACAACCAAAATGAAGTCTTTCTAAGCCTCCCTCCCACTTCCTTAGCACATTTCAAACCTGTTCTGAAAATTAATTTTTAAATAATTAATTATAATAAATTAATTTAAAACAATTTATATGTCTTAATTCTGTTGTGTTTTATTTTGTTTGCAGTGTTGAGCATAGAACCCAAGGCCCCCTCCCAAATGCTAGACAAGCACTCTACCATTGATCCACACCACAACCCCTTATGAGTGGTTTAAGTATCTAAACATAGCTTCTCTTAGAGTAAAGAATTGGACTACAAGCTCATGTCTGAAGAAGCAGAAATTCTAAATCGTCACAAGACTGAGAACAGAAACATAGAGAAGTTCTGAAATATACTCCATGACCAGTTGATAGTGAGAAAGTCACCAATGGTGAACCAGGGCTTGAGCAGAAATGCTGGTGGTCAGTATGGTAAAAGAGACTGATGTGAGAGTACAACATCATGAAAAGCTGCAGTCATTTTGACTTCTCAAGAAATGTAGGAGAAGGAGTAAAGGGAGGAATTCATATGTTAGACACACCAGACTTGAGGTAATGGTAGAACTTCCAACTCAGAGAGTCTGGCAGGAAGCTGAAGAAGAGAAACTAAAAGCTAAGAGGGAGGGAAGCAGGAACACTGTTAAGGACAGAGTGGTGAGAAAGCCCCTCAGACAGAATAGTCAAGATAGGGCAGAGCTAGATCTGGACCCATGGGGAGGCTTCAAGATGGATAGAAGTAGGTTGAGCAGCTGGTTAAGATGTGATCCAAGATCAGAAGAAAATTGGGAGTTACCTTCTTACAGGGGCTTAACGAGCTTGAAGAGCAAGCTTCAAGAAGGAAAGTCTGATGGTGTCCACAGATGCCTATGTCACAGAGCACACAAAAACAAGAGCAAGTCAGAAGAATAGTGTGGGACAGGACAGAAGTAGAACCAATACAGAATAGTTGTTCAAGGAGACAGAAGGGTCTCAAGTTCTAGTCCAGCCTGAACTACATAATCAGACACTGTCTCAAAAATCAGAAAAACACAAAGAAAACAAAGGATAATAAAACAGAAAAGACTGGAAAAGACCTGAACAATGCCCCATGTATAAGACAGTCTTTTTCTATGTGTACATTCTCTGCCTTTTTTTTTCTGTGATTTGCTGAAGAATCTATGTGCTCTAAAATTCCCATGACCCGGATTTTGTTGGTGGAATCTGTATAGTATCAGTTAATATATCCCTCTGTCCTCTGAATTTTCAGTCATCTGAGAGTTAGACCCTAAGGCTGCTACAATTCTCACTTGATTTCTTGTCGAAAAACATTCCATTTCTGAATACATAACATTAATTATGCATCTCTTTTCCTAATGTTCAAACTGATACATGATTATGGTCATCTACCTAACTTGCCCATTTCAAATTCCCAATATCTGTAATAGTGCTGGCCAGAAAATGCAAGCTGTTGTTTGTGGTTTTATTTGTTTTTTGCTGTTGTTGTTGTTTGTTTTTGTTTTTTTTTGTTTTTTGTTTTTGTTTTTTTAGACAGAGTCTCAAGTAGATTTGACTGGCTTTAAACTCACTATGTACCTGAAGATTTCCTTGAATTTCTGACCTTCCAGATTCTACCTTCTGAGTGCTAGGATTACAAGCATTTTTCACATGACCTTGTCTATGTGGTACTAGGAATCAAACCCAAGGCTTCAGGCTTATTAGGCAAACACTCTACCAACTTAACCGCATTTCTTAAAAAAAAAAAAAAAAAAAAAAAAATCTATTTTTATCAATAGAAAATGTGAGATTCAGGGGCTGGAGAGATGGCTTAGTGGTTAAGAGAACTGACCCCTCTTCCAGAGGACCCTGGTTCAATTCCCAGCACCCACATGGCAGCTTACAACTGTCTGTAACTCCAGTTCCTGAGACCCAACACCCATGGCAAAATACCAATGTACATGAAATTAAAAAAAAAAAAAAAGTGAGATTCAAGATACAGTAGATTAAAACATAGTAAACTCAAATATTTCTTTTAGGATTTATTTATTGTTTTTATTTATATGTTTGTGTGTGTGTATGTGTGTGTGTGTATGTATTAGTTTATGTGTACCACATATATGCAGGTGCCTGGGGAGGACAGAGGGAATTGAATACCCTAAAGCAGAAGCGACAGGCAGTTTTGAGCTGCCTGATGTGGGTTCTGAGACTCAAACCCAGGTCCTCTGCAAGAGAAGGAATGACCTACCCATCTCTCCAGCCCCACCAATATTTCTTTAATATAAAAATTCTGTGGTTGTTTCCATGACAAACATAAAAATTGATTTTTATGAAATGCAAACAAAGTCCACAATATATTCTATCAATGAAATTGAAATGATAGATATGGGATGCTGTATATTTTTAAAAAATAAGTATTAAATGATAACTGAAAGGGAAAACAACTTTAGAAGCCCCTCCTCCCCGGGGACAGTGACAGGAGTCTGTGAGCAGTGCAGGTGGTGTCAGGAGGTGATGCTGGAAGCTCCTGATGGTGCCTGGGGTCATTTCCTCCTTATAAAGACTCTGCACTGGAGTGCTGGTGGCAGACAGAACGGGAACGTGGCAATAAACATGATGTTACCACAGAAAAATTAAAAGCACTTGGTGAATAATTAAGAAAAAGGCTGCCGGGCAGTGGTGGCACATGCCTTTAATCCCAGCACTCGGGAGGCAGAGCCAGGCGGATCTCTGTGAGTTCGAGGCCAGCCTGGGCTACCAAGTGAGTTCCAGGAAAGGCGCAAAGCTACACAGAGAAACCCTGTCTCGAAAAACCAAAAAAAAAAAAAGAAAGAAAGAAAGAAAGAAAGAAAGAAAGAAAGAAAGAAAGAAAGAAAGAAAGAAAGAAAGAAAGAAAGAAAGAAAGAAAGAAAAAGGCAGAACTGAGATATAACCAACACATCGATTGACCCACGGACATTTTTTATTTTTATTTTTTTATTTTTTTGGTTTTTCGAGACAAGGTTTCTCTGTGTAGCTTTGTGCCTTTCCTGGAACTCACTCTGTAAACCAGGCTGGCCTCGAACTCACAGAGATCCACCTGGCTCTGCCTCCTGAGTGCTGGGATTAAAGGTGTGCGCCACCACTGTCCGGCTGACCCACGGACTTTAATGTAACCTGAAAGTGTGAACTGGAGGTTCCTTGTGGTGGGTCACAAGCCATGTCTTTTTGACTTAGGCCAGTGGATAGCCACCTGGAGTTATATTGACTTTATACATGTTCAGTGTGACCAGAAACCTACAGAAATGTCTATGAGCCATCATAATTTGTACCTTCACCTTTACGCCCTTCTTGAGGCATGTGTTATAAATACCCACCCATTTATAACCACCCATGACCTGGAGAAGCCCTAAAGAGCAGAGAAGAGTCAACCACTTTGTGAAAGACAGGCTAGTATCTTATTCTTCAGAATTGTGACCATATGCACCCGTCTCTGCAAAATGAATTGTTCTATCAATACCCTGGGAGCAAGGATGTGTCCAATGTGCCACATAGACAGAGAATTCTATGCAGTGAAGTAGATAGTGATCCAGCAAACTGCAATGTAGTGGGCTGGTAACTCTCCCAGATCCCCCAATTGGGCCCTGGAAAGAGGAAGAGGGCAAGAAACAAAGAGATGGTTAAACCCAGAAATACTGCAGGAAATGAACAGCTAGCACCCAAAATGCTAACCAGAAGAACAAAAGAAAAAGGTCTAAGCCTCAAAAATTCTGTTCAAGATTCCAAGAGAATCCCCACCCCTACCCACACCCACTGAACCTATTTATCAATAGCTATTCCTGAATCTCTGCGCTCTTTCCACCAATACCCAAGAGACTAGCATCTCACCATTTCCAGCCTCCCTATACTACTCCTGATTCCCAAACTTCAGTGCTGGCATCTGACAAGGTCCAGCCTACTGGAGCACACAGTGCTCAGGCTCAACTGGAATGAATGGGCAGGAAGTTGACCCCCATCAAGGGGCTCTCAGACAACACCAGGCCCTATCTAATCATTTACTCTCTAGAGACTGAGGGCACTGACTAGGAGGGTCTTATGGTCCAGCATGAGAAGGCTAAGTATATGCTACGAACAGAGACTACTTTAAAGCTGACGTGAAGAATTTAGTTCTCTGTGCCCTGTTTAAGGGAATCTCTGTGGAGGTCCATAGGTCTAGAGCTACAGGCCCCAAAGACCCTGGAACTTAGTAAGAAAATCAGCTTTGTGACTGCATTTTCAATGCAGAGTCCAGAAAGGAGAGAAGAGGGTGAGGCACCCTGACCTGAGAGCAGCAGGTGTGCAGAATGGGGTCCCACACCTGCTCCTGATGGCCCTTGAACCCCACTTGAGACAAATTCTTCAGATAACCATAAACTCCCATGGCAACTTGGTTGATGTCAGTATTTTTACTGAGATTCTGAATCCAGAGGTAGGAGAGGAGAAACAACTCTGTGTTTTTCTCATTTGGCTATCAAAAGAGCCCAAGTTGTTCTGTTGACTCCATGTACTGGCTGCTTGCATCATGTTCTACCTAAGTTCTTCTTTTCTTTTCCTTTCTTTCTTTCTTTCTTTCTTTCTTTCTTTCTTTCTTTCTTTCTTTCTTTCTTTCTTTCTTTCTTTCTTTTTTCTCCCTCCCTTCCTTCCTTCTTCCTTTCCTTCCTTTCTCTTTCTTTCTTCCTTCTTCCTTTTCTTCTTTCTTTCTTTTCCTTTTTTCTTTTCTTTCTGTTTAATTTTTCATTGATTCTTTGTGGATTTCACATCATGCACCCCAATCCCACTCTTTACCCTGACCCTTCATTACCTCCCTCCGCCATTGCAAATCCCCCCCCCCAAATAAAAATAAAACAAAAAAAGACAAAAACAGTGAAAAGTCTTGTCATGGAAGCTGTAGTGTGTCACGGTGAGTTGCACAGTATACCCTTTAGTCCATATGTCTTTACTTGCAAATGTTTATTGCAAAGAATCATTGTTTTTGTTCGAGGCCTCTGGCTTCTGCTACATTATCAATACTGGATCCTCATTTGAACTCCTTTTGGATATCCTATTGTTGCCCTGTGTCATAGAGATCCTCCTACCCCAAATAAAGAAGGACAGGTCTTCCAGTCAAGGGCATATGAGTAGTTGTGCTACCCAGAAGGGACCTCCAAACAAGCTCTAAAGGTCCACCTTGGTTTCTTTAACAAGAAGTGAGCCTGAACTGCCAGCATCAATCATTTCAAGAACACATTGGGAAGCATGCTAGGTTCCTTAATAGTCTGAGGAATTGCTTTGCTTTATCCGTGAGGGGACAGGGGGAAAGACAGCCCAAGGAGAGGAGTTGAAACTTCCAAGTTTCTTGGGGACATTAGGAGCAGGAAGAATGACAAGCTTATAGGTTCAAGTCAGTTTGGTGTCTGTGCATCAGCACAAGAACAAGAGATGCTTTCCAGAGTGGATAGTAAGCATCTCAGGACTTATCTCCAGAACCATGGCTTACACCATCACAAGGGAACAACTTAATGGCTCTGCTCTGCAGCTCCCACAATATGGCTGGAGTTGCCAGTGCTGTGACTTTTCGGAGATCCATGAAGACAGCCCTCCCAGCTGGAAACAGAAGGTATGTGTGGACTCTGGGGAGGATAAGGCAGGGGAAGAGGCAAAGGTGAATCAGGAACTATTACTGGCTTGGCATCAGCAGGTCTCTAGTCTACCAGGACCTCCAGTTGGGCTAAGTGGGTGAGCCTGGGTAAAGGGTGGATCTATTCCTTAGGGCTGGGACCTGCTGTGAGCAGTGACTTCACTGCACTCCAGATCACAGGACATGTAGGCAGCCCCTCCCCAGGGCAGGAATCAACATTGTTTGTCAATGCCAAGTGCTCTTCACCCAAGGAGACTATTCTCACAGTGAGAGGGTGAGGTGAGGCTGTTCTCAACCTCCTGTAGGAGGGGGTATGCAAGTTTCTACATAAGAGGCCCCAGAATCGTTCCCTCACAGATTTCTGTATCCATCCTTCTGGAAGATACCCTAGCATCCCAAATGTAACCTAATGTGGCTTACCTACCCCTATGGTTCTGGCATAGACCAGAGTTAAAGGTTACCAGCTTTCAGAGTTCTGTCTTCCTAGACACCTCTAGATAGATCCCCAAATTTGTGATCCCATCTTCCATCTGACTCTAAGGCCCAGTATCCCAACATCAAAGAGTTTTCCAGCACCAGAGCACTGTGCAGATCCACCCTACTCAGAACTGTTCTCCACAAGGCTGTAATGAACACAGGTGGAGTTCAGCACATTTTCTCTAATGTCATAGAGACATCACCAAAGAACTCTTTTCTTCTTTTACATGTTCACAGGGATAAAGTTTGGGATGGCCCACCACAGTCCCTGACTCCAAGGGATCACATTTTGGCACCCTCTGTGAGGTTAAATTAAAGAGGACACAGCCCATGGGCTTCAGCGATGGCTCAGAGGTTAAGGGTACCAACTGCTCTTCCAGAGGACCCAGGTTCAAATCCAAAACCCACACAGCAACTCTAAGATCAGATACTCTCACACAGACTTACCTACAGGAAAAATATCAATGCACAAAAAATAAAAGTAAATAAATAAATAGAGGACACAGTCTGGGAATTTAGAGTCACATGGCCCTGCCACTCCTAGCTATATGACCCCATAAGTGTGACTGCATCTTCCTGGGATCTATTCTGCCCGGCTCACCTAAATACTCAGTGCCCCATTGTGTCCCCTCCTGACTTGGAGGTGGGTGGCCATGAACTGGAATGTTAGAAGCACTTGTCCCCTCCAAAATAATTCTTGGACCTTTCTTCCAAGCACAGAAACACACTTCAATGTAGAAATTCTTTTCCCAGGAAGATGCATTATGAATGTGATTTGGAGAATTGAGGACCCCCACCTCCGACTTTTTCAGCCTGCAGTCAAGTCCAGAGGCCTTAGGAAATGTTGCCAAACTGTTCCTTGTTTTTCCTTGCAAGAGCAGTGACAGAATAAATTGTTATTTTGTTTGGTTTTGTTTCCCATATACAAAACCTCCAGGAGCCCCGACCCCAGGCTACTGGCATTTTAATTAATGTTAATGTCGGCTGACCCCCACCCTCCCCCAGTGACTCCAAGATAAATTGGCAACTCCAGACAAAGCCATGTGTGAGTGAGGGTACCCCGGAAAAGCCAACCTCTCAGGAAGGCTGCCTGGGCTGGGTAAGCCTGCCCCTCCCCCACTCTCCCAGTCAACAGCGAATTTTTCAGTTCAAATAAGAATGGGGTGGGGAGATACGTTCTCCTCCTAATAAATAAGCAAATACTTTGGAACCTCGGAGTCTCAACTTTCTCTTCTTGATTTCAGAAGCATTTTTATTCAGAAGTCAAGTCTACTAGAATATAATCAAATCCTAACTTCACCACAGAGGAAACACTCCGAGTTAAAATGTGATCAAACACACAGATTCTGGCCTTGAAATCAACCTGCAAGTTAAAATGACGTGCATCTCCTTCTGCTGGGTCAGTGCAGAGTCACACTTTCCCCAAGAGATATTGTGTTTCTGTTTAAAAATTTTTCCCCAGTAAATTTTATTGCCCTCCCCACCCCGGTCCCCAGCTTTCCCAGCTTAAGCGTTTTATCCAGTTTAAACGATGGGGATTTAAATTGCTATTTTAGTGGAAGAGGCTTGATTAAAACCTGTGTCCTCATCAAATTATTGGACAGTGGTTCTTGGGCTCTGTTTACATTAGTGTCAACCTTAATTTAAATTCTGCATAACTATATTTGCTTCACTAAATGCATTCGCCAGGAACACACCACAAATTACTTTGCATTATGAGCAGAGTCTCTTTGTCTATCACGAAGTGTTTTGAAATTAGCACCATAAGTAACTAGCTGTAAGTGTCACTCGATCTCCTTAATGCCTCATTAATCAAACCCCATGGCAGCTGGTGTGATGTCCAGGCTCCTTACATATACGATCAGTATCACTTGTTCCTTGCTTTTGACCACAGTCTTTAAACTCGATTCATTATTTGTGAGTTTGCCCTCGCCCTTGGCGATATGCTCCTCCCTCAGGGGCCTCTTCACACGTGCAGCTTTGTACCCACCCAGAAATTAGAAATAAAAACCCAGTATCCCCTGTGTGGAAAGCCATGCGTCAGGAGAAAGAAATTATTTTTATATGAAGAGGATCCCTACCTTTTTTTTTTTTTTTCAAATTATCCACTATGATTCAACATGATTTTTAGATATATCTTAAGATGTCACACTGAGAAAAAAATCTCTGGGCCAGAATTAGAGAAAGAAAAATTAATACATATCTGAACTGGTAATATTCGAAGCTACAGCCTCAGTTTGTGGAGAGAGAGAACACATGTAACCTAAGCATATAATTGGGAAAAAAACAAAAACATGTACCTTTATTATGGTATATAATGGAGGTGGGCACTGAATACAAAGATTTTAAATGTCTGCTTACAAAAGAAAAACAGAAAAACTGGAAAAAGACTTAAATGTGTCAGTCATTTTTTTTAAGGTTATCCATTCGTATGTATAGAAAAACCATAGCAAAAGATGACATATTTGACAGGATCCATTATTTTGGTCTTTTCATGGTGTCATCAAACATTTGCAAATGTCTAGGCATCCCTTTCTCCCTGAAACACACACACACACACACACACACACACACACACACACACACACACACACATACACACACACACACACAACTATAATACTCACTGGCAAAAAGTCACTTCCCAGCTATGCTGAATAACAACAGCCTGTGAACATTTTAGAGGCCCTGTGAGGTGTACATATTGTAGGTGGCAGCTTCCCTGCAGGAGAGCACTCCAGCAGGAAAGGGAGTTGACACGTGTCCTCTGGCTGCCTGCTCACCACTCACACCCACAGTGAGGAGAGATGAACAGGTGCCCCAGAAGCACCATGTGAGGTCGCCTCTTGCAGAGCAGTGTCTCAATGGGAGGCCTTTGGCTTCCTGGCCTTTCCCTCTGACCACCCAGCAGGAAAAATATATGGAAGAGGTTTTTCCCCACCAGCTTCAACAGTGGGAAAAACAGCCACAGACATTCATGCCTTCAAAGCCTCAACACTTGCTTCAGGTGGGCTTAGTGGTGAATGTTTAATGAAGTCACAGTAAACCATTTTCTTCGGTGTTAAAATTATTTGCCTTTTTACCTTATAAAAACTATTCATGCTAAATCAACCTTATTATAATAGAAATAAGCATCAGAGGAGCCTCCTTTCCAAAGCCAACTAGTGGCAAAACCCCTTGAGTCAGACCATACCATGCAGCAGTGCAAAAACTCAGATTTTGACTTTGAATTACTTTCAAAAAAATCAATTTGGATATTAACTAAAGCTTAGGCTCGAGTCCATTTTCTTTTGTGGTAGGTAGTTAAAAGGAGCTCTGATTCTTTTAATTGTTTTTAATGATTTATTTATTCTTATTTTATGTGCACTGGTGTTTTGTTTCCATGTCTGTCTGTATGAGGGCATCAAATCCCCTGGAACTGGAGTTACAGACAGTTGTGAGCTGCCATGTGGGTGCTGGGAATTGAATCCAGGTCCTCTGGAAAAGCAGCCAGTGCTCTTAACCACTGAGACATCTCTCTAGCTCCAAGAGCTCTGATTTTTTTTTTTTTAAGGATGAATGTGGGAGAACACGGTATTCATGCTTCAGGTAGAATTTACTCTGGTTATATGTGCAATTTATAGCAAATACAAAAGCACATCTATGTGCCATCTCCAGGTCATCCTCTTCTTAATATGATACAGCTATCATTATACAATTTGGAATAAATGAACAGCAAGAAGAAGAAGAGCCCAAAATGATTTTCAGAAACTGTGAATTGTAACTGAACAATTTTTAAAATCGATTCCTCCAAATTCTACCCTCTTTGTAGCTGCTGACGGCATCTGAAAATGGTTTAAAACAGGTTCAAAACTTGTCTTCCCTACACAGCATACACAAACAACTCTCCCCAAGAAGGCAGCATTTGGGCACAAAACACTGACCCTTCAATAAAACTGGCCCACAAAGATCACATCTTATCCCAGCTTGGATTTAAAAAGGAGAGAAAGAAAGGCATGAACCAGACATCAGCAATGTGAGAGTCCTCTCTCTGTCCCCTCCCCCTCAATTCTTCATTCCCTCCCTCCCAGTTCCCTGGTCAAAAAAAGAAAGAGCTGATCTATGCCTGGTACAGTAAAGACACCCCGAGATTTAAGGGGATAAGCGAAGCCTTACTTAGCTGCAAGGCTGCAGCTGTGTTCTTATCTGGCCAAAGGAGACAGGGACAACAAAAGATCCCAAAGAAGGGACAGTGGATGCATGGGAAAGCCACTACCCCAGCATTGTGGTGCCCTTCTGCTGAGCAAATAGTTCAAACTGTTCGTTCCCATCTTCTATTCTCTGCCGGTTCGTTGTGTGCGACCTTGCATTTCATTCTGCAGGGAAGGTTGCTCGCTGGGCCCATAAGCAAACAGTCCAGCAAAGAGCGGGCCCTCCTCCCCTCTTCCCCGGAGAACTAGCATTTTTATTTCGGCTCCAAGCTGTCAAAGACCTGGAGAGTTGATGTCGGTGTCCTGAATTAATTGCTTTAAGCTGGAGCAAGCTCCACGGGCTGCCAAATGTCCAGAAGATGTTTATTAATAACGTTTCCTCCAGGATTCCAGCTCAGAGCCGTCCCTGGGTGGTGGCTTCTCCCTATCGCCACCCTCTCACCCCTGGCCTCCCCACACTCCAGAGGGAGTTGCCACTTTCAGTCACCAGGACAAAATTATAAATTGTCTTTGGTAAAAATATACACCTCTGTAACAGGATGCTTGTGAGGGGCAGATTTATTTTCATTCGTAATGGTCTAAATCACAGAAGCCCCAGGCTTGACTCTGAAGTGGGCTGTAGGAAGCAGACAGTCCCCAGAACACCCTTGGGTGCTGCTTACATATCGGGTACAATTAACCAAAAGAATGGAAAAAATGGAAATCATCTTACCCTCCCTCCCCTTTCAACCTAACCTCCTTCTCCCAAGAAAAACCAGACAGGCAGACAATACAGTGAGTTTTCAAGTTTTCCTGAGGGGGGGGGGAGCCCCTTTAATAGAATGAAATAATAAACCAATTTATATACCGATATAAGACCAGGATCGTGAGTGCCATTGTGTAATTTTCCACTTGACTTTTCATTATCTACCTGAACAAAATCAATCTATATGTATGGGATCAGCATACAATTCCAGAGATAAAAGCTGAATAAATGCGCTTTGCATATCCTGCAGATAAAAGACACAGTGCCTGGTGCCTTTTTCTGCAGGAGATGCATTTATTAAATAAATTGTTGTGTCAAGGAAAGAGCCAGACAACGTGGTATATCTTCAGTGTTGACTCCTTTGCCAGAAGTATTGATCCTGCAAATGAACAGTGGTTAATAAGTACCCTGCAGACCATATCAGGTCTTTTGCCCTAGTTTGCCGGGAGTGTGCTCAGGGTCAGTTTTCTTCCAACCAAACCTCCCCAAGGCAGGTGGGGGGAGAAGGCTTCTCCTATTAATGTGGATTTAAGGCTGAGGACTTCAAGGGCCTCTGAAATCCTCTCCACGGAAACAAAGCACCCTGAAAATTCACACATATAAATCCCCACTCAGTAAGTGCCACAGCTTGGAAAGGCCTTCCTAAGGGGAGGGAAGGTGGCAGGTTGCATGCTGGGCTTGATGTAATTTACTTTAAGCAGGTTGGGCTTTATTCTTGTACGTCCTTCTTCACCTGGGAATAAGGAACAGTAAAAGTCTCTCCACATTTGCAATGTAGAAAAGCATCACCACAGGTGTGGCATCCTTGTTCCCTGACTGGTCAACAGATGTTGAGTGTGGCCTGGTTTTTGGTAAATCCTGCTGGGTTCAGGAGCTTTTTGGTCAGCCTGCCCTGCACCTCCCAAGATAGTCCTCCGTGAGCTTTTCCTATTCTTGTCCCTATTTACCTTCTTGAGAAGTATGGATTGTCCAGACCAACACAGAAATTCCCCCAAGGCCTGGGTAACAGCTACCTTTCACAACAGAATTGCTCTTGTGTTAGTGGATACTTCCTGGTCATTGAAGAGGACTCCTATATTAGGTCAGAACTTGGGTCTTATGATAAAGATTTCTAACAATGAGTCGCATGCGCATGCGTGTGCACACACACACACACACACACACACACACACACACACCTCATTGTTTATTCCTCATAAGATTTGGTAACTCTGGGGGAGATTAAATAACTTCGATAACTTCAGTTCTGCAGGGAGGTCAAATCAACACTTTATTAAGATCTTTCCATTGACAATTCTCATGGCTGATGCTCCATTGTGTCTAACCCTCCAGTTGTCTATATTTGTCTACAGCACAGCACCCACCTGGGGCAGGACCACCACCACTTTGCTATAAGCCAGCCTTGTTTTGTCTCATTCCTCCATTTAAATGCAGTAAACACCCAGGAGACTATGCAGGGTTATCTGATTGTAGTATCATGATGGCCTTTTGGGGACATTCTTGTGAGGGTCAAAGTTCAGTGTGGGGAGAAGCTTCTGTGTTTCCTAAGTCACATGATGCTCTTAGGTAAACAAATCTGCCAATGCCTTTCCTCTGGCTCATCTTTTTGTTCCAGTAGCTGTGAATAAGCAAATCTAGAGAAAACAAGAATGCAGCTAAGAAGGGCCGGGTGTGATAGCATACAGCTGTAATTCCAACACTCCAGAAGCTGAGGAGGGAGGATCACAAATTTGAGGCTAGCCCAGGCTACAAAATGAGATCCTCACCTTCCCCCTAAAAAAGACTAAGAAATGTGTCTTTTGATCCCAGCACTCAAGAGGCAGAGGCAGGTGGACCTCTGAGTTCAAGGCTAGCCTCAGCTACCATCTACGGAGTGAGTTCCAGGGCAGCCAGGGCTACACAGAGAAGCTCTGTCTACAGAAACAAAACAACAACAACAACAAATCCCAAACAAACACCCCCCAAAAGAAAAAGAGAGAAAAGAAAAAAGAACAATGATCCTGTTCCTGTTAGAATAGTATGAAATAGGAAAAAAGGAAAGATTCCTCCTGATGGCACATGTGAGCTTCCCTATATTCTCACTACAGAAATGATCCCTCCTATTCTAATGCATTCAGATGGATTTTTATCAATGCTTTAATTAGCGACTTAAAATGTCACCAAAGAGAACAAGCAAAAAACAAATATGAGCTTCAGCAAGTATATAGAAAATCATGTCAGGGTTTCATATCCCCCTGATTTCCATGAGGAAAAAAAATGGACAGGGTATTTCCATTTCCACAGTGTAATTTGCTCAAGCTGGATGCTGTCACTGCTAAGTAATACAATAACTCTCTTTTGCTGAAACGATGCTCTATGTCTAATCAGAGTCCTGACCCAGAGTTGCAACACAATTCATGCTTATGAAACAAGTATTTACAAAACAGGAAGAACTGTGCTTCCTTTAAAGGTATTGTTGGTAACCAAGTCACAGCTAAGCTATCTTGATGTTATTTCCCAGAGGAGGAAACATAGGCACTCAGAATTCCAGTAAATATGTCTAAATGCAAACATTCAATTAAATATGACAGGGCAGAAAGTTGCTGTTGGCTTTGCTAGCTCTAGGATTGTAAAAACCGTGTATTAGTAGTTCTGATCCTTAAAGGACTAAGTACAGAAGGTAGAACCTAAGTAGCCAGGCTGAAACCATGCACACAACTCTTCGCTGGAATTTAAATAAAGGATAGAGACAAGACAGCCAGTTGTTTGCATGGTATGATTCTGGGACCACTTTTAGAAGCTGGGAAATGGTCCGATGATGTGTCTTTCTAGGTTTAAGTGAATTTTTTTTTCTAAAATAATGGCTTTATTTATCCTTTCTCATGTGTGCATAGCATTAAAACAAAAAAAGAAGATCCAAAATACAGAACATGCTCACTCAACTTTCCAGCAATTCCAAACACAAATGAGAGTGATGAAATGTGGCTCCCTCAACAACAAAGCCTCAGAGGAATCCCTCCACAATGAGCTGGGTGGAGAAATAAGAGGTCCATTTCACAGATGCAGAACTGGATGCTTCTTCCTGTCCTGTGGCAGAAATATCAAGTTTGCTCTTTCATAAAATTCAAGTGGGAATGCTTTCCAAAGACTGTTTTTATTGGAAGGCAATTGGAAATTAGATGCAACTGAGTTAAGCATGGTCCTTTAGCAGAAGTTCTTCACACCCTTCTAGAACCATCCACTAAATAAGAATGAAATCCCTGCACCTGGTTCTTGGAAATGCCAACACTAATACTCATTCAGGACAGGGTGAGTTCTAGAAATGGAGCCGTAAGAGAGAAACCCTGTGTCCAGAAGATGCTTAGAACTTTCCACAGTACTTAAATGCCTTTCAAGTGGCCCTGCATCCAAAGAATTGTAAGGTAAATGAATTTTTATTTTGATAGCATACCAAATTCCTGGGTAATATCACCATAGAATATAATAGAGCTTACAAAGGAGATGCTTGATAATTTATTCTAGTCTTACAGTCTACAAACTGTTCAAGAGAAAAAAAGCATAGAAATATGTGAGAAAAATCTCTAAAATGATTTTAACATGTGATCCATAAGGGGTTGCATTCATCACATTATATTACATTCTTAAAATGTCTTTATTATTTAATAAGTAACAACTATGGATTCTGGGCTGGGAGTGTGGCTGGGTAGTAGAGCACGTGCTTAGATATACGAGGCCTGGTTTCCAGTCTCAGTACTTCAAAGCAAATAAGCAAATAATCTAGAACCCACATATCCTTAATGCATTTCTTCTGACATATTACTGAACACAGGAGCACATATCGCCAAAGAGAGAACATGTTTCTTTTAAGGAAAAAAAATGAAAACAGTTGCTCCATTATATAGCTCAGGTCATGGCAGTTTTACAGCAGTCCTCTTTTTAAAAGCATTTAATCTACTTCCCCAGCCAACAAGCCAGTGGTTTCACAGCTGACTCCATGCTGCCCCAGCAGTAGTTGGGTCAGACACGTGGCTTCACTGATACTCGTGAAAAAGCTACTTATATGTTCACAATTATCTCACTCTTTCCAGAAATTCTGCAAGAGAAAGGGAGGGTGGAGGTGGGGATTCAAAGCCCCAAACAAGATATTTAGTTCTGCTAAAAATGGGTGTGTCTGAGGGCGTCGGTTTGAATGGAACCCTGGTTCTCTGCAGAAATCTCCATGCCTAATCTCAATCATCACTTAAAAATTCAAAGAATTATCTAGTGCCCAGTACAGGGAAGTGTTTTACGTCTGAACTTATTAACACCCCTTCACATCTTTCAAATGGTCCTTAGTGGCTGTAGATCAGCTCGGGAACGCAAGGACCTCTGTAGATGGTATGTGTATTTCTGAAGTCACAGGATGCTGATGGAAGAAGCCCCTTTATGCCCTCTGCTTTCCTGGGAACTAGAGAAAAGGCAAAAACACTCTGGGAAACACACTAGCTGTCTTCTCTACTCAGAAAAAAGATACACACCCATTTCAATAATTTAAGAAGAAAGCCATATAAACAAAAAATGGCAACCCTGGCTTTTCAGAGGACTCAAGATAGATTCACACAGCAAATACTGAGGCCAACCGTCTTTATAATTTGAGTTCATTTTTCTTTCCAATAAGTAAGTAATTAAATGAAGAAAAGCCAGCAAAGAGTGAGGGCAGACCACTCAATATTATGTTTGACACCACACAAAATAATTTCACATTTAAGAAGGGATAGTTAATTTCAGA
Organism: Peromyscus maniculatus bairdii; assembly: GCF_049852395.1. NCBI lineage: Eukaryota > Metazoa > Chordata > Mammalia > Rodentia > Cricetidae > Peromyscus > Peromyscus maniculatus. The sequence goes on from NC_134855.1 coordinate 126,261,005, forward strand.
ACAGCAACTGCGTCTATCCTAATTGAAAAGTCACTTCAAGTCTCCCAAAGTGGACCTGATTGACGACACATTTGACATAGATTTTAGCTCAGGTGAAGAGAGTTTTGGAACTATATGTCTGAGCTTGTGTGGGATTAAATAATATGGATGATTTCGGTGTCCATTTTGAGTTCATCTTGTTTACATTTCCCCCCGAGTTTTGCTGTTCTGTGGCTCCGTGTGGGTGTACAGATGGTAACATTCTCATACTGGGCACCCCGAGAAGGTCACATGCTTCTCATCAATGGCAATTAGTTCCCTTTTTAAAATGGAAAATGTCATTAAGTTCTTGAATAATTCAAGAGTGGCGGTCACAATACAGTGTCCCTTTTGGGGGTCTTTATGGTGCAAATGACAAAACAAGGCGATGCTATCAGTAAGAGTAGATCTAAGGTTTACAATGTAGCTCTATTTAGTGTGACAGGAAAATTAAATTACAGGAGGCACTCATTCATTGTCACCCGTTAACAGGCTTGGGAAAATTGTGGATCCCCGGGGGCAAATCACTGACAACATAGGAGGGAACTGAAAATATTTCATTTTAATTGGCTGCTGTGCCCTTTGATTGGCTTTGAAAACAACACACACGCGATCAGCGCAACTCTCTTTGGAAAAGGGTTCCGGAATCTCCCCAACTGGAACTTACGGGATCTGCCCAGGAGACTCGGGCTGTCTTCTCGGCGGCGCAGGGGCACTGTTCTGCACCGGTGGGGTTCCTGAAAAAGAAATAGACCGGCAGGTTTCAAGTAAAAACCGGCTTCCACTACTGCCCACGGCTGGACAGGAGTTATCGTTCTGTAACTGGGGCTGCCCCTCCGACCACCAGGTCTGGGATAGGCAGGAGGGAGGAAGAAGGACGCACAGGCCACCACTGTCTTCCTCCCCAGAGAAGAAAAAGGATTGCCCTTTGCGACCGTGGACTAGAGCCAAGGCTGCTTGGGCCCTGAGGGGGTGGACAAGTGTCGGAAGGGGGAAACGAAAATACTCAGAGGTCACCAAATAACATGAAAGTTTTTCCTACCCCGTGTTAGCACAGCCTGGACACTGCAGGGGTCCCCAGCACTCCTCACTTAGGGCCCAGGTGGACATGGCTGCCTTAGTCTGGCTGACCCTTGGCCCAAGGCTGTCTCGGAAAGCTGCTGACCTTGGCACCTGAATCAGAGACCCACGTTTGGTTTTCCCAGGGATCCGGAGGACGTGGGGGAGGGGTGGAAGAGAAGTAAAATGTGGTGCTCACTGTGGGGCCAGCGGAGTAGGTCCAGTCTTGCCCGGCTGGCTATCAGGGCGAACAAGGGTGGGTTCCTCACATTCTAGAACTTGGATCACAGGGCCAAAGGTTGCCCCTCTCACCTGCTGCGATCCTACTTCTCTAGCTCTTTTATTTACCGCTTCTCCTACTGGGCAGGCATTTCCCCTTTCTTTTGGCCCCGCGGCATCCCAGTGGGCTGTGAAAGCCGAGAGGAGAAGCCTTCTACCTGGACCCGTTGGCTTTCAGGGGTTTGGCATTATCTCTGCAGCCAGTGGTCGGTGGCGACGTGGAAACAACCAGGGCCGTACCGGCGGCTCCTCTCGCCAATCCACAGATTCCGTGTCCTGGACAGCTCGCAAGTTGCGCGGCTTCTAGGGCCCGCTCCTCCTGCACTCGCCATGCACCCCGAGCGCGCCAATGGGGGACAGCAGCCGCTGCTCAGCTCCCAATGTGAATCGGGGTTGCTGAAACAGGCCTGACTTTACAGGGGCAATTTGTTATTTAAGAAAAGTGATGTTCTGGAAAAACGAAGTGTGATTTGTTATAGTGGGTGGATGGATGGTTTGTACCTCAGCATAGACGTTATTTTCTGGTAAAATTAAGGAATGAGTCCATGGGAAGTGGGAGACAGCGGTGAGAGGGCAATTTAGATATTCTCCGTTAGTTTAAAAAAAAAATGTTTCCATTTAAGCAAATACTCTGGAGCTCCTGGGTACTATAATTCCAAAGGCAATTTTCTCTGCTTTTAATTTAATTTGCATTTTCAACTCTGATAATATTCAATTTCACGGCTGAATACACATGTAAACACTGATAGGTTGTGTTTTTTGCCGCTTGCACCAAACAGAATGTCTGTCTCAGTGTCGTGGGAGTTTATTGTGTGGGCCCTAAAAATATCAGCAAGCTTCCCCTGAATTATTTTTTAGAGCTTAGCGTGGCCTTGCCTGGGCTTAGGAGGTGGCCGGCAGGTTAACGTAGGTCCTGCGCACCAGTACAGGAAAAGTTCCGGAAAGACGCCTCGCACCCACAGTGTGAAGGCGGAAAAGTAAACGAATCCCCCTCCCACAGATAACATTTGTGGTTTTGTCCAGAAATGTTTAATGTTTTCAATGTTGTACCGATCTTTTCTAAACAATCTAAAATAACAAATAAATGTGCTTCCTCCAGCACTGTCTTAATGTAGTGGGTTTTTGTTTTTGTTTTTTGTTTTTAGCTTTAGAAAGAAAAGTATTAAGAAATATCTCTAAAAATCTTTGCCAGAACGGTTTAGTTAGTATCATTGACCTTCTTCGTCAAACATACAATTAAGAGAAAGATTTATAAAGTCAAAGTAGGTAATTAGTTTTATTCATATCAAAAGTGCACATAGGGCTGCCAATGACAAAGAGAACAGACTGTGTCAGCCGGCTGTGAACAGTGACACCAAACACCAGTGTGAAGGCATCCAAGCCTTTCTTCTCCGTATTCCTCGGGATGTGAGGAGCGCTAGACACCATGGAAAGAAACAGTTGAGAACCATCTAACAGGCGGATAGAGAGGCACAAAATGTTAAAATCCCAAGTGCATTCTTTGTAACCTCTTTGAAAACCATACTTTAAAATGAAAAGAGCAAGGAAATTCGGTGTTTTGGTTTCTCCAGGGCTACTTTATATTAAAAATTAGTATCTAATATTAGGAGCTAGTCCTCTATTTTTTTTTAAACACAATAAAATTGCTTTTATTTTATTCCAGCCCTGGGGATTGAACTCAAGGCCTTGCCTGTGCTAGCAAGCCCTCTCCCAACTGAACTACACCTCAAGCTTCATCATTCATTACAAAATATATTTACCTGTTTGCTGCCCATTGCTGTGGAACACACCATACTGTTAAACTACTTCTAGTTTAAATTTTAAAAATCTATAAGTTAAAACATTTTGTTTTGTTTTTATTTTTAAGAAGTTATTTCATAGGCAAGATCAGTGGTGTTTTAGATTAAAGATTTAGCATCCTGGGAAGAACTGATTTAAAACTGATGAAATTTGAAGGCACTTTTGCTTGTGGTTAGCTGATAATAGTAATTCATGAATAAAGCTGAGGTGATCCAATTTGAGAAATATCTTTTATCCGGTGGAAGGAGGCTAGATAAATATGACAAGAACTCCATTTTATTATACCAGCCTTGAAAAAGAAAGCTTCTGAATTTAACAAAAACAAACATTAAAACAAAACACCAGTCACTCCAGGTTAACCGTGCAAAGGTGAGGAAAGCTCATTCATTTAGCTTTCCGAAGCATAATTATTGAATTTTAAGTTATAATCCTTTAGGGTATGTCCTAAATTTTTATATGGCTTTGGCTGGCTGGCAATTACATCTGTTTTACACAAACAGATGGCAATGTGTACGCCTTACCAGCACAATCCCTTCTGGCAAGCCTAAGTAAGGTAGAGCAGGAAGGAAAGGGCCACAGGATAACAAAGTGTCTATTCAGAGACTGCTGGTGGCTGGCTACAATGAGTATCAAACTCTCCCTTCTCCATTCTAACTGAGGAGTAAAATGGGGATCTTGTGAAGGTCATTAAAATGCAATGCTCAGAGAGTGGCTTTGCCATTTCATTTCACCTTCCCCACTCCCCAAATACCTGACTAGAGGTCCCAAGGTTGCCTTGTAGGGGTACAGTGGGGACTGTGGATATGCCACATACACCCAACTTTGTTCTGCAACAAGGTTATCAAAGACTAACCCTGAACTCTGCTGAGCCTAGATGGGGAAAGGGATTGGGGTGGGGGGATGGGCCCAGTCACACAGAAAGTCCCTGGGAGTACTTTAGCCGCCAGGTAAGGAACTGTAGAGGTTGAGGAACAAAAGGTTCAAAGGGGCACCTTCCTTACAGACTGAGAGGCTTGGGATGGTGGTTTGCCCTTTAGGAGTGGTGTAGGTCTTAAGATGAAGGCCTGGTGCCCCTCAGATAACAGGCTTCTGGAAGGAAAGAGTTAATTAAAAATGGTATAAAGTAAAGAGAATGTAATCTAGTTGCCCCTTCAAGAGGTGTGAGAAAGGAGAAGAAAGAAGGGAAGGGAGAGAGACCGGAGGATGGGGGAAGGAGGGAGGGAGAATAGAAGGAAGGAAAAATATGGAAGGGAAAGAGACTGGGGGCTGGAGATTGGGAGTTGGGGAGGTACTGAGAAACAGCGTCCTCCAGGAGAAACCCTGAAGTTACTGTTAGTTGTATATCCAGCAAAGACAAGATCTGAACAGTGTTTCCCACTATCACTGAATTGATTGGCTTTGGGTCCAGGGTTGATCTCCCTAGATGATGAGCCTGGCATTCTGATAACTGCAGGTGAGTACCCGAGTTCAATTCCCAGCCTGGAATCTATGCTGGATGCTAGGAGAAGTCAGGACTCAGCTTGTTCAGAGCTTTGGGAAGGGAGAGGCTTGAGGGGGATTTAATTGCCTGCCTGGGTGAATCCAAAATGTCCTTTTAAAGCGAGGAATCAAGAGAGATTGGCCTTTAATTGGCAAAGTCTGCTGGTGAGAGAGGGGTGTTAATTAAAACCTAAGAGGACAGAGGACGAAGTACAGATTGGGTACCCTTCCCCACTTGTCCATCCCATGATCAGTTCCCAAATGGCATCTTCTCTGTTTCCACTGTCTTCAGAAAGTTCCATGTACATAGATCTCATGTCCCCATCCTAATCTAAGACCTCAGCTAGCCCATTTAGAGTGAGAAGTATAGTTGATTCTAAAACTCTGTTCATCCCCAAAAGCTGACCATCACTGTTCATGGAGTCGGCTTTGGAACAGAGTCATCTAAGAGTCTCCTGAAATGCCACAGTGGAAAAGATGAAGACTGCAGAAAATCCCAGACATGGCCAGCAACCTGGACCTAAAAATAAGGAGACCTCAGTGCTAAAGCTGAACATTTCTTCTCAGTTCCACCCTGTGTCCCCAGGGCCTGTGCAAGCAAGTTCTAAACCCTCACTAGGAGGCACACCCACATGCATCCCGAGGGCAGGCAAGACACCTGCTGGTTCCTTGCCCACAAGCAAGGTAGGCCACGGTGCCAAGCCAGCATCTCACCGTGCCGGGGCCTGAGCTGGGCCTTGCTTCTCTGTCCACTGGGCAGGAGCATGCTGGAGACACAGTGTGGGCAGTGCCTGCATGCAATATGCCTCTGCTGTCACCTGTGTCATCATGACCCCAGGTGCAGATCAGGAGGAGGTCAGAGTGGCTTTGAACATCCCTGGACCCTGCTGTCAGGATCTCCTGGCAAGGAACAGGCTGGCTGAGATGCTGCAGTTCTGAAATAATTTGCCAGTGTGCACTGTTCTAAGCCCTCACGTCTGCCGGTGGTCTCTGCCCCTGACATTTTCCTTTTCTCTGGCATTTTGCCTTTCTAATCACAATTCAAGAACCATCTATCTAGCTGCTGATTCTCTTGCTGTCACCTCTCTTCCGGCCTTACCCTGCTGTCCCAGAGTTAGGTGTAAGGAAAATGTAGCCCAGATCTGGTTGGCTTTGAAGGACCACAATCCCATGACAATTGTATTTTAAAAATACAAACCAGCTTAATCTGGGACACTCCCACTCTATTCTCTACAAGGATAAGGGGTGGCATCTTTGCTGTCTTGCCACATGGTCCCCAAGATTTGTTTATTCTCCCTTGTTCCTTCCAACCTTCTGGTAATACTTCAGACAACCTCTTCTCCTCGGAGATTCTGGTATTCTGGGGAGACAGGCTTCCTACTGTTTTGGAGATGGGGGTGTCCAAGTGTAATGAGAATCTGAACCTTTGGGAAGTTGAAAGATTACTGAGGTGAAATATAAATCACCTGCCCCAGATGGAGAGCTGAGAGGCCAGTGCTGAGGAAGTTTTGAAACTCTAAGCCCCAGGAGCATTACGCATAAATTCTGACTTCCATCAGGGGGATGAGAACACATCACAGGGCGTGAGGCAAATGGAAAGGTCTGTTCAATAGGGGTGGGACTGAATAGAGTTGTGATAAAGAAGCAAGATAGGGGCAGGAGCCTATGACGGGACAAAAGGGGCAGATTCCTGCCAAGAAAGGGGCTCCCTACTCTGGGAAGAAGGCAAAATTTCCCAGCCAGCAAGACATAGAGTAGAAACTACAACTTCTTTTAGTAGATCAGAACTGCAGGAGAAACAGGGAGCACTTGGTGAAGTCAGTCTTACTTTAGAAAGAGCTTTAAAAGGTAAGGTAAATGGCTTGAGCAGAACTGTATATTTTATGTAAGACGAAACACTATATAACATTTCTTCCCCACATGCTGGAGGTGGAACCCAGATCCTCATACTAGGCACATACTCATCACTCGGCTATACCACCAAACCAATCCTGACATCTTGATTTCTTTGTTAAAGATGCTTCTGACCTCCATGCAGAGCTCTCTGTGGCTCAGGTCTTGCCCTGCCTGACACTTCACCCCCATTCCTTCACAGAAAATGCCACCCATTCCTCTGTTCTCTCCAATTCTCCACCCACCCCTCTCATGCATTTGCTCCTTCCAAGCCTTACCCTCCAAACATCCCAAGATTACATTTTACATTTTAAGGATTGCACATTTAGCATCAATGGTTTCAAATTAAGAATTTGCTGCTTTGTTTTAAACAAACAACTAAGCAACCACCAAGAGAACTCATTATACAGTTATGTCCGCTTTGTATGTATAGATCAAATTTCTGAGAAACTAGCAAGTTCACAGACAGACAGGTAATTCTATTTTGGTCTATATAGCTTATGATCTAACACGACCCCTAAATAATATCTCTGTGTATTCTTGAAGCTTTCTTATCATTTTCAAATAAATGAAACCAAAGGGAAAACTAATTTGTATGTGAAGGAAATAATTTGGTTCTGAACCATTTAAGCACATGGGAGCAGAATCACAAAAGCAAACTGAACAAAAAAGCAATACGTGCAGGGCTCATTCTAAACTTCCAATGTAGGCAGTAAAGCCCCGGTACATGAAGTAAGCCTGGACTTCTTTACAGGTTTGTGATGCTGACATTTCTCCTCTAGGCTAAAGGTGCATGAAGTACACCTGGACTTCTCTTTTACACAGTTGTGATGCTGACATTTCCAGCCTAGGCTAAACACGTTTAAGTCAAGAATAGAGTGTTGCTGATAGCCTCACCTAACATTGCTGGGGTATTTGCTAGTAAGCAAAACGGAGTTAAATCCAGGCATAAATGTAACTTAATTTGTGTTGTTTCTTTTAGCACTCCTGGCTATCTGATGTGTCATATAACAGTGAAATGAAATACACACACACACACACACACACACACACACACACACACACACACACGGGGCGGCGGCAGGGGGGTTTAATGTGAATCCAGGTGGTGTTCATGTGGATTGTCACAATGATGTCTCAGTGTTGAGAGTGACTGACACTGACTTCAAATTAAGCATGACACGCTAAAGACAAGCTTGGAAAACACCTCTGCTCTTTTCACCTGTCCAGAGAGATTCTCCCCAAGAATTTGCAGAAGCTCGGGAATGGGTTCCAAGAGCACGGGACTTGAGGGGGAGGGGCGAGGAGGCATCACTTCCAGTCTGGAGATAGGGACCAGGACGGAATTACAGCTTGTAAAATAAGCCTCCATCAGTCTCCCAGGAGACAGCCAGCTTCTACTTGGGTGTTCCCTGCTTGTTAGCCTCAGTCATAATTGGTCTTTCCTCCCATCCCACGTTGTTGGTTTTCTGTGTGTGGCTTTTGGTGTGAGCGTGTTAGGTCATCAACAAATACAATGGGAGGAGGGAGTCAGGGAGACACACATTATTGTTTTAAAGAAGAAAAGAAAAGGGATAAGAGAGTGGGCAGGAAGGCTGTGAGCAGAATGGGGAAGATGCCCCAGGATTTAGGCTTCCGAGGCAACCCCTGGAGTGACAGAGTATGGGAGTTTTGTCTGAAAGAGATCAGGCCCACTAGGCGCTGGAGCCCTACTGAGCTCCTTAGGGGACACATCAGTTCCTTAGCATTTTTTCTTTGCTCTGATATGGGAGTGCCTATCCATATCTAGCATTTTTCCTTAATTTGACTTATTTTTGTTTTAATTCTAATCTAGTATTTCTGCTTGGAAAGGCATGGCAAGCGGAGATGAAGTTCTAAGAAGCAAGCAGAAGCTCACGGGTGGGCCAGATACAAAGGACTCTCCACCTTTCTCCATTCACGGCTGATCTTTTCCTCCATCTCCCATTCCCTGCCTGCCAAAGGAAAACCTCTCCTGGGGTGAGAGGGTGTTTAAAAAAATACATTATCTCGAGTCCAGTCTAAGCCTACTGTGGAGATAGATGCCTTTTTAGTCCAGGAAGGGTAGAGACACAGCTCAAAGTTTTGCCATCTGTACTTACTGTCAAAAACAAAACAACAACAACAACAACAACAAAACCTACTAGACCCAGGAAGGGACTGGCCAGAAGAGTAATTAAATCGAGTTGCAAACTTTTGGTGGCCTTTCTTCCCCTTGTTTCGGTTTTTAATTTTTTCATTTCACTTGAGCACTCCTGGCTGGGCTTGGTTGCTAAGGTGTTGCAGCAACGGCCATACCATCACTGTCTTGACCCAGCAGAGACACCTCAAGTCTGAACTCTTCTTCTCTTGCCACCTCAGAGAATCCCGACTGGGATTGAGGCTGCTAGGTGGGGTTTTGTTTTTGTTTTTTGTTTTCTATTTTTTTTGTTTTGAGTGGGGTGTCTCTCCTGTGAGGCAGGACTGGAGGTCCCCGTGTGAATCTTCGTCAACCCCGCTGCAGGGCACCTCTAGGTCCACAATAGCTGGAAGAATGGGGGGCTGTCCTTAGCGTTCTCTTTGTTACCTAGGTGTCTTGCCTATGGAGAGCAGAATCAGTCGGGGTCCCCGCTTTGCACCATAGGGAAGGCTTGCTATAGGGGCCTTGGCTCCTCCGGAGAGGGAGCACCCCTAGCTCCCACGCTGGGGGGGGGGGGACGGGAAAACAACAACAACAACAACAAACCGACAGTGGCTTCAAGGTACGTCCTCTGGTGAACGCCTTCCCCTAGGCCCTATTAAGCTTTATCTCGCTCCACCCTGTCCCACTTCCACATTAAAAGCCCCCAAAGCACTACGGACTGCCTTCTCTGTATAAACCGGGAGGAGGAGGGCGATAAAGATCAGGCGTTTAAATTGGCCATTTGAAAGATTACATCTCTTCACCGAGGGTCTTTCTTTCTAAACTCTCACTGAATTGAGGGCCGTGGCTACTCCGCACCGGTTCTCAAAGGCCGGGCACCTTTTAATTCCGCCGTGGAGTGGGCTGGGCTAGGTGACCCGGCGCCATCAAAGGCTCGAGGGAAGGCCGTAGGGCGACACTCGTCTAATGACAAGTAATTGACGGATTCGAAGCCCTGCATTACCAGCGGAATGGGGAGGCATTAATTATTTAAAAACGATTAGCCTCGCCGAGTGTCCTGCAGGCTTTCCATCTCTTTCCGGGAAGACAACCAGCCACACCAGGCGAGCCCCAGTTTGGAGCGCTGCGAGGGCGTCCCAGTTGGCCTCCAGTGTCTGTAACGTGGGCCCACAGCCTGAGATGCAAGGGCAGGACCAGAGGGTGTGCCTATGTCCTGCCCTTTCGAAGGTGCCCTCATAGCATGGACCCAGAGGGTCCGTTGGACTGTTTCTGCCCACTGAGTTCACTATCCGCAGATGGCAGTGCAGCCTGGAATAGATTTCCGGTTAGGGTGGCAGGTAACGTCCTTGCGCTGTTCATCCAGCGCGTCTCACCCTTTGTCGAAAGTCCCAGAAAAATCCCAACTGGAAGTGGGTTTCTTCCAAAGTCAGGCATCCAGGCGTTTAAGGCAAAGGCACCGGGAGAACGACGCTTTAAGAAAGAATAGAAGGACTGGTAGACCACCGAAAAGATGTTTTTCTTTTTCTTCTCCCACCCCCCACCTCCCGCTGATGGGCTTAGAACGCCGAGCTTTGCATTCTAGACAATCGTCTATCTCTGAGCCACACCCCTGGCCCAAAAGAGCTCTTTTCTGGACCCTGCCCTCAAAAGTCTAGCATACTATATTTTCAACAGGCTACAGTGGAAGCTAGTTAGGCGAAGTCAGGCACCTTCCTGCAGGCAACCGAAAGAAGCGCGGGAGTCTAGTTTATCTTCCAAAGTCCTGTTCTTCCACCCCTACATGCTCAAGTGCAACACCCTGGAGCACACTCCTGCCTCAGGGCAGAGCGACTGGGTTGTAGTGGGGCTGGGGTGATAGACAAGCTTTGACTTTCTTTGCTGGGCTCTGCTTGTGACCCAGATGGCTCTCCGCAGCGTAAAGGCCAGCGCCTCTTCTTGCAGACTAGACCTAAAGTGACTCCTTTCCAAGAAAGGCGCTGCCCCCCTCCCTGCACCAGTTTGGAGTTGCCCTGTTCTGCCCGGATCCGAGAAGCAGCCGAGAACAGAACTCAGAGACGAACGTGCCCCGCACGCTGTGGCCTCCACCTCTCAGGATCCCCCAGCTTCGCGCACACACCGGTGGTACTCCACCTCGGATTCTGAGACCAAGGGCGCGCTCATGCCTCCCCACCACAGCTCTTAGGAAACTAGACGCTCTCTGTTCCACTCCCTAGCCAGAATGGCTGCAAGGACCAGTCCCTGTTTTGCAAGCCTCGGGAACCCACCCAGACTACGAAATTGTTGGGAGTTTTAAACTTCTCGTTCTAAGCCGCAGTGCAGTCTCGAGTCTCCCACTACCTCGCCAAAACACTACTTCCCAACCCTCTGGGTTTCCATCCACTGGGTGCACCTCCCAGTCCCCTTAGAGGCACACAAGCTCTCGACTGACTGGGGGAGGGGAGGCGTGTGGACCCGAGTGGGGGGCGGACTCTGTGCGGGGAGCCCGGGCGTGGCCCCCGAGTGGGAGCGCTCCCTACCTGCGGTGGCCTGCGGGCAGGCGGGCGTCGGAGCGTCCTGCGCTCGGAGGGAGGCGGCGGACTGCTCCCAGCCGAGGCATCCCAGCATTTATTTGAGCTCAAACCGAGCGACTGTTGACTTTAGCACACAAAGCAAAGATTTCACTGCCCGCTAGTTTAAAAATGAATATTTTACCAAGATATCGATCAGCGTTATAAAATTCAGTTAAGTACAATGGGATCCTGGAAAAAAAAAGAATAATAAAGGAGGGGGGAGGCAATATAATATCTGTGCAAATTTGCTGAAGTGTGACGTGGCATGGAAAGTTTACCCTCCTGGAATTCGGATCTAGAATGTTTTTTTCGGTTGTTTACTGACTTTGTTTATTCACAGATCACGGTTGCTTAAACCCCGCGCAAGGAAGGCGACGGGCAACAGGAAGAAAAAGTGTGCGTGTGTGGGGGGAGCCACTGCACCCTGCAATGCGTCGAGTTGGGGGGGGGGATCCCTGAGCTTCTAAACTAAGGGAGGGAACTGATGTGGGGTGGGGGGAAGACACCAGAAGGGCAGAAAAGCCTCGGAGGGCGCAGCTCCCCGACATCCTTTTTATGTATTCGCACAGAACTATATCTTATCGGCAGGGATCAGTGGAGGGGGGCGCGCTAAGTAGTTTAAAACGACCCTCGAACAATGGGCGTGCGATAAGAAACATAGCAGGTTAGGGCAGCGCTTTCAGCCTCCATTGTCCCCCACTCAGCCCCCGGCCCTGCCTCTCCGCTCCTTCGCCACGGGAGCCTTTTATGTGATAATGAAACACATTTCAGTCCCGGCTCGCGACGACGTGTGTGTCCTAGCCAGGCAAAGAGAAGGCCTGATTGCTGGCCTCGGCCTGCGGGTCCCCCCTCCTTCAATTTCTCTTCCTTGTGTTCTTCCGAACAATGTGGCTTGTTAAAAGGGGATTTTTGGGGGAGCGGGGGGGGGGTGGTGTGTAGAAACACACACACACACACACACACACACACACACACACACACACACACACACAAGCGCAAGGGAAGCCAGGCCCGGGGAGGAGGGAAAGGGATGAGCCAGGTGTTAGAAGAGAGGAGGACTCTTGGGTCGGGTTTTTGTGGGTCAGACAGACAGTCCAGGTTGGAATAGATAGGAATAGCAAGATGTCAGCTCTAAGCAGCACGCTGAGATTAGAAACACCTCTGATGCCTGCTTAGGTTTTTAAGCAGAGAAAACTTTTTTTTCTTCCCGTGGGAATGCCCCCAAAGTCAGACTGGAGGGGGAAAATGCTGTTTCCTACCCTAGCCCAGGCAGCTTGCAGGGCAGGAGATACAAGCCCGTGTGAGGAGGGTCCCGTTGCAAAGCTCAATTCTATAGAGTTAGTTAACTGTCAATTTGGAGCATCTGGCGAGAGGTGGAGGAACTGGTAAGATTTTATTTGGTGGTCTTTGTATTTCCCCAGAAGCTCGAAAAACACCAGTTCAGCTCTTGGGCCACAGTCCTTCCTGGCTGGTCTATCTGAGCTAAAAGAGCTTTGTCAGGGCCACAAGGGTTAGCTGGTAGAAGGGGGACATCAATCTTGAGACACTGGGTTCTCACTACTTTTGGAGTCATTTGGTAAGCTGCTCAGGGCACCCTTCACTGCCTCCTCATCCCCCAATATAGCTTTATAAAAGGAGATTTGGAGGTTACCCTAAGCTATGCAACTAAAACCAATTCCAGAAGAATATTCAAAATGTCCCCCCCCCCCCATTAGGTGGCTCATCATCTCTAGGCTAGCATGATTTCCCAGCACCAGGATAACACCTATGAGAGGAGAGGGTAAGAGGAGCCAGTGTGTGTGTGTGTGTGTGTGTGTGTGTGTGTGTGTGTGTGTGATCACAGACTGGAGCCGGTGATCTCAATTCCACAGGGAGGTAAAAGGGGCTGTATGGTAGAAATGGCTGTGAAGAGCCAAAAGGCTACACCAAGAATTTGTAAACCCAGTCTAGGCACACTGACTAGCAAAGAGGTCTAAGATATATATATATATATATAAAAAATACAGCTAAGACGTGTAAACTTCTGCCCAAGGGCCCTTTGCAACACCACATCTTCCAGTAACTCAGGTGCAAAATTAAGATAGGTGGCACTCAAGAGTGCTTTTGCTTCTGGCTTCACGAATAACACTACTGGACTTTAGCTGGGTGGGCTCAGTGGCACCGGTCTGTAATCCTAGCACTGGGGAGGCAGAGGCAGGAGGATGGCCAAAACCCGGTCTTCCTAGTGAGTTCCAGGCCAGTCAGGGCTGCTTAGGAGACTTTGTCTCCAATTTCTGTATCTTTTTTTTTTTTTTTTTTTTTTTTTTTCCCGAGACAGGGTTTCTCTGTGTAGCTTTGCGCCTTTCCTGGAACTCACTTGGTAGCCCAGGCTGGCCTTGAACTCACAAAGATCCGCCTGGCTCTGCCTCCCGAGTGCTGGGATTAAAGGCGTGCGCCACCACCGCCCGGCTCCAATTTCTGTATCTTAATAAAAATATCGACATGAATAAAGACGCTGGGATGGTCCATCAGAGACTTATGTGTTCGGTAATGTTTAGTAATATTAACTTCAAAATTTAAAAAGTGACGATGAACAATTTTAATTTGTTTACGGATATAGTTGCTGTACTATTCAGGGATTGTCTCCCATTCACTCTGAAAATGCATTTAGGGAGGCAAGATGGGGGTATGGCTAGGTGGACAAGCCTGGGGAGCGGGAGATGTTCCTAGGATTCAGAAGTGGTGCTTACAGGAAAATTCATTCAACCTTGATATTTAAATAAAATGTTGGGTAAACAGCAACACTGACCCCCAGCCTCCCATGAAAACCCTGCAACAAACTCCCACCTCCTTCCCATTCCCTTGCAGTAATTTTATATCTGTTCAATTTTTAAGGGGAGAGAGAGAGAGAGAGAGAGAGAGAGAGAGAGAGAGAGAGAGAGAGAGAGCAGAAGAAAAGAAAAAGAACCCAAGGGGTAAAATTGGCAATAACACTTTAATATAGATTTGTGAAACTCTGGCCATTCTAGCCAGAAGACACATTTATAAGCCATAAATAAAGCACGCAGAAACCATAAATTAAATCAGACCCGAGACCTGGATTTCACCATGTCCAGAATGGGATGCATTTTTTTTTTTCTTTCTCCTGGTCATTTACACCAGACTCTTACATTATTGTTTTTCTCTTTTTAAACATCAGTACAACCCTCTGGTTCTCTGTTAAAACTACATGGTTTTATACCAAGTCACTCACAAAGTTTTTGTTTGTTTTTAAAGTCAGACTTCCCTGCAACATCAACAATAATGAACAACAACAAAAATCAGAATCTGCAGGTGCCTTGAGAAGGAGGAGTCTATAGGGTCTACCACAGGCTCCTATAAAATTGTTTATATATATATATTTCCATTCTCTTCCCTATTTAGAATGACAGATCACTGCGGCCCATCTATTTAGGGGCACAGACAGTTAGGTGAGACTGCTCTCTTGGGGCCTGAAGTGTGGTGGCTATTTTTTCCTCAAAGCTCTCCCAGAGTCTCTAGACAGCCTCTCTTCTCTCTGGCCCTTCTCCCAGTGGCCAGAGCTAGCAGGGCCTGAAAACCATCTTCTTAGGAGGAGTTCATAATAGGCCTGGAGTACACTCCCTGGTAGTAGGAGGTGTCTGCAGCCAGGGGCGAGGCATCCAGGCCCGCTTTGTTCGTGACTGGGCCCATGGCCAAGCTGCCTGGCATGGGGGAACCATAGCCCCCAGGGTAGTGCATGACTTGTTCATAGGCCTTGAGGTCCATTTTGTGGGGCTGATGGTGGTGGTGGCTGTGGTGGTGTTGTTGCTCGGAGGACATAAGGTTGTTGATAGAGAAGGGATGGTTGAAGGCGTAATGGTGCTCCGGCTTCAGGTGGGCCTCCGGTGGTAGGCCTGGGTGATGAGGTGGACCCAGCAGGTGGGCTGCAGCCTGCTGCTGCTGCCCAGGCGAGGGCGCCGGCTCCGGGGGACTCAGCGCGGAGGCAGGTGTTCCCTTCAGCTCGCCCAGGCCGCCTCGCTTGTGTTCCTGACACGGGGAAGAGCTCGAATGGGGGGACTCGGTGCCCGCCGGAGTCTCAGAGGCTGAGCCCGCAGCCTCCCCGAGTTGAGCCTGCGAGGCCTGGGTCCCAGCAGCTGTCTTCTTGCCTCCGCCGCCGCCTGCTCCCGCGGCTTCCTTCAGTGCCAGCTGCTTCTCACATTTGAAGCGCTTCTGGCGGCGCAAGTAGCAACCGTTCTCGAACATGTTGCCAGAGTCAGGGTGCAGGGTCCAGAAGGAGCCCTTGCCAGGCTTGTCCGGCGAGCGGGGCACCTTGAGAAAGCAGTCGTTGAAGGAGAGCGAGTGACGGATGGAGTTCTGCCAGCGCTGCTGGTTCTGTCGGTAGAAAGGGAAGAGGTCCATGATCCACTGGTATATCTCGCTCAGTGTCAGCATCTTGTTGGGGCTCTGCTGGATGGCCATGGTGATGAGCGAGATGTACGAGTAAGGAGGCTTGGCGTGTGTATAGCTGCGTCGATAGGTCTTGGGGTCCCGCGCACGACTCAGGCCCGCCTGCCCGTACATGGGGCTCATCGAGTTCATATTGGCATAGGGAGCAAGGCCACCCATGGCCCCAGCCGCCTGTCCCCCGAGGGGGCTCAGGCTCGGACTCAGATGAGGTCCCATGCCCGCCACACCGGCCGCCCCAGCTGAGCCGCTCATGCCCGCCATGGCGCCCGCGCCCGGGGACATGCCAGCTAGCGACGGGCTCATTCCAGCGCCCACATACGATGACATGTTCATGGAGCCCGCGCTCATGTTGCCGGAACCGCTGCCCATAGCGGCCGCGGACATGCTCATGTAAGTGTTCATCCCGTTCATTCCCAGGCCGGCGTTCATGTTGCTCACGGAAGAGTAGCCCTGCAGACAGAGCCCGGGGAGAAGACAGGTTAGCACCTAGGCTGAAAGTGCCAGACCCCCCAACTCATCGGTAGGACCCAGTGTTCCGCCTTTGTGGAGGCCTGGGGGGGGGGAATCTCTTTTTTTCCCTGGGTCCCAGTCCACCAACACCAATTCCTCTGTGCCTCAAAGCGAGCAGGGCGGGTGATCGCTCTAGGAGAGGTGGCCAGAGAGCTGCAGTTCAAGGCTTGGGACTCCTCGCCCAGATTCTAGAACATCGGTGCCCTAGACCACCACCAAGTCAGGCGTCCCAAATGTATTTTACTCTCTTCGGGGGCTCCCCAAACCCTCTGGCTGGTATACTGAGTCAGCACCAAGCAATCTCCTTTGCTATCCCTGGTCGCCAAAAGCCACCTTTGGAACGTCACTGGGGCAGTCTCAAGTGGAAATAGTCTCCGTGTCCCCTATTCTGGGCCTTCGTACCGGGATCCCACTCCTTAGTCACAGGGGAATGAAGTGCAGTGCCTGCGCAGAGTCCGCGGGCGGTTGGAGGCATTGCGTGGAGGAATAGGGAAGGGACCGCCAACTCGGCTAGGAACTGTGAAGCGTCCTGGCTTCATCGCCACAAACTTTCTTTCTCTTTGTCCACTAGTCTTTGACTCTTTGCCTGCACCTCTGTCCCCAACTCCTACCCACCTTCTCTTCTGCAGCTCCCCACCCCCTCGCCAGCCGACCTCCCACCCCTCCCCAGCCGCGCGCTGCCAAACATAACTCTGTTAGGATAGTGCGTGGCTCGGCCACGAAGAGGATTTGGAGGCGCCGCAAGTCAATATTTGATCACAAAGTTAATATTATCTCAAGGCTAACAGTGTGTCGTATAAAAAAGAGACCCATTTGAGTCGAAGGAGGGCGGAAAAGGCGGCTGTCCAGGAAGGCTAGGGGTGGGGGGGCGGGTGCCCGTGAAGGGAGCGTGCGGAGGCTGGGGACGCGGAGATAGCTACCACCCCACTTTCCCCTGGCGAAGGCCAGCGCTTACCTCCGGCTCCGCGTAGTAGCTGCTCCAGTCGGATGGCTCGTGCCCTTCCATCTTCACGGCTCCCAGCATACTGGAAGCCGAGTGCATGGCGGTTTAAAATTTAACAGCCACAACAAACGACCAGCAATCAGCCCCCACCCCCACCCTCTTAAAAAAAAAGTCAGCTAAGGCACTGTCCCCTCCCTCCCTCCCTCTCTCGCGCTCCCTCTCTCTCTCTCTCTCTCTCTCTCGGCTCCACTTCCTCTCTCTCCCGCGGCCTGCCGCGGGAGGTAGCTGGGAGTGGGCGGGAAGGTAGCTGGCGAAGGAGGGGGTCAAAGAACCTAGGAGGCCGGAACCCGAGCCGTGCCGTCGGGCGTGCCCTCCGTCGCCGCGCTCCTGGGGCTGCCGGTTCAGGCTGAGGCTGGCAGTGTCGAGCTGCCGGGAGGCGGCGGGAAGCTAGCGGCGCGGGGGAGGGCGGGGGGGAGAGCTAAAGGAGGGGGAGGAGGAGGTGTGGACCGCGCAGCGGACAAGTGCCGCAGTGACGTGGGCGGCTGGTGATATAGCGCGGCGCGCTGGCGCAGGCCTCCAATCCCCAGACCCCGGGCAGCCCATTTGAATAATCATCTCACACTTAGGTGAGAGGAAGCCGGGGCCCGCTCTCCGCACCTGCCGCTGAGCCGGGAGCCAGCCCAGCTCCTGCTGTCCCCCGCACTCCCAAGACCCGAACCTGCGAGCAGGCGCGGGGGCGCCCTGGTGGAGTCCCTTTCTTTGCGTCCACGGGGAGTCTTCCGTGGACCCAGACACCTGGGATCAGGCCACCCCTGGAGAAGCTCTGGACTCCTGTCCCACCCCTCCTCTTCTCCCTGAGCACCGGGCTCATCAATCCGAGGGCGCGTACGGCCTCGGTGCCCCGCAGAGCCGAGGCTAGCCAGATTTATTTATGCCAGCTTTCTATCCTCTCCGCGCACATTCCCTGTCAAAACAACAAGCAGGTGACAGCCAATTTGCTAAGCGCTGTCCTATTTAGAAAAACTGTGTACACACCTTTAACTCGCTGGCCGCTGCTCCGGAGGCCCCTCCCTGTTACAGTTAAGTCCCGAGGCGGCCTCGGGAGGCGGGCAGGATACGCATGGTCGGGCCGCCTTGGTTGTCAGCTACCTCGGACCTTTTTCTGGCTACCTACCCCAGGCGTCCCGGAGAGCACCTCTTAGTAGCAGCCAGTGCCTGGTAGGCTGCGATTTGTCTCTGACATGCGGACCTCGGTGTTTCAAGGTTACTCTTCAGTTACATCCAAGGTGCCCACAGCATTTCGTAACTAAAACAAACAGGGCAGCGGTGGGGGTAGGGCAGGAGGGGAGAGAGAAAAAGGAATCAATAACAGGCCTTATGGGATGACTTCAGGAGGATCCGTGTTCTCTCCGCCTGCCGAGGCAGGGATCGTTTTATAAAATTTGAAATGATCAGTTTCTTTTTTTCTTCAGCTTCTGGGTGTTTAAAAAAATGTCATGTGAGTGTGGTGGCCCATGCCTTTGATCCCAGCACTCGGGAGGCAGAGGCAGGCTGATCTCTGACGTGGAAACTGGCCTAGTCTACATACAAAACGAGTTCCAGGACAGCCAAGGCTGCACAGAGAAACCCTGTCTCGAAGAACAAAACCAAACCCAAAACAATAGAACATGCCATTTGTATTGTTTGCTACCAAGACTATGATAAGCCAAGATTTTGGAGTAGAGGGTCTTGCAGGCAAACGGTTATATGTGGACGTTTTCTTTGGTTCTGAAAATGTGACTGAAATGCAGGGATACAGTCCTGAACTCTTCTGCCTCAGAAACGGAGAAAATAGGGAATTTTGGCCCCTGGCTCAAATCCAGATGTCCCGAGTTGGAAGAGGTGGTAGCAGAGGATAGGTAGAGGTGCAGGCACTGGGGTGAGCTTTGAACATGGAAACCTGAATGAGGCTCAGACTGGAGGGTGAACCAAGGGAATGGAGGGGAAGAGGTCTCTTGGGTCAGCATCTGTTCGTACTGAACAGTTCCTTTTGCTACTGAAATGCATATTTTGGAAGTTTGCACAAGAAAATCCTCTGAAGGAGTACAGGGCAAGATTCCCCGAAGGCAAGACCTGCCTTTGGTGGTGAATCTGACATGCTCACCCAGTGAACACAGGGAACCCAAAGATATCAGATCCCCAGCATCACCCCCAGGGCCCACAAGGATAGTGGGCTGTCCACAGGAAAAGAGGGGTACACCTGTTGTTTATAAAAGGAGCTGTTTTTCAAAATTAAAGCAAAAAATGCAGGCATATGCCTGCACACACACACACACACACACACACACACACACACACACACACAGAGAGAGAGAGAGAGAGAGAGAGAGAGAGAGAGAGAGAGAGAGAGAGAGAGCGAGCGCGAGCAAGAGAGCCTTAAATACATTCAGCTCTGTTCTGTCCACAGAGATCTTAAATGTTGAAGCACAGGATCTCCCTCCACACAAGGATAGATACCAATCTTTTTATTTCCTTCTCCTCCTCCTTCTTTTTTTCTTTTTGATATTTGGAGACAGGGTTTCTCTGTATAACAGCCATGACTGTCCTGGAACGCCCTTATTCACGGAGATTCTCCTGCCTCTGCCTCCCCAGTGCAGCGATACTAATATTCTGGTTTACATTCTCTGTGTCTGTCTGTGTCTGTGTCTATGTCTGTCTGTCTTTCTATCTGTCTGTCTGTCTGTCTGTCTGTCTGTCTGTCTGTCTCTCTGTCTCTGTCTCTGTCTCTTCTTTCCCCCACCCCCTACACTGTCTCTCCCATCCCTCTCTGTTGAATGTCAGGGTGTTTGTAAGCCTGTGGGCTGCATTACTCTCTATGCTCCTAGTTGAAATTTAGTCCTAGAAATTATTCCACGTGTAAAATTAGCTACCAAGCGCTGGGAGACTGGGTCCGTGGAGCAAAGTACGCTTCCCTCTGTACACTGACCTGCAAGTTCCCACCCTCACCTGAAGCGTCCTGCGTGCTCAGATTTCTCGGGATATCCGGGAGTGCTAAGCTCCAACTTTCACAGTGGCAGGGCGCCCCCTGTTGGCCGCGAAGTTTCCGGGGTTAAGCCCGGGCCTGAGTTAGCCCTGGGCTCCTAATCACGTAACTCCTGATCTCACTTTCTTCTGGCCAGACACCCCATCTCCACCGAAAGCACCTCCTGGAGGTCCCTGAAATGCGCAAAGCCAATCCCGCTTCTTGTCTCCTATCTCCGAGAAAGGGTCGGTCTGCGTATGACGCCACCTGAAACATTTGAGTAGCTGATTTGCGACCCTCCAAGCACCTCCGGCCCCTGGCTTAGGGTCAGCAGTCAGGGTGCCCGGCGCCCCTGAGCTGCGGAACCAGGGGAAACGTTCTGTCAGCTTGCTCTTTCTCCCCGCGCCTCCAGCTTTGCCGGCGCTTGCTCTTGGTGGCACATACGCTGGTCCTCCCCGGAGCGGCTGCGATTTCTAAAGGTTTATTCAGAGCCTTGGCACCAGAGTTCCAGGCTGGAATGCTGTAAACTGCCCCAGGTGCCTCTCTCCAGGAAAAAGTTCTCCGGAGCTCCGGCTATACACAGATGTCTGCTCTGATCCCCGACAGTCTAAACCTCACCTGGGGCCGAGCTACACAAAGAGTTCCTTTGCCTGCGCCCTCCCCTTTCTCCCTTTCTTCGGTCCTGCACAGTGGCGGGTAAAGCTTCCTTACAAACGGCCACTGCTCCTGGGTTTGTTTTTATTCTGGACGTCGCGCCAGCGGCAAGGGGGCCCCTTGATTTGGCCTCAAATCTTGGCTATCTCTGCTGTCGCTGGGGAGACACTGAGATCCAGTGTCTCTTAGTAAAAACTGCTCCCCAAAGTTTTCTGTCAATGAAACTAGCTAGGACATCATTAAACAGAACGCAACTCCCCCTACGAAACACGGTGGGATTCTCTGGGTGAACTCCAAATCTCAATGCAGAAAATCTATATAGTATACATCAAAGGTTATAGGTAACATTTCACTTTTTGTGGGTATGTTGTTGTTTCTGAAGTTTATTTTTAAAAATCAGAACCCCAGAGTTTGTCTGTGTAGAACTTGTGAACGCTGTCAAATCCTCTCCTGTGATTTTCATAGTTTTTTTTTTTTGAGTCGAAACACTTGTTTATGGGGAGTACTAAAAGTCAGTTAGCCATGAGCACATCACCAAAGGATATTTACATGTGCAAATGAAGAAAAGAGTTAATAGGTTGAACTCTTCTGTAAAAACACAGGAAAAAAAGGTGTCTACAAGAGTGAAGTGGGGACAAAAGTAAGGTTTTGAGTTTAATAAGCTGTGTTGTCTCTTGTGGCAGGATCTATGGGAAAGAAAGAACAGGACTAAAGTAATTAGATAAATACGATAAATACTAAAGTAATTAGATAAATTAGTACCCCTGATGGGATTGGTGATGCAACTCGACGGAAGACTGTGCTTTGTGTGATTGTGACCCTGTGTTCATTCTCTAACATCAAAAACAAAACAAAACAAGGGGCTGGAGGGGTGGCTCAGTGGTTAGAGCACTGACTGCTCTTCCAGAGGACCCAGGTTCCGTTCTCAACACCCACATGGCAGTTCACAACTGTCTGTAATTCCAGTTCCAGGGGACTGGAAACCCATGGCAAAACACCAGTGTACATAAAATAAAAATAGATAAAATTAAAACCAAAATGGGATTGGATTTGAGTGATAGAACTGTCTTCAATGTACATTTTTTTTTTTTTTTGCAGAGCAGTGATACTATTTTATGTATTGTTTTACTGTTGTATCCTCTTTTATTATGTTATGGTGAAGTGCACAATAAGGTTATTAATTCTCATGTTAAGGAAGGCTTGGAAAAATAATTGTGTGGTTAATCACTAATTTCTCATCCTGGAACAATGAGAAAAAGCCACCTTTCTAACTGATTCTGATTTTGCTGATTTTTTTTAACCACCTTACTGGTATCAGCAGATGGAGTCTGCCCCTTCAGAGAGAGGAAATGAAGAGCTATTGATGTCAACCACAGGGGGCATTCCCAGCATGATCCCACGGCAGAGCAGGGGACACTAGACTATGTGTGATCTGGGTTAAGGTTCAGCTGAATTCATTAGACACACAGACCTCCCCCCACCCCAGTTTAATGCACGTAGAGCTTAAACTGGAGGCTGGGCTTTAGTTATGAATGTTTGTCATTTATAGGCTGTCTTGGCGCTTGAGTAGAGCAGTTACAGACTGGACTCACATCTGTTTTGCTCAGTACTGAAAGCCAGTGTTCTATCCATTCAGGGCAAGAATTTAGGAGTATTTCTGAGATACACTTGACATCTGACCCACCCACCTTTAGCATGCTTCTGGTATGTGAGGCTTTTTATAGCAGGTAATTGAAATAATTGAAAAAGATAAAAATAAAAGACGACAGCTTTTGGTAGCAATAACAGAGCAACGTGAGAAAAAGATCTCTGCTGAGGTATCCTTAAAGTCAAACACACCTACATCTGTGGCCCTGGGAGCTTTTCATTCATTTGCAAGCTGGTTTTGGGAGAAATATCAGATATTCCTGCCAACAAGGTAAACAGTAAACTTTATGAAGGACAGCAGTCCTGGGAAGTCACTCACAGACTCCAGACATTTCTTTTCTCTGTGTTGCTTGGCTTATTTGGAAGAGATTCCATTAGATCTATGGAACCACTGATGACTTATTGGATAAGCAAATGTCCTCCCTGTAAGTAAGAAGCAGTGAGGCACCCAGCAGTGTGGAGACCTGACACAGGGCAGCAAGGCCTGGAGTTCAAGTGTGAGACTTGGAAAGTACTCTTGGCATCTTTGTTTCCATTTCAAAGTCGCCCAGGGGCATGGCATAAACACAGAGTAACTGCACACAACTTATTTCAATATTAACAGTGACAACGGAGAGGGAAATTATATATTCTTATCCATTTGGCAAATATTTAATGAGCTCTTAAATGGTGCACACACAGGGAACGCCACCTGTTTATAGAGACCAGTCCTGATTCCCTCCTTATTTTCTTCCCTTTTCTCTTCTGTCAGAAGTTCCAACCTTAGCTGGGTGGTTGGTGGTGCACATCTTTCATCCTAGTACTTGGGAGACAGAGACAGGTGGACCTCTGAATTTGAGACCAGTCTTGTCTACAGAGCTAGTTCTAGGACAGCGAGGGCTACTCAGAGAAACCCTGTCTTGGAAAAAAAAGTTTCAACCTCTCACTATTTTCAGGATTCTTTCCAACAGTGATCCAGGAACTTTCAAGTGGGAAAATCTACATGCTCTTATTCAAAACTAGTCTTTCAGTTGACAACAAACAGACTAAATTCCAAGATGATGGGTTCTGTCTGCTTCGAACAAAATCAGCAGGACCAGCTAGCAGGAAAACCAAGGACTCAGAGAACATAATAGCAGATCAGGTCTGACGCAAAGAGCATTGTTATCTCCGACCCTGTCCCCTTATTATACATGGCATTGGTTTCCCACATAATGGATGCTATATTGCTGCCTACTGCTGTCTACTGGTGTTTATTCGGGTGCTGGGTTTTGTTTTTTCTTTTGAGGGTTTTGTTGTCATTGTTTAGTTGGTTGGTTATGAGGCCTAGGTGATGATGCTGTGGATTGTACTCAGAGCCACGCTGAACAAGTACTCTACCACTGAGTATACGAAGCCTTCAATTCTGGCTTTAGGAAGGATGTGCTGCTGCTCTGGGGGTGGTACTAAAGAAACTTGTCAAGTCTGACAAATGCTGGTCCGAAGAGTTTGTAATACATGTGTCTGTGTTAGCAGTTTCAGTTGGACTTGTCAAAGTAATCCCAACTAAAGGGTTGTGGACTAGCCTTCCCCTTTCAGCTTCTAAGGGGTGCTACTAAATTACAGCTACAGGGCCCCACTGACACTGGGATAATTAACCAGGCTGGGGACACTCTTACCCCTTAACCTTTTATGTGCGTAGGAACTCACCCACCCCACCCCACCCCCGCCAAGGATCTCGTTAAAATGCAGATTCTGCTTCAGCAGGTAGGTTTAGCATTCCTTCCATGTGGGAAGAACTGCTGGTTCACTGACCACAGGTGGTCTCAGCCCCATGGGACCGTTTTTCTCACAGTTCCTGCAGTCAGTACTGAGCAGGTGGTGAGATGTCACGTGATAAAATGAGAACTGGAGGCCCCTCTTCAGTTTCTAGTACCTGCCTTCCTATGAGCCTCCCTTCACTGGTTGTTCTGCAGGGCATCACTTGTGCAAAAACTGTGGAAACAGCCCCTAGGCAGCTGGGCCCCTGCAGCAAGTGTTCCAAGCAGAGCTCCCCCATGGTGCATTGTTAGCTCGCCCACATCCCCCTACCACCTGGGCATGTTTTCCGGAGACAGGGACCTCCCTGGTTGACTGGAGAGGACAGAGGATCTATGGCAATTATCAGTTCGAAAGACTGATAGATATTTTCCAAGTATGGAGAAACAGTGGAACCAAAGCCTCCGCTGCTACCACATCAGCCTAGGATTACAGAGAAAGAGACTCCTTTACCACTGTTTTATAAGGAAGATGCCCAGGGGATCCAGGCGAGGGCTGGGTGGTGGTCCAACCCTGAGCACAGGTCGAGGGCCCTCATCCTCATCCTAATATACATTTAAGAAACAAAATGCAAGGATCAAAAGGATGAGAAAGTGACAAGAACAAGCCTGTTTATTGGGTTTCCAATGAAGCTTGCCTCTTCACCCTGGAAGAATCCCAGGCCTTTTTTGAAGGCTACTGGGACTAAGAATCTTGTCCCTAAAATGTGACACAATATTGAACCCAAACTACCTGTCATTGTATGATAAAAGGGTCTAAGATAAAACTGTCTAAGAGTCAGTTCAACTGAATTCTTAGACATCACAGTGAATTCCTCCATTAACCTTGGCATGCCATCCAAATATTTTTTAACACACATAGCAAAAAAAGTTTAGGAACTGGAACTGAAGTCTCAGAGGTGAGAAAAATGGAAGGCCTCAGGCTGCTACTGACTCTTATTCCAGCTGCAATGTGCTTTCCCTATTAGTGGGAGGACCATCTTTCCATTGTGAGAATTTGAATGAAGCATTCTTTCTGGGAAGAGCTCCTTCCTTTCATGTCAGAACCTCTGTAAGGAAAGCAAGACACCTCTTCTGTGGGCGAGTTCTTATTTATACAATGCTTTTATATGCACAAGGAGAACTAAAGCAAGTCACTGAGGAGTTTAGACCAATAGCTTCATCTGTGTCAGGGGACTGGGGGTTAATAAAGCCTGGAAAGTCATTGTATTAATGTACTTTTCAGATATGTAGGCAGAAATGGACAGGAAATGCAAACTTATTTATTAGCTGTCTTTTTCATGTCCAATTATTAAATCACCCAACAGGGCACTTCTTTTGGTCTGAGAGAGCTGACTGATCACAGGTGCTAGATGGAAGGTGATGTAAGTGCAGGTTCATATTCATCAGAGAAGGTTCTATGAATAGGTCTATACTGCCAAAATCTCCAGGATTTGGCTACACCTTTTAAGTGGAAAACATGCATTCATCCTTCCAAATCTCCAAATAAGGTGCTAAGTAGCTGCTCATTGTGGAGGACGCCCGACTGGCCTGGACAACCGGATTCCCCAGGTCTCATAGTCAGACCAACATGACTTTAGGTACTTCTCTGTCTTCTTTCATTCTTTCCTCCCCTTTGGCATGTAAAATTTGGAAACATAACATTCTTTTTATCATTTTCATTCCTGTATTCCTCTTCCCAAATGCTGGGGCTCTTCCTAGAAGGAGTTGTCTTCATGTACTGTTCTAAAAAATGATATAAATGTCTATAAAATCATAGATCACTATTTTATTTTATATCATTTATTTGTAATTATATTATATATAGTATTAAATACTATATAATATGCACATATGCAATATTATATATAACATTTCATAATATTATAACATGATTACAAAAATATAATTATATTGTACAATAATATAAGTATATTATTTATTATAAAATACAAAATTATAATATACAATAACATTGTAATATATAATCTATTATACTATTTACTTATTATTATTTATTTCATATTTGATTCTGTGAATGGAACCGCTAGGCTTATGCATACCACACAAGTGTTGTGCTGCTGAGCTCTGCCTTCATAACCATTTTATAATGAAGTGCTGTGGGTTAATGCTCTTGTACACTGTAAAGATTTGTCATTCTAATTGGTTTAATAAAACGTTGGTCGGCCAGTAGCCAGGTAGGAAGTAAAGGTGGGGTGACCAGACTAGAATTCCGGGAAGAGGAAGGGTGGAGTCAAGAGTGGCCAGTCAGATGCAGATGAAGCAAGATGAGAATGTCACACTGAGAAAAGGTACCAAGCCATGTGGCTAAACATAGATAAGAATTATGGGTTAATTTAAGTGTAAGAGTTAGTTAGTAATAAGCCTGAGCCATAGGCCAAACAGTTTGTAATTAATATTAAGCTTCTGAGTCAATTATTTGGGAAGTGGCTGCTGGGTATTTGGAAACAGGCAAGCAGGAGAAAAACTTCTACATACGATGAAGTGTTAAATAGTCATAGAAGATGATTAATTTGATTTTAAGAATAACAAACTTGTCACTACACAGGAAACCCCTGAAGTTTGAATGCCAAACTGTCAACCCTGAAGCTGACTTGAGAAGAATGGGAGAGACAATTATTTTATGTCTGCACATTTTTTTCTACTTGTATCTTCTGTTTTTGTAAACAAAATCAGAGAAATGTGACCTCTGTCTCTGGAGAGCTACTACGTTGCACACATGTATTTCTAGCCTTCATTAATCAAAACCTACCCTGAAGTGTCCTGCTTCAGAGAAAATGAGCAAGCTTTTCTCTGGAGAAACAGTTTCTATTTTTTGGAAAAGAAATCAGATCAGGAAAACATAGGCTGGGAGAGGTCAGGAAGGAAAAACATGAACAGGACTTAATAAATCTGACCCAATTAAGGAAAAGTGAATGTCGAGACAGCTTAAAGAACCAGCAAATCTTCCTTTGCCTTGGCTCTAATTGTTTATGGTCCTCAGGAAGGGAAAATATTGAAATGTAGGCTCTGTGTGGTTTCACTTAATTAATATTTATGACCACAGAAGAAAATTAAATATGGCAAACAGTGTAATTTTAAACAGTCTGTGGTCATGCACAGCAGTGCTCACAACAGGTCCAGAAACAAGGAGTGTGGGATTTGGGCCTCTTCATCTTCCCTTCTCATGTTGTATGTATGCTGGGTAAGCCCTCCAGAAATAAGAACTTGAATTTGACAGTGACTCACTGATTGTGTGTGTGTGTGTGTGTGTGTGTGTGTGTGTGTATAATTTTGTTTTTGTAATTGAATGTCTGAAGGAAAGTTTTTATTCTTTCACTACCCTGCCCCCAAGCAGAAGAGAGACAAAGAACAAGGGAATGCCCATACTATTAGCTTTGGAGACATCTGTATGGCTTTGTTGAGTGTTTCTAGAACAGGCATCTGTATATACTGATTCTTTGGAACAGTGCATTGGTGAGATAATATGCCTTCTCAAAATGAGAAATGCAGGTATAAAGTTGGTTCTCTGTGCTAGTAAATGATGGGTGGAATGTAGGACAGATGCATATAACTATGATATACAACCACATATGTGGTGGTATTGTGTTCCCCAAAATATTGTGCATGCTAATAAACTTATCTGGGGTCAGAGAAGAGAACAGCCACAATATTAAACATAGAGGATAGGCAGTGGT
This sequence comes from Peromyscus maniculatus bairdii, assembly GCF_049852395.1. Lineage (NCBI taxonomy): Eukaryota > Metazoa > Chordata > Mammalia > Rodentia > Cricetidae > Peromyscus > Peromyscus maniculatus. Next base: position 126,288,875 of record NC_134855.1, read on the forward strand.
AGCAAACACCTTTAATCCTAGCATTCCAGAGGCAGAAATCCATGTGTTCAAGGATACAGCCAAGCATGGTGACTCACACCTTTAATCCCAGAATGTGAGCCTTTAATCCCAGGGAGTGAAGGCAGAAAGCAGAAAAATATATAAGGTGTGAGGACCAGAAACTAGAAGCATTTGGCTAGTTAAGCTTTCAGGCTTTTAGCAGCAGTTCAGCTGAGATTCATTCTGGATGAGGACTCGGAGGCTTCCAGTCTGAGGAAACAGGACCAGCTGAGTAATTGGCAAGGTGAGGTAGCTGTGGCTTGTTCTGCTTTTCTGAACTTCCAGCATTCACCCCAATAACTGGCCTTAGGTTTGACTTTATTAAAAAGAACTTTGAAGATTCATGCTACACATATACTTTACTTGTGTGCACTAGTTTGGGTTGGATAGAACCAGCTTATCACAAATTTTAGGCCTGTGCTTTTCAAACTTCTATTGATCAAACTTCTACTGATGCCCCATTCTTGTGTTGTGATAGCAAATTGCTTCACTACACTTAATAAACATAAAGGAAAGAAGAATGGAATAAATGTTCCCCATTCGTCTTGCACAGCAAAGATGTATAGTCTTGAAAAATTTGTGTCTGTTATAAATGTATGTCTGCATTAGGATTTGAAATCCATTGCCCTACTGTGGGTATGATGTCTAAAGCCTAAGAAATTCCATACACTAAGAGGTGAGAGTACATTAGTTCTTGCAAAGAAACTTCAGGTTTCTCATTTATAAGACAGGTAATGGCAGAAGTCATTGGTGCTGGTGAAAATTTAACGAGTAAAGTCTCATATAGAAAAGCTCTGACTGATCCCAAAGGGACTTTACTCATGATTGGTTGAAGGCCCTTGTGGGGCCAAAGGCCTTACCCATTCCAGATACTTGTAACTGCCTAGGTGAATATAATAAGAGCAATCTCTGATGAAGAATCATAGCAAACTTTTGCCCTAAACCACACAAAAGGTCTACACTGAATGGTTCTTATCCCTTTCAACAACAGACCAAATTATCACTGTAACCTTGGCCCTCATTTGAAGGCATATCTGTCCATGTTCCTATAATGACTCAGGCCACATCCATCACTTCTGAAATATCTATCTTCCTAATGGAGTCAAGATTCATGGGTGCCATGAATGTATTCAAGGAGGTCACTGAGCTGGACCAGAAAGAAAAATAACCACCACATAATGCCAGATCATGTCAGCAAGGCCATGTGTCACTCAGGTAGCAGCAATTATTACTGGTCCTGGGTTGAGAAGGTTAGGTATCTCCTGCATGTAGGCTGATAAAAAAATCAAGTCTCTGAAGGAAGGGGAAGTGTTTTCCAGACTGAAAGGACTGGAAGGGGAGGACTAAGGGCCCATCTTGTGGAGGAGAATGCCTGTACACAGGCATGTAGGCAATTCAGCTTCAGGTGCTGGGGAAAGAGCTTCCTCAAAAGCTGGCCAGATGCTGGGAGGCTACAGGGCCACCAGAGGAGTCGGAGGCTAGAGACTTTGGTTCCCCTTTTTGAGTGCTGAAATTACCAGCCTGGGAAATAAGTCAGGACAGATTTGGAAAGGCTCTTCCTTAGCAGGGTGGTGGGAAAGGAAGTTGGACCCAGGGTTAGACAGAAGGTGAGTCTCTGCCTGGGTGGACACAAACAAACTACTGTACCAGCTGCCCCACTATGAGTGCAGGCCACAAGCTACCCTCAGCTATCAGCCTCTCAGGGATCATCTCAGCTTCAGATGTGAGGTCCTGCCTCATCTTGGGTGACCCATATCTAATTCTGAATGCGAGCTTATACAGAGGCTGGACCACCTCAGCCCAGCTCAGACAAGTACAAAAATACACTTCACCTAATTTAGAGGTCACCATGCAGGACAACACTAATTCAGGAAGAGAGGGTGAGTTTCTGGATGGAACACTCTCTTGGGCTTCCACTAGGCACAAATGGAGACAGTCTGGTTCTAGATGAAGTTGACCTCTGTGGTAGGTTAGGCCTCCAACTGTCTCTCCAGAAAATTCCAAACCAGGAAAACATGAAGTGAAATAAAAATGTAAGGTGGATGTGATAGTATGAAGGCATTTGGACCCCGATAGGCTCTAAGGGAGTGACACTATTAGGAGGTGTGGCTTTGTTGGAGGAAGTGTGTCACTGTGGGGGTGGGCTTTGAGATTTCCTATGTTCAGAATACTACCCAGGGTCACAGTCGACTTCCTGTTGCCTGCAAGATGTAGCACTCTCAGCCCCAGCCCATCTGCTTGCATGCCACCATGCTTCTCGTCATGGTGACAGTAGACTGAACCTCTGAAACTGTAAGCAATGCATCCCAATTAAATGTTTTCTTTATGAGTTGCCATGGTCATGTTGTCTTTTCACAGCAGTAAAAACCCTAACTAAGACGCAGGGTATTTGGCCCAGAAAAGTCTAGAAGGGAACTAAAGGATGAGGTAAGAAGGGTGGGCATTGATGAGAGGGTTCAGCACCAAGCAAGAGATCATTGTGGCCACCTGAGGCTAAATCATGCTAGGGCCTCTTAGGGCCAGAAGACAGTAGGGTCCTGAGTTGTTCCTACTAAAGAAAAAGGAGCATGAGTAAGGATAAACAGGCTCCTGTGGTTATTGACAGCTACTGCTGAGGGTTTTAGTTTTCTAGATCTTTTCAGTGTGTCTGAGTAGGGTAAGGTCCTTTTTCAGTGTGTCTGAGTAGGGTAAGGTCATAGTCTCCATTTCCTGATGACAAGGACTTAGAAAAGCCTGCTTCTAAGCCTGGGTTCCTTAATCACAAGACAAGGATAATGTAGATGTTTTTGAGTTTTTGTAAAGTTTAAATGTGGCTTTGCTGTGATTCTTGAATAATACCTTCAAGCATGGCTAGTGTGCTGGAGAGAGACAAGGAGGCATACAGTAATATTAATATCATCATGGGCACTGGGTCTCCGAATTGTTTTCTTTTAGTATGTGGATACCATCAATCCCCTCCAACTCCTTCTAGATGGAACCAACCTTCCACACTGCAAGCTTTAAATTGATGGATTATGAATCACCTGCAGATACCAAAAGTTTTATTCCACCAACTGCCTCTAGGTGTATTAAGCAAGCTTCCCAGAAAGCTTTGTAACCGGAAATAATCTTCCTCAAATGTCAGCAGTGTGGATGTTGAGGCCAATGCCACCTGGAATGTCAGTAGCAGGAAACAGAATGGAGAGCCCTATTTGTCCTCACAGAGGTGCTTCTGAGAACTAAATTCCTTCACTGATTGAAAGCAGAAAAGCCCACCCTAGCCCTAACCCTTTAAAAATTTTATGTACTTCCATTGTTCAGTAATGAGAGAAAAGGCTGGAGGACTGAGCCAAGATGAACTTTGCTCCTACCAAGGAGGTAAGCCATTTTGCCTTGCCGCTGATTTTCTGGTGAGGTGATTGATCTGATGTGAATGAGAAATAAAGAAAATCCCCATAGAAATCCTGGATCTGCTCCTCAAACACTGAAGGTCAGAAAGGCCTGAGGGCACAGAGAGAAACAGACCACAGAGAAAGCAGTCCCAATTCTGCCCTATGCACTTTTGTGCAAAATACCAGGCAGGACTCCCAGCGCTCAGCACGTGTGAGAAGGGACACCCCTTTTCCAGTGCCTCTTCCACAAAGCTCTGATGGAATTTCTCCCTTCCTTGCAAAAACTCTCACTTCCCAGGAACAGATTTGCTTTTTACCCTAAGCCTTTGATTAGATCCCCATGAGGCTAACGAGACCTTAAGACAGTCAGAAGACCTTTTAGCATGCCACCCCTTTCCTCTTCCATCAGCCTTTCCAATAAGTGACTTTTATGTCTTAGACATGAATCACTTTAACTTTTAAAAACTCAGTGACATCAGAAAGGCTGCTTCTTTAAGTTCATTAAGGACGGTGTTAGGTAAATAGAGTCTTAACTTGGTCTTTTAGTTGAAACACACACATACACACTCGTGCATGCACACATGCACAATGTTTTAGACTTTATGAGTATAGCACGAAAAGACAGGACTGAGCCTTTGATTCCTAGTCTATTCCATTCCAAGTACAGCAGCACTGAAGGGATTTGCGTGTTTAAAGCCAAGTTCAGAACAGCCCACATAATGAATTCTCCCGGGTCCTATACAGAAAATTTCATACTTTTCCTGATGACTGAGGTCTGCACAGAGGCTGCGTTCTCCAGGAGCACTGATTGGACAGCAACTTTCACCAATAGCCAATCAAAAGGCGTTAGAGCGAGGCTTCCATCTTGGCTGGACTTGAGATGGGAGACATGGATGAGTGGAGTGCTTGAAGATTATACTAACAGGTGGCCATGTGGATGTGTGCAGATGTTGACAGATAGATGATGAGGTTGGTGTCTTCTCTTTAAACAGTTGGTCGGGAGTTGCCTTTATTTCTAAGGGTGAAAAAAAAGATCTTCCAATCTTATGCAGACTGTTGATTGCACAGGTTGATTGCATGTTAGTTCCCATGAGAAAATTGTGCTGGAAAACCGACTGGGACTGGAACCTCTTGCTTCCAGTACATCCTTGCTTGTACCTGGGAGAGCTGTAGTTCAGTTTATTTAAAATTTTATAAGAAAAGGTGAAGGCACGGTAGTACTTAATGTTGAAATCACTGTTTGTCAAGTGGTTCTGTGAGCAGAACTTGGCTGGGGGAATTCGGCTTTTCTTTATCTTAGTCTTGCTCATCTGCACCACCTCCCCTGCAACTGTGTCAATAGAGTGGGCTGGACCCTCTCTGCTAGGAAATACCTTTGATGTCTGGAGAGCTTTGCCTCTCTGTCCCCAAGGGTCCTTCATCAGCCCCTTGTCAGACATTCCTTCTTTTAGGGCTCTGTCAGTAAGTGCCCCTCCCTGAGGCTTATCATATAGCCTAACAGGTGGTCTAAACTAAAGGTGCTCACTGTTGAAGATAACAATTAATAAATGATTGATTACATACAGCTCTTGCACAGGTATCCACTGCTGGTCTGCACATGATAATCCAGCCACATAGATGGGGGAGATCCCCTCCAGGCCCCATCTGTTACTGGGGAGCTATTGGCAATTACTAGCTACTGGAGGTGGGGAGGAGAATCATTCTTTGTTGTTTGTTTTGTTTTTCTTAGAGACAAGGTCTCACTGTGTAGTTTTGGCTGTTCTAGAACTCACTATGTAGATCAGGCTGGCCTTGAAAATATAGAGATCCACATACTTCTGCCTCACAAGTGCTAGGATTAAAGGACTAAAGGGGTATGCTACTACACCCTGCCTCTTCCTTTTTTTTTTCTTTTTTTGGATATGTAGACATTAATTGATTACCCATGATCCAGTGGATAGCCATATATATATATATATATATATATATATATATATATATATATATGCAGCACTAGTTGGAGTTATTTAAGAAGAGTTGGGGGGCAGGAGTTGTGAGCTGGAGAGATGGTTCAATGGTTAAGAGCACTGGTTGCTCTTCCAGGGGTCCCAGGTTCAGTTCTTAGCACCCACATGGTGGCTAACAACAGTCTATAAACTTAGTTCCAAGGGAATCCAACATTCCCTTCTTGCCTCCTTAAGCACCAGGCATACATGTGGTGCATAGATATACATACAACACACACACACACACACACACACACACACACACACACACACACACACACCATTTTTTTTAAAGGACGTGAAGTTGGGAGGTCACATTGGGAGATATTTGGGAATTGTAGGAAAGAAACAAGAGTGGGTATGGGTGTGATCATATTCTATTGTAAATGTACGAAATTCTCAAGAATAAAGAAAATGTAATACTTTTAAAATTGATGAATCACTGTAGTAAAGCACATGAGCTTTAGAGTTAAGATCTTGCTAGTCTCTGAGGCTGTAACTTTAAGACTCTGAACTCAGTAATACCGGGCAGATTCCTAGCCTCTCTACATCTTAGTTTCTTTATTTCTCAATGAATAGAATGGGATTTTCTTCCCCTAAGCAGCAGGGAGATAGATCATCCCTGCGACGCTTGTGTTGAGGACTCACAGTGGATAAGCAACAGTAGTAATCACTACCTATGAAATGTATCTCCTTGTGTTGGCTATGACGTGGTGTAGAAAAAGCTGGATGGGTTTTTGCACAATTTATTTATTTTAAAGTTTGTATTGTTTTTGTATGCCTATATGGTGTGTGTGTGTGTGTGTGTGTGTGTGTGTGTGTGTGTGCATGCCACAGCCCATGTGTGAAGGTCAGATGACAACTAGGTGAAGTCAACTGTCTCCTTTTATCTTTTTGTAGGTTCGGAGATTAACTCAGGTCATCTGGTTTGTGTGACAAATGCTTTACCTGATGAGCCATCCTGAATGTTCCTTCACAGGACTTAGAAGAATTCTGATTTATACCACAGGCTATGTGATGCTCAATAAGCTCTCTTGGGGAGGAGTTAAGAGAAGATGCCATCCAGGGAGGCTATAGACCTTGCATCCTCTAGAAAGAGAAAAGCATCCAGGGATAGATTTATGTTGAGGATAATTAATACATCATTCAGGGAAACTAGATGCCCAAATTACTTGTTTATTTTTGTTTTTATTTTTAATTGTGAGTGTGTTTGTAAAATATGTATTTGTATGTGTGTGGATGCACATGTGTGTAGAGGCTAGAGGACAACCTCAGATGTCACTCATCAGGTGCCATCCCCATCCACTTTTCTTTTTGAGACAGACTCTCTCACTGGCCTGGAACTCACCAAGCAGGTCAGGTTGTCTGGCCCAAGGGAGCTGCTTGTCTCCACTTCCCCGGCACTGGTATTACAGTCATGTGCCATCATGCCTAGCTTTTTATTGTGTGGGTTTTGGAGATTAAAGTCAGGGCCTTGTGCTCACAAGGAAAGCTTGTGATGGCTTACCAACTGAGCCATCTCCCCAGCCACTGACTACTTCCTATGTAATTATTAGCATCAGTACCATCACTTGGGGAACCTCTAATGTTTCCAGTTAATGTCTTGGAGAACAATCATGTTCTTCCACAGTGAGTGAGGTGTTCATGTTACACAAAAGAACAGTTGTCTAACTCAAGGCATTCATTTCTGATTGACCAGCTCAGCTACAACCCAGCTCCACAGCTGGGCCTTGAGTTGGCCTGCCCTAACATCTACCCCATCTAGGGCTTGTTGGAGCTTATGAAGGGACTGGTCCTGTGTAATGATACCTGCAGGATCTCCATGACTTGGGGAGGCCATGGGATACCCCAGAGGAGTTCCGGTGAGGGTCCATTGATGGTGTACCACAAACCAGAGGCCTTGAACCAGACCAATGACTCATTGCCATGAACATTTGCAAATAAAGATGATTAGACAAAAGGGTATATTGTGTGACACACTGTGGCTCCCAATGACACCAGAATTAATGCAGAGGTGTTGGAGAGGTAGAAAGATGGAGGAGCTAAGAGGGTTTTTTGTTTTGTTTTGTTTTATTTTTATTCATCTGTTTGTTTTCTTGTTTTGCTTTGGTTTGCTTTTTCAAAAAATTTCTGCCGGGGGGCTCTGCAGGGGTGAGGGGAGGATACAGGGCAGGGACTGGGAGGTGAGCAGAATTAGGGTGCATGATATAAAATCCAGAAAGAATCAATAAAGAAACTATGTTAAAATTCAAAAAAAAAGAAAAGAAAAGAAAAGAAAGAAAGAAAAAAAATAGCTTTGTATAGCCACTGTGCCCAAGAGCTTGAAAACAGTTTTGAATAATCCAGGTTTGTTCCAATTCTGCATCTTGGAGGTTGGGCAACCCTGTGCCAGCTTGTTGACTCCTCTGAGCCTTGTGAAACTACCTTTAAAACAAGACAATCACCTGATGAGAGCCCCAAGGTGATGAGGTGATGGGAGGGTATAAGTTTTGCCCAACTGTGGCTGCCAACAAGCTGGTGCTCATGGCCATAGGGAGGTATAAGCCCAAAGCCGAGGAAACGTATCCCACAAACCAGTAAACCCATTTCAAGGCATAGAGAGGGCTTGGCTCTGCTCTGGGGTTTAGTGTTTAGAAAGGCGCCTTAACCAGGAACAAATGTTTATTGTTGAATATGTCAGACCAGTGCCTTTTTTGACCTACATAAATTACATAAATTATATTCTTTTGCACTATAAACATGAACCCTGAGGGAAAGAATAGAGTTGCCCCGGATCATTATTTAGTATTATACCTCAGAATGGTGACAGTAGATATGTATGATCAGCTTCTCAGAGATGCCAGTCTGTTAGTCAAGGGGTCACCCTTTGAGCAACAAAAAAGAACAAAATAGACACTGACTTTTTAAAAAGAGTTAAATCTATCTTTTTTTTTTCTTTAGACAGGGTCTGTGTGTCCCAGGCTAAACTTAAACCTGCTATGAAGTGAAGGATGACCCTGAACCTCTAATCGTCCTGCTTCCACCTCCAGAGGTTGGGAGCACAGTTGTATACCATCACTCTTGCTTTTAGGTGGTGCTGGGAATCAAACTCAAGACCTGGTGCCTGAGAGCTAAGCATTGTGCCACTGAGCTACATCTCCAGCCCTTTAAAATTTTCTTTATTGAGTTCAGGGTAAGAAAATTATTTAGAAAGCCAGGTTTTGGAGAAAGAGAAACAGAAACTTTACATGCCAAAAATAAGGACTGACAGACTCAGACCTCAAAGATCTACCATAAACTATAGCAAAAATGTCACAGGACATGGCCTAAAATCACTGCCCATCAAGCAAGGAGTAGGTGGGGAAGGTTCCCCGATTCTTTTTTTCCTTTTCATTCTGTGTAGCTCTGGCTGTCCTAGAACTAGATCTATAGTCCAGGCTGGCCTCAAACTCAGAAACTCCACCTGCCTTTGCCCCTCAGTGCTGGGATTAAAGTGTGCTGCCACTGCCTGGCAGGTTTGTTGATTCTTGACAGGAGAGAGAGAAAGAGAAGAGGAAAGTGACAGGTGAGGCCTTGGCTTTTCTCCCATAGAACAAAAATCCCTCTTGGGGTGTATGGAACCATTCAGATGTTTTCTTAGAGTCAGAAGACACCTGGGTGCAAACTCCTTGCTTTCCCCAAATACCCAACAAAGCCTGGCATCTACAAACAGTGAGGGAAGAATTGGTTTTCATCTATTCATTTGTTTTTTGAATTTAGGCCGTTTGAAGCAAAGTCTTGCTTGTGTAGTTCACTCTGGCTTTGACTTTTTGATCTTCCTGCCTCAACCTCCTAAGTGAGGGGAGATAGTCTAATGTGCCACAAAACCAAGCATAAAATTGGTTTTTTATAGGGTCTTGACCATTGTTTTGTTTTCTATTTTCTCCCTTTCCTTCTACCTCTGGCTTGTGTGGGTTTCCAAGATCAGGGGTGAAGGGATCTGTGGGGCAAAGGGCTATTCGGTGATAACCTCATGTTAGAGACCCAAGGTGAATGTGGCTGAGCCTGATGGTGAAAGGACAAGTCCAGGTGTGTGGACATCCCGAGTCATGATCCAGGTGGATGGTCTATAGGTGCTTAGGAAGGGGACACACAGTGGTCCCAAGAGCCTGGAAAGGCCAGCGTTCAAGAGTGGCACTGGATGATGGTGTCTGTACACACTGAGAGAAAGAGCTCCTTACCTGGAGTTAGCAGGATCTCAGGAGTACTTGCAAGTGGACAAGGCCTCTTCAGTTACCACTTTCTTAAGGCTGAAAGCCCCCTGAAGAGGCAGAATGAGAGGGTAGACATCCTGGATAGGAGACAGGGTAACAGGATGGCAGACACTGCGCATCCAGCCATAGTGGGCATGGCTTTTCTCTCAGTAGTGTGTGTAGTCTCTCCATCCCAGCCATGAGCAGGGCCAGAAGGAGAAGGGGCCTCAAAGCTGAGTTATAGAGAATGACAACATCACCTTGTTTCTTGGCATATAGAAACAGTAGTGCATAACATCAATTAAGTTAAATAAAACTAGGCCTCACTGTTCCAGCATAACAGCATTAGTTCATATACTTTATACTACACGTTGTGCCTCAGACAATAACAGCAAACCACACATTGTCTTTTAAAGGCTAACATTGTAGTATACATAGCTACACATTTTTCTAGACTTCTGAATTCTTACTTTCATTTTATAACCTTGTTACTACTTGTTATGAAAGGTGGCAGATATTTGTGCATGTATATATATTTTGTATGTATAAAATATGTGGATATATGTGAGTCTCTAGAGTGATAATCACGTACATAGTTATCAGTTGAGTTGTGTGCCTTCAAAACTAGTGTACTGTGTACTGGAATCCTGACCCATATCAGAGAGAGAGAGAGAGAGAGAGAGAGAGAGAGAGAGAGAGAGAGAGAGAGAGAGAGAGAGAGAGAGAGAGAGAGAACTTGGAGGTAAGACCTTTGAAGAGATAATTAAGTTGCACAAGGTCATTAGGATAGGTCCTAATGTGTGTGATTGGTGTCCTCATTAGAGAGGGGAAGATTACAGATATACACACAGGGAGGACTATGTGACCACACAGACAGAAGCTAGTAATCTACAAGACCAAGAGAAACCTCAAAAGAAACTATCTCTGCCAATGCATTGATCTCAGACTTGTAGTCTCAGGGATGGTAAGAAAATAAATTTCTGGAATGGAGCTTTAGTTCAGTGGTAGAATACATGCTTGACATGTGTGAGGGTCTGGGTTCAACCTCAGAACCATGGAAAAAATGGAAAAGAAAAGAAATTTCTATTATTTAAGCTACCAAGTATGTGGTACTTACAGTGACCCAGTACACTATTTTAGAGAATCGTGTGTGTGTGTGTGTGTGTGTGTGTGTGTGTGTGTGTGTGTGTGTGTGTGTGCATGTAGCTGTTCTTTTAATAGCAACTGACAGATTCAAGCTGTCCTTCTTTTGTTCTGTTGCTGTGATAACTAAAAAGGTAGTTGAAATGGTTTACTTGGCCTTCACTTGCCAGTCACAATTCAACATTAAGGAAAGTGGAGCGAGGAACTCAAAACAGGAACCTGGAGGCAGGCTCCATGGGTCCCTTCTACCTAGGCTGAAGCTTTTTTTTTTTTTTTTAGACAGCCCCAGAGGTAGGGGATTGTGCTGTCCAGAGTAGGCAGAGCCTTCCTACATCAATTAATAATCAAGACAGTCCCCCAGAGACATGCCCTGAGGCTAATCTAACTTAGGCAATTGTCAATATAGCACTATCTCTCAGATGATTCTACACTATGTCAAGTTGAGAGTTAAAATGACCAAGGGCACAGGGTATAGTCTAATAAATAACTTAAAATTTAACTGCTTGCTTATCCATTTGACAAATATTTATTGAGTATCCTCTATGTAAGAAAGCTCTTTGGAAACATGGAATATGATCTGGCCCTTAATGGCCATGAACACATATTAATTCACCCGGTACATGGCAGTTAGGGTTGCCAGGTCAGAAACTGCAACAGTGCTAGACTGGATCTGAGTATGGCAGTGCACACCTGTAACTCCAATACTTTAGGGCAGAAGCAAGAGGCCCAGGAGTTCAAGGACAGATGCTGCAACATACAGAGTTGGGGCTCAGCCTGGGGTGAATGAAACCCTGTCTCAAAAATAACAACAGAAAAATTTTAAGTTGGTAGACTGGATCTGAGAGGTTTAGAGAAGTGGTATTAAGGCTAGATTTTGATGGGAGAAACGATAATCACCATGTACTACACAGGCGGAGCAGGAGGCCTGCTATGATCTGGAAGCAGTGATTGGGAGGGCTTTAACACAGGTGGAATGCAGAGAAGTGGCAGGTCTTAGTGCCACCGTGCCCATCCGGAGGTGCTGGCCTAAATATTCAATGACGAAAGGATAAGAAATTTAAGTTTTTTTTACTTTTTAGTTTTAATTAAGCTGAGAAACCACGTGATAGTAGAAACATTTAGACTATACCAAGCAAGAGTGTATAGGAAATAAGGAGAAAGGAGAGCCTTGGGACAGTCCAGGTTCGAGGCAGCAAGATCAGGGGAAGGGATCCAGGGGCCTGAGAAGGGGCTTGGAATCCAGAACTTCCATTTCTCTTTCTTCCTTCCTATCTGTAGAAATAGGAAGCAGCTATCTCCCTGTTGTCTGGCACTAACCCTTGGGCTTCTCAGCATAGAGAGTTGGGAAGAGTGAAAAGCTGAAGGTCTTTGGTTTCACTAAGGCTGCCTGAATGGGAACCATCAGCAACACTTAGAATCAAGACAAAAAGTGCTATCAAGTGTAGGAAATGAGCAGGCCCAATGGAAGAGACAAAATAATGAGTGACAATGGACCTATTGGCTATTATCAGCATTGGCACAGCGGGATGCAGTGGTGGGCTAACTGAATTGGTAGGAAAATATTTTATCTTCTCACTGGTTGAAGTTCTGGGGTGTAGAGATTGAGCATCAGGTCTTAAGGCTCATGAATGCTGAATATCCTTGATGAGGAACAAGAGCTAAATTATCTTGGGCTTATTGGGGCAGGGCCTTTGATAAGGTGTCTGCTGCATTCTAATCCCCAAGATAGACCCATCTTAGCCTTAACTGGCCCATTTGTACATGTCTGCAAGCATTTTGCTTCAGCTGTCATGAGCTTTCTGTTTTTACCAATTCCTTCCTGCCTTTCCACCTTCCTGCCTTTCCCTTTTCCTCCCTCCTTTCTTCTTTCCCTCCTTCTCTCTACTCCTCCTTCCCCTTTTCCCTTACACTTAAAAAAATAGAAATGAATGAATATGCTGGAAGACACCTGTAATCTGGAGCTTGGGAGAAGAAAGAAGGATTTGGGACCAGTCTGGGCTAAGTAGCAGGTTAGTTTTCAAGTTCAAGTTCAAGGCTAGTTTGAGCTTCATAGCAAGACTCAGTTCCAAAAAACCAAGCCTGGGGATGTAACTTAGTAGTAGAGTGCTGCCTAGCATGCTTAAGATCCTGCGTGCATGCCTAGCATGCATATGATCACTAGCAGTGCCAAACACACATACGTGCACACATGCACACACAGCAAAATGTGTGTCTTCTCATAGATCCTGGGGCTGCAAATTAACATTCTGAAATCAGGGTGCAGCATGGTGTGGCTCTTGCAGGAGCTGTCTCTGGGCTTGATGGGGGGGGGCGCCCTTCCTTGCTGTTCTCACAAGACCGTTCTTTGGAGTATATACTTGGGCAAATATATTCCCTCTCTTTCTCTTCATATCAGGCTTCTAGGCCTGTCAGATGAGGATCATACCTTTAGGGCCTCATTTGGCCTTGTTTACCTCTTACAAGTCTTCTATCCAAACACAGTCACATTGGAGGTTAGGGCTTAAGTCCAAATTGCATATTGAGACATGATGGGCATCGAGGAAGCACTGTGAGAAAAACCCAATGTCAGCAAGGACAATCCTTACTTATTTCTTAATCCCTGTCAGAGTTTACTTTCTCCAGGAGTAAGTGTCTTAGCTAGCACGTCCCTGTCCTTGGTGTCCATTTGGAAGAAGGCTTTGCCCAGGGCTTCTAGCTCTGACAGGTATCTTGGGTCTCAGGCTTGAGCTCCTAAGTGCGACCTCAACCTCTGACCACAGTGAGAGTTCAGAAACAAGCTTTTCCCTCAAGGAGAGCTGCAGGTACCTACCTGGCAGAATGTGGCTGCACTCTTCTACAAATTGTCTCTATTCTCCCTTCCAGAAGGTGATGGGAGAAAACAGTAATAGTAGCCATTTGCCACCTTGAATGAGGCCAACTGCACAGCATGAAGATGGGTGAAACAGGACCAACACTTTGACACCTCTAGCTCAAACCTGTTCAAAGGCTCCCGTCTGAAGCTCAGTCAAGTGTGACCTTTCCAAGAGAGGCTGAGTCAGGTAAGCTAAAATGTTAGCAAGTGTAACCTCAAGGCCCAGAGGAGTGCCTTTCACAACATCTGTGCCTCTCAAAGACCTCCCAGTCCAGCAGGCTTCAGAAATGGTAGTGCATTTCCCTCCAATTGTTATCTAATAAAACTTCCCGTTTGAAAATCACCTCCATTCTAAAAGGCTCAAGGCTTAGACCAAAGTAACATTTTCCTTTTAAAAATATCTGGCAGCAGTTAAGAAGATGCCAGGGAAGGAAAGGTCCTAAAGCTTTGGGGGATTGCATTTGCATTTGCAAAATGATTTGCAACCAGACCTGACAGGTATCATTTCACGGAAACTAAGAAGTGGGTTTTGACTATCTGGATCATCTTCTCCCATCATCCAAATCTGTAGTGAAATCAGCTTTCTAGCTGTCTGCAGTAGATGCTCAGAAGAGTCTCTGCAAGCACTGAAAGGGACAAGATGGAACAGAGACAGTGAGGATGAACTGGCTTACCTTGATTCTCCACAAGGGCTCATGGCTGGAGAAGTTCCTCAGTTCGGGTGTCGAGTACTGTTGCCTCTATTGCTGGTTGCCAAAGTCTGTTCCACCACCCTAAATGACTCTGTGGCAAAGGCTTTCAATCAGGTTGGGAATGCCCACCCCTCCTCCCATTTCTTCATTCAGGTTTTCTCACCTTTAAAGGACACTTTGTGTTTCCAAAGATTTCCTCCCCTGCTTGTATGAATTCGAAATGAATCTGAACTAAAAGTACTCGTTGAGTGGTTATGTTCCCAACCATAATTTGCAGTCAAGGTATGAATATTTTATACTCAAAGAGCCACTGAAGATTTGTAAAAAGGTTTTTTTAAAAATAAAACACGAATCCACTCATTTTTGTTGGCATGAGAAAACTATAGCTGGGGAAAACAAAAATACAGGACAAGCCTTCACTCATGAATCTTTACAAAATGAATCTGGATTTGTGTTTGGGGATGATCAGGAGTAGCTGTGGTGGGGACAGAGTGTCCTTTGGAGAAGAGAAATACCCGGAAGATGGGAGCCAGGAAACAAAAACAAAAGCCACCCAAACACTCCCATCTTGCTTCACACCCACCGACAGTCCAGAAGAGCCTTTCAGAAGGTGCTCTCCATGCTCTGGCAGAAATGAGGTGTTGGGCTGGGAAGCCAGGACTCAGATGCCTGTGGCTGCCTTTCACTGCAAAAATAGATTTAAAAAATAATCCAGCCTTTGGCAAAGCCTTGCCCCAGCGGGAGAGACCTGAGTAGCTCCTTTGCTGTCCCTGTATGTTTTTCTTACCGTGAGTCAACAGTTTTTCGAGTTCACAGTCTACCTCAAAGCTACTGCACACGGTCGGGACAGAAAATTAATACATGTTAATTAAACATTTCCTCCCCCTTCTATAAATCTGTGAGTTTGTTCATTTGTTCTCTTTAATTCTTTAATCTATTGGTTTATATGAGAGGAACTTGTTGAGTTGTTCTTACAGAGTGGAGCCTCTACTAGAAAGCGGAAGGAAAGGGCTATTCTTTTTTTTTTTTTTTTAATTTGTCTCTACTTTTTAAAACAACCTTCTTTTTTAAAATTTATTCTTCGTGTCTTTCACATCATGCATCATGATTCCCACCCATCTCCCGACTCCTAGAATCCACCCTGTCCCCTGCAACCTCCTCCCAGAATAAAACAAAATAAAATTTAAGATAAAAAGGGGGGGTGGCAAAAGGAAAGAAAAAGGAAGAAAGAGAAAATCTCATTTTGGAAGCTGCAGTGTGACACAGTGAGTCACGCAGTAAACCCCTTTATTCGTATATCTTTACATGCAAACATTCATCGCAAAGAATCATTGGTTCGGTTCGAGGTCCCTGGTGTCTGCTGCACTATCAACACCGGGCCCTCCCTGGGACTGTTCCTGCATGTCCTGTTGCTGCTCTGCGTCATGGAGATCCTGTAGCCCTGGGTCTGCAGGACCAACCCCATCACCCACCAGTGCTCTAGCAGACCACAGATGGGGTGGGTATTGGGGTGGGCCAACACTTAACCCTGGTTCTGGGCTTGCGTAGTTGTAGGGTTGTTCAGCCTGGCAGCTCTCTGCTGTCTTCACCACCAGGGTGAGCTTTCCTGCATTGCCCTGGTTAGTTCACTCCTTGCAGTGATGAGCAAGGGGTAGGGTCAGTTCTTCTGCTTTCACATCCTCAGAGTCCGTTCTCCCACACCTACACCTTCAGAGTCAGCTCAACTGTGTTGTTCAAGTGAGGTGTAGGGGCCACATTCTCAAGTGCTGCAGCTGATGAAGGGCAGAGACAGCTCTCCAGCTCTACCACCTGAGACGGGAGTGGGTGAGTAGGGGGTGGGGAGTGGGGGGATGGGATGGGAATCTCTGTCCCCCACCACCATGCTGTCACACGACAGATGAGTAATGGGGACAACTCCCCCATCTGGAAAGGGCTATTCTTTTCAGACTTCAGGAATGAGCACTCTCCGATGACAGTTGCCCGAGAAGTACAAGGTCTTTCTGTGGACATCAATAAAAGGCTTTCTGATACCAATCACACACTGGGATATGCTTCCATTGCACCCGATGCATGTTTCTGTTCTTACAAATCCTAATCTTATTCCAGTCAATAAGAGGCTTTTTAGAGTAAAAGGAAGTTTTTAAACATTGTTAAGATGGCTGCCACGATGGCAGCCAGGCCTTAGTAGCTCCGGCTGGTCTCAGTCTCCATATATAGATGAAAATGACTTTAAATTCCTGATCCTCCTGCCTCCTTCTCTCACTTACTGGTGTTCATTCTATTACATGCTACCTTGACTCCCAGATCCTTGAAGGTTGGATAAATTCTGGTGAATACAAAACCAAGACTAGCTATTGTTTTTATTGTTAAATAGTTACAGATTAAAAATTTGTTAGTGAGTGATGCTGGCCAAAGAGAGGCTAAAATTGTTACCTTGTAGGCTGTGCATGGGATAAAATGTGTCCAGAGGTGTGTGGTGATCCCACAGTTGTAGCTGGAGTTTCGGAAATCCTTCCTCTAGAGAGGTGAGCAGAGTCACCTATTGCACTTACTGTCAGTGTGAAAACATTGAAACAGCATGTGGTCTGTGCTAACCCCTAGGGGACTGATGTCACTGGGTGTGTCATACAGTAGAATGGAGTGCAGGGGTCTGCAAGGATGGGCTGACTGGAGTGTTAGGTTTGGGCGGGATCTCCAAATCTTGGTGCTTAGAAAACCAGCACCAGATAACTCTAGTTTTAAGCTAAGCTAACATGTATTAAAGCACATATGTGCATGAGTAGAAAATTTCTGAAAAATACATTAAAATTTTATTACATTTATTTATTTGTGTGTGTGTGTGTGTGTGTGTGTGTGTGTGTGTGTGTGTGCTTGTGTATGTTACATTGTGAATGTGGAGGTCAGAGAACAACTTGTGGGGGTCTGTTCACTCTTTCCACTATATGGGTCCTGGGGATTGAATTCAAGCTGTCGGGCTTGGTGACAAGCACCTTTTACCCATTGAGTCATCTTGTAGGCCCATGACCTATAATCTTTCAGCAGTGGAACTGAGGGTCTGAAGGGAGGTGAGGGGAAATTAACTTACTGTTTTATACACTTTTGTCACTTTGGGTTTTAAAAATATATCATATTTATGCATTATTTTATTATTGTCATGCCTTTTAAAATTTCATTTACTTTTTATTTTATGTGCATTGGTGTGTGTTTTGCCTGCATGTATGTCTGTGTGAGGGTGTCAGATCTTGGGGTCACAGACAGTTGTGAGCTGCCATGTGGATGCTGGGACTTGAACCCCTGGTCCTCTGGAAGAGCATCCAGTGCTCTTAACCACTGAGCCATCTCTCCAGCCCCCATGCCCCCCCTTTTTTAATGATTAAAACTCTATATCTGGGACCATGGCTGTGAATTTCTCAAATTAATCCAAATTTTTGGTCGACTGTCGTTCCTGTTCTCATCTCGGTTTCTCTTGAGCATGGAGCAAGTCTTAACCATCAGCTTCCTCATCAGGTCTTCCCACCACGGGGAAGGTGTAAAATAACACTGTGCAAATCCTTCACTGTGTACTCCACTTTTTGGCCATTCCTGGGGGATTTTTTTTTGATGGTCAAAGCTTTTTTTTTTTTTTTTTTAAGATTTATTTATTTATTATGTATACAGCATGTATGACTGCAGGCCAGAAAAGGGCACCAGATCTCGTTACAGATGGTTGTGAGCCACCATGTGGTTGCTGGGAATTGAACTCAGGACCTCTGGAAGAGCAGTCAGTGCTCTTAACCTCTGAGCCATCTCTCCAGCCCCTTGAGGGTCAAAGCTTAATTCTTTATTTTATTTTTCTCTCTGCTGGTTGTTCTTCCTACTCTGTTCTTTTTCTCTTCTGTTCCTTTACCCTGTTGTATTTTTTTTCTTTTTTTGGTTTTTCGAGACAGGGTTTCTCTGTATAGCTTTGTGCCTTTTCTGGGACTCACTTGGTAGCCCAGGCTGGCCTTGAACTCACAGAGATCCGCCTGGCTCTGCCTCCCGAGTGCTGGGATTAAATGCTTGCGCCACCACCGCCCGGCCTCTGTTGTATTTTTTTTTAAATATTTTCTTTCCAGCTCTCCTTCTACTTCCCGAATGTTTCCCTTCTATTTCTCCCCTGATCTTTTTTCTTCTACATCTTTCCTTTTCCTATACCTCTTTTTTTCTCTTATCTCTTTTATACCATCCTTATACAAAGATTTTTATGCAAGAAAAGATTAACTCACAACCACAAGTTGCATATTTTTCAAAAACAAATTAAAATCTTTATGTAAAAATTCACATTAAGGTCATAAGTTATATGGTTTCCTTAGAAGCCCACAGGTAGTTAAACATATTTCTTTGTATTAATTTTCCCACCATAACATCTTCACTCCTAGGGAAAATTGACCTGGTTCTTTACCTATATTCTTGAGTCCTTCATCAACCTTCACCGATGCTATTATTTTTATTTCATTTTGTTCGTAACAGGTCATGACATACTTAGTGGTATGTGATATGCATTTGTTACCTCACACTTCTGATGTCTAGCTGAGGATGACTTCTCTGGTGCCCAACTACAAACTCTGTCATAGGATGAATTCAAGGTACCTGGGACAGATTTCAGAGGGATCTTTATCCAGCCTCCTGGGGTTGTTGACCAAATTTGGTTTCTCTTTTCCTGTATGAGAGTTTCAGTTTCTAACTGACTCTTGGCTGGAGGCCATTTTGGTTCCTACTTATATGGGCCTTCCCAACAGCCAGCAAGAGGGTATAAGCTCATGAGCAACACAGTGTAACTATGGTAGTGACAGCTCATTACTGTCCACTGGTTAGAAGCAAGTCGCAAGTCTTATACTCAAGCAGTAGGGATTTTTGAACTTTTAGTAGTAGGAATAATTAGATGTCATCAGAGACCTTACCAGTTTTGAGTTTGCATGATTGACATTTGGGTGGCCTGATTGAACTCCATGGAGCAAATTTAATAATCATACATGATTTTTCATGGTCCCCCCTCCTGCTTCTCTCTCCTAATGTACATACATCTTCCCTGGGCCTTTCCTGATCACTGTTCATCCATTCCCGGGTTTGTCTCTGTGCCTCACTTTCATCTGATGAAGCCAACCTGTACTGAAAAATTAGTAATTCCATTCTTTCTTGTGTTAGTTGCCCACATCTAGTCTAATTAAGGATAGAACAAAGTTATCTTGGAGCAAAGAGCTTGAGCTTCTATAGCAATTCATGAGTGTGTCGGTTCCTCCCCAGCTCAAGTGCCACCTTCCTCCCACTGTGTTCAGCTGGTCCTCTGCACCCTCCTTCACTATCTGTCCAGTCGTTCCTGTTTTCCTCACATTAGCAGTCACCCTTTGAAACTCCCTCCTTTGCTTATTTGTGTTCTTGTTTGTCATCCTGCTTCTCTGCTGAGGGTAAAATGCAGAGATGTGAGATCTATTGATCCCCATTCACGGCAGCATCTCCAGGACCTGCAATGCTACCAAACGCATGCTAAATGCATTATAAGCACTTGTGAGATAAATATTGGATTAGCCAGTGGGTAATCAATGTGCGGCAGAGGAAGCACTTCGTGGCTCAGGTCCTAATCATCATCACCTCACACACCAGTTCTTGGGTGCTGCACAGCAGTGCATTCAGCCTTGTTAGCCTAGCCAAACAGACCTTTGCCTTGGTTCTACTAGCGGCCCTCCTCTTCTTCACTAATCTGTAAGGGTTAGCCACTAGCAAGGAGCTCCTGTGTTCCATCTCTACGTTGTCAAAAGCTCACAAATGAGTTTGCAGAGATGGCTACAGATTGGAGACAGTTGCTTCTGCTTACACCTGTATTTGCTGTCACAGGTGGCTCAGTTAAAGATAGAGTTTGTTAATAGCGGTGATAGTACAGTGGTGTTTCAAAGTGTCTGCTGGGTGTAAGGTATTAGCTACTTGCTTTCCCTTAATAATGCTTCTTTTAATCTGCTCAGCATCCCATTGTCCATGGGCGGGGCAGTCTATTCCCACAGAGATACCATACATCTAAAAACAACTACCTGGGCAAGTGTCATTGCAGCTTCAAAGCCAGCTTATTCAAAGAATGTCAGTGAACATTATTATAATGCATTCTTACCTTAGGGAGGAGCTTTAATGAAAATACAGTTTTAGGGAAATTACACAGAACTACTTCAGCACTGTATATATACACAATCGGAAATGATCTTCCTTAAGCTTACCCGGCACTTTTGACAAGTCACTGCTGTAGGCTTTTGAGGAATGGTTTTCTAATATTTGATTTTTCGTATTGTTTATTCAAAATTTAATTTTACCACTAAGATTTGCATTGTATGAGTCATTAAGGCAATACCATTCTCATTACTATAACACGAAGACATGTTCAAGCAAAGGCACTTTCCAGAGCTGAGGACATTCTAAAAGCCTTTTCCTTGCAGACCTCCTTTGAGCTGGTCAGTAGTGGTTAGTTCTCAGGTGGTGTCCTCTCTCACACTGGTGAGAATTGATGCCTTACATTAGATTTTTAAGTCCTTAAAAAGTTACATCTGTTCACTGGGCTCTTCTCTGTAGTTATAAATAAAAGCCATTCTTTTTCAATATGTGTATCTCTGCTGTCTTTTCTTGACATCTGTGGATAGGGCCTGAGGGAGGAGTGATATGATGGCAGTTCACTAGTAATGCTTCTGATGAAGGGAAGGACGTCCCTGCCCTACAGTATGTGTACTTAGCCTTGTCACTGAGTTCTGGGGGAGAGGAACAAGAAGTCCACACTAGGCATATTTTTGCTGCTGGCCTGAGATGTCCCAGACAGTTTTGTGAAGGGGGTAATTAGGCCTTTACTTGGGGAAATGAAGCTTTTCCATGAGCATGGCATGGTCTTGGAAAGTGAGTATCACAAGGAGTCTGAGTATGAGATGGGATTGTCTCTTTTTAGGCTGTTGTGACACTGGGATTTTCATCTTTGATCTTCAATTTACTTGTATATAACTTGAGTTGAGTGGAAACCTCACAAAGTCTCCAGAGATTGCCTATCTAATGAGCAAACTCGTAAGTAACACATGCTTTAGCACAAACTGGATTGGCAGTAATGCTTTATTATGTCTCACCCTCAGATACTTAAATTTTTTTAATAGTGTATTTTATGTGTGTGTACATGTGTACATGTGTACATGTGCCATGGCATGTATGTAGAGGCCAGAAGACAACTATCAGCAGTCAGTTCTCTCCTTCTACCACATGGGACCCTGGGACTGAACCTGGGTCATCAGATTCGGCAGCAGGTCCCTTTATCTGATGAGCCCTCTTTCCGGTCACTTCCTATCATTTCTAAGGTGGACTGGTCTCTCTTCCTATAGGTTTGAACAAAGGTGGGAATCTGTTAGCAAGAAAGAAGAGTGGGAGAAATTTCCCAGTATATACACAGCTCAGTGTATCTGTTGTGATATACAGACACAAAAGAGATGAAGAACCCAGAGCTGAAAGTGCCTAAGCAAGAAACAAAAGAAAATTGCCTGCGATAAGTCTCTGCACCATGCTTCTTTTTTATTTATGCTCTGGAGGAACTTCTGCTTTCTTGTTGCATGTGCTCTATGTCCTACCTTCCTTCTTTCCCAGTGTTCATGCTGATAAAAAGGTGTACCCACTCATGTCAATCTACCTTTCCTTGAACCAAGACTCACCAAACCTTCTTTACTTTTCTCTATGCTCTGTACTACTCACAAGTAAAACCAGTTGACCCTGCACCCGGACACCTGCCATCAGCTCCTCTGGGGCCCTCATGGTCTTTTGGTTCTCAGGGCTATCTCAGTCATTATGAAATGGACCCAGTCTTTCAGTGCTTGTCCCCCAAACAGGAGCAAACAGGAGAATCCTTTAAAAATGTGAGCTTGTTCATATTGTTTCCATCCTTAGAACTGAAATCTCTGCAGAATGGAATTGGAGGGCAGTTTCAGTCCTCACGTGTTAACCTCAAAAGACAAGGACACACCAGATTCAAATAAAAGTGGGAAAGTCGTCAAGGACAATTTAATCCCATTAGGTCAGTAGAGGAAGTAGCAGTCTGGACAGAACCACTCACGCATTAGGAAGATGAAAAGTAGCAAAGCAACTATGCAAATAGACTGGAGCAAAAAAGGAAAACAAACAGATGTGGCCAGCCCTATCCGTCAGGATGTATCCAGCTGAGACCATCAGAGCATCTGGCTAGTATCTTCCACAAAGGGGTTTCCCCTTCCTCATTTAGGGAGACTAGAGGGAGCTAGTTACTTGCCTCGGTTTAGGCCCACTGACGGTTGTCTTGGGCTTTTACTGACGACCAAGATCCCAGTACACCATGTTCTCACAGTCAGTGGCAGGGGTTCACAGACAACAGAAGGCTGTTCTCTTCCCCTCAGCCTTCATGCTGCAGAATCATCCCTTCCCAGGTTATTTCCATCCCGGTTCAGAATGAAAGTATTTTTGGTAGGGTTGTGTCAGAAAACCATTTCAGCTCATTGACCTGTACATCTTACAGGGTACCAAATAGCTCCATTAAAGAGCAGATGCCAGAGTGAGGGTAGGGGTGTGCTTGCCCAGCACACACATGGCCCTCAGTTCTTTCCCCAGCACCAGGAAAAGGAATTCCTGAATGAGGTGGAGGTTACAGAAGCAAGAAAAAAGGTTTTTGCCAAAACACATGTGAAGCCACCTGCTTTTAAAATTGAGCATGTAAAAATGGGAGAAGTCAAATTAGAAAAGATAACAAACCAAAGATCAGAAGAAAATTCTGGTAACTGAAACCCTCATACATACTGAGAGCATGAATTAAAAAAAATTAAAGAATCGTTCAATAACTTCACACAATATGTGATCCTAGAGTGGTCCCTGGATTATAGATATTTTGAGGGAAAATTGGTGAGATGGAACAGTGTTTCTTTAACATTAATTAAAAAAAAAACTTTCTCAAAAGGAAAAGAAAGAAATCATTAGGTTCTGGACTTTGATAATTGTTGGTGGCTTTGTAAGCAGGGTTTACCAGTTGAGGAAGCTGAGCATAGAGTATATCAAAGTGCTTTGTGCTACTTCAGCAATTATCCAGTAAATCTGAAGTTATGTGCAAAGAAAAATTAAAAAAAATAAAAATTCCTCAAAACTAAGAAAGTGAAAAGAATACTGTGAAATTGTGAAATAAAGTGATATTTTAAAAAAAGCTAACAACCTAAAAATGGATAAACTAATCCCATAGATGAGTTGTTCTTATAATAAGAATGAGCAAGGATTCAATGAACAGGGTGAAAGTCATGAAATGATACAGATTGAAATGAACACACATAGCCACAGACAGGTAACTTGAGGAACCCAAAACCTTTTATTTAAAACTATTCTCTGCTAATTTTCTCATCTGTCATAGCCAGCAGTAGATATTGTCCGTAGCTGAAATGTGGTTATAGAAATGACTGTTGTAATCACCTGGAGGGCTTTTATTCCCTTTCTACAGTGGGAGAATATCTGAATTCCGGTAATTCCAGAAATCTGGCCCCTGGTCATTTTATCTGCTTAAGATAAAAATACTTGAATAAATCCAAAGAAAAGGGCGTGAACAATGTGATGGGACTTTTCTGAGGTCCTCTGGTTTGCTTTCTCTGGCTGTCTCACTGCCTATTAATTTGCCTTTCTGTGTAGACACAGAAATGGAGGTTCTGTTTGATGTTTTCCAGCATCTAACACGGGCTGTTGTGGCTTATAGAATCTTGGAGGGTTCTTGTGTATACGTAGGTACGTGTGGTGCCTCAGAGGTCGGAGAGATCCGTGGAACGAGAGTTACAGGAGGTAGTGAGCTACCTGACATGGGTGCTGGGAATTGCACTTGGGTCCTCTGGAAGAACAATACATGCTTGCAACTGCTGAGCCATCTCTCCAGATCCTCTCTTACTTTCTTTAGGTTGCTGTGAAATTTAAAATCCAGTAATTTATAATTTCTTTTAAATTAAAGGAACAAATGTTTCAAAAGCCAAAGTAGTGTACAGATTTGAAGGGTGATATATGACACTGTTGTGTATTGCATGTTTCAACATGAATCAAAACACAAGAATTCAGTGTAGTGCTTGTTTTTACATCTTCCTGCCTGGAATCCCTTTTATTGCTTCTGATTTCACCTTGTATCACTCTATTCTCTGCTTTGCTTCTCTTGGAAGACCTGAAGGCTTGATTTATACAAGGACCTTTCTCTGTCTTTTGAATATCTGTGATGCCTAATCCTATCAACTATCTTATGGGTCGTATTCACTTTATGGAAGATGAAAAGGAAGGGAGAGAGATAAGCATCAAAAATAGATTTACATGAAGCTCTAGAAAAGTTAAATTTTAGCTAGCATTGGCTGGGTGCTTACTTGGTTCCAGGAAGTGGAAAAGCTGACTGACTGGAAACCAGTAGTGGGCTGCTTGTTAGCGACCTGCTGTACAATACAATGATTGTTCAATGAAGTACATGAGATAAAACACAGATGTGGAACCCTTTTTATTATGCTTTATATGTGTTGATATAATCCCATCATCAAATAATAATCATGGGGATGCCAAAAGGAAACACCAAATGGGTTAATATTTCTATATTTCATTATTGTGGGTTTACTTGAAAAATAGAAAGGTGAGGGATATGTAATTTGGAGAATGAGTTTTCTACAGTGACAGTTCAAGTTCAGCTCTTTCATCTTTGCAGGTAGTGTGCTGACGTTCCTCTGCTCCTTGCCCATAGTTATTTGTGTGCTTCCCTATGCACTGTGCTCAAGATAGAAAAACCAAAGCCATGTGTGTGCTGGACAAGTGCTCTACCAATGAGCTGTATCTCCAATTCTCTATGTAACTGTTTCTATACAAGGGTTGGGGACTCGAGTGGATCCAAGGCAAGCAGAAATATCTGGAACTTCAGCAACATCACTATAGAAATGAGTACTGTCTGTTATGTCTTGAGCCAACTGTATAATTGGCTGGTTGTATAATTTGCATGTAAATCAAATGTTTACTAAAGGATAGGCAGTGAAATGTGCTAATTTGAAACACACACACACACACACACACACACACACACACACACACACACACGCCTGATACTATGGGATTATACGTGATATATATAAATAACCACAGCAATTGTTCAGAACCTATTTTAGATGAGCAGTTTATAGTCCTAGGATGGACTAATCTAGGAAATGTGTGCAGTTGCTAGTATGTGGAGATGGTAAATTTTGGGTCATTGTTACCAGGTTTTATCTTTTGTTTTTCTTTGAACTAAGAGTTTTGCATTCTAGGAGAGCACCCTGCCACTCTGCCATGGAGGAACCTTTGTCCTCAGGGGTACATCTTTGCATTTGTTTTTGTGGTGATGCTGGGGATTGAATCCAGGGTTCTACAGATGCAAGACCAACACTGTGATTGTATACTTCCCAGCTTTCTTTATTTCTCTAGGGCTGAGGCTTTACCTGGACCTCCCTAAGTTAAGTGCTAGACTAGTGGATTGTGCCCCAAGTCACTGTTATCCTTCAAGCTTACATTCACCCAACTCTCTGCTCACTCTTTGCCTCAGGCACTGTTCTGTGGGCTTTGCACTCCTAAACTCTTTGTCCTTTCTTCTGCTATTACATTCAACTGACAAATACAGGCCAGGAAGGTAGAGGACTCGCTCATACTACACAATATTTGGCTAGCTATAGAGGCTTTGAATCCAGGCAGCCTGTTCTCAGAGCCTGAAGTCTAGGTCAGGCATCACTACACTGTCTCTCAAACATCTATACTTTATGGCTCCATGGAAATAACTCACATTTTCATTGTGGCCTGTGAAGTTTTTATTTCTCCTTTTTCTTCCCCCCATCTCTTCCTTAGTTCAGAGTGTATTTGAGAGGAACACAAATGACCTGAATTCCTGGTCTCCATGGAACTGCTATAGGAACTGAGATTGGCAGCTCTCTCAGATCACATAAAACAGCAGAAGAAACATTTGAATAAAAAAGCTGGCCCCCAAAGCTGGTGTGTTTGAGAAGATACATGCCAAGAAGGAGCCTGAGTCTCTAAGCCAGACTGCTTCGGGAGCCACAGAAGACACTTTCTGGTCTTTCCTCTGAAGTCTATTAAAAGCAGAGAAAGTGGGAGATACTAATAGAAAAGTTCCAGAAAGGCTTAGTGGAGCAGCTTAGCAAAACTGCACATGAATGACCCCTTTGACTGTGCAAGTCTCTTGCAAGTGAGGGAAGCCATGAGCTGTTCCTGCTTCTGCTTTTACTCATGTGCCCTAGTCATTAAAACCTCCTGGGGAACTCTTGCTCTTGGCAGATTGAGCTGGGAGTAGAAGAGAGCCTCAGTGTCCATCACCCTACACACCAGCATTGGGAGTTACAAATCTTTGAGTGAGGAAAGCTGCTTTTTCTTAGATATCATGCAAGGTATATTCATTCACCATACCAAAAAAAATTTAGCTGGTTCTGATCAAGTGACCATGCTCAAATATTTCAAGCTCCTTCTGGAAGATACCACCCCCCAAAAAAGATACTACAAAATTAAAAAATGAAGGCAGTAAAGTCAGTATTGCCCACATCTCTTTAAATGATCTAAACAAAGCAAATGTTTATCCAGTGAAAAACACTGAGTTCCTCAGTAATATAATTAATGCCTAACAAATTTGTTTTCAATTGGTTCCCAGGACTTGGTAGAAAGCCACAAAGTTAGAGGCTTCTCACTAAAAGTAACATCAAGACTTGGTATTATTAATCATTAGGCATGTGGGAGAGAATTATTGACTGCCCTTTCGGGTCTTCAGTCTTGACAGGTACACCCCACCTCCCTACAAAAAGAGGAAAAGGGAAACCCCAGTGCTGGGTTAAAGCCATTATTTAGGCATGCTATGTATTTTTTTACATGTCTTTCTTTCTCTTTTTTTCTTCTCCTCAATAACTGTGAATTTGTGGTTTGAATTGAAAATAGGCTGAAGGTAGAAGGAGCAAAAAAAGAGATTAGAAAAAGATAAATATTTATGAAAAACTAGAGTTTATCTGGAATTCATTACAACAATCAAGTTATAAAGCCCCAAGTTGGAAAATTAACGTGTTGTGTCTGAATTTCAATACTAGCATGGAGTACTGGAGTATTGGTTTTCATTCTCTCAGATTAAACAATAAGAAATTGAGTAATTATTTCTTGGAGGACTAGGGTCAAGCACAAAGGAGTCTGATTGGCATGGTTTCCTGGGAGTGATGGGGGACTGTAGAGAATTTCTCCTCCTGGGGCTGTCTTGGGGGAAGGGGATAGAGAAGAAGTGAGGACCCACCTCTAGATGCTCTCAGGGCAGTCTTATCCTTGGGTGGATGACAAAGTGTTTAGGATCATTCCATTCTAGGGCTCCAAGTCAATCATGGCAGAGCAAATCCTGAATGTCAAGATAGGTCAGCTTTTGGCTCAGCTGTCTGAGGAGAGTGTTTGCCTTTCCAGGAGGCTGGTAGCCATACAGCAAAGGGCAGAGTTGAAGCAATATAAGGTCCCATTCAGATGATGTTGAAGTTAGTATTCACCTAGTGTCATTCTGCAGAGAAACCCATTTTGCCCTTTAAAAGGCAGTCATTCATCTTGAGGACATTCTTAGCTAACAGGTATTATTATGATAATACCTTAAGTTTATTTAGTGCCTCCTACCCTCTTTTCAGGGGAGGTCAAAGCCAGTTGGGCAGTCAGTCAACAACATTTATTGAGGTCTTTTAGTGTGTAGAGATGTGTATTAAATCACTGTCAGCCCCACCAGCCAGTCCTCCCCACACACCACTGTGGTCACTGTTGGGAGCCCCAGGGCACACCCCTTGGGTACTGCACCCACCTGTCTGATTCCCAGCCAGCAGCTTCTCTTTACCTATATTGATTTGGGTTTCAGCAGACCTGATGTCATACACACTCTGGCAGACTTGTTCCCTGCAGATTCTGTCTCTTCTGACAAGCCACAAGTGTCCTGTCCAGGATTCAGTGGCAAAGCTGCCCATGTAGTAAAAAGAAGGAAGGACCAACTTGTCTTGGACTGAAGGAACTTAACTTTTTTTTTCCTCTCAAGAAAGGAAGAGTTGGCTTCCTGAGAGCTAGTGGCTGAGGTGCTTACCTGAACCGACTGCCCTCCCTGGTGGGAAAGTCCCTTGGACTTTGGCCAAAGCACACCCTTAGTTCACATACAATAATGGGAAAGGAATCTCCAAGGTGTGAAATTTCGGAATGGAGCAGGAAACATAAGGCAGTTGTCCAAAAATTAGAAAAGAAAACAAGACAGAAGGAAATATTTAAACATTACTTTTCCCATGCACTTCTGGAGATGACATCCCTCTTCCTTGTATACAGCCTTCATCTACACCAGGTCTCCTCTGAGTGTGTGATTCTTGTGTAACTGACACAGTATTGTTCAAAACAGGATGGCTTTCCATCCAATGTCATAACACAAAGTGGACTGTCATGTGTCAGAGGTTTCTACTATTTGGTTTCTGATAGTACTGTCCCAGCAGCACCCATGTTCCTTGGGTACTAGTCAAGCACCTAGTTAAAAAAAAATCAGCAGCCAGGGCTATGACCTAATGGTAGTACCTGCTTAGCACCCCTGGGTGGGGTGGGGTGGATGCAGTGGAAAAGTGAGGAATCCAATATCACAACAAACTACATGATGCTAAAATGTGAATTGTTCTCATTAAAAAAAGAGAGAAAGAAAACATGGATTCTTGTGTTAATTTAAAAAGTATACTTCTATCAATTTTCTACATAGATAATTTTGTAGTTTTGTGTTCTGAGGTATGCAGATTAATAATTGCTACAAACTGTAACAGAAACAAAAAATGTGGCCTAACTACCAATATTTTCAGTTTTTCATATTTTTTAAAAAAAAAATAGGCCAAGGCCACTATGGGAGGCAGGTTCTTTTCCAGTTCTTTCCTTGATTATCCTTAAGTGGCTAGTCTGGGTTCTAGGAAACAAGAAGAGGGGTGCAGGGCACATTCACTGCATTTTCTTACTTGTTTATTGTAGACTGAGTCACACAGTCACTGTACTGTCATTTAGCATTTAATTCAGTGACAGCATGCACAGAGTCCCCTACTATTGAGTTCCGTCAGTAAGAAGTCTAGAAAATAGATTAATTCTGGAGGGGGATGGGCAGGCACAGGCTCTGGCTACATAGATCTTGCTCTTCTAGTCCTCCTGTTTCACCTAGGACTATAAATATGTGGTCTCTCTCTCTCTCTCTCTCTCTCTCTCTCTCTCTCTCTCTCTCTCTCTCTCTCTCTCTCTCTCTCTCCCCCTTTCCTTGTCTCTCTCTCTCTCTCTCTCTCACACACACATTCTCTCTCAGTTCTCAGGAGCAAACCCAGATCCTTGTGTTTACTGGGAAAGTTTCTAGCAGTATTCAGTAAGAAAAATATTTTAGCAAGACAACCTACAGCCTCTGCTCCTTAAGGTGCCCCCAGAATGGAGTCAGAGCCTTACTTTAGAATGTATCTTCGCATTGGTTCTTGTCAGAAAGTCTGACGTACAACTCCTTCTTGACAGAAATCCACAGACATTTCTGAGATTTAATTTCAGCTAACTTGCCGTTGTTTTCCTGTTCTCTCCCACACAATGATAACGATGGTGGTGTTTAAGCTCCGAGTTCACAGGAGAGGGAGGCTCTTGAGGCTTTGCAGATAGAAAGAGAGCAGGCAGCTACAGTCGGGGGATTTCCAGCACCTGTTGGAGAATGTGAGCACCTACGACTCCACCCCACCCCACCCCCACGTTAGGGAAAGATAAAGGAAGGAGTTCCTGGAAGGGCCAGGGAGGTGGTCAAGACAGATGAAAGCACGAGGCATGGAGGCCTGACGCTGTTTCACTCCCAGAACCCACATAAAAAGTGAGGTGCCGGTAGGGTCGTCTGTAATCCCAGTGGGAGAGTCATGGGAGCTCACAGGTCAGCTGGTATGGTACAGACACCACAGCTGCAGAAGCCACACAAGAGATCCTGACTCAGTAAGGGGCAAGGCCAGAACTGACTCCTCAGAGTCGTCCTCTGAATTCCATACACAGGCTATGGCACTCATACAAACGCACGCACGCACGCACGCACGCACGCACGCACGCACGCACGCACGCACGCATGCACACACTCTACCCATTCACCACCTAGGTTAGATTAGGGGCAGATTATCATATGTAGAGATCAAGCTCTCTTTGCTGTCTATTGTAAGCATAGTACTAAGGAAAATGCCATTCACATATCAGTTAATTTTGTAGCACTTTTTTACTTTATCTAAATGGATTCATGCCATATATATTCTTTTTTTTTTTAAGATTTATTTATTTATTATGTATACAGTGTTCTGTTTGCACATATCCCTGCAAGCCAGAAGAGGGCACCAGATCTCATTACAGATGGTTGTGAGCCACCATGTGGTTGCTGGGAATTGAACTCAGGACCTTTGGAAGAACAAGCAGTGCTTATAACCTCTGAGCCATCTCTCTAGCCCCCATATATATTCTTTTAAGTAACTCTTTTAACCCAAATGGTTCTCAATTTCACCTAAGTTAATGTGTCTGTGTGTTATTTTCACAGTTGTCCAACTTTAGATCGCATGAATTTACCTTTTTTTGTCCATTTCTTTATTCCATGGACATTTGGACTCCATATGTTTTTGTCATAATGACTGCTACAGCAAATATTATCATGAGTTTTTCCATGATCTTTAACTAGGAGAGGATTTGCTGCAATGGAAAGTTTAAAAACTAATAAAGCCGCCGGGCGGTGGTGGCGGCGGCGAACGCCTTTAATCCCAGCACTCGGGAGGCAGAGGCAGGCGGATCTCTGTGAGTTCGAGGCCAGCCTGGTCTCCAAAGCGAGTTCCAGGAAAGGCGCAAAGCTACACAGAGAAACCCTGTCTTGAAAAACCAAAAAAAAAAAAAAACTAATAAAGCCAACATCCAGAGTGGTCTATCAAATCCTATGACTGCCTCTATCTCCTGAGTCTGGGAGCTATGCCTGCTTCTCCCTAAGAAGTCTCAGGCCTTTACAAGTTTCCCAGTCTGTTGGTTTAAGTCTTGAATATGATTTTAATGATATCTTTCTTATTGTTACTTACTTCAGGCTTATTTTCCTTAACATGAATGTTACCTTTTTCTTTGGGGGCAGGCAGTCGCATTATATCTTTGACCCTTTTCCATAAAATTGTTCCTTGTCTTATTAATATTTTAACGATACTCTCTTTTTATCAGTTAAATAACCTGTGAATATCTTTTCTAAGTTGGAACGAAATCTTTGTTTTGTTACTATTATCTTTACTTAGTATACAAAACAATGAACTTCATTATGACTTTTTTCTTCAAAACAAAGTTTCTATGTGTCACTCTGACTGTTCTGGAACTCTCTCTGTAGCCTAGGCCAGCCTTGAACTCCCAGAGATCCTCCTGCCTCTGCCTCCCAAGTGCTCGGATTAAAGGTGTGTGCTACCACTGCCCAGAATGCCTCATTTTCTTTATTCATTCCTCCATTGATGGAAAGCTGGATTTCTCCATTCTAGGTTATAGCAGAAAGGCCAGTAGTAAACATGGATATAACTTAAATTCCCTTGGGTATAGGCCCTGGGGTGATGCAGCTGGACCACACGATAGTTTTACTTTTAGATTTTTGAGGAATTTTCGTACTGATTTCCATACTGAGATCCACTTCTCTTGCTATGTGCAGCCCCCATTTAAGGTGTGGGGACTCCAGCAAGGATGTCAACCCCAGGAGGAGACTGCAGGGACCCAGGGGGAGTTTCTTAAAGGTCTCCTTCCTAACAGCTCATGGGCTCTATGTGAAGACTTGTCTTGCTGAGTGGGAAGCACAGAAGTCTAGACTGTTTGCTACTGCTCTAGAGCGCCATCTATCCCATTACTGCTCACATGTCATCCTCTCACACAGGCGTGGATCTACATCTAGGCTCTGTGAGGTCTGTTTGTCTATTCCTGCGGTGTTATGGCTAACATCATGCGTCCATTTAACAGGGCTAAGGGATGAGAAGAGCTGTAAACCTTCTCCCTGTGTATGTCTTTGAGGGTGTTTCTAGGAGAGATTGCCCGAGTCAAGATCACTCGGTCTGCCAAGAGCCTGAAGAGAATGAAAAGGCAACGCAGATCAGATGAACTCACTGCATCTCCTTGGGCTGAACACCTGCCTACTCTTGTCTTTGTATAGGCTAGCTCCTGGTTCTGGTACCTTTGACAATGCTAGGATTTTTAATGACCTTGTATATATAATAAGCCTCCTTAGCTGTAAAGCAAAGCCCCTAGCCTCCAGACTGCTCCTTTCCAGAAGATTCTTAGATAATTGTGTCTCCTTGATCCTCCATGTAAATGCTGAAGCACGGTTGCAGCCACATGGCTTTGCCTTATGGAGAGGAAAATACTGCAGTGAGGATGTGAGGACAGTAGGGATGACCTTGGAGGATGGTGGCTCTGCAGACAGAAGTGTCAAAGAGTGGGGTTTCCCTCCCAGCTCTGTGTCCAAAAAGACCACAGGGGCTGAGGCACAGTGGTTCAGGGCGCAGCTGGTTCATTGTTTCCTCGCCAAACAAGAAAAAGAGCAGGCACAGGGGGCGTGAGGGGGGAGGGGGGGCGCGAAGGCGCTAGCCAGAGTCAGACAGTCTGTTCTGATGCTTCTTGTCCCACTTCCCCAGCACTCCTGGGAAGTGTTAGGTCACTTGTGTCAGGAAAGCTGAAAGAACTCTAAAATTTCAATGAATTTTAAATTCCAAAAAATCTGGACTTGTTTCAAATCCCACTGAAAATATAAAAGGTAGGAACAGGCTTTCTATTCTGTTCATTTTATTTTGAGACAACATGTCGCTATATATCCAGGCTGGCCTGGGACTCACAGAGATCCACCTGCCTCTGCCTCCCAAGTGCTAGGATTAAAGGCCAGCACCAAAGGGGTTTTCAAATGTTTCCTTTTTTCATCTGGAGAAGTGAACTTAGTTACTGAGCATCTTCTCAATGGTTTGGATAAAAGAGCTAGGAAAGCAATTGATGAAGGGTATTAACTCACTTTTAGAAGGAGATGAATTCTCTCTCTCTCTCTCTCCCTCCCTCCCTCCCTCCCTCCCTCCCTCCCTCCCTCCCTCTCTTCCTTCCTTCTTTCCTTACTTCTTTTTTGGTTTCTTCAAGACAGGGTTTCTCTGTGTACCCCTGGCTGTCCTGGAACTCACTCTGTAGATCCATCAAAGTCAGAGATCCACCTGCCTCTACCTCCCAGATAGGCAGAGATTAAAGATGTGTGCCGTCACTGCCTTGTTGGAGGGAGACAAACTTGCAAATAAATATAGAGGGTACAGCTCAGTTGTAGAGCCCTTACCTAGTACTCATAAGGCCCTGGGTTCAATCCTTAATAATGTAAAAATGTTTGAAAGCCTGAGGTTGTGGTAGAGTATTTGCCTAGCATGCAGGAGGTCCTGGGCTCTGCTTTCAATATCCCTTTCACACACACACACTAAAGTGATTTAGGAGAACCTTAGATATGGACAGAATATGCATACCTGAAGTGAGCAGCTACGTGGAGATTCATGATGGGAGATGTATTCATCCCTCCTTATGGTCTAGCACCAGGAAGTGATATTTAAAGAAATGGTGTCTCATTTTTGGTAGAATTTTCTCTGGCTTATGAAAGTTAGTTCTAGGGCTCTAACAAAGTATAAGGTATAAGACATAAGAGTGAATTGTGACAATTGCACAAGATAATATTTGTTCAGCTATTTGAGGATCTTCATTGCTGAATCTTTGCTAATTAGATTCACTACCCAGCGAGTACTCTTAATTCATTGTGAACATTTTCAGAGGAGTTAATGATCAGGATCAAGCTGAGGTAGCTGGAGTCATTCACATATTTAAACAGTTGCTCAAAAGATGGAGGATAACCTAGAAGTTTTTATCACCCCAACTTCCTGTGGACTTCCAAAACTTGGACCATTCCCTCAAGGCCGTATTTCTGCCTAACTGGAGATGCTTTTGATAAAACTATTTTGAAATACAAAGCCAAAGTTTTGGATTAACTTATAGTTTTATGGTATTATTTGTAAATAGCCTCTGCTTAGATTTGAGAGGGCTGAGAGGGGGAGAGAAATCAGAGAAAAGATGCATTTTTCAATCTAATTGCTTGGTTTCATTAAGGCGGGTTTCTCCAACAGTGCCTTGTTGGGAAACTATATGTCTGTGTTCCTAGAAAGATCTAAAAGGAATCCAGGACATCTGATGAGGGCAAACATCTCTATTTCCCCATAGATATCAATGCCTTTGATGACAGCTTTGCTGTCCGTCAGTAGGTAGATCTCAGTGCCATGGAGGCACTAAGAACAGTGCAGGGCTGCACACAATTACAAGTTTATTGTCACAGAGGAGACATTTTCTGTTTGGATCTCACCAGAGACAAACCTGAGACCTGGCCATTCATCAGATCTATAGAATTCCAAGGATAAGGCTGCATTCATTTGGAGATGGGACTGTGGGATGGCTAAATAACAGAACCATGATCATTGCTAGAGAGACGCAGGCTCGCTCTCCATCTGTCTAGAGGCCCTTAGGAAGGGCCTGTGTATCCTAGAAGCCCTGTGGTGTGGCCTGGAGGAGGTGGTGAGGCTGCACACTGTTCTCCCTGCCGTTCTAGATTGCATCATTCCATGGGTCAGGTAAGGCTCATGCTCATCATTGATTTCCTGCCAGGAAGGACAGATTTTGCTCTCTCTTGACCCCCTCAACACCACTAGTCTCCCACCTCTTAGCATTTATAAAATGTGTCACTCAAGACATTTCTATGCTAATGTAGTTGTTAATGGCGCCAGGTTGGAAACATTTCCTTTGTCTTCACAGGTGATTTGGAGTGTTCCTCCCAAGGTAAATACCCATGCAGAGTTATGTTTATCATGCATGTGCAACACATAGCTTTTGAGTTCTAGGGCTGATGACCTGTTAGCCAACAGACAGTGATTTCAGAGTCAACTTGACTAAACTTTACAATGAAATTCACCATCTAACTGGCTTACATAACAAGACAGCCACTTGTCAGAGAGAAAACAAAAAACAAAAACAAAAATGTACGCAGCACCATTTGATGATCTCATCAGCAGCTTCCACCCAGGTTGTCATTAAGATGCTGACAGACGCTGCAAGGCAGTCTGTTCTGGAACTTTCTTGCTTATGTTGTGCATGAATGCTCCCGTGTGTGTGTGTGTGTGTGTGTGTGTGTGTGTGTGTGTGTGTGTGTGTGTGCAAACATATTAAGGAAAAATGAACTGGTGTCTATGTTTAGAGTTGGGCTTCACATGCGATTCCAGGTTATCTTTTTAGGATGACATGCTTGGAAAAGTCGGTGTCACGACTTGGCTATTTTTCTCCACAATCCCTCATCATAATTATTTGTTGTCCTGCAACTCTGCATGCTGGAATCGATGTTGGCATGCCATGATCAAACACAGTGTGGATGCATTTGGCAGGGGCTGGGGTGTGGGTACACATGCTGCAGAAAGGACAGCTGGGCTCTGCCACCTGCCACTCCTGTGGTATTGTTTGCTTGGGCCACCCCCCAACTTTGATGAGTATCTGGATGTTGTTGGAGAAAAAAATGCAGGCTTGGTGAAGCACTTTGACCTCTTGAGGGACCTGGCAACTCACCTGGTGAATTATTCCACTTGGATTTCTTTTGGCTGTTTCCCTTTTCTTGAACATCTGTTTCTCAGTCTATTATAAACACTGTGATTTTTATGGATGAGGTTTTTAAAATTATTAATTAATTAAATGTATATAGGTGTTTTGCTTGCATGTATGTCTATGTACCACTTATGGGACTGGTGCCCCTGGAGGCCAACAGAAGAAATCAGATCTCAGTAGGACTGGAGTTACAGACAGTTGTGAGCTGCCATGTGTGGGTGTCAGGAATTTAACTTGGGTCCTGTGAGCAGAAGAGCAGCCAGTGCTCTTAAAAGCTGAGCCATCTCTCCAGTCTCTGCATGTTCCATCTTACTATAAAGCATTCAACAACAGTCTGGTGGAAGGCTTCGCCAAATAGGGTAGAACAGCCACTAACCGGATTAGCAAGAGAAAAGGAGAGAATTGAGAGTGTGACTCCTTAATATTGCCCTTTTTGGTAAAACTTGCTTCCTTTTCACTCATACTGTTACTCTTCATTGCCTTTCCTCTGTCTCAGAGGAGCCCTGTTAGAGGGGATTCAAACCAAAAGCAGGGAAATGAGGCTCTGATACTGATGCAGGGAGGCTCACTTGATGCAATTCACAGCCTACTTCATAACTCAAGGCAGCCACAGGGAGCTGCAGCCAGGGCGTAGGGACCATTTGGGAGGCTCATGATCCCACCGGCACATCTTTCATTTGGCTAAGGCAGGTCCATAAATACCTGTTCTTGAGATCTATCTACAATGTACCATGGGCAATTTTTTAAAATGTATTTTAATCAATGTAGTGTTGGTATGCTTTTTTCTGTTTTTATCTGTTTGCCTGTCTGTCTCTTTCATGACAGGATCTCACTATGGAGCCTCAACTGCCTCTGCTTGCTGGGTAATAGAATAACTGATTCAACATGCACCTTGCCTGGCTCAGTAGGTTTAGAGAAACATTAGGCAGAGGAAAAAATATTCTTGACACCTAAATTGAACATTTTATAAATTTATTTATTTATTTACTTATTTATTGTCTAATCCCATGGCAATTCTGGAAAAATGCTTTCCTCTTCCTAAAAGTCTCATTTGTGGTAAAGTCAAATGATGAATGCTTTATTTGCTTTTATTTCTATTTTATGTTTTTAAAATAAGTTCTTGTATATAGTGTTGTGGCTTGCTATATAGCTCAAGTTGGCTCCAAACTTGAGACCATCCTCCTGCCTCTGCCTCCACCCCCCAGTACTGGGATTATAGGTCTGTGTCACCAGAGCTGAATTCAAATGAAAAATCAGAACCACCTGCTTGCAAGCACATTAGCTCCTTCCTGCTTTGATAGAAGCATTAGGATTTTGTTTCAAAATTATCAGTTGGGTCAACTTATTATTTGTAAGTATCCATTAATAAGGTAACATTATTATTTACTCCTAGAAAGTAGAAAAGTACCCTGCCCTAGAAAGAGAAACAGCAGCACATGCTCACTGATGGAGAGCATCATGTCTAACATCTGTTCACTGTTACTGACAGGGAATCCTTAAAACACCATGATCATCCTAAAACACTGTGATCATGAGTTACAACACGTACTTCAGAACTCATGTTCCAGAGAAATTAAATGCCTGTTACTTCCAGAAGGAGTCCATAGGCCAAGGGTTGCAGCTTGATAGGACATTTGCCTAGCATATGAGAGGCCCTGGGTTCCAGCCATGTACTTACACCTCCAACACTTATGGAGGAATTTTGGGGAACCTGATGTTGTTCCTGCCCTGAGGTAGAATTGAGCTAATGTACTTGAAGGGGCTCATGGGCACAGAATTCTCCAAACACCTGTGCCTGAAGATCCCACCTCACCCTCGGAAGGCAGGGGTGGTGGTGATGGTTGTGAGGGCTCACATTTAAGAAAACATGCTTCCAGGAAAAGATATTTGCATGTATTTCACATCCACAATGCAAAACTATCGCCACAAACAGAATTTCTGTATTGCTTTTATTCTTTCACATTTTTAATTTGCCATGACCATTGCTGTATTTAGAGCTGAGTTTCCCTGGAAAGATTGGCATGATATAGCAGTTGCCTTAGGTCTATAGGGTCTGAGTTGTGTTCAGAACCTTTTCAGTGGGCCAGACTGTAGAGTTTCAAATGTTGGATTCTTGCCTGATAATCTGCATTTGAAATTCTGAGTGAAGAAAAATGCTACATTGAAAATCAACTCTTTCAGCAACGAAGATTCCCTCTGCATATTTGCATTAAGGCACTTCTCTCAAAGTCTGAATCTTTGAATGTGCTGATTTTTTTTTCAGATATGTTTAGACTGAACACAGAAAAAAGAACACAGAGGTAACTTTATTTTATTTTTAATATGTGTATTTCCCTCTTTCTGTGTATATGTGCACATATGTTGGTGGGTGCCCTTGGAGTCCAGAAGGGGGCATCAGATTCCCAGTGTTGGGGTTCACATGGCTGTGAGCCACCTAACCTGGGTGTAGAGAACCTGGGACTTAGATCCTTTGAAGAGCACCAAGCACTCTTAACCACTGGGTCTTCTCTCTTCATGGATGAGGCTGTTTTAAACACAGCTATATGTGAGCCTTTTGCTTGCTTATCTGTCTGTCTGTCTTTCTATCTATCTTTGTCTATCTATTTATTTATTTGAGACAAAGTCTTGTTATGTAGCTCAGGCTGGTCTTGAACTACTGTCCTCCTGCTTTGGACTCTCTGATGTTGGGATTACAGGCATTTGTTACCAGATTGGCTATGTGTGACTTTTAAAGGAACAGGTACATCTCTAAAGAGATTGTAAAGCTTGTTGATCACGTTTTGGCTGTGAAGATGCTGTGAGATACAGAAGGTAGAGGCAGTGGCCATACTGTACCTTCTTGTTGGAGGCCCTCATGGTGTAGATGCTTGCCTCAAAAGCATGCCTTGCAAACAACACTGTCATTAACATAGGAGTCAAACCTCTGTGAAGCCTGCTTTTGGGGTAACAAAATGACTGTGTGGCTTATGAAAACATATGAAAAGACTAAAAAACAAAATAAATAGCATGCATCTGTTGACTGTTTGCTGTAGCTCACGTGATCTCCTTGGGCTCCATACCACTGCCTCCCAAATTTAGTTAAGTAAACATGATTCTAGGACGCCTGAGCACATCTCCGGAACAAGACATTTGGCATTAAAAAACAAAGATCATGTAATTAAAGTGAACATTCTAAGCTCTGATCATTTTTAAATGTTTACTCAATTGTTTCTTAATAGTTTTGTTGGCTGTTTTACAAAGATTTGCTCTGGACAGGTGAGTCTACATGCACAGATGTACATCCCTCTCCTTCAGTGTAAAGCTAGTTCCCAGAGGCAGTGGCTAAGGCAAAGACAGAGCTTCAGACACTTGAGACTTATTGGGGGAACTCTTAGGAGAAGGGAAGTCCTGATCAGCAAAGCCACTAGAAGAAGGAGCCCAGTAAATGT
Organism: Peromyscus maniculatus bairdii; assembly: GCF_049852395.1. Lineage (NCBI taxonomy): Eukaryota > Metazoa > Chordata > Mammalia > Rodentia > Cricetidae > Peromyscus > Peromyscus maniculatus. The sequence goes on from NC_134855.1 coordinate 126,328,285, forward strand.
GTGGTCTTGTTGGCATCTAGGACAAAGAATTAAGCCAGCTAAAGGGATGGAGAGAAATAAAGGAAGGAGAGCAGCTTTAGATAAAGATGTCTCTGAGTTGGTGACATATAAACAGGGACCAGATGGAGTGAACATCTGGGCAGGATGCAGTCTATATAGGGGGAAGAGAATATGCAAAGATCCTCGGATAAGCATCTGTTTCATGTTCAGGGACCAGCATGGAGCTCAGCAGAACAACCAGGTGCTTTGGGATGTAAGAAGGCACTGTCAACTCAGCCACCCTCAAGGCCTTTTGTGCTTGACTGAATGATTCTTCTTTTTTCCCCTCTTCCTTGTGGATTTGGGTCTTTTCATCAAAGCTTCTAATACTCTGCTCAAACACTGTTTGGTGGCATGCACTTGGGACCTAAGCTGTAGTTTAAGGTTACAATGGTAGTATTAGTCAGCTTTCCATTTCTGTGACCAAAATACCTGAGAACCTCAAGGAAGCAAGGTCTCTTTTGGTTCATGGTTTCTGAGGCTTCAGACCATGGTCACTGGACCCCATTGCTTTGGACACTTTGGGTCTCTAGTGAGTCAGCACACCATGGTGGGGAGTGTGTGGTAAAGCCAAGCTGCTGACCTCATGGTAGCTGAGGAGTAAGAGAAAACATGAAGAACAAAATACACCCTTTAAGGTCATACCCAGTAACCTACTTATTCCAGCTATCTCTCCATGGTCTACTTAGCTATAAATCCACAGATGGCTTGATCCACTCATGAGGTGAAAGTCCTTGTGATCCAGTCACTTCCCACTTCTGAAAAGTACTGTACTGAAGATCAAGCCTTTTGTGTGTGTGTGTGTGTGTGTGTGTGTGTGTGTGTGTGTGTGTGTGCGTGTGTGTGCCCTCAGAGGCCAGAGGGGGATTGTATGAGTCTTTGGTGTTATAGATACATTTGTGAGCCATCTAATGTGGGTGCTGAGATCTGAACTCAGGTCTTCTGGTAGAGCAGTAAACACTCATAACTACTGAGCTATCTCTCTAGCCCCCACATGTACTCTTCAGGAGACATTTACGGTCCTAAGCTATTTCACTACCCCATATCTACACATAACCAGCAATGAGGACTTGATACAATATGTTTCTATGAAAGAATGTCTAATTCAAAGACATAAACCTCTAAACGCAGTCACAGACAGCAGGTAGAAATGCGTACCTTGGAGTCTATCAGATGCCAGTATGCTCTAGTTACCATGGTTGAATGGAAAACCATGCTCAAGCTCAGACTTAAAACAGTGACACGTTTTAAAGTCCCAGAGCTCCTTGGTCTTGTCAGACAGCACAGTGGAGGTGGTTCTGCTCTGTGGGCTTAGGTCTTGGAGGAAAGGCTGGAGTAGTCTGGAGGCACCTCACATGCATGTCTCGTGCCTTGACTAGGACCTTTGCACACCTAGAAGCTGGAACAACAGACTCTGCAGGTCTGTCTCCACATGGTCACTCCACCAGGGTGGTTTGGAGTAGGTAGGATTCCTATCTGGGGCTTACAGACTCCTCAGGTCTGTATCTTAAGAGACTGAGCCAGATACAAACAGGGCATTCCCTCAGGACTGAACCTCGGAGATCAGACAAGCATCATCACCTCTGACCCATACAACCCATTGAGATCATTACACAGGCATGCACAGGGGCAAAGGGAGGACACAGAGACCCCACCTGTCATGGAGAAGGGTCAGCCACACATCGGAAGAACAGCACCTACGACAACAGGGCAGAGAATTCAGTAATCCTCGGACAGTGTGCTCCCCACACTTCCCAGGAAGTGGCGCTCATTGCAGTCCTAACTTCTTTGGGGAGAGGTAGAGCCTCATGGAACTGGATCTCAAGTTCCCATTTCTGATCTCTTCCCGTGAATGGCACAGAACTTGAGGAAAGCTTGAGCCTGCTGTCCAGAAAAGTCATCTCTTTTCCTTTCTCCACATGCCTCACATTGGGGAGTCCCACAAGTTAACGTTGGGGAACTTGCTTCATTTTAATGTGTTTGCTCAAACTGCAAATCCGTTCTTCTGGAGCCAAGCTACTCTCCTCTGCACCGGGCAGTGGGTCTGGGGCCTAGCATGGCTTATTATCCTTGTGTCAAGGCCCAGGAGAGGCCCTGATTTCACATTCTCAGCAAGCGGAAGTTAGAGAGTGGATTTTATTTCACTAAGGTTTTCTGGCAAGTTCCTCCCTGAACTCACACGAAAAGAGGAATGCTTTACACAACCCCTGGGTCTGACCTCCCAAGGCAGCCTCATCCTCAATATCTCCAACACCTTGTGATGCAGCTTGGCTGCCAGGACTTTGCTGCAGGGGTCCTTAGACGTGGCCACGACTTTACTGTGTGGTCATAACTGTCACAAGCGAGTTGTATATGTGTGCCCCTCATATTGCCAACATGAAGGTCTCAGCTTGTCCTCCAATGAGTTGGTACGTTTTTATTTTAAGGACTGAAGTTTTATGCACAATGAAGAATTTGTGGTTTCAGAGTTGGAAAGATCCAGTATTCAGAATCCAATTTAATGTTCCAAGAGACTCAGCACATGTGGCTCATAAACCCTGGAACAAGGTGGCTACAGCAGGCAAGCGTGGCCGGGACCCTCTGCACGGCATTGCTCCTTGGTGAAGCTGGAAGGTATTTGCTGCCCACAGCCTGAGGGGACAGCAAACATTCCTGTTCTGCCTGGTGTCGGGGTGCGCCGAGATGTGGCACAGCTGTGACCACTCGGGTTGGTCTCCCACAGAGGCCTGTCACAGCATGTTTACCTGAGGATGAATGTGACAGGCCACAGGGCTAGAATTGTCTTGTGGGCAGAGAAAAAGCACCCAGCTATTTTAAGCCCTAGGGCTAGACATCTTGTCCGTGGCCCATAGGTCACACGGACAAACAGGGTTCACCTAAGGAGTGGGACCTTCTCCAAACAGATGCAGCTACACTCCAGGGGTCTCTTTCTGATGGAAAAAAAGGGGACAAAAGCATCTCACATGGCCTGTGATGAACTGAGCACACAGTTCCTGAGGCAACAGCCTGCATGCTTTTGTTGCGGTCAGGGAGGGTGGCTTGGTGTGGACACAGATGTGCAAGTGCACACACAGTGGACACAGATGTGCAAGTGCACACACAGAGATTTACACAGAGATAATATAAAATCATACTTCATGTGCATTCTCACACAGACACACCTACATACATGTACACAGACTCACAGGCACACAGATATGATGTGATACACACATCCATACATGCTCACACAGAGACACACAGATTCACATATCTACATACGCATGCAAAATTTCATAAACACAAACATATTTCATGTATTCACATGCATCCACAGTACAACTCTATGTAACCACACGTATTCACACAAACACATGCACGCATTCAAATACAGTATGCACAACCATACACAAGCACACACACATATGCATGCCCTTATATATTATACAAAAGTCTAAAGAATAGACAAATATAAACACATGCTCATATATACAGATATGCACTAAGTGTAAATATTTCCACTCTTGCATCCACATATACACGGCATACTTAACAGCACTGTCACACACACTTTGCCTCACAGACTTAGAGAAACTCTTACATTAACTCACTCTGCTCCTCCTGATTGATGCAATTCTTTCAGTCCCTGCTATAGGCAGGCCTGGCTGGGGTCAATGCTGAATGTACATCATAGGGTATGAGGACCAGGAGCTCCAACATACTCAAGGGAAAGTTCCTGCACACATTCTTCCTCTCTCTCCCATACATGTCACCCAACACACTCCAGCTCACCCATTCACACACATAGTCACTGGTACTAACATCGGAAAGTGGTATCTCTGGTTCTTTGAAACATTGGTAAGAGGGGTAGAGTTATTGTCCCCTCTAGTTGTGAGGACAACTTCCCCCAGGGATCCCACCTCCCTGTGCCTGCTGATGCTGACATTAAAGAGTCTGGGTGAAGAGATGCTTGCCCTGTCCCCACCCATGCCCTCAGTATGGGGACCAGGCTTCCGGGTGGTGCTGAGACTAATGTGGGGGCCGTGGGTAGGTTCTCCATGGTCCGTTGACTCTTCACGGACAAGTTTGTGGATTCTCAGAGGAGACCGTGCCATTTGCCTCTTCCTGTTTGATTACCTGTGTTTGTCCTCTGCACTTCATCTAATGCAAAGTGGCTTTTTCTGTCTGCCCCACCTTCCCAGGTGTCTTTCTAGGATGCAGGACTGGGGAAAATGATGTACTGAGCCAGTCATGTGCTCTCCTCCAGCCTCAGCTGTCTTGAAAAGTCGTGCCTATGGCACCAGTGTGATTTGAGCTAGCTGTGGCCCGCCTGAGGTCTTTCTTAGAAACAGGGTCTCTCTGTACACCCCTGCCTGTCCTGGAACTTACTATGTAAACGAAGCAGATCTCCAACTCACAGAGATTCACCTGCCTCTGCCTCCCGTTTGCTGGGATTAAAAGTAAACACAGCCCACCTGTGTTTTAATGTTGCTTTGGATATAGATCATGACTTAGGATTTTTTTTTCTGCATTAACTGAGGAAATCATGATTTTTTTTGACATTTTAGTTGCTCAACCATTTAAGATGAAATATTTTTACTAGAATTAAAAGGAATAATACTTCTTTTCCAATCAATCAAACTTCTAAAAAGCCCTCTCTGTCTCTGTCTCTCTGTCTGTTTGTCTCTCTCTCTGTCTCTCTCTCTGTCTCTCTCTCTGTCTCTGTCTCTCTCTCTCTCTCTCTCTCTCTCTCTCTCTCTCTCTCTCTCTCTCTCTGTGTGTGTGTGTGTGTGTGTGTGTGTGTGCATATGGAGGCCAGAGGACAAACTTGAGTGTTGGTCCTCCAACCTACCATCTTGTTTTGAGATGGGCTCTCTTGTTGACCACTGAATATGCTAAAATAGCTGAGTCACAAATTTCTCCCTTCTCTGCTTCCCATCTTACTGGAATTATGTATTAAAGCTACCACATCTACCTTTATGTGGATAATGGGGAGCCAAATTCAGTTCCTGGTGCTTGCATGACAAACTTTCTCCATGGATCCATCTCCACAGCCCAGTCCACTGCTTTTGATGTTCTCATAGTACCTTTCAGATCTTCTTAGTTCCAAATACCGAGGCTGTCAAGTCTTTCAATGATCCACACTGAAATTCTTTGTACTGCCTAGTACTAACCACAATCTTCCCAGCTTAGCAGGCCCCTCTCTGAAGGCCGATGCTGTCTGCGCTGCACAAGCTGCATAGGGGGCCAATGCAGAGTGTGAGGATTATTGATGACTATTTTGGAGTGCACAGTCAGCGGCGTTAGTTACATTCACACTGCTGGGCACCTAGCATCGTGATTAACTCTAGAACTTTCTGCACTGCAAAACTGAAGCTCAAACAAGGTTGAGTGTGAAAAGTGACCCTCAGGATTGTCCTCTGAGCTCCTCACACATGAATGCCCTTATATGAACATACACATGCTCTCCTCTCTCAGCACTGAGGTCCACTTGGCAGGTGAGGTAGGCTTTTCAGACTTCTTATGGGGGCCAGCATTTGCCACCTTGCCATATTCAGAAGCTCACAGTGGAATTGGGACAACAACATTGAAAGACATCAAAGCAACTCCTTTCAGACCTGAAACTCTAGGCTGGGGGCCAACACGTGATCTTAACGTCTTCTTCTGTTTTCTAAGAGAGATGCATAACAGATCATGAAACTACTACCTAGCAGGAATGCATCATCTAACTCCCAGAGGAGCCCATTACCTCCTTACCTCAATGTGCTACAGCCTTAATTAAAGCATTCACAGGGGCATCTGATCTTAGGAGAGTGAGAGGTTAGATTTGAACCCAGTGGTTCACACCTTGTCAGGTCCAACTCACTCTGCTCCTCCTGATTGATGCAACTCTTTCAGTCCCTGCTATAGGCAGGCCTGGCTGGGGTCAATGCTGAATGTACATCATAGAGTATGAGGACCAGGAGCTCCAACTACAAAACAGTGTGTCCCGTCTCAGACTTGGACCTTGGCAGTAAGAAGCCACCTAGGAGAGGGCTGAGGGATGCTCAGAGCTATTTGGGCTAGACTATTCCTAGTTTTTATTGCCTTAGAACAATGTCTGGGAATGGAAGCAAGGGCTAGAAGGTATTTTGGGTAGAGTGATTTAGGCTGTATCTTCTCGAGCTTTCCAGCCGGCCGTTCTAGAAAGTTACAGAAGGACTGACCATGTATAGTAATGACAGAACATGATCATGTTCTGGTGACAAATACCCATCACCCAGTACTTTACTTAATTCTCATCATCTTAATATATTATTTGGAAGAATATAGCAAAGCAAATAGTGCAGTCTCCATATTATAGATCAGAAAACTGGTTCATTCACACATGAGAGACACTGACTCGTTTGCTCAAGGTACTGCTGTAGAAATTGGTCCATCTGGGCACTCATTGTTGATGCTGAGGCTTTATCCCTGCTTTTCCCATGTGAAATGCCTTCTTCCCTGTCAACCAGATGCTTCAAGTCGGCATTAGATGAATTCTAAGTTCCTGAATACAGTTTTCTACCAGTGAGCTCTGGAACACACACTGACTATTATTTCATCTAAACAGTAACTTGGCTCTGCTGGGATCAGAGAAGCCATGATGGGCTTTCATGAAGTGAGATTAGAATCCATGTTTCCACATACATCTCTAGATGTAGGCCTCTTGACTTGGCTAACATTTTATATTCAAGAGCATCTTGGTAAAGGACTGTGCATCAGGGCAGTGATTTTCCAATTTGTAGTTATAGGACCCCTGGAGAGAAGTAAAATAATGCCCAAGACCCTCAAAATCAAATCCAATATAACCAAAGAATGAGGATGCCTCTGCCCCATATGGGAGATATCTCACCAAATTTAGGGTACCAGCATTGTTTAGGTACTTTTAGAAGCAAATATTGACATGAAATTGTCCATACAATGGCTAAGGGGCCTTCAGTTTCCAACAGGACATCAATATCATGAGTATAAAACAAGCAGGGATTGACTGGAAAATAGCTCACTGGGCAAAAGCACTTGCTACATAAGCCTAACAACCTGAGTTTGAACCAACAGAGGGTAAAAAGACAGAAGAGCTGCAGAAGTTATCCTCTGACCTCCACAGGCATGATATAGCACATGTGTATGTACATGTTACATACATGCAGCATGCACACCTCCAATAGTAATAAACAAAATATAAATTTACAAAAACAAACAGGCAGGTCTTCGAACGGATAAAATCTGTTCTTTACGTTTCAAGTGAATGCATCTTGGCAAACCAGTCTTGCAAAATCTGAGTGTATTTCAAAATGTTGCAGAATTCATGCCATTTTCCCTTTATGTAATGGCTGCTAAAAATGTCAAATCCCAAGCGTTCTGTCCTGAAGAGGCTTTCTCGTCAATCACTTTGAAACTCTTAGTGTAGGTTTCCCTGCTGTCTGCTTCCTGTGAAGCCCTTTGCCTTTCAGGGGGGCAAAGCAGCCCCCCAGGGCATCCTGGAGCAGCTGCTAATTACAGACAATCAACAAGTGATTGGCTCTATTAGGAAGTGTGGCCAGGCTAGTGCTAATCTTATTATTCTTTGAAATGAATGACTTTTCAAAAAAGAAAAAGAAAGAAAGAAAAGTTGGTGTGCAATAGAGCACTGAGAAACATGTGTGGGAACAAAGACCATGTGACCTGTTGCCAGGTGTCAGAGCCATTCCTTAAGCATGTTGCTCCATCCTGTTTCTTCAGAGAATGTTCTCACACCCATTATCACATTTTAATCTCTAAAGTCTGGCTAGGGACCCATTTAATGGATTTTAGCAACTGTTCCTGTGAATGGAGGTGATTGACAAAGGGCAGATATTTGCAAAGACGGTGCAGAAGGGAGCCTCCAGGAGTCTTCAGAATTACATGGTGGCCCCGGAAAGCCATCAGCAATGATTAATGGCCATGTTTGTATTTATTCCTTATCATTTGTGATCTGGATGACTGAATCTCAAAGACTGAAATATCCAATAAACAACGAAGTCTCGAAACTCACAGTAGATGTGAGGCGCATGAACATTTGAAAACATTAGCATCCAGAACTGTGCTGGGACTCTATAGAACTCTCAGCGTGGCTGTCTTAGTGATGCTGAAGATAAATATGCCTCATCTTCCAAATTTCTCTTTGCACTTAAGGTATAGCCATACAAACCCCTCTCTTTTGGAACACTTCCTCTGCCTTCTTCCATGACTGTGACCCTGAAAGGCAACAGAATCTGGGTCTTGAGAGGATCTTTCTGACTCCCAACATGGGGCCTGAGAGCTCAGAGGTGTATCTCAACCGTCCGCTGCCAAATTCATCCCTCCATGACGGAAAGGAAGGTGCCTGGCCAGAAGGCTGCTAGTCCCCACTTTCCACTCACATTAATTAAATGTGTTTGGACAGATCCAGGACTTCATTTGTGAGGGGCTGTGGAAACTGGGGGGGCGGGTTACTGATCCCTACTCGGCCCTTCTTTTCAGCTTTTACCGTTGGCATTTACGGTTAGCTCCTTTAGATGCCTCAGTGCCCTCAATAGACACCTGTTTGTTCATCCATGCCAATACCTCAGAATAACCAAAATGTAGGTGCTTCTTGATACCCACTATTGCCAGAGTTTTCCAAAATTGCTAGAAAAATGATTAAAACAAAACTTGATAGAAAAAACAGCTGGCAGAATCATTTATGATCTTCTAGAGTTGAAATTGCCAAGCACAAAATATCATTGGAGCTAGACAGAACCATGCCCTGGGATTCTTTGGCTGGGTATCAAGTCCATCAAAGCCATGATCCCAGCACTGACAGCACTCTAAAGACTGTCCATCACTAATACCCGGAATAGCCTCTGCCAGGCGTGGTAGTGCCAGGACACTAACAGAATGATACATGCTACGCCCAATGGACTGCCGTCTGTCCAGTGTCTGGTCTGACTACAGCATGAGTGGGTTGAGACGGCTGGCCCTGACACTTCTTCTGGGAACCAGAGGCAAACAATTTGGTATGTCTAAGCACCACCAGAAAGAGCTCCAGCAAGCTAGAATTGGGGGATGAACCTAACTGTCCCTTCAGGAACAGCTGTACGCATAAGGTCAGTGACAGGGTACTCAAAATGTGTTGGGATTCTACTTTGTCCTATGAGTGCGGAAACTGAAATTCAGCTCTCAGTAAAAGGGGAACATTAATTCCTCTATTTGGCCTGTGCTTATTGGGCTTTCGGTGTGTGCACGCCAGTGTGGAAGGAAGAAGCCAGTGTGGTCCCTGCTTTCTGCAAACCAGTGCAGGTATGGGGCTGCTGACTGAGAAGAGAGTATCTTGACAGATTTCTACACATCTTGACTGCAGATTCTAAGCAGGAGCTGGATTAAGCTCTTGCACGTGACAACTCCTCAGTGCCCTCCAGAGCAATGCTTGATCAGTCAGGACAGGCACAGGCCAGAGCAGTGTTATCTCCAAAGAGCAACACAGCTTCTCACTAAGACCATGTGGCAGACCTACACCTGTCTTCTCTCTTCACTGCTAAATTGTATTCTGCATGAAGCTCCCCATTCACTACACTTAGTACTTCACATTGTGTATGACATCAGTCACTTTCCCATTTTAATGCATAAAATACAGCTGGCCACTTTTGGTGCTTGTCATTGTGCATTTAGTAACCCAGGTGAGTGCCAAGCCTCTTCCCACTCGTCACTATTTCTAAACTGATTTTGAAAAACCGAACTCACTGTTCCTGTCACCTCTGATCAGGGAGGAGTTGAGCCCTGTGTTTTTGCTGTGTGCCAGCAGCCTGCTGTCCTGTGGTGGTTCCGTGTGCTGCACTGAGGTCTTCCTAAGGAAAGACACTGTTCCCCATGAAAATAATCCCTGGCATAAGGGACACCTCTGTCTTCAGAGTAGGGAGCTGGGGAAAGAGGACACAGCATGACACATTGGTGAGTTTCTTGGTCAACAGCACCTGGCTTCTCTCTATGGGGTCAAGGAATATTGGGGTGGGGTGTTGACTCTAAGCTGTGGCAATTCTCAGGCCTTCATCAGCCTGGGAGCATGACCCAGTGACCCGAGGACCCTAGATTATTACCTCATCAGCTCCCTGGGGTCTCTGACAAACAGGGTCTCTCCAGTCAGGGAAATAAAGCTCTCTCCTTGTGATGCAAAGCCCCCAGGGGTGGTGAGGAGCTTCCTGGCCTCACCTCGAGTGCAGCTGTCCACAGCTCCTCTGGCCTAGCTGGGAACTTGGGGCCTGGACAGCTCAGGTGGGCAAACACATCTGAGGGGAGAGACTGTGGCAGCAGGATGTGGATTCCACAGCAGGAAGCATCCAGCTCCCACAGCATCCAGCATCCCTCTCCACTAACATGTGGATTTCCTCCCAGCTGACCTGGCTGGGGACTTTCAGAATGCCACACCTGGGCCTGCCCTTGCCAAAAGGAAAGGCTTTTATTGCCTTGGCTGCACTTTATTCGGGAGTCCCTTCTTGTATTAGAGGTGACAGGGTGTAGTGGTATGGTTGGATTGTCTAAGTGTTTTTATGAAGGCATCACAGGAGTGAAATGTTCCTTCCAAGGTTCAAGATGTCTTTCCCACTTCCTTAATGTTGGAGTTAAGATGCATTTGATACTGAGCCACATTTCCTAAACTCAAAAGGAACCAATACCTCTCCTGTGATCCCTTCATTTAGAATCCCAAGAACCTGCTGTAGTTCCCTAGTGTCTAAGCCCAGGCAGAAGCTGCCTTCCCTGTGGGTGATCCTGCTTAGCTAGATACTGCCTTCTAGGCTCCTAGCCTGACCAGGCAAGGTTTGGGGGACTGCTGGTTCTCTGCAACTCAGAATTGCACGTAGTAGGTTCTTCATATTTGGGTAATGTCCACATAAATCCCACTACTATGAGCTCTCCTCCATCAACACTAGTGTTTCCTGGAATCTGATTTCAACGGAACGCATCCACAATGGACCTAGTCTTTGCAATCCTGTTATCTTAATTTGTTTCTTTTCAGACTTTCCTGACAACTGGAGTCCAAAGGGATTTGACTTCTTTACACATGTTTTGCCAGCTAGCATGATGCTATGATCATTAACTGTTTATAGTCTTACGCTCTGTAAAAAGTGTGTGAATGTACATGTAAAAACAGCACAGAACAACACTGTCCACACATCGTCCAGTGAATGTCCCAGATATGTTTGAATGTAAGCTTCCATTGGGACCACAGCCTCTCATTTATCTTTGGTGGCCATGTGTTCTTAGTGTGGGCACAATAATGGCATATAAAGCAGTGCTCTGTGGTATTAGGTGAAAAACGTCCAGTTTAGTGTATCACAGCATCAAATGTATCTTAACGTGGCTAATAAGGAGTCCATCTGCTTCTTGGTGTTGGCAGAGCAACGTCCAGTCTAGTTTTGACTCAAGGAAGCTCTTCTACTAACTCTCCTCATGGGTGGAGCGCCACTTAATCTTCCATGCTGCACTTGACAACATCTGTCGTATGATGCCATCACAATGGGGAACTCAGTTGTTCGTAGTAATCTGTGAGAAGCTGTCTATATTTCACAGCAGTTAAATCACACTGTAGCACGAATCTTAAAAGATCTTATTAGTGAAAACAAACCTGGAGCTAGGTACTGGGGTCAACGCTGGAAGATCAGAGAGACAGAACCAGCCACAGCTTCCTCACCTCGCCAATTCCTCAGCTGATCCTGTTTACTCAGACTGGAAACCTCTGAGTCCTCATCCAGAATGAATCTCAGTTGAACTGCTGCTCTAGTTCCTGGTCCTCATGCCTTATATACCTTTCTGCTTCCTGCCAGGTTAAAGTGGTGAGTCACCATGCCTGGCTGTTTCTAGAGTGGCTTTGAACTCACAGAGCTCCGGATGGATCTCTCTGCCTTTGGAATGCTAGGGTTAAAGGTGTGTGTGCCACCATTTTCTGGCCTATGTATCTAGTGGCTGTTCTGTTCTCTGACCCCAGGTACATTTATTAGGGTGCACAATATTTTGGGGAACACAATACCACCACATCACACAATTAATTTCTACCACTGAGATGGGGCTACCTAGCTGTGCTGTCCATGCACCTAAAACAAAGCCTTTGTTTTCTCTTTCTTGGTTGGGTGGAGAGACACGAAGCGTTGAAGGTGGCAGGGCTGAGCTAGAGAGAAAAGTGCACCCTGTCTCCCTCCTGTCGTCGTGGTTCATTCTGGACTTCAAGTGAATGAAATCATTAATGTCTGCTGTGTGTGCCATTGTCACAGTAGCTGGTATCTAATGAGCACACAATCATTGGAGAAACTCTGTTCTTTCTTCACAAACCCTCATTCAGAATGTTCAAGAAGACCCCCGAGTCTCACATTGCCCCTGGCTTCTATGGGGAACCACTGGATGGCACCTGAGGATGTCTGAGTGGCACATGACTGCTCTCCTAGCATCTTCTGGGGTCATGCCTTCTCAACTTCCTCACGGTCAACCTTGTAAGTTCGCTGTAGGTCCTTCCCCACTTTGACAGCTTCCCCATTTTACTCTGAGCCATCCCCACCTCTCGTCATCTGCACTGGGATGCTTTCATTTCTTTCAGCCTCACTTCTCAGCAGGCTCCGAGTGAAGGTTGCAGCCTGTTAGAGCCCTGGATCTCTGGAGTTGGAACAAAGCAGCCTCCGTTAGCCCTGGTGTTGGTGGCTTCGAAGAATCTTACACGATGGCTCTTTCCCCAGGAAGCTTTGGTGCAGCAGCCTTATTTTCAAGGTCGGGTTCCAGGTCCAGTTTTCTTGGCAGTCTAGACTTGCATCTGGAGGAATTAAGTTACTAGCTGACCCCTGAACTCAGTGGAAACATCAGGCAACACTAACAGTCAATGCTTATAGCCTTGCCTGGGTGAGACAGGACGCTGCATCCTAAGGGAGCTGCAGACCATGGCAGTGAGCTCTGGGCTCAGGGACACAGTCATCCCCCTGGAACCCTGAAAAGTAGTCAGTCAAGTCTAAGAAACCAAACCGAATATGGAGATTTAGAGCATGATCAGTTTGTCAGGGTCCCTGGGTAGTTCTTCTGGGCCAGATTGCCTCAGCTAGAGCTGAGTTGTCTCAGATGGCTACCAAGGATGGGAGTTAATTTGTCATCATCTGGGCAATGGCATGTGTCCCTCATCCTCTGGAAGACAGCTTTAGTCTCACTCCCCTGGCAGCAGAAGAGTCCAGACCTCAAAGCATAAATGCTTTTCAAATCTCCTCAGCGCCACAGTTGCTCATTTTCAGTCCTGACTGGGGGTGGCTGATTGGCTCGGTTGTGGATGGAAAGAGGGTCAAGCTTCAATGGAAGTGATCCCCTGTCTGGAAGGGATGACAGGGCCAGGTTTACCAATTCTCTACCACAACTTCTATAGAGGGTTCTTGAGCTGCTGCAGACATGGAGGGAGGTAAGAGGGGCTCTGAAAGGTGGAAGACAGCAGCATGTGGAGATGGGCTGGAGCAACAGCACTGGACCAGGAGAAGGAGCAGCTTCAGTACCATGCTGGTGAACGCAGGACTCATGGCAGCAGAGGGACAGAGCAGAAATATGGGAAGGCTGTCTCAGAGAACTCAGGGTAGGGGAAAGGCATTCAGTGTGTGCTCAGGTATGAAGAAGAGCATCTCCAGTCCATATTCCACCTGATGTTTTTACCTTTTTCTTTTTTTCTATTTTGGTTGAGACAGGGTTTCTCAGTATCCCTGACTGTTCTAGAACTCTCTTTGTAGATCAGGCTGGCCTTGAACTCACAGAGATCCATCTGCCTCTGCCTCCTGAGTGCTGGGATTAAAGGCGTGTGCCGCCGCCGCCGCCGCCGCCGCCGCCGCCGCCGCCGCCGCCGCCGCCGCCGCCGCCGCCGCCGCCACCACCACCACCACCACCACCAGGCATAGTCCAGCTGATGTTAATGGGTGTTTTGTAATTATTCCCCTCTCTGATCCAAGTAGTGAGTGGTGAGAGAGGCTCTTGGACTGTGGAACAAGAGAAGCTTTGATTGGGACATTGTGTCTCATACATTTCCCCTAGAGGAGGTGCACAGTCCAGCAGCATTTCCCAAGCCCCACCACACATGCTTCTATGTGTTCATCGAATCCCATGTGGAGAGCCCACAAAGAACCCAGAGTCCTTCAGGTGGAGAAGGACTCAGTATTTTACAGTGATGGAATTTTTAGAACAGTTCCTGGAGATCAGAGTTGATTCTGACTTACTACTGTGAGCTGAGTGACTGACACATCGTAGGCCACCAAGGGCTTCTTGCAATGCTGTTGCACATTTTATCTTGAGGTCATGTGCCAATGCCTACCAAGCTCACCTTCCTATCAGTTTTGACAACAGCCCAGTAGCCATCCCAATATAACCACATACTTGTCTTTATAAAGAGGCACTCCCCTCCCTACACCACACTCATATTTAAGTGTCTCATCACGTTGTGTAGATATTTTGCGGCGAGCTGGATCTGAAGACCTAGGCTCCTATCTAACTCCTCTGAGGAGATCTTGAGGTGTCAGATGTCCTGGTTAAGAAATTTAGGAGACCCAGAGAAGAAAAACTTGAATTCCAAGGAACCTGGAATGAAATAATAGTTCTCATGAAAGTAAGATTTAAGTTATCATCAGAGAACTTTCTAGGCAAATTCTTGGTGGGTTATGGAGGTGAGAGAATGAGTAAGCGACATCTGCCTCACCTCAGTTGAAGATCTGCAGATCTTCACTGCAGAGTCTTGGGCACTCTGAGAGGCAGGCTGAAGTGTGGGTTGCGGTAAGGCAGCCCTCCTCCTTCCCCTCACTCTTACACTCACTTCTGTTTCTTGTTCATATGTAGCTGCTTGCTTTTCAGCTTTTCCACTACGTTGTGACACAGCATGTGGCCTGGCCCTTAGCACATAGGGTGAGGCCACCTATTCTTGGACGTCTCTACCTCGACAGTTTATGAGGTAAGAAAACTTCTTTTCTCTTTAAGTTGCCCAGCCTTAGGTATTCTCTTGCAGCAACTGGGAATGGGCTAAGGCATTGTATTTTCTCACAACAATGAGAAAATACAACTGAAAACAGGCAACTAAAAAAGGATTTATTATTGACAAATTTCCATTGCTCTGAATGCCCTGTCTTATGATACTTCATCAGGACAGCTCTAGAAAACTGACACACACACACACACACACACACACACACACGCACGCACGCACGCACGCACGCACGCACGCATGCGCACTCACACGTGCACACGCACATGCGCAGACACCATGATTACGGAAAGCCAGAAAGAGACACACTCCTATCTTGCCTTGGGATGGGGAAACTGAGGCACATTGTTGTGATAACCTCTCCCCTCCAGCATACAGCTGGCTGGTGTGAAGCTAGGCCTCAAACAGAGCAGGCTTGGGAGGTCTTCCTCGCCAGAGCAATCATGTGCAAAGGGCCATCAGCTTCGGTGTCCTGGTTCCCTCCTAGCCAGTTTCTAAGGAAGGGTTGGCTCATGAGAACTGAAGGCTGCCCACACAAAGCTGATCTGTTAAGTCCTGGGCTTCCTAGGACCTGACCTGGCTTCTGAATTCCACACTCCTCATTCAATAAAATGCTTAGGCTTGTCTTTACACAAACAGGTGCCACAGAAGGACCAGCCCAAGAGAAGTTGGAATGCGGTAGACACTGTCAAGCCTCGCCCACCAACATCAACATGGATTTGTCTTTCTCCTACTGTTCCTATGCCCTCCTCCTCAGTATCCCAGTTTCTCTTCAAAGGCAGTTCTGAGTCTTCAGAGCCTCTCCCCTGAAGCCACCGAGGCCACAAGACTCATGGCGACATAACACACATCACTTGTGCAGTGCATCTATTGTTTCTATGTGGAACACAATCTGGGGTCTACATAGGGTTCAGAACAGTGAATTCACCTCTAAAAATATCACAATATGAAGAAGAGATTACCAGGGAAAAGGAGGCAGACCATGAGGACAGTCAGAGGGGTGTGTGACAAGGGGTGGGAAGCAGCATGCCAGGTATCCCAACTGTCCCCTGTATGGCCTATGTATGAAAGTTGCATGTCGCCTCCTTGAATCCCTGCTTGGACATGCAGGGACCTACCGTGGTAATCTTTGTAAAATAGGCAGAGCCTGGATCCTTGGTATTGTCGTCAAAGCCCTTCATGGTTTTCTCCTACACTGACAGGTTTTTTTTCAAACACACTCTGGAGTCCCATTTCCACTTTCCTGCCCACAGATCCCACCCACCAGCTTGTGCTTCTTCAATATCTTTTACTCTCAAAATTTACAAGTGTATCATTTCACCTTTGCTGTGTAACAAAACATCCTAATCTCAATGACCTGATACAGTCATCAATTGTGAGTGTTTATGTACTTCCTTGGCCTCCAGGACACAGTAGAGGTAGCCAGGGCTTCACTGAGTTATCTTGAGTTTTGCTTCTCAGTACATCTGTGGTGGATAATGTGTGGTTTGTCTCCTCATGGACCATCCTGGGCCAGCAGCAGCTCTTCTCAGGTCACTGGCAGAAGAATGAACAAAAAGGAGGAAACAAGTGGGAATTCTGGAATCCTGGGCACACAGCTGGAAAAGTATCCTCTCCTACAAGCTCAGTTAAATGGTCAAACCACGTTGCAAGTTCAAGCCCAAGCATAGAAGCAAAATAAAATAAAATAAAATAAACAAACAAAAAGCCATCAACACCACCTCCATTTGGCAGGAGTGAAGTTGTAGAAGGATGAGGATACAGGGCACATACTGCAATCTGTCACCAGCCAGAGACTGTCCAAAAGCTAATCGATATGCCCTTGTCATCTTGGACTGTGATAACCACACTGTCCTAAAACCTCCATGCTGCCCTGCAAGAAAGGAATTCCTTCTTCAGAGTACTGAGGAGAAGGAAGGCAGAGTCCTAACAGCTCTCTCTCATGAACTCCCCGAAGGCTGCACAGTTATTAAACGTAGGTCCAGATGAAAGCTGACATTGGTTTTGTGGATATAAGCCCAGGATTTGGAGCTTGAAGTCTCATTCCAAAGTCTAAGCTCTGTAAAAATCCCATCTCTCAAGTCTCACCCTGAAGACTGGACCGTAGTTCTGTAGTAATACTGTAGATAGTCATCTTCACTCAAAATAACAGTGTGCTCTGCCATCGATTGATTGATTGATTAATTGATTGATTGGGACTGAACCCAGAGTCCTGTACATATTAAGCACTATCACTGAAGTCACACCCAGGCCCCATTGTTGAAGTTTTTTTTAAAATTACTTCTATTATTTTTTAAAAGATTTATTTTATGTATATGAGTACTCTGTATATACACCTGCATGCTAGAAACAGCATCAGATTCCATTACAGATAGTTGTGAGCCACCATGTGGTTGCTGAGAATTGAACTCAGGACCTTTAGAAGGGCAGCCAATGCTCTTAATCACTGAGCCATCTCTCCAGCCCCATTGTTGATAGAGTTTAGGAGCATAGAATTCCACAACAGGCAAATATGCATTGCATTGAACTCTACACACAAGCACAGACTGAGAGTCCAAGAAGGGTTCAGTTGCTTTTCCCATCTGTGGCTATTTGTCAAATGAAGACCTTTTGCTGAGATCGGAGCATGTTACCTCTTTTTATTGTCTTGGCGTTAAAGAACCCTGAGACTGCTAAGTACAAATGTCTTATCTAAGGTCACTAAGCAATCATTGGAGCACCAATTAGCCAAAGGTGGTTCTCCTGGCCTCACAAACAGTATTTTCTCACAGAGAAGAGCACTGTGGCCCTTGGTTAAGTTAGATCTAATTCACACCCACAGCAGAGGAACGGTCCAGTTAAAATTCAGCAGGCCACCTGGTGACCGCACATTTTATTTGGACAAGCTGCATACTTTTAAAACTTAAGCTCTTAAAAAATTCTTTTAGAAATGTCAAGGTGACTGATGTATTAAAAAAATGAGCCAGGGCAAACAAGGATGACATTCTTTTAATTCTTTCCCCACAGGGTCATTTTCTCCTTAACATCCAGATCTGTGTATGGCCATCTTCCATAATGGACCCTTGACCAACACAGAGGTCCACACCTCAGGGAAGATGTGAAGCAGCTGCAATTTTTTTTTTATAAGTTGATTCAATGGCCTTGTCACCCTGTCTCACCAAAGCCCCAGCAGATGCTGAAACACAAAGGTAGGAAATGAGGAAACCAAGCCAGGCTAGCAACTTCACTCAACTACTTTCTGAATGTGGTGCCAAGAGCACTGCCACAGGGAAGAGGCCACTGCACAGGGACCTCAGCCCCTCTCTAGCGATGATGTGCCTGCCAGCCCTACCCCTTCCCCAGCCCATCAAATTGCCATGTTTGCTGGATAAGAAATGCCTCCTTTGACCTTAGATTTATAATGTGGCTTTGACAAAATGTCTCCCATAGGCAAAACGGATTGCTTAATATTGTCTTCAGTCACCATCACCTACCTTTGTCACTAGGTGGGTAATTTTGGACAGGAGACATAGTAATACCATATAGTATTAAATGAAGACTTGCTCACTACCAGGACACTAATGACAAATACATCGTCAGAGACACAGCGGAATTTTGGAAAAAATATTCTTTCTGGATGACTTATTTTATTTATTCTAGATGACTTTTATTTCTACATATTAAGTATGATCTCCCTTTCACATAACCAAGCAAAGCCAAGAAGCTATTTTTTTTTCAGGTAAACTATTTTCTCTGTGGAGCGTGTGAGATATTTAAGAAAGACGCTAACAGATGCAGCAGCCTCACTACTGGGTATGTTTCTAGAAGAGGGAACAACTGCACTCCCATGCTTACTGAAGCACTCTTTACTGTGGCCAAGAAATAAAAAGAACTTGCAGTGTCCATCAAAGGATGAATGGCTAAAGAAAATGTCATACATATGTTCTTACATACATACATACATACATACATACATACATACATACATACATACATACATACGTACGTACGTACATACGTACTTACGTATGTACATATGGAATCCTGTCCATCCATACAAGGGTGAAAGCCTGGGCCCATGGGATGACTCAGTGGGTAAAGGCAACTGCTACCAAGGTTGATGGCTTAAGCTTAATCCCCTGGGCCCACATGGTGGAAGGAAAGAACCAACTCCTGCAAATTGTCCCCTGACCTCCACATGTGCACTGTGACATATGCATATTGCCCAAAATAATAGAAGTAATTATAAAGAGTGAAAGTCTATCTTCTGTAACTCTGTGGTTGGACCTGGGATTGGTTAGCTCACTAAGATGAGCCTGGCACAGAATGACAATGCCTTATGATCTCATTGTTTATAGCATCTAGAAGAGTGGATTCACAGAACTGGGGAATAGAATAGAATGCTGGTTACCAGGGTCTGGGGTGTTGGTGGTAAGATGTCAGTCAAAGGATCTAATTCTGGTAAGATGTGAGGCAGAGGTTCAAGAGATCAATGGATGCCATGGGTTTCTAATTAATAGTGATGCAATCTTGAAAACATAAAAGAGAATGGATGTTTCTGCCATGCCACACAATAACCATGTGAGGTCACATAATTGCTAATAAGACACCTTTCACCACTCTATAATGCATCTGTACCCCAAAACATCATGGATGCTATCCTGTTATCAATAAGATAATGAAGAAAAGACATTTACATGCATCGTGGCTGGTGGGATGTCCAAATGTGAACTTGTTATTCTAAGAGAGCAAAGTAGCATTTTTTTTAAAAAAAGGAGACAAAGTAAATGTACTTCAAAATCATATTATCATTTAATTAAGAAAGCTGGTTGAATAGAAAAGCCACCTTAATCCATGCTTCTGGTACAAATTATAGTTCGTTGTTTTTTTTTGGGGGGGGTGAGCATCCTCATGTTTAAATGAGAATCTAACAAATTCCCATTTCCTTTGTCCTAATATGAAGCACAGACCAGTATTATCCCACAATAATGTCACTGTGAGTCCCTTTGTATTTTCTGCACCATGTGTGGATACAGGCCAGGTTGTGGAGAACACGTTATAGAAATAGTGACAACTGATCAGGCCAGAGCATTAACCCAAAGAGAAGTAGCAGTACTTGGCTTGATCCCATTATGATCCAACAGCATCCTGGGGGCTTTATTTATATGTACCAATCTGCAATAGATCCTAAATAACAATTTAGACAGAAATGTATCTTTTTTGAGTACCACGGTCTTCTGTGAGGCACCATTATAATTGATTTAGACAAGCAGACGAAATAGTTCTTTATTAAAGAGAAATGACTGAAAATAGTAATGAAGATGTAATTAAAACTGGCTCACCATCCTCAACAGCCAATGTAATGGGAAAGCACACCACAGGCATATTTCTACCATCAGACTCAGCTCTGGAGGTCCTGTCTCACTGCCAGCTCCGTCTTTCACGGTGTGTGTGTGTGTGTGTGTGTGTGTGTGTGTGTGTGTGTGTGTGTGTGTGAATGTTGGTTAATTGGAATCCATTGCATTGGTTTTAAAGTTTTGCTTGTAATAAGTGTGTACATTTACGTGGCTATTTACTAGCTACTTAAAAGTGGCAATCATTGGATGTTTCTGGTGTTTTACAACTGTACAAGTTTAAATGTTATATACAGATAGTCCCCTACAGTGATTTGAACTGAAGCTTTTGAGCTTTCCAGAGGGACAGTGATATACACTTGGTAGACACTGTAAAGTGCATCAGCTGCTCATTCATGGTGGATGCCCTTAGGATGTTTCTTTGTTCCACTTTCAGTACAGTGCTCAAGGACTTACAGGAGACATCCAATACTTGATCATGTTAGAGGATGTTGCCCAACTGGGGGCTGGCAGGAGGATTCAAAGTGTGTTCAAGTCAGAATAAGGATGTTGGGTAGGTTAGGAGAACAAACAGGGTCTTGATAAGAGAATTTTCATAAGTTGAAGATAGTGAAAACTCAAGATGCATTATGCACCCCAGCCACCCAAACATTTTGTTCTTGCAAAATGTACACTGTTAAGTACTAGCTATTATTCTTGCATGATGAGTAGAGGGAAGCTGGGGTTCACCGACTCTGTGGGGTGTCTGAGACAGTGGTGTACTGTACAACACTATTGGAGTAGGAGCCAAACTAAGAATTTGAAGTATGGTTTCCTATAACATGTACCACTTTTTCATAGTTCTGAAATTGAGAAATCATGTCAGTGGACATGTAAATCAAATGCATTTTTGATTTAACATTTTTCCCCCTTAGAATGGGTTTATTAGGATAAAACTCCACTGCAAATTAAGGAGCACTTGTATTACTAAAGTGTCTATGGCCTCTGCTGTGGGGTGACAGCTCTTACACCACCACTGGCCTCCACTGCTGGGCCCTGGTACTAGTTCAATGTGTAGTAGAGATGCATGAGGCCAGGATTCTTGCCCTAGTGCTGAAAGAGTAGCATCAAGCTTTAGCCCTGGGTCACTATCAAATGCTGAGCAGTGGGAAGCAGAGCCAGCATCCTAGTGGGCAGTTGCAGCAGGATGATGGGAAGAAATGTGAGAAAGTGTTGATTCTTGTTTCACTCTGTTCACTTGAAGAGCTGAGCAGACATGGTGATCCTCATGTGGGTCACCTGCCATCTCTCCAGGATGGATCAGAGGTGAGAAGCTAGTGATGATCCCCTGTGCTTCACCTTGTTTCATGAACCATTATCAGCTCTGACATATTGTACCATCAATCATGTTATTATAAAAAAAGAATATTGTTCACCTGGGGCCATACAGGGAACCACGCTGGAGCTAAGGTCTACATTTAGTGGGCCCAGGGATGTGCTCACCACTTTCATGGAAATTTAAGTTGAAAAGTTTCATTTTTGAAGAGGTTGCATTTACTCAGGGCTTGTAAAATATTCCCTGTGGGGCCAAATCCAGTGTATTGCCCCTTTTAAAATAAAGTTTTATTGGTACATAATCCAAGCCACTTATTCTCATTTTCTCCAGGTCTGTTTTTAATGCTGCAGTGAGAGAATTGAGGGCTTGCCACAAAGCTTTACTTTCTGGCCCTTTACAAAAAATTTACTGACTTCTGAATTCCAGAAACAATAGGAAAATTGTCCCTTTCATGGAGAAACTGAGAGGGGCAGCAGATTACGGCAGCATGAAAGGTTTTCAGCCCTCTTCTAACTCTGGGTTGCGAACAGTCAAAGCTCGTTAAGCTCACCTAGGCAAATAATTTTAAACTTTACAGTCTATCTTTTGCAAAACCAACGAGAACTACAGAAGCACCATATTCCATAGAGTTTAACATGTGGTGCCATGAAGACTAAGGATGTCGATGGGCAAACTAGAGTCCCTTCTCTGGCTGTGCCTCAGTGTAGGATGAGGGTAGAGGCAAATGTGAATTACATTGGACTGTTATAGAGCTGAAACGTACAAAGTTTAAAATATTTGAATAGCACCTTGATGCCTTAGTGTTTAGCATACAAGGCTCTTCCAGTTGAGGACTTCAGAGACATCATGATTGTACCAATCAGAAGAGAAAGGTGAGGTCCAAGACCTCACATTCTCGTGCCTTAGTGAGTGTGGGATACTGCTGGCCCTGAAGGCCACTCAGGTTTGTCAAGGGCCCACAGTGTGCTGGGTCTTCCTCTGTGGGAAGTAAGTGTACCATTCACTCTCAGTCTTACAGAAAAAAAAAAAAGGTGGGGAGAAGGTACTGAAAGTCAAACCTATATAGGGTGATCTCATAGGAATGGACGTTTGACTCTGTCACTCTGTACAGCTTTCCCCACGGATTCACCTGGGACAAACACAGGGTGCTTGTCCTGGGACAGTCGATGGCCTAGAGCTTCCATAGAAAATACAGCAATAAATCCTTCTGCTGTGAAGCTGGAACCTTCCTCACCCCTGCCCTGCTACCAGGTCCAGCATTGCACTGGCGCCATCTAGTGAACAAATGTGAGAAGTTCAACCGTGAGGCATCTGCAAATCCTTGTCATATTTCAATTTCTCTGGAGGCCACCTCCCCAGGCCTACGGACAGGCAGACAGGACATACGTGAGTCTTGGGGCCAACGTGGCAATGAACATGTCTGTAGCAGTACAAGGGAGATAGAACATGTCAGCAGCAGACTTTCTTCTTAGCAAGAAATGCATTCTTCATAACCCCTAGGTTACATTTGACAATGTTTGGAACATTTGGGAATTTTAGGACAAATGAAGTTACTGGAATCTTGTGGGTAGAAATAAGGCATACAGCTAAGCAATACTCCAGTGTGGGGAACGCAATATTACATTCCCAATGTGGGGAATATGAGTACTATTCTCAATGCAAGAGGCTCAGACAATACCCCTATGTGGGAACACACATAATAACCCCTCAATGTGAGGAGGCCTGATCTGCCAGCCTGTGGGGTGGTCTGTAGGAGGTTCCAAGGCCATGAAGCTACACAGAGTCCTTGCACACACTATTCCTTCTGCAGAATGATCTCCCCATACTGTTCACTCTTTTAGGAAATGTTTTCCCTCCAAACTCTGACCATTTCTCCATTCCTCAGGGCTGCCTACTTGCACACCTATACTTCATGGCTTGGCTTGCTCTTCCACAGACAGATATTAGACAGAGATAGGGAGACAAGCACTTTATCTGCAGAAGGAATCCCAGTAGGCCCTGTAAGGGAGAAGGGAAGAGAGGCCGGGAATGTGGGTGTAAGAGGCAGAGAAGGGCAGGGAGCTGAAGTTTGGGATCCCTGGTGGGAAGGCATTACAGATATTCATGCTGAGTGAGTTCCTCAAGAAGGGAGAAATGGGCGCACCTCTTACTCCATTGCTCTGGGTTGGGACACTGACAGAAGAACTGGGTATATAAAGAAGATGCTCCTCGGCTCTGCAAACATTTTTCCATTTTTGCTGTCATTGTATTGTTTTTTTGTTTCTGAGACAGAATCTTACTCTGTAGGCCCCTGCTGACCTCAGAAAACCTTGAGACTCCTGCCTCAACTACTCACAAGCTGGGACTGCAAGTGACATCTTGCTATGCAGTCAAACTTGCACTCTCCTGCTCTGGTCTTTGGACATTGAACAGGTTGCCTCATTCCATTGAAGCTCTAGAACATAAAATGAGCTGGCTCAGTTGAGGTGTCTGCATGGCATGAAGCTAGCCCAGGCCAGGAGGATTCTCAGGCTATGATATCACCAAATAGACAATACTATTTTATGTGGTCTGTAGCCGATTGTCAGTGTTAAGTACTTTCAGGCTTTTCAGTAGACTCCCCAGGAAAACTGCTACATCACATCTCAGGCTAGACCTCAAACAATGAATTAAACTTTTTTTTTAATTAAATTTTTGAAACCACAAAGGATACTACAGCAGAGAAATGAAGATGTATTAGAAGAATCAGAAAGACAGAGGGGAGGAGGGTTCAGAGTACTCAGTTCTGAGGATTCCAAGCTTCCTGTGACAATCAGTTGCTCTGGGTCCCAGTCTCCTTCCATGTGGACTTCTTCTGTGCTATGTGAAGGTGGTACACTGGTTCTCATATCTGAACTGGATTCCAGAACTCCCAAGAGCCTGCAATGGGACCTTCTCCCCACTCTCAGCCACATGAGTCATCGTGAGCGTATCTGCATATGAGTGGCTGAGAAAATGTGCAGGAGAATGTGGTTCAGTTCAGTCTTTAGTGACACCAGCACACAGGTGATGTGCTAGGCAGAACTGTGGAGGCAAGGTCAAGAGCTGGCTGCCAAGGTGGAGCACTGGGCTGATTTCAGGTGAGGTGTTAGAGGTACATAGCTGGGATTTCCAGGTTATTGTAACAGGGAACTTGGCAGGGATGTGTGAGTAGTGGTAGACACAGTTTAGTAAGCTCTCATAAGATAGGAACTGGGGCAGGGCTGGGAGAAAGGTCAGAAGCTCAAGGCTACTATCCCCTGCAGATTGGGACCTTTATAGGTCATTTTTATAGTGTGAGATTTTTGTCCCTGTATGTTCTCTATCTGTTACACAAGGTTTTGGTGGCATTTTTAGTGTTTTTCTCTGCCAAATGGTTACTTTCATATACTATTCAATAATTACATTTATTCTTATCATCATTAGTGTGTGTGTGTGTGTGTGTGTGTGTGTGTGTGTGCGTGCACACACACTTGTGCATGAGACATGTAGGTGGAGGTCAGAGGACAACTTGGGGGAGACGATTTTTTCCATTTTCAATGTGGGTCCCAGG